>NC_090944.1:20548441-21173441 GCF_040807025.1 Struthio camelus
TGAGCTCCACTAGGTAGCCAATTTTTTTCTCAATTTGAGAAGACCTACATATTTACTTTTATATAGTGCTAACTCTACTTTGAATGTTGTCTGAGTGTCTAGCAGAAATACAGGTGTCTCTCACCATCTTCACTGTCTTCATCACATTACTTGGTAGAGTACATTGTTCATTTGAAGTTTATTTGTTTACTGAAGTTAGCAAGATCAAATATTTATTTAGGAAGGATATGATACAGTGTTTACATCCAAACATAGTGTGGAAATTAAAGCGTAGATTAAAACTTCTGAAGAAAAATTCTATTTATCTGTAGAAAAATAATGGTAGTCTATCATTTGCCCAATAAGAACTGGAACTTTGAGCATCTGGAAGCTATCTGTAATCTGATTTAGACAATCAGATGTAAAGGCATCCAATGTAAGGTGATTGTATTGTCTCATGTCCAGTTTGAAAGTGTATATAAATAATTACATATGTGTTTGTATATATGTGTGTATACATACATACGTATAATTAAAAAAAAAAAAAACTTTCTAGTGTCCTGTTTTAAAAATACTGGTCTTCAATGTTGTCTGTAGAAAGACACATCTGCTGTACAGGTATTTTTGACAATAGTTTTATTTTTCTTCCTCAGATTCTTCAAAAGGAAGTATAGAGCAGCTCTTTGCACTGCTTGTGAGGTTCTTCCCACTATCCATTTCAAGTTGGATATGTTCTTTGCCTTTCCACCAAGAAGCTTTAACAACCTTGTGTCCCTTAACAAGTACCAGTACCAGAGCGAACGGGAAAGACTGAACTGTGTGGATGACATCTGGTTCACTGCCCAGTTTACTGTACCAGTAAATTTTTCTCTCACAGCTAACATATTCTTTATGTTGCGTTACAGTGAAAGCTAGCAGAAGGAAGGTGGGAACAGCTAGCCACAAACAGACAAAACCACTTCCTCTCCTCAAGTTTCAAAGAAATATAACTTTTCAATCCAGACTTAAAATACATGAAAATTGAAACGTGGACCTTACCGATTCCTCTTTCCTCTTTTATAGAACTATAAACAAATAAGTTCTTCTATAATTGCCTTAAAAAATCTTTACTTTTTTGTCAGCTAGAGAGAATAAATTGCTTCAGAGCTCTCTGGCCTCTTCCTACTTCATACAATTTGTTCTTTTATTTTTTTTACCTACGTCTGCAAACTTCAAGAGATGTGAAATATGTGACTCTGAAAGTGACAGTGTAATAATTTATTTGGTGATTGACTTATGAAAGAGAAAAAAAAAGAAAAATAAGAGCACTGAGAATCAAGGTTAGCTTCCCATTTCAGGGGACTGTTTTTCCCTGTAGTACAAGCAGTATTTCTATGAGCTTTATTTCTTTCCCAAGGGAGTACAGGGGATCAGCAGAAAACAGCAGCTAATGTTAAATTGCATTTCAAAACCTTAAGTTTCCTGTGCTAAAGATACATCATTTCTGTGGAAATGTTGGTTCCCTCTGGCAGCATTATGTATCACTCCACCTAACGCTGTAGCGAACTGCTAAAGGTACTGAACAAATGCAGCATTAAGGATGCTGTATATTCACGCATTTTGCTACGGGGGAATTGATGCTGACAAGTCGTCTTTCAGAGGCCAGAAGTTCTTCTGAAAACACCTTCACTGAAGGTATTCAAAGAGCATGAAATTAGCTGCATCTTTGGTAGATTTGGGAGAATGCTGCACATTCCTAACAGTGGTGCAGGGGCACCACTGAAGTTGTGGTTGTACTTCCTGAGATAACTGGTGACAGTCTGTACTGATTGGTGCTGATCATATAAGGAGACACAAGACATAACCTGTGATGCTCTATAGCAGAAAAATGGATAGAAAAAAATGAGATTACTTATTGCCAGAAATGTGAAGGCTTTAACACAGACAAGCATACACACACATGCACACTCACTCACCATATTGTGGCTGCAGAGTTCAGGGAAAAAAAGTGATGATTAAGATGAGTAAGGAGGTGGGAGTCCTCAATCTAATTCTGACTCACATTTCCTCAGTATAAACATCAGGTGGATAACAGCAAAGTTGGACTTATATATCAGATACTTCAGCTTCACCAGTAGAGTAAAAGATGACGGAGCCATAACTTGCCCTCCAGATAGAGGTTTCCTGTGCTAGCTTCTCTAATCTTTCCACAAAAAAACCCACTAGGACTGGAATTATAGGCTACAAAGGGAAAACATGCTATCATCATTCCTTGTTCACCCCAAAATTGCCTTTATAGCTACCTGCCATTTTATATCATACCCTGGTATCTGAGTAGCTCAAACTAATCCATAATTTTGAAGCAGGAGTAGAGTCCCCATATGACTGTGATGACCATATATTTCAATTGATCGTTTATTCTCTTGTTACTTCTAAATAGCATTGATTTTGATGTCTCTTTGACAATACTGCTCCTTCTGTTTAGGATGCCTTCATACAGGAATCTGCAGGCATACCATTTTCTACATACAGTTTGATCTCTGGTGTTTAATCATATCTGCATTTGCATTTTATTTGTATCAGGATGATATGTGAATTGCTACTCTATCCAAATAAGATTATGAAATTCTGCAGGACCAGAGGGAGAATGTAGCTATATTAATGATGTGTGTGTGTTGGGAGTGGGGAAGGTATTAAATTAATTTTCCCAATGGAAAAGAGAGCATAATTGTGAGGCTTCTTGCTTATTACTGATTTTTTAATTCTCTCCCTTTGGCAACATAGAGGTGGCAAAAGGCAAATTCACATGAAACATGAAACATTTACTATTGTCTTACAGTAATCATTTCTGGTTGAAACTGGAAAATTTACAAGTGATAAATCACATTCTTTTGGCATTCCACTGGAGAATTAGACTATTGAACAGGTTAAGGAAGTAAAGAGTACTTTGATTAATCTGGGAAACAGGAAAAATTGCTATAGTTGGAGGAAACAATGCAAGGAATTAAATTTATGTTATGTGTATGTGTATATGTACCTATATAGTACACACATATATGTATAAAATAGACAGTATACACATTTTTGGCTCTAATCCAGATGCTGATGCTTTCTGCTTCAGTTAATCATCAGGAGAATGGCAGTAACGCTGCATATTACCACTATAGATTTTGTTGGAAGACAGCCTGTTTTGAGCAGATGTTGTTGTTTTCCAAGTGTATTAGCATGCATTATTTCATTATTTCACACTCATGTCATTATCACCATCTTTTCTTAATTACCGAGGCTCTGGTCAGCTGTGATAATTGCCCATGTGCATGGTCTTCACAGGAGGCAAAGGCCATATTGCCACCTGCCTCTGTTGTTTTGCCAGCTCTTTCTTCTGTTCAGTCACACACAGCTGTGGAGGAGGTAGATGATCTTAGCAGGTACGGATGCCCGCTCAACGGCATCACTTACCGAGCTGCTGTGCTCCCTGCAGTTGCTTTTACTTTTTTGCTGCCTGAGAATGAGGCTCCTGTTTTGCTTTAGCTTCTGGATTCCTTGATCATAAATCTGAATACTCACTGTGTCATGGGCTTGCCCCTTGTTATTAGAGATATGTGGTAGTGACATATCCAACTAGTAAGTCTGAGCAGATACAGAATTACCCAAACATAGCCAAGTAGTAGTTTGAAGACATTTCCTGTAATTGGTTATAGCTGTCTTATTCTTTCTCTCCTCCCACTCAACTCCATGTAATAAAAGTTTATTCATACTCCAGGCAAATAATCAAGATAGATACTGAAAATAACTAAACTGCAAGATACCTTTTACTTTAATTAAAGTGGACTGCAAAGTACCTCTTGCCTGGCAATCACTTGTAAAGATGTTAAGTATGTGTATTATATACAGCACATTTACTTAAAAGAGTAAGAAAAGTATATTGCTGTATAAATATGTACTATGATACTGAGCGCTATTTGTTAAAAGTATGTAAGGCATCTCCTCAACACAAAGGAACAGGAGCAGTTGTGCTAAATCTTTTGTGATGCATCCTAACATTTGCTATAAAGAAATAATAATGGCATAAAAATGCAGTTCTAGCAGAGAGCAGTGAGTGGTCATGGATGAAGACTAGTCAGTATACATAGGTCCCAGGCGAGTAATAAAAATGCAACATTTCTCCAAACCCTTCTCCCACTTAGACACCTTCTTTATCCTGATGAATTAATTTTCCTTTAGTGAGCAGAAGACTCATGGGGAAGGAATTAAGATTTGTTCAATTAGAGACATATGTTGGATACGTTCCTTGACTTTTCCTTTTGAAACTTTTTCAAACAACGTTTAGAAACACTAAACAAACCCGTAAACTTAATGCTATAAAATCCCTTTGCAATTTTTTTTCATAATATAAAGTATTACTCTTGCAATTTTGAAAAGAGCAAGATGAACATGAGGAATGGAAAATCTACAGTGCTGTTCTCAGTAAATGACGTCTCTTATCTTTTTCAACTTCTTCCTAGTCTTCAAGAAGAAAATTAATACATTGGAGATGTAAAGGCTGATTTTGCAGTCCAGGTCAGTTAGTAAAGTACTTTGGGACTTGTTTAGAATAAGTCATATCCTTAACTTCCTGTGAAATTTAAAATAATGCCTAAAACTACCCTTACACCTAAATGCTTTGCTAAATCTAGGGCCAGACACATGTAGACAATGACATTTATGTGTTTCTTTTTGGACATTCTTATACCCGCTTATATCCTTACGTCACAATCTCACTTATTACATCATATATAGTTATTACTTTCTTACCAGTGTCTAGTAATTTATTTTTACAGGAATTGCTCATTTCTTACTTATTTGTTTCTGTAATGTGTCCTTGGAGTGACAATAGAAAACACAAGGACAAAGATTCAGTGGACAGTGTTCACTTCCCTCAGTTTCTACATACAGTATGTAGACAAAGCCCTAAGAGGAAAGAAGACAAGACTAATTGTCTCCAACAAACAGTACAAAAGATTTCAAACAAAAAAAGACTGTAAAAAATGAAGAACAAATATCATACGTATTAGAAGAGGAAGAATAAAATGATTTGTTTGTAGTTACTGTGTTTAAGAAAGAAAAGTTTGTAGGAAGAGGAAATATCTTGTATGAAAGGTGAAGTCCACCTCTATACAGCCTTCACAATGTTATGGCACAGTTTAAGCCCTAATCGCAGAACCTAGGGCCACATCCTGCACAAGACTGAATTTCAGCTTGACATAGTCTGCTCCAGAATGGGGAATACAAACTGCTGAAGCATGAAAACTAACATTTGATTCATTTATTGTAAATGGTTCTCGCCTGCAAGCCATCTACAAAGGAGTGATGAAGCACAAACTTGATAAGAAGGGAAAGATCAGTTTGTCTTCCAAATGGTAATTTTGAAAGCCAAATAAACAGATCAAGAAAAATAAGGGCCTATGAAAAATTGGCAGCATACTTAACAGTGTTCATTAGAACACTTGTTTATCATTAAAAAGTCAGAGAGGGATTGATCTCACCAAAATTTAGCTATGTAAATGTTCTTTAGTCTATGGATTTGAGCTCCCTCAGTAGCTGCTGGAGAAAGGGACTTCTTCCCATTCATCTAACATATACATCCTTAGATGGCATGAATCCTCCACCTGATTTCCCTGTTTCTCTAATGATTACCAAAAGAGTCTAGGTAACCAGGTTAGGCTAGCTGCGTAACCCTCAAATGTCTAAGGTTACATGAAATTCATCTTCTTCTTGGGGTTGAATTAATTTGTATACAAATAGCCATCTAACGTTATTTTCATGATACTTGTCAGCCCGGAAGGGGCTTGAAGGGGTTCTGGGAAGATGTCTTCAACGCGCTAGGGAACTAAATTGTATCAAATGGCTCTATTTAGACAACTGAATACCACACTAGCATGAAAGTACTCACCATGCAAAAGGGGGTTTAATATTATGTCATTATTTCATACTATTCATCTTTTTTTTTGGTTGGGGGGGGGCTACCTATGACCTGTCTACATTTGTTTTTCCTTCACAAAGCCAAACCCAGCCGCAGTTAGGACCCTACGTACATTGGGTCTTCTGAAATATTTCTGTGGAAGCTGGATCAAGCTAGCTCTGGTTTTGCTCAAGATACTGTTCCAGGCCTTCATGTTGAATCTATATGGATCTAGAACACCTACCATCTGCGGAGGGGTTCACCTGTCATAACTCAAACGTTAAGCTTTTAAGAGGGTTCTTTTCAGTATGCCTTTACAAACATTTTTGTATTTGCAACATTCCTGACAAGCCAGGAGCCATGGGGAACTGCGGATTCTCTTTCCAAAAATATTTGTGATAATGCACAATCAAAGACATAATCCTCTCCCCTTCCCAATTTTGAGAAGTTTTATGACAGTGATGGTAGCAAAAAGCAGATAAACAATGTTTTCCCTCCCTCCCTCCTTTTTCTATTTCTTCCATACTGAATAAAAAAAAACCCAGAAACATTCACATGCAGTATTAAACTCACGCAGATTTGTTGAGGTGTCTTTTAGTAATTCAGTCTTAGTCTGATAAATGTGTAACCATTTGTATATTACAAAGGTCACTAATATATCATTCATGCACTGAACGATTTATGCTTTTTCTCCCTTTTCTACATTATGCCATAGATAAAACCCTTTTTTTGGCTGGAGAAGCAGCTTCCTGATACAGGAATTGCTCAATTGTAATTTTTTTTTTTTTCAATATATGTCCACCAAGCATTAGGCTGCAATTGGGAAAAAAAGCTAAAACTCAAGCTATGTCAGTCATTGATCTGTGAAGAATTAAAAAAAAAAAAACAAACTTCATTTTAGAAGGAAGCTAACACTCTTGGAAAAACCTCACTCATTCAAGTTCCCCTACATCATTTATATAAAACCACAGGAATACTTCCAAGATATGCAAACAAATAAACGTAGTTCACTAGAAGTTTTCTTAGTACTTTTTCTAACTAAAAAGAAAATACAAAATGTTTGTTTGCTTGTTTGTTTGTTTGTTTTAATTAGAAAAATGCTTTATCTTTAGTTCCTCTGTTCTGGATATGTAAATACAGTTCAGAATAATTTTTCATAAAAGGATAACTAGGCATTTTTGAAAGAATTGATATTACAAGTAAAACAAAAGAAAATAGTTTATAGTTGCAAACATCTGTGAAGAGCACAGTAGGGAACAATGCTGCACTATCTGGGGAGGGAAAATGGTGCTCCAGTGTTTAATTTTGTCACATAGGAATACTAAACCAAACTAAACTATGCAGTTGATCTGTTTAAAAAAAAAAAAAGCTAGATAAAAAAGAGATACGCACTGTGCAATAGTGACTACTGTAAATCCACATTCACTTACACACTCTGTAAGGGGAGAGGCATCTGAGAACGGAAGACACAAATCCGGCATTAGCAGTAGGGTGTCATCTCAGGGATTTGATATTTAGCAAGTGCTGGATTTTAAGTATCTTCTGTAGTGCTGCAAGAGAAAACAGTGGTTAGTGAACTCTCCTCACAAATGTATGATGTGGGTTTAAGTATGGGTCCCAGTAAGCTCAAGGCAGGAATGAAGCAACATCTCTGACTATCTGGACAAGTGTTTTAATCACTGAGCGTATTGGACAAAATAGGTCATCTTCACTCCTTCAGTCATGAGTGTGAAGCCTGTTAGCTGAGGATGCTCTGAGAACCTTGCTGCACTGAGCCTGTCAGCAGATTTAGGCAGAAAAAATGCTGATGTTTGGGAATTTTAGAGAGGTAGGCATGAAGCTGATGTACACAAAGTACTTACAAGACTTCCATCTAATATGTAGGTAATTAGAGGCCTTTTGTTGCTTTGAGAATTAAGTAGCAGCTGAAAAGAATTTTCAGAATCTAAGTTATGGATATGGAAGTCTGAAATGTCAGCTGAGCAACTTAAGACAATTTGGGGAATCTAGTTTCATAGACAGTAGATTTGAAGGAGAACCCTAAATTTCATTGCATTACATGATTTGCATACAGTCCAAGATTCCAAAAAATAAATGGATGCAGTACGGCCATAGCATTTTATAGAAAGTCCAATAGGACGAACCTGGTGTAACACTGAAACCCGTGGGGGATTCAATTCAAAATTCAGACAGGTACCTGTAGCTCTCCACGTATTGGTGCCTATAGGTATGGTAGCCACTGCAGTCAACAAGAGATCGGTTGCCCACAAGAGTATCTAGTGGAATTTGAGATGCCCTAAGGTATCCCATCTATCTTTGCTGATCCCAAAGGATATAAGTGTTCTGCACTAGACCTACCAGGCCTTTAAGGATGATTTCGTTGCTCTAGGGCATGTCATATGAAATTAGGTGCCTATGTGTGGGAAACTGAATCAAGGGACATAGGTATTTACTGTAGAATGAACTTTATGGTAGAGTTCTAAGTTGCACTGACTGTACTAATTATATATCCATTGACTTTGTGGGGACTCAGACATGTGGCATACCTACAGATACCTATACACACAAACGTAAATTTAGATGTTTTAGTTTTGAACTGAATTCTGTCCTTGAAGTCTGATATTGAACTTAAGTTTATAAGCCATCAATTGGATACTAATTTATAGATAATTTTTTCTTATTAAGAATTATATGTTTAGTATAATCCAGTTATTACTTTTTCTAAGCCTAAAAATGTACCTATTAAGTTGAAATCTACAACAGTTGTATAAGATAAAAATATGAAGCATAAAAATCCTATGCATAAATTCATGTGTCTATGAAAAGAAGCAAAATATTTTTTAAAATGCCTGTTTTCAGTTACATCTGACATAGGAATAAAAAGGGATACCTAACGAAGTGATGATTCAGCTAAATTTAGTGAACTTTGTTTATGCCAGCATAAATTCCAAAGTTATATGATTAACTTTCGTTGACCTAAATGCATGTGAGCATATCAGTTATGCAGCAGGGACCACACTGCAGTCTTTTTAGTGTCTCTAAATCCTGAAGCACTGCATAAATTACAAACCACGTGCTGCAGAATTTTTGAATTAAAACTCTCTTAAAAACAAGTTAACTGATTTGCCAGGCTTGCAAGGTAAAATAAGATTGTCTTTCTATCCTAACAAAAGTTTGCTATTACAGCATAATTAGTTTGAAGAGGAAGGAGAGCTTCACAATGATATACAGTAGTTATGAGGAGAGTGTTTTGATATATCACAGTAAATTTGTGTTGCTGGCTTCTGCTTGAATTTCCAAGTTCATACATTATTTCACCTTTCATATGTTCAAAATGTGCAGTCACAGTCTTGCATTTATATTATATTTCAGTACACTTATGACAATTTTAGAAGAAGCATGAATATTTTTTTTCTGGAAACAATGCATATTGATTCTATTATTCTGTCTCTGGTGCAGGGAAGCTATAAGTGTTTTACAAATGTAGATAAGTTATATTTTTATATATATATTGTGTTTATAAAAGGAACTAATTCACATAGGAGATTGTACTGATAAATAAAACTAATACAAATTAAACTCAAAACTGAAAATGCACGAATCTTGTAGTCATTATTTCGGAAGATTTTGAAGAGGCCAAAATAAATAGAAACATTGACCATGAGAAAATCTTTCTATAGTGCCAAAGACTTTTACACAGATGAGAATTTTAAAATGTCTTCAGCATTTTAAGACAAAGCATTCTTGAAAACTGTGCATGCAACGTAGTAAACAGAATGCTCCTCATATTAATAACAACTTTAATTTGTTGTAATAGTACAGCATACATACCTGTGGAATGACAAACAAGACTACCAGTTTTTGTGAGGTTATGTGATTAAAAGCCAATCGCAGCAAGACTCCAGTGAACTAGGACAAGGGGAGGAACCTCAGTAACCTAATCAGTGAAAATGGAGCACTCTGAATTCTCTTAAAACCATCAGGCAAGAATGATCAGAGCATTGTGCCTGATGTGAAACCCGACTCAAGAGAAAAAGCTTTCTTCCTGGAATACTATGCAAACTAAGGGCGATTACTTCCTAAAGGGATACCGGACTTGTTATGGGTTGCAGGAGGAAGAGGATTTGGGGGTGAAGCAGAGAGAATTTTGGGATGGTAAAAGGTGTATTATGAGGTGTTTTCAGAGGATTATGGGAATGTGCAAAACACTTAGGGGAAGGATCAAAAAGCAGGGAAAGGGAGGGATCAAGGTAGATCAGTGAGGAAAAAGAGAATTAAAAGGGCAGATTTTGTGCATGTTAGCAAAAGCCTGGCCAAGCCTTGCTGCCACCACCTGTCCTATCTTCTTATTTAATCCCATTTCTAATTATTTTCTGTGTGTGTCACTCCCTGTTCTGAGCCTGTGTGTGTGAACCACTAATGAAATTCAAGTTGAATTAGCTGGTGAGTAGGACAAGAGATCTGAGCTCCAGCCATCAGAAGGAAAGGCCATAGGTCTTAGGGGCTTGAGACCTTGGGTGCCAGCTACTGGAGAGTAGACTTGGGTGCCAGAGCTACTTGGAGAAACCAAGTCTAGGACTAGCTATTGGCAGCCCCTGTATTTCCTCTGTGTTTGTGCATGTGGTAATCACGAGCGAACATCAGGTAGGACCAGCTGGTTAGTAGGAAGAGACCCACATCTGGAAAGAACCAAGGTCTAAGTCTGTAACTGGAAAAGGGCCAAGGGTCTGACCATGGATATTGGACAGACTTAAAGCCCATGCTAATATCTGAGGAACCCACAAACGTGAGTGTGCTTGTGAATCAAGAGAGTGAGAGCATGTGTATGTCCCACTAGTGAACTTCAACCTCAATCAGCCTGGGTGGAGGAACAGGATGAGGCCACCTGTGCTGTTCACATCCGTGTGAGTGTGGTAGGTGTTTGCATGGGTGCTGGTAGGGGTGCTGCCTTCTGTCTGTGCTGGTCTGTTTGTCAGACACACATCTGTCAGTCATGTGTGTACTGTGTGCATGTCTTTGTGTGTGCGTGCGTTCACCAGTTCGGATTACATGCTCAGCCTCATTACTGGCACACAGGGCATACAGGCTCACAGCCGCCTCTCTTCTATTAGGCTGGGGTAGGAGGAAACCCAAGGGATTCATATAATCATGTGATTATAACATATGATTAAATATCACATATTATTAGTCAGTCTTCTGCAAGGTGCTATGTAGACTCAGCTCCATTGGCTCAGCGTTACTTTCAACATTCCTCTCCACCTAGCAATGAAATTTTAAGCAGTAATAGGTAGGGATTTCATAGCAACTGAAAACTGGCTCTCATCAAACTGAAGGTAATATTTCTTTTTGTTTCTGAAAAGAACATGATTAAAAGCTTAGTGAACCAATCTATTTCATTGCCAAGGACGTTGGAATGACCTTTAGAAATAGGCATTGAACCAGTGGGAAGATATTCTTGTGGTTTTGGTGGTCACCCAGGATGTGACCACGTGTTGGTTACTTAGATGAATGGTACAAGCTGTTGGAGAGAGAAGGATCTGAGAAGCGCTGTGTGGTAGAACTTGTACCTCTCCGCAAAAAAGTCTTTTACACAGAATCACAGAATCGTTAGGTTGAAAGGGACCTCTGGAGATCATCTAGTCCAACCTCCCTGCTCAAGCAGCGTCTTCTAGAGCATATTGCCCAGGATCACATCCACACAGGTTTTGAATATCTCCAGCAAAGGAGACTCCACTACCTCTCTGGGCTACCTGTTCCAATGCTCTGTCACCCTCACAGTGAAGAAATTTCTCCTCAGGTTTAGGTGGAACTGCCTGTGGTTAAGTTTCTTCCCATTGCCTCTTGTCCTGTTGCTGGGCACCATGGAGAAGAGACTGGCCTCACCCTCTCAACACTCCCCCTGCAGATACTTGTACACGTTGATGAGATCCCCTCTCAGTCTTCTTTTCTCCAGGCTCAACAGGCCCAGCTCTTGCAGTCTTTCTTCATAGGAGAAGTGCTCCAGCCCTCTAATCATCTTTGGAGCCCTCCGCTGGACTCTCTCCAGTAGTGCCATGTCTCTCTTGTAGTGGGGAGCCCAGCACGCTGGACACAGTACTCCAGGTGAGGCCTCCCCAGGGCTGAGGAGAGCGGCAGGATCACCTGCCTCCACCTGCTGGCAACACTCTGCCTAATGCACCCCAGGAGACCAGTGGCCTTCTTGGCCACAAGGGCACACTGCTGGCTCCTGCTCCACTTGTTGTCCACCAGCACTCCCAGGGCCTTCTTGGCAGAGCTGCTTGTCAGCAGGTCAACCCCCAGCCTGTCCTGGTGCATGGGGTTATTCCTCCCTAGGTGCACTTGCCTTGGTTGAACTTCAGGAGGTTCCTCTCCGCCCACCTCTCCAGCCTGTCCACGTCCCTCGGAATGGCAGCACAGTCTTCTGGTGTGTTAGCCTCTCCGCCCAGTTTAGTCTCATCAGCAAACTTGCTGAGGGTGCACTCTGTCCCTTCCTCCAGGTCATTGAGGAATATATTGAACAAGACTGGGCCCAGGACTGACCCCTGGGGGACACCACTAGCCACAGGCCTCCAACTAGACTCTGCACCACTGACCACAACCCTTGGAGCTCGGCCATCCAGCCAGTCCTCAAGCCACCTCACTGTCCACTCATCCAACCCACACTTCCTGAGCTTACCCAGGAGCATGTGATGGGAGACAGTGTCCAAAGCCTTGCTGAAGTCCAGAAAGACAACATCCACTGCTCTGCCCTCATCTACCCAGCCAGTCATTCCGTCATAGAAGGCTATCTGATTGGTCAAGCATGATTTCCCTTTGGTGAAGCCATGCTGACTACTCCTGATCACCTTCTTGTCCTCCACATGCTTAGTGATGACCTCCAGGATGAGCTGTTCCATCAGCTTCCCGGGGATGGAGGGGAGGCTGACAGGCCTGGAGTTTCCTGGCTCCTCCTTCTTGCCCTTTTGGAAGACTGGCGTGACATTGGCTTTCTTCCAGTCCTCAGGCACCTCTCCTGATCTCCAGGACCTTTCCAAGAGGATGGAGAGTGGCCTAGCGATAACATCCGCCAGCTCCCTCAGCACTCGTGGGTGCATCCCATCGGGGCCCATGGATTTATGGATGTCGAGTTTGGACAAAAGATCTCTAACCCGATCCTCCTCAACCAAGGGAGAGTCTTCCTTTCTCCAGACTTCCTCTCTTGTCCCCAAGGTCTGGAATTCCTGAGGACTGGCCTTAGCAGTGAAGACTGAAGCAAAGGCAGCATTCAATAACTCTGCCTTCTCTGCATCCTTTGTTACCAGGGCACCCGCCCCATTCAGCAGCGGACCCACGTTTTCCCTCGGCTTCCTTTTGCTACTGATGTATTTGAAGAAGCCCTTCTTGTTGTCCTTGACATCCCTTGCCAGATTTAATTCCAACTGGGCCTTAGCCTTCCTTGTCGCATCCCTGCACGCTCTGACAACGTCCCTGTATTCCTCCCAAGTGGCCTGTCCCCTTTTCCACATTCTGTACACTTCCTTCTTCTGCTGGAGTTTGGCCAGGAGTTCCTTGTTCATCCATGCAGGTCTCCTGCCCGCTTTGCTCGACTTCTTCCTCAGAGGGATGCACTGATCCTGAGCCTGGAGGAGGTGACGCTTGAATATTAACCAGCTTTCTTGGACCCTTTTCCTTCTAGGGCCCTACCCCATGAGATTCCTCCAAGTAGGTCCCTGAAGAGGCCAAAGTTAGCTCTCCTGAAGTCCAGCGTCGCAATCCTACTCATTGCCCTGCTCCCTCCTCGTAGGATCCTCAACTCCACCATCTCATGGTCACTGCAGCCAAGGCTGCCCCCAACCTTCACCTCTCCAACTAGACCTTCTTTGTTTGTTAGTACAAGGTCTAGCATTGCACCTCTCCTCGTTGGCGTCTCCACCACCTGGGTCAAGAAGTTATCCTCAGTGCTCTGCAGGAACCTCCTCGACTCTGTGTGCCTAGCTGTGCTCTCCTCCCAGCAGATGTCAGGGTGGTTGAAGTCCCCCGTGAGAACCAGGGCCTGTGATCGTGAGGCTACTTCCAGCTGTCTGTAGAAGGCCTCATCGACGACTTCCTCCTGATCAGGTGGCCTGTGGTAGACCCCCACAACAGTGTCACCCATGTTAGCCTGCCCTTTCATCCTTACCCACAGGCTCTCAACCTGCTCTTCATCCACCCCGAGGCAGAGCTCCACACATTCTAGTTGCTCCCTCACATAAAAGGCCACTCCACCACCTCGCCTTCCTGGCCTGTCTTTCCTAAAAAACACATGGCCATCCATGACCGCATCCCAGTCATGTGAACTATCCCACCATGTCTCTGTCACCGCAACGAGATCATGGCCCTGCGACCACACACAGATCTCTAACTCTTCCTGCTTATTCCCCATGCTGCACGCATTGGTATACAGGCATTTCAGAGAGCCAGTCAAGCACGCAGGCTTCCCAGGAGAGGTGCAAGAGGACCCTCCATAGCCATGTTGCATGCTGTCTCCCCTGGCTGTATGCACCTGCTGGAGGCTTCCTGACTTGAGCGGTGTTTTACTGACTCTCCTGCCACTATACCACTCCCCTTCCCGCATCTTGCCTAGCTTAAAGCCCTCCTTACCAGGCTGGCCAATCTGTTGGCAAAGACGCGCGTGCCCCGCTTGGTAAGGTGGATCCCATCGCTCCCCATCAGCTGTTGATCTTCAAACAATGTTCCATGGTCATAGAAACCAAAGCCCTGCTGCCAACACCAGTGGCGCCGCCAGTTGTTCACTTGGAAAACTCGTCTGCTCCTCCTCCCGTCCCTTCCCCTCACAGGCAAGACTGAGGGGAAAACGACCTGGCCTCCCAGACCCTTCATCACCATTCCCAGAGCTCTGAAGTCCCGTTTGATGGTTTCCAGTTTGCCTTTTGTGTCATTAGCACCCACATGGAAGAGCAGCAGAGGGTAGTAGTCTGATGCATGGACAAGCCTGGGCAGTCTTTCCATGACATCTCTTATTCGAGCCCCTGGCAGGCAGCAAACCTCTCTGGACAAGAGATCAGGTCGGCAGATAGGTGCCTCTGTCCCCTGCAGCAGGGAGTCACCCACAACAATCACCAGGGGTTCCTGCATGGCCGCTTCTTCCAGGGGTTCCTGCATGGCACAGGGTCTGCCAGGCCAGTTGCCTCCCTTGGAGCCATGCCCAGCCTCTCCTCGGCTTGGAGGGCACTAAACTTGTCCTTCAAGGGTAAGTCTTGAGGAGGAGCAAGAGCCTTTCTCCTTCTACGAGAGGTCCCCAGCTTCCAGCCCTCTTCAACAGCGTTATGATGCACCTTTACACATGGTGCTGAGCCCTCCGACAACTCCGCTGCAGTGGGGGCAGGGGACTCCTGGAGCTGCACAGTCTCCGAGAACGCCCCGTCAATCTCCCGCTCATCCTCTCGGATGCTACGCAGCCTACTAACCTCCTCCCGTAACTCCTTTATCTGGTGACGCAGCTGGTCAACCACAGCACACCTCGCACAGGAGAGCTGACTGTCAGCCCAGGCCTCACGGAGAGGCCCCAGGCACTCCCTGCAGCCTGACACCTGCAGAGCTGCATCTGCTGTCTGAGGGTCTGTCTGGGTTGAAGCCTCAGACACAGCCGATGCAGCACCTCCAGCAGCCACTGGGAACGTGCTCTGTGGCATGTCATCACCATGCCGGGGAAGGACACACCACTGTGCAAAATGGAGAGGTGCCTTCTTTGCCTTCTGGTGCCCTTCTGTGCAAACTGCTGCGCAAACTGCTGCGTCTGTTCGCTGCCTCTGTTGGCTGCGCTCTTCCACTTTTGTTTTATAATCCTGGGATTTTCTCATGCAGCAATCCCAAAGGACGTATATAAAAAACAGAGGATGGGGGTTAAAAAACAGTGTGTGACTCCATCATTGCAACTCTGAAAAATAATTGCAGTGGCGTATCCTGTGCATGGATTAGCCAGACAGTATGAACCCTGCTATTTCATTGCACATTTGTTACTGACTCTGAAAGAAGAGTACCACCTAAATCGTTCACTCCACTGCCTTGAAGACCCTAAATTCTTTGTAAAAATCTGTCATCCAAGTATTGTCTCACCCTATTCTTGCTTAACCAGGAGGACCAGATGGGATCATATGCAGCAGATATTTCTGGTACGTGCAGTGCTGCCAGAATTAACAAACGTGTGCCATTTCTGCAATTAGACGGTTGACAGAGAACTGACACTCTTGTTAGAGATATCATGGAAAGTGCCCTTGGAACTAACTTATTGACAGGTATCTATCAATTAAAAACAGTAACAGCAATATGTCAGAAAGGGGTGTGCTACATATAGCCTACTACTCGAGCTTTTATTTAGAGAAAAACTTGATATAATTTTGTACAGATCTGTTGTACTGCAGATTAGAAGGCCTCATGTAAAGCAACCACATTATTTTGATCTACTTGATCAGCTGGCATGTATTTCTGTCATCAGGGAGGGGCTGCTAAGTCTGGTGCGAATTTCTTCTACTTCATCACTCAAAACTAAAGGCTATATGTTACTTATTATCTGTTTTCTCCTCAGAATTTGTTTGATCTAAAGATTACTGCAAGTTTTAAAATTGCATCTCCTGCAAAACTTTGACTATCGTTCATTCTGATTCATCAGCAGATTTTACGATGAGTTATTAAACATCTAGCAGATTATTTTCCCTTAAACCTTCAATACCCCATCACACTCTTTCATCACTATTGTAATCTTCATGAAATGAAGATTTTCAGACTCCTTAAAGTAGTTATATTAGACCTCAAACAGCTCAGTCTGATTTGTCCATTTACCTGCTTTCTTCTCTAATTTGTCTTGAACCTCACTTTTCTTCTCTGATTTCAAAATTGGTGTGGGTGTTAGAATAGCAAAATTATAAGGGATAATTTAAAAAACACATTTTCTCTAGGATCTAATTAGTACAATGAAGACATCACAAGTTCTCACTACTTGTGCCTAATGAAAAGGATCATGATTTTGACAGGTCTGAACAAGATTTGATGAAAGGGAAAGGAAGTTGCATGTCGTATAGAATCCAGAAAGCTGGTTTTGTGCAGGAACTATAGGAGACACCAGTGGCAGGCTATAGATCTGTGGACTGAATACACAGTCACAGAGCAGAGAGGCCGTAATAGCTGATGGAGCAATATGCAAGCAGGGTCATAGTTGCTTTAAGCCTCCACTACTTCAAATTCTCCACTCTCCTGTGCGTGGAGCACAATGCAACTGCAAGGCGTGCTACACTGGAATTACAATCAAGGTCCATCACTATACTATGGAGAAAGGCAGGATTCCCTTATCTTTAACTCCCAGTGTATCCCTTGGTTATTTGGGCAGCCTATAAGAGCATCTATGTGCCCAACTTCAGATATTCAACTAGTCTTATCAAAACAAGTTTGCTATATAAGTTTTCGAAAAGCAAGGCAGAGCTCACAACTGGGAATACAGCACAGTGCACAGCACCTTAGGACAAAGAGGAATAGAAAGGGAAGATGAAGGAAAAATACGACAGAATACTCACTTATATTTAAGGCATTTTGAAATAAAGGAGAATTACAAGCTGCGCAGTAATTCATCCTTCCCAGATGAATGATTTACATTTAAAAAGCAAGTCAGGAATGCTCTCTGCAGTAACTCCATTCTCAGCATTTAACCTTGGCAACATGCTCTCTCTCCCAGATAATAGGAACATAAATAATTTCCTACATTTGTTAGTAGCAAAATGACTTGTTATTCTCTCAGATTAGTGGGAGTTTCAATACTTTTTCATAAAACCAAATCGGTCGTGGAGAGCAAATCTGATGTATCAGCAGGGCCATTTATGGGTTGCTATAAAGAAAGAGCGTTAAATAACAAAGAAATTAGGTTCAAATTAATTAAAAATTACTCTTTCTCTTGCTGAAATACAAAGCTTTTTAGAATTTTGCATTATCATGAATTGCAAATTACCAGGATTAGATGAAGAACACTTTCCATCAGTAACTTAAAAGGTAGAATATCAGACTTATAGAACTGAAAAACTTACTGTCATAATTCTGTATTATTATAAACTAAAACTCAGATAAACCTTTCACTTTTCTGACGTGGAGGACAGACCAAGAATATGAACCATGAAATATCCTTTACCTTCTCAATGCATCCCCCAGATTCAACTATCTGCTAGCTTCAAGTTGAGCAATATCAGGATAATATTTATCTAACCATTGATACATACAGGAAAATCTTAAATTCAGAACATATGAGACACATTGTGGATGCACTGGATATTACAAAACTGTAAGCAAAGGACATGCTTTGCATTTCATAAAAATCTGCCCTGGATTTCACCACCTAGATCTTACTGACATTATAGTGAGTTTTACTAAACGTAGAACAGATTGAACTGTTCAGTATATTTAAAGCTGTGCATGTGTATCTCAAATTAGCTCTTGGTCAGGAGGATGGAATGAGGAATGATCAAGTATCAATAGCTATTAAAAGACACTCCACCCATGGAGTAAGAAGTCAGGGAGTTTGGTGAATCATTATGTATGCTAGAGTCTTGGTTATCAACTCATTGACTCATAAATAGGCCTTCTGCTCATTTCCCATATGGATGCCTAGGTTTTCAAACAGCTTTCACTACAGGAAGAAGCAGAGAAACTGAGAACTCAAACCTCACTAGAGGGAAGCAAAAGCTGAAACAGACCTAATGAAATGCAACTTGCTTCCCAGAGCCTGTTCTGAGGCTATGCTAAAGAAAGCTAAAACCTATCTACCAGCTTGAACCAAAATGCCATTTCTAAGCTAGGCTTCATGGTGGGTAGTAGCTCTGAGCGCCAGCAGTTTCCATCACAATTAAGCACCAAGTATTGGGGAAAATATCATCCTCATTTGCTGAAAAGATCACATATTTCTAGAATAAAGCACACCATCAGCTACTCGTGCCTGAGGAGAACATGAGAGAATGAGTAGGTGACAAATGGTAGTTATGTTGCTCAGTGAACTGCTGAAAGGAACTCCTATAGTATGATACTGACTGCGCTACAAGAAGTGGTACAGAAATGGAAACAAAACTAAGCCTCGACACCTGGCCTGCCAAGGGCAGGAAAGAAGGAGAAAAGGGTATTGTGTTAGTGAATATTAATTTGATGTTTAATGGGATTCAGCATCCATTTTACTTTTGGCCTAGCTGTGTTGCTTATTGTTATCAAATCTTTTTGTCAAAACCCGTTGCCAGATTCTCTCTGTGTTCAGTTAAAATAAAAGAGTCCATGCTCACTCTAAGCTGCATATCTTGCCAGTATGGCATAAATGGCAGTGAAAGTGCCCCTATGGGTTATTTTATTGATATTTCAATTGCAGTAATATACTCCTACTATCGTAAAAATTTTGATAGAATTTAAACTTGGTAGAGCAATGAGATATGAACAGGATGAAGGGGTAGGTTTATAAGTAAATTCAGTAATGAACTAGTAGGATAATGAAAAACGAAGCATGTTGGTTGCAACATTAATCTCTGAAATGGCACTAATAATATTTTAGGAGAAAAAAATGATATTTTCATTATAATCAAAATTTCATTAGCATTTCAATAAACTGGAAGTCAGTGCTTTGAACTCCAGCAAAACTAATCACTTATAAGGTCCATGATAGGTCTGCAGGTTATTTGGTTCATTTATTCTGCATGTGCATTTTAATGTTTGCTTTTGTCTTATGAGAAACAAAAATATTGAAAATTGTAAGATTCATCATTACAATTTCAGGGTGCTGTAAATATGGAGCAAAATGGAACAACTTAAGTTGAAACCTCCATTCTCCTCAGCTCCCAGTTACTAGAACTGAAGGCAGAACCCCAGTTTTGTATTTTAAAGTAAAGTGCTTGCACATATTTGAGAGTGAAGAGTAAATGAGAGAGCCCTGATAAATCACTTGAATCAGTGACCCAGCATTTCTGGGTTATTTTTCTGTTTAACTCAAATTTAATTATCCTTCTTGGTGCTCCTTATCACAAAATGATTAACCCATAAAAAATGAATCAAGGCCCAATCATCAAATAGACATCTGCCATTGCACATTGAAGTGTAAATAGATTTACCTTTAAAGTCAGTCAGGAGAAATAAACATTTCTGATGATGATATATCTAATTTAGCAGATGTCTGAACTTAGGTGAGAGGCCTCTAAGTCCGGGGCCCACACATGGGATACACATCATGTAATTTCAAACATCCACAGTACTGATGCCCACATCTGAGCTAGTCCTTTTTGAAAAGCTAATTCCTACCCTAAACCTGTAAACTTGAATGAGACAATCATCTTTCATCTTTCAGTTGGCTGAAGATAACCACTTTATAGAATCTTAATTTGGATAGATGACTGTCCCCCCATGACTCCCTGCAAAATATATCGGGCAAATATTCCTCTGTGCTTCCTTTGAACATTTTGTTAATGCAGGTGCTTAGACAGGAATGCTTTCCAGCATCATGCCGGCCTAAATGGACACACTGACCTTTCATTTGGAGAAATAAGGTCAGAAAGCCACAGCCATGCATGCCTGAGTGAGAAAGAAAAAGGCTTGCCAGGCCTCCATCCAAGTAATATCCCAATCAGGAAATCACTGAAGGATGTGATTTGAGTTAGAGACCTGAATACATATTCAAGTTCATCAAATTAAAGCTAGAATGTCTGAGACTATTTATTCTAGATTAAGTAGACTTTAATGAAAAAATGAAGGTAGTGTGGATTAGGAAATTATTTACAGACAGAATGCATTTGGAAGGATGCTGCTTATCTCTGCCTTGATCAGAGTGAGAGGATTATACTGAAAGCAGCCTCTAGCAATCAGCTGTATAAGAAATCTTCCTTCTGCTTATTCCTTTATTCCCTTTTTTCCTTTCACTTTTATACTTCATGACACATATTGTTAACTTTAAAAAAAAAGAAGGGTTATAAAATCTTCATATTTATACTTTCTTTTCTGCTTTTCTCTTTGTCTGCATTACATAAAATCTGTTAACCTTTTCTCCTATTTTTTTCTGTATCTCTGCATTGTGTGTGGTTTTTCTCTAAGACAGAGAAGTTACAAGGTGGCAGAGATGAATTCAAACCTATTTGATTTACGTAGGAGAAATAAAAATTGTACTCCCATAGCTGTAATATTTCTTTTGCAGCTTTGTGAACCCCTGATGAGCCGCATCCCTGAAATTACCAGTTTTTGATAAATAATTGGCTGGATATTGTTATACTTTTTCTTTCCTGTTAATGTTGTAATATCTAATGTAATGACGTAAAGGGAAAATAAAATTGTGCGTATTCTCAGAATTGTTTAATTCTTTACTAAAATTAATATGTATCTTTTCCATGGATTTTAGGATAGATTATATGGCTAACAAGAAATCTCATGTGAGACAGCTTGGAGTCTCCACAGCATTATGCTTAATGCCAATTTTATCGTATTATCCAGGATTTACTTATCAAAAAATCTACATTAGATATAGAAGATAATCCTGATTTACAAAAGCAGAGCTCGTAGACATTGTGTGTTTTCACACAGGTAATTTGTAATGAGCAAACATTTAGGGGGGAATCCTTTTTGCGCAAAAACAATCCATTTTTGAAATGCCTTATCTCCATGAAATGAAAAGGGACAGACAGTCTCCCGCATCTCGACTATGCTTCACATGAGAGAACTGAGGCTTAGAGGAGTCAGTCCCTGGAGTACCTGTCAGGGGAGATCCCCCATTAGTCCCAGCAGCTTGAAGAGCTGCTCCCCAAGACTGTCTTGTCAGCCCTGCTGGAAGTTGCCCCTCCTCCAATACAAGACTCCTTGGAGACCCTGTGAGCGGTTCCTATGCTGCTGCATTCAAAATAAGCTGAACTAGCAAACAGCTCTTTATTTTTTAAGGTTTCTCCAAGCCCTTTAAGGTATGCTCAGGCAAATAGTTCAGCTCTCAGATCAGAAAAGGTAGCAGCACAATGCAAAGGGGACAGTGAGGAAGAGGAGGAGAGGGCAACAACAATTAGCAGGTGGAGGCTAGAGTTTGTAACTTCTGCTGCCAGCATATTTGCAACGAGATGAGTTTAACCTTTAGAGGATAAGCCACCTCCAAACCCTTTCTTTATTGTATCACTCCAAATATAATTGGTAGTCTTGCACTACGCAGTTCTCTACAGTTAACCAAAGCTGTATAAATTAGCAAATTCCCGCTGCTTCTTATTCAAGAACCATATAAAGCTAAAGTTCCTTTCTCTTCTCATAAAATTGAAATCCAAAATAATGTCTTATGCTACTATATTTATGAAATTAGTTTCTTCTCTCTAAAAAAAAAAAAAGTGACCAGACCTGTGTATTGCAACCAAAAATACCTTTCATTAGCTCATACACTGACCTCTAACTGTTAACTTAATGAAGTTACAACCAAGGAAACATTTAACTTAATTTAATGGAGAAATGCATACTTACTTCAGAAATGAGAATATATTATACATTGCCAGATGATAAATGTGATAGCACAGCTGCTGTCCTCTTCTTTAAATGAGTGAAAAAAACAGCCATGACAGTTCTTGCTGTTTGATTTCTCCCAGTATCAGATGGGTCTGTGGAAATTAATTTCATTTCAGTTGTATTAACACTTTATTTGATCCATCCTGTTAACAAAAATAGCAAACATTCATTCTTATTATTTCTAACTTCAGTCAGGTTGCATTTTGCTTCACTGATAGTTTTAATTTTCACTAATCCTAGTTTTCTAATGCTCCATGATATTCTTAACACTTTTGATGTATTGTGCTTTTCAAATCGCTCTGTTTTACACTTGGAAAATGTCAAAAGAGATTAAGTTTATCTTAAAAATTATAAATAGATTCACAAAGAAGGAAATGCAAATTCAGTCACAGCCTGCAGGATGGCATTTCTAAAATTACATTTCATTTGAGGGGGAGCATTGGCTCTGAGCTACTCTTGATACCTTCTGCATCAATATCTGACAATCTTTTAAAGCCAGACCTTTTCACAGCTCTCCTAAAGATCTTTTTGATTTCAAGGAATTAGAGTCAGAAAAGAGACTTAGGACTTTCATATTTCCTATTACTTGGAAAAGGCCATTCTGATTTCCATGTGGCTGGAATAGTGCAATGTGACTATGCTGAGGAACTCAAACTCATATCTGAGCACTTGCCAAGGCTTCTTCCTTACATGCCTAGAAACACAGCTCCCTGTCCAAAGGAAAAAGGAGGGGGCACAATCACTTTGGCTGCACCAACGTAAGTCCCTCAGCAAGGGCATCGATTCTCAGATTTTAAGCCCTCCGAGAGTTTCCTGTCCCTGCAGGTGGTGGGGAAGCTCCCATTGCTCTTGTTACTCCGGGACAGGCAGGCATATCCCCAGACCAAAGCCCGTTGTCAAAAGAAGTACATATAGTGTCTGCAGCCCAGGGGCACCTGAGACCTGCTGTCTCACCTCGCTGAGTCCTGGCCCCTGCTGACCCCTCCCCCGGCCCACACACCAAGACTGATTCCTACAGGGCTTCCCATACCCACTCAAGGACCCTTCCTGTTTCAGCCTTACATCTGGAGTGGTGGCGGGGGAAGAACACAGCTAGAGGAACAATTTCCGGGTCTGCTCCCGGGCTCTGTCTCTGTTGCTTCCCAAGCCAAAGGCTTTCTTTAACTCCCTGCTGGCCTTTGGGTGCTGCACTGGCATGCTCTCCTACCTGCAGCCGGGGCTCAAAACCTACCCCAAACACTGCGGGGCTTCCCATACCCACTCAAGGACCCCTCCTCTTTCAGCCTTACATCCGGAGTGGTGGCGGGGGAGGAGGGGGAGCTGCAGGCACCCCCTCCACCCCGCGACGAGCAGCACACGCACGCAGGGCAGGCCGCATCCACACAGCGAGGGGGCCTGCAAGGGTCTCTGGACCCTGGGTCTGCCCGCCAGCACAGCCAGAGCCCACCCTGCCACGGAGACCTTGGTGAGGAGCTGCCGGGCCCAGCTCCGCGTGCTTTGCCTGCTCTTCCCTCCCAGCTCAAGCCCCTCTCTCCTCACCCGCCAGCTCGCAGGCCAAGTGACACCCGTCCTCCCCAGACCCATGTATGTACTGGCTGGTGTTTGTGATGCGACGGTGACACGGGCTTGTCCCCTCTTCACCAGCGATGATGCAGCCACAGCTAAGCTGAGGCACCGTTTGTGATGCGGTGCCGACGTGCGGTTGTCACCCCGTGCCAGAGGGGCCCCTCCCAGAGCGGAGAGACACCGAGGGAGGCAGCAGTCACCCGAGCACGAGGCCACTGCCCGCACGGCTAGAGCAAGCCCAGCGCTGCTGGAGCCACCGGCAGCCCACAGCAGGGCCGAGCCCTGGCCCTGCGCAGGCTGATACAGAGCCTCTGGCCTTTCATGGGAAAGGGGCAGATTCCCAATGCCTGGGCTACCCGCCACCTTCTGAGAGCGTGATTACCAGTTGGCAGTCTCGAGTCCAGCCGAGAGATTGCTGTGATGCCGTGGCAACGTGAGGCTGCTACCACTTTACCGGAGATGGTGCTCCCAGAGCTAAGCTGGAGTAGTGTCCGTGATGCAGTTGTTTCCCAAAGAGGGAACCTGTGGGCTGGGAGCTACAGCCCAGGCAGTGCTGCTGAGGGGGAAAATGGGCTGAGTTAGGGGAAGGCACACACAGTCCGGGGCGCCTGGCTTGCCAGGCCAAAGGTTCCTTGTGGAGACGGGGCTCCTGATGCAGGCACCATCCCACAGCTTCGTCCTGATGTGATCTGTAGAGCCATACATGATGGCCTGTCATCCCATCCTGCCCTACAGTTAGCCTGATGCAGTGCAATGAGGACGTATCTTCATATCGCTAGCCCCACACTGCTCCCTTTAGCACAGAGAGCTGTTTGGCTGTGTTCAGCGTCCTGCCCATCCGATTTGCCCTCTTTCCTTGCTCTCAGAAATGTTATTTAGACATCTTTCCCATTAAGCAGTTCTTCCAAGGTATCCCAAGCCCCACACCTTCCATATCACTTCTTACGGGAGTCTATTCTCTCCTAGGCTTCAATCACAAGCTACACTGATGCTAATTCCTCTCCGCAGCTCACTTCTCTTGGTCTTTGAAGCTTGGCATCCTCACCTGAACTCTCCATAAGCAAGTGAAGCAAACAATACTCGGTACAGCACAATACGACTGAAGGGCAGGCTAGTCAAAACAAGCCATAACGCACTGCGGAGCTGCCTCTGACTCTTAAGCCTACGTTTCAGCAAAGAAATTGCCGCTTCCCCCGTTCAGCTGTTATTGCCTAAGCATATACCCCTGCCTGAGCCCTTCCCTGCTTGCTAGCTGAAGATTATGAGGCACGAAGTGTGTGCCCCCTTATTAAAAACTGGCCAAGAAATTCCTGCAGAGAAGCATTTTCCTTTTGGACTGAGCAGGGGTGCATTCACCTGATACTTTCCAGGAAGCAAAGTGGGAGGACACAGGGCTTTCAGCGTGGCATCATTTGTCTCCAGCTGAAAGAGCTTCTAGCCAGCCCCACTGCTTGGGGCTGTGATCCTGGCCCCTTCCCAGGGGTTTCAGGTCACCTCCATGCCACCCCCACCAACTTCCTGCAATGCCGAGAGGCAGGGATTTTGGAGGAGACGGGCCCGCTCTGTCCGACAGCGAGGAGGAGAGGCGGTGCCCTCAAAAGCACTTGTCTGCTCTTCCCAGGGATGCCGCCCGCCCGTCAGAGTGCTTTGGCTGGACTGAGGAAGGTCGGCCAGGGGGAGGAGCAGCCGCTGGGGCCTCCATCCTCTCTGTGCCTATAGCGGACACCGAGGCTCATTGTCCTCTCCCACTTGCTGCCTTTGAGGAACTGCACGGTGTCCACACCACAAATGCAGCTGTCGTGTGCCAGGGATCTCCAGGCAGCAGGGTAGCTCATGAGAAAACCCGGCGAAAAGCTCTAGCAGGCGGCCAGCCCCAGCTCCCCGCCCTCAGAGACCTGGAGGGACATCCCTGTCCTCTTGACTGAAACTGCCAACACACATGCCCAACTTGCCCATGAAACGAGGGTCGAGGAGTGTGCAGGGGATGACGCCACTGCTCCCCAAGAAAGAAGAGACTCCTGCGCGCTTATGTCAATGGACAAGACTTTATTGGGAGAGCTCGTGCTCCCTGGTAGGGCCTGGCCAGGAGCTGCTGCTCTCTGGGTCTGTGCCCCGCTGGGCCCTGCTCCACCTGGACACCTGCAAGGGGAAGAGTATGATCAGCCAGGGCTGCTGTTTGGGGTGCCGGGAAGGGGGCTGCACTCTGCACTCCCAACCAGCAGCACACGGGGCCACTCCCTACGGGCAACAGGAGCCAGTGTCACTGTGTTCCCAGGAGGGCTGCTCCCACCCTGGCTCTGCCCCTTGCTGTGCCCTCTGGCCTCACTGGCACTGTGTCCCTACGGCACCCCTCACTCCCACCAGGAAAGTCTCACCTGAGATCCCACCGAGTCCTTCCCCATCACCTCTCCCAGACAGTCCCAGGCAGCCCCTTTCCCCCAGCAGCCCAGGCACTACCCCAGCTGCTCAGACAACTGCACCCAGCCCCACTCACTCGAAGAGCACAGCATCTTCAGCCTGGCGTGTCACTGTCACATGCTGTTGCTCTCCTCTGGAGATGCCTGTGTGGGCTGTCACTCTGCTTCCCAAAGCCTGGTCCTTTGCCCTTGCAGCTCCTCGCCTGCACCTTGCTCTTGCCAAATTAGGCCTTGATTTTTTCTCGGAGCTTGGCGCAGGCTCTCTCAAGGCACGGCAGGATGAGGAAGAGCCCGCAGCAGATGCTGCCCGGCAGAGGTGGCGTTTCCATCTCCGGTGTCCTGTGCCCAGGTGCCACGTGTGAGGACAGGGACCTGGTGGGGGCCCAGTGTGGCCGAGACCCCTGCTGCCCAGCTTGCAGGAGCAAAGTCATGCATATACGGATCCCTTTTGCCTGCGGGGTGGGAGTGGCCCTTTTCTCCTGCCCTTGCTGCCTCTTGTCCCTGTCCTGGGGTGGGTGTCTGAGTCCCGCTCTTCCTGTGCCCACGGCTGCAGCGTCAGGTGGAGGTGAGGTCTGCGAGCCGTCACTGCTGGACAGTGTCTGGCGCCGAGCTTTACCGCACTTGGGGCAGAGTCTCCTGGAGCTGCCCCCGTCCTTGGGGTTTCCCTTGCCCTTCTCCTGCTCTGGCGGCTCCTCTGTTAATACCCATTTGCAGGCTTGCTCCTGACTGGTTTTCATCTTAAAGACTGGATGCCTTTGGCTGTCTCTGTCCTTACTTGTCTTTATGGTGATACTGATGGGCAAGGCCGCCGGTGCGGGCACATGCTGTGCTGCTCTCCGTCCTCTGCAGCGAGGGCAGCTTTCAGCCACACATCTGCGGCATGGCAAGCCAATGGAGTCCTTTGCTGTCGTGTCCTTCCTTGGGGTCCCAGCCTTGTCTGGGGGCGGCATCAACATTTCCTCCAGCAGATGGTCCGGCACTTTGTGAACAGCTTGGCTGGCCTTGTGGGAATCAGTGAGGGCTGTGAGGAGCTCTTCTTGCTGGGCGATTGGAAGGCTGGTCTCTGCAGGGGCTGGAGCTGGGGCCAGAGCGAGGAGTCCCTTCTCTTTGTGGGAGTGTTGTCTCTGTGGGGAACCTTCTCTTGGAAGACCTCCCCTGGCTGCTGGCACTACTGGTGTTTGGACATGCTCCTGCAAGTCCTCTCGGGCATCAGGGTACAAGGAAGTCATCTCTATTGTGGGTGGGAGCCCCTTAGAGTTTTATGTTAATATCAGGCTGATATTTTTAATATTGGATTAGCAGTGAGTTCAGTATACCTAAAAAAAATCAGGAAGACGGTCTGAATAATGATATGACAAAATTTGCAGATGATACAAAATTAGTTGGGAAAATTAAGCCCAAGGCTGTTTTTGAAGAGTTGGTAATAAAGCTGATGGTCTTGTATGGTGGCTTTTAGATATTAAAAATCTAAAGGTAATATGATAACCAGACATTTAATACAAAATGAAGTATAAAAGAAGTAGGAATCAGAATTGCACATACAGTCATGGGCTTTAATTTACCTATTGGTCTCCAGTAACAGATTTTAGAGTTAGTGGTGTCTGAAAATGTAAGGTTACTGATCTTGGGTCAACAAAAAACAATTCCTCCCAAACCCAGCCCTCACTACATGCCCTGAGAAATTATTTGGAAAGGACCTGAGAACAAAGCAGAAACCCCAGGAGTGACCTTGATATATGCAGGAGTACCCAGAGGAAGCAGCAACTGATAGTAGTGGGTGACTCCCTGCTGCAGGGGACAGACGCACCCATCTGTCTACCTGACCTGCCGTCTAGAGAGATTTAGTGCTTGCCGGAGGCTAGGATCTGGGATGTTGTGGAGAAACTGCTAAAGCTCGTCCACCTGACCACCCTCTGACTACTACCCCTCTGGTGGTAATATTCACCAAGTGGGCAACAATGATACTGCCAAAGGCAACTTGGAAATAATCAAATGTAACTAAAGAGCTCTGGGAGTGATGGTCAGGGGTGTGGGGGCCCAGATGGTTTTCTCCTTGATTCTGCTAGGGAGGGGAAAGGATGTGGGGAGGAGTGGAAGGACACTGCGAGTCAGCAATTGGCTGTGCAGCTAATGTCAGCAACAGGGTTTTGGTTTCTATGACCATGGGACTCTATTTGAAGACTGATATCTGCTTGGAAGACATCCACCCCAATAAGCGGCACAAAAACCTCTTTGCCTACAGGCTGGCCAATCTGGTAAAGAGGGCTTTGAACCACGAAGGATGGGGGAAGGGGAGAGTTATAAGGACCGCACAGTCAACAAAAAAGGGTTTAGGTGGGGTACCTTGCCCATTTGTGTGCAGGCAAGGAAATGCCTACAAGACAAGGCTATGGGGAAACCTCTTGTGCCTCTTGTGGGGAATCAGTATACTTTGAGCGTCTCTCTGAAGTGCCTGTACATAAATGCATGCGGCATAGGAATAAACAGGAGGAAACAGAGATTTGTGTGCAGTCTCAGGGCTATGATCTCGTTGGGATTACAGAGACATGGTAGGACAGCTCACGTGACTAGAATGCTGCAGTGGAATGCTAAAGTGCTACAGGCTCTTTAGGAACGACAGACCAGGAAGGGGAGGTGAGGGAGCCACCCTTTACTTTAGGAAGCAGCTGGAATGCATGGAGCTCTGCTTAGTGGTTGACAATGGGCTGACTGAGAGTTTATGAGTAAGGATTAAGAGGTAGATTAATATGGGTGGCATCGTTGCGGGTATTTGCATAGGCCATCTGATCAGGAGGAAGTAGATGAGGACTTCTACAGACAGCTGGAAGTAGCCTCATGATCAGAGGCCCTGATCCTCATGGGGGACTATAACTGCCCCAGCATCTGCTGGAGGAACAACACAGCAGGACACAAGCAATCCAGGAGGTTCCTAGGGAGAATCAGTGGCAACTTCCTGATACAGGTAACAGAGAAGCCAATGAGGAGAGGTGCTCTGCTGGACCTTCTACTTAAAAACAAGGAATGGCTGGTTGGAGATGTGAAGGTTGGGGGCAACTTTGGTTGCAGTGACCATGAGACGGTGGAGTTCAGGATCCTGAGAGGAGGGAGCAGGGCAAAAAGCAAGATCACAAGCTCTGATCTTTAGAAGAGCAGATTTCCCCTTTTCAGATACCTATTTGGAACAGAGATAGGGTCCTAGAAGGAAGAGGGATCCAAGAAAGCTGGTTGATATTCAGGAATCACCTCTTCTTCAAAAAAGGCAAGAAGGAGGACCCAAGGAACTACAGGCCTGTCAGCCTCACCTCCATCCCTGGAAAGGTGATGGACTAGCTCATCCTGGATACCATTTCCAGGCACATAGAGGACAAGAAGGTGATCAGGAGTACTTAGCATGCATTCACAAAAGGAAAATCGTGCTTAACCAACCTGATAGCCTTCCATGATGGAATGACTGGCTAGGTAGATGAGGGAAGAGCAGTGGAGGTTGTCTCCCTTGACTTCAGTAAGACTTTTGACACTGTGTCCTGTAACATCCTCATTGGCAAATTGATGAAGTCTGGGCTAGAGGAGCAGACAGTGAAATTGACTGAAAACTGGCTGAATGGTGGAGCTCCGAGGGTTGTGGTCAGTGGCGCAGAGTCTAGTTGGAGGCCTGTGGCTAGTGGTGTCCCCCAGGGGACAACACTGAGTCCAACCCTGTTCAACTTTTTCATCAGTGACCTGGATGAAGGGACAGAGTGCACCCTCAGCAAGTTTGCTGATGAGACTGAACTGGGGGGAGAGTTAGATACACCAGAAGGCTGTGCTGCAATTCAGAGGGACCTGGACAGGCTGGAGAGATGGGCACAGGGAAGCCTCAGGAAGTGCAACAAAGGCAAATGAAGGGTCCAGCACCTAGAAAGGAATAGCCCTGTGCTATTGTAACCCGTACAGGCTACGGGTTGACCTACTGGAAAGTAGCTCTGCAGAGAAGGACCTGGGAGTGCTGGTGGACAACAAGTCAAGCATGAGCCAGCAACATGCCCCTGTGGCCAAGAAGGCCAATGGTATCCTGGGGTGCATAGGAAGAGTGTTGCCAGTAGGTGGATGGAAGTGATGCTGCCCCTCTTCTAAGCTCTGGTGAGGCCATATCTGCAGTACTCTGTGCAATTCTGGGCTCCTCAGTAAAAGAGAGACAAGGAGCTCCTGGAGTGAGTCCAGTAAAAGGCTGCTTTTGATGATAAAGGGAATGGAGCATCTGCCAGAGGCTCTGTATCAGCCTGCGCAGGGCCAGGGCTCGGCCCTGCTGTGGGCTGCCGGTGGCTCCAGCAGCGCTGGGCTTGCTCTAGCCGTGCGGGCAGTGGCCTCGTGCTCGGGTGACTGCTGCCTCCCTCGGTGTCTCTCCGCTCTGGGAGGGGCCCCTCTGGCACGGGGTGACAACCGCACGTCGGCACCGCATCACAAACGGTGCCTCAGCTTAGCTGTGGCTGCATCATCGCTGGTGAAGAGGGGACAAGCCCGTGTCACCGTCGCATCACAAACACCAGCCAGTACATACATGGGTCTGGGGAGGACGGGTGTCACTTGGCCTGCGAGCTGGCGGGTGAGGAGAGAGGGGCTTGAGCTGGGAGGGAAGAGCAGGCAAAGCACGCGGAGCTGGGCCCGGCAGCTCCTCACCAAGGTCTCCGTGGCAGGGTGGGCTCTGGCTGTGCTGGCGGGCAGACCCAGGGTCCAGAGACCCTTGCAGGCCCCCTCGCTGTGTGGATGCGGCCTGCCCTGCGTGCGTGTGCTGCTCGTCGCGGGGTGGAGGGGGTGCCTGCAGCTCCCCCTCCTCCCCCGCCACCACTCCGGATGTAAGGCTGAAAGAGGAGGGGTCCTTGAGTGGGTATGGGAAGCCCCGCAGTGTTTGGGGTAGGTTTTGAGCCCCGGCTGCAGGTAGGAGAGCATGCCAGTGCAGCACCCAAAGGCCAGCAGGGAGTTAAAGAAAGCCTTTGGCTTGGGAAGCAACAGAGACAGAGCCCGGGAGCAGACCCGGAAATTGTTCCTCTAGCTGTGTTCTTCTCGCCATGTTTTCAGAAGACTCTTGCTGTCCATCCAGCAGCCGAAGGGGGCCTCTGGAAGGGTGCCCCCAAGAGAAAGGGTACATCCCTGGATGTCTGTAAAGCGTACTTGTAACTAGATTGTTCATGAGGATTTCCTGTCCCTATCAGAAAGCCAGGACTAGGGGGGTTGGTCTCCTTGTGACTCCTGGGACTCCCACATGTTTCCTGAGGATCTGAGGAGGCTGTGAAAGCAGTAAATGAACCAACAATATTTCCTTGACTCCACAGAGGAGGAGGTTGCCCTCTTCCTGTTTGAAGAGCTGGCACATGAGAGGGAAGTCTAATCCCTGCGGAATGAGCTTTTCCTCCACCACCATGGACTCTGTCACCTCTGCAGCTTTCCTGTCGTTTCTGACACTGGTGTTCGCCTTCTGTCTCCTGCTGACCTTGACCAGGCACAAGGTAGTAGTCAGTCATGGCGCATGGACAGGGTGAGGGATCAGGAATTGCCCAGCCCAGCCCTGGCCAGCCTGGGCCAGGAGCATCAGGGCAGAGACGAGCCTGGCCATAGTTTGGTCCCGGTTTAGCTGGTGCCTGCACGGCTGCTGGCAACAAGCAGGCAGAGCCTGTGTGTGCAGCAAGTCCCGGCTGTGCCAGCCCCAACGTTGCCAGCAGCAGCGCAGGCTGTTGTGTGCTGCTACTGCAGCATGTTTTGAAGAAGGGATTTAAAAATCATATCCAAACTGTCATGGTTCTCCCACGAGAGAAAATCATGCTGGGAAGGTGGGACAGCAGGTCCCAGGTACTCCTGGGCTGCAGACACCTTGTGCACTCCCTTTGGCAAGGGGCTTTGGTCTGGAGAAATGCATACCCTCCCCCGCTAGTGTAACAAGAGCAATGGGAGCATCCCCACCACCTGCAGAGGTTGGAAACCATCCTGGCTCCCCTGCGTATGCCCTCAGTCTGCTCCTGTAGCCATGGGTCATGGCCAGACTGCCCAGTGCAAACTCCGTTGCTGATCCCTGACCTCCCCCTTTCCAGAGAAGTTGTTCCCAGGGGCTGGGGCATCCTGGCGGAGGGGAGACGCTACCTTCTCACATGCTGCTTTCTCTGCCTCTGTAGGAAGGGAGATGCAAGATGAGATGGCAGAGAGGCAGCGATGAGGTGCTCAGAGGTGAGCAGCCCTTTGGCAAGGGCAGGTGCCCTGACACCCTGTGCACCCACTGCCCCACTCTGCCTCTGCTGGGGTGCTGTGAGGGGCTGCCTCATCAACTCACTCGCTATCTCTGCTTCCAGCAGCCTTTGCCCTCCCAGAAAAAGGTCTGGAGGAGTCTTCAGGGTCTTCTGAGTCACAGTAAGTGGAGCCCTTCCTTCTTTCCTAGCGGCTGTAGCACAACAGCCCGCTCTGGGAGACCCTCGGCAAGGGAAATCCCATGAATACTGCCCTCTGCTCACATGCAGTTGCACTGTAGTCCTGGAGAGGCCCATTATGGATCACTAGGAGGTGGACATAAACCTTGAGAACATAATCAGATATGTGAACAAGGCCTTGAACACATGAGGCGGCTGAGGAGGGGACAGGGTGGGAGGCATGGATTGAGGGGGAACAGCTTGGGGAGGGCAAGGGGAAATCCAAGGGCCTCAAATTTGAAGGGCGAGGCCCTGGGGGAGAGATTTTCCTCTCTGGAGCAGAGTTGACAGTGCCCTCCCCCTTTCTGGGGGAGAGGGACCTGCTGTGCTAGACAGGCAGGCAGAGGATTTTGGGAACACACTCAGACCCTATGACAGTAACGCAGCCTGCCATCTCCTCAGGAGGAACAGGGATAGCCCAGGGCTGCTGGGCTCAAGCTTCACCTCCTCCCTCTCACACAGGCTTACATGGGACATGCCTGACACCAGTGATGGCTCCATGACTTGTGACTCAGCAAGTGAAGTCAGCTTCTCTTCAGGGACGTCTTTCTGCCCTATCTGTGACGACTCCCTCACTTTCACCTCGAGGAGCGAAGCCAGCTCCTCTGCAGAGGAGTTTCTCTCCTCTTCTGCTGATGAAGAAGATCTGGCTCAAGGCTCTAGCAAACAGCCTGTCCTCATACATCCCAAGACTAGCCAGGAGGAGCAGCAGGACCCAGTAACTCACCCACCTGGCAGGGAAGTGGTGGCCAGCTGCCACGTGGCTGGCAGTGGCCTGCAGCAGCAGCAGCTTGAGATCCTCCAAGGTGCTCCCCCTAAACCCCCAAGAGCCCTAGGCTTCGACTACAGGGAAGTGGAGATGACTTCCTTGTACCCTGATGCCCGAGAGGACTTGCAGGAGCATGTCCAAACACCAGTAGTGCCAGCAGCCAGGGGAGGTCTTCCAAGAGAAGGTTCCCCACAGAGACAACACTCCCACAAAGAGAAGGGACTCCTCGCTCTGGCCCCAGCTCCAGCCCCTGCAGAGACCAGCCTTCCAATCGCCCAGCAAGAAGAGCTCCTCACAGCCCTCACTGATTCCCACAAGGCCAGCCAAGCTGTTCACAAAGTGCCGGACCATCTGCTGGAGGAAATGTTGATGCCGCCCCCAGACAAGGCTGGGACCCCAAGGAAGGACACGACAGCAAAGGACTCCATTGGCTTGCCATGCCGCAGATGTGTGGCTGAAAGCTGCCCTCGCTGCAGAGGACGGAGAGCAGCACAGCATGTGCCCGCACCGGCGGCCTTGCCCATCAGTATCACCATAAAGACAAGTAAGGACAGAGACAGCCAAAGGCATCCAGTCTTTAAGATGAAAACCAGTCAGGAGCAAGCCTGCAAATGGGTATTAACAGAGGAGCCGCCAGAGCAGGAGAAGGGCAAGGGAAACCCCAAGGACGGGGGCAGCTCCAGGAGACTCTGCCCCAAGTGCGGTAAAGCTCGGCGCCAGACACTGTCCAGCAGTGACGGCTCGCAGACCTCACCTCCACCTGACGCTGCAGCCGTGGGCACAGGAAGAGCGGGACTCAGACACCCACCCCAGGACAGGGACAAGAGGCAGCAAGGGCAGGAGAAAAGGGCCACTCCCACCCCGCAGGCAAAAGGGATCCGTATATGCATGACTTTGCTCCTGCAAGCTGGGCAGCAGGGGTCTCGGCCACACTGGGCCCCCACCAGGTCCCTGTCCTCACACGTGGCACCTGGGCACAGGACACCGGAGATGGAAACGCCACCTCTGCCGGGCAGCATCTGCTGCGGGCTCTTCCTCATCCTGCCGTGCCTTGAGAGAGCCTGCGCCAAGCTCCGAGAAAAAATCAAGGCCTAATTTGGTAAGAGCAAGGTGCAGGCGAGGAGCTGCAAGGGCAAAGGACCAGGCTTTGGGAAGCAGAGTGACAGCCCACACAGGCATCTCCAGAGGAGAGCAACAGCATGTGACAGTGACACGCCAGGCTGAAGATGCTGTGCTCTTCGAGTGAGTGGGGCTGGGTGCAGTTGTCTGAGCAGCTGGGGTAGTGCCTGGGCTGCTGGGGGAAAGGGGCTGCCTGGGACTGTCTGGGAGGGGTGATGGGGAAGGACTCGGTGGGATCTCAGGTGAGACTTTCCTGGTGGGAGTGAGGGGTGCCGTAGGGACACAGTGCCAGTGAGGCCAGAGGGCACAGCAAGGGGCAGAGCCAGGGTGGGAGCAGCCCTCCTGGGAACACAGTGACACTGGCTCCTGTTGCCCGTAGGGAGTGGCCCCGTGTGCTGCTGGTTGGGAGTGCAGAGTGCAGCCCCCTTCCCGGCACCCCAAACAGCAGCCCTGGCTGATCATACTCTTCCCCTTGCAGGTGTCCAGGTGGAGCAGGGCCCAGCGGGGCACAGACCCAGAGAGCAGCAGCTCCTGGCCAGGCCCTACCAGGGAGCACGAGCTCTCCCAATAAAGTCTTGTCCATTGACATAAGCGCGCAGGAGTCTCTTCTTTCTTGGGGAGCAGTGGCGTCATCCCCTGCACACTCCTCGACCCTCGTTTCATGGGCAAGTTGGGCATGTGTGTTGGCAGTTTCAGTCAAGAGGACAGGGATGTCCCTCCAGGTCTCTGAGGGCGGGGAGCTGGGGCCGGCCGCCTGCTAGAGCTTTTCGCCGGGTTTTCTCATGAGCTACCCTGCTGCCTGGAGATCCCTGGCACACGACAGCTGCATTTGTGGTGTGGACACCGTGCAGTTCCTCAAAGGCAGCAAGTGGGAGAGGACAATGAGCCTCGGTGTCCGCTATAGGCACAGAGAGGATGGAGGCCCCAGCGGCTGCTCCTCCCCCTGGCCGACCTTCCTCAGTCCAGCCAAAGCACTCTGACGGGCGGGCGGCATCCCTGGGAAGAGCAGACAAGTGCTTTTGAGGGCACCGCCTCTCCTCCTCGCTGTCGGACAGAGCGGGCCCGTCTCCTCCAAAATCCCTGCCTCTCGGCATTGCAGGAAGTTGGTGGGGGTGGCATGGAGGTGACCTGAAACCCCTGGGAAGGGGCCAGGATCACAGCCCCAAGCAGTGGGGCTGGCTAGAAGCTCTTTCAGCTGGAGACAAATGATGCCACGCTGAAAGCCCTGTGTCCTCCCACTTTGCTTCCTGGAAAGTATCAGGTGAATGCACCCCTGCTCAGTCCAAAAGGAAAATGCTTCTCTGCAGGAATTTCTTGGCCAGTTTTTAATAAGGGGGCACACACTTCGTGCCTCATAATCTTCAGCTAGCAAGCAGGGAAGGGCTCAGGCAGGGGTATATGCTTAGGCAATAACAGCTGAACGGGGGAAGCGGCAATTTCTTTGCTGAAACGTAGGCTTAAGAGTCAGAGGCAGCTCCGCAATGCGTTATGGCTTGTTTTGACTAGCCTGCCCTTCAGTCGTATTGTGCTGTACCGAGTATTGTTTGCTTCACTTGCTTATGGAGAGTTCAGGTGAGGATGCCAAGCTTCAAAGACCAAGAGAAGTGAGCTGCGGAGAGGAATTAGCATCAGTGTAGCTTGTGATTGAAGCCTAGGAGAGAATAGACTCCCGTAAGAAGTGATATGGAAGGTGTGGGGCTTGGGATACCTTGGAAGAACTGCTTAATGGGAAAGATGTCTAAATAACATTTCTGAGAGCAAGGAAAGAGGGCAAATCGGATGGGCAGGACGCTGAACACAGCCAAACAGCTCTCTGTGCTAAAGGGAGCAGTGTGGGGCTAGCGATATGAAGATACGTCCTCATTGCACTGCATCAGGCTAACTGTAGGGCAGGATGGGATGACAGGCCATCATGTATGGCTCTACAGATCACATCAGGACGAAGCTGTGGGATGGTGCCTGCATCAGGAGCCCCGTCTCCACAAGGAACCTTTGGCCTGGCAAGCCAGGCGCCCCGGACTGTGTGTGCCTTCCCCTAACTCAGCCCATTTTCCCCCTCAGCAGCACTGCCTGGGCTGTAGCTCCCAGCCCACAGGTTCCCTCTTTGGGAAACAACTGCATCACGGACACTACTCCAGCTTAGCTCTGGGAGCACCATCTCCGGTAAAGTGGTAGCAGCCTCACGTTGCCACGGCATCACAGCAATCTCTCGGCTGGACTCGAGACTGCCAACTGGTAATCACGCTCTCAGAAGGTGGCGGGTAGCCCAGGCATTGGGAATCTGCCCCTTTCCCATGAAAGGCCAGAGGCTCTGTATCAGCCTGCGCAGGGCCAGGGCTCGGCCCTGCTGTGGGCTGCCGGTGGCTCCAGCAGCGCTGGGCTTGCTCTAGCCGTGCGGGCAGTGGCCTCGTGCTCGGGTGACTGCTGCCTCCCTCGGTGTCTCTCCGCTCTGGGAGGGGCCCCTCTGGCATGGGGTGACAACCGCACGTCGGCACCGCATCACAAACGGTGCCTCAGCTTAGCTGTGGCTGCATCATCGCTGGTGAAGAGGGGACAAGCCCGTGTCACCGTCGCATCACAAACACCAGCCAGTACATACATGGGTCTGGGGAGGACGGGTGTCACTTGGCCTGCGAGCTGGCGGGTGAGGAGAGAGGGGCTTGAGCTGGGAGGGAAGAGCAGGCAAAGCACGCGGAGCTGGGCCCGGCAGCTCCTCACCAAGGTCTCCGTGGCAGGGTGGGCTCTGGCTGTGCTGGCGGGCAGACCCAGGGTCCAGAGACCCTTGCAGGCCCCCTCGCTGTGTGGATGCGGCCTGCCCTGCGTGCGTGTGCTGCTCGTCGCGGGGTGGAGGGGGTGCCTGCAGCTCCCCCTCCTCCCCCGCCACCACTCCGGATGTAAGGCTGAAAGAGGAGGGGTCCTTGAGTGGGTATGGGAAGCCCCGCAGTGTTTGGGGTAGGTTTTGAGCCCCGGCTGCAGGTAGGAGAGCATGCCAGTGCAGCACCCAAAGGCCAGCAGGGAGTTAAAGAAAGCCTTTGGCTTGGGAAGCAACAGAGACAGAGCCCGGGAGCAGACCCGGAAATTGTTCCTCTAGCTGTGTTCTTCTCGCCATGTTTTCAGAAGACTCTTGCTGTCCATCCAGCAGCCGAAGGGGGCCTCTGGAAGGGTGCCCCCAAGAGAAAGGGTACATCCCTGGATGTCTGTAAAGCGTACTTGTAACTAGATTGTTCATGAGGATTTCCTGTCCCTATCAGAAAGCCAGGACTAGGGGGGTTGGTCTCCTTGTGACTCCTGGGACTCCCACGTGTTTCCTGAGGATCTGAGGAGACCACATAAGCCATAACTAGATTGAACAGTAATGCCTTGGAGCCACAGAGAAGGGAGATCCACAGAAACCACAGAGCTAGTGCACACGAGCAATATCCGATCCCTGCGGAATGATTTTTTTCTTGGCCTCTGTGGACTCTGCCATCTCTTTTGATGAGGTGCTAATGCTGGCACTCAGCTTCTTCCTTATGCTGATCTTGGCCAGAAGATAACAGTACTTTTTGATCAGAAGTGCCCAATGTTTTATGGGAGTGAGAGTAAATTCCATGTGCTCCTATGGCAGCCACTGGGAGTTGTGATGCCAAAATAGAATGAGGACAAGGAGTAAGCTTTGGTTAACAAATACATGCATACCTAGGAAAGGATATATATAAACCACCCTGTGAAGTGTCAGCAGCTCCAACTGACAATCACTTGTCAAAGTGATGCTGCTGCTGAGACTGCTTTACAGGAGGGTCTTGAAATGGCTGTATTGTCAAAACCACTTCCAGGGGGGCATTTCTGGCAAACTGCCTGCAAAAGCTGCAAAAGTATCACAATCTCTTAAGCCTGGGAGGCTCAGGCCAAAACTTACCTAAGATAATGAAAAAGTAAGTGCTTCTTCAACTAACAGTGTGGTAGAAACACTGCTTCTGGACAGGAGAAATTGTGAAAGCCACATGGGGCCGAGGTCGGGGCCAGGGTGGTGGTCAGGGGTGCAATGTCTGGGTAGGGGCAGGGCTGTGGTGGGGCTGGAGCCGGCACCACTGCAGCATTGCAGGGCAGCGACTGATGGCCCCAGGCTGGGCAGAGATGAGGCCGGGGCTGACGGGGGCAGGCTGGGATGGGGGACAGGGAGAGGCAGGGCTGAGGGTAATGGTTTAGTTATCAGAACTGAATTGGAAGCTAGAGCTTATTGAAAGAGAACGGATGTATGACTAAAACCCATTACTGGGAGTCATGTGGTCTGTACTCTGTTCCCCAATTCTATAGCATATTTTCTGTATACTATCTTCCTAACTTCTTAGGGGGGAGGGATGAAGAAGGTAATAGTACTGCACCCTACAGTACTAGTAAATTAGAATATGTGGATCAATACTCACAGAATTTCTTAATTAAATGGAAGATATTAAAGCCATTATGAGGACAACAGTCAAGTGTTTTAAGAGTGTGGACCTGTGGGAAGAATAGGAACTTAGGAGCTAAGTTCATGAAAGGATTTCATTTTGGATTTAGAGTCTCACGTGAATAGTTACATTGAAGTCAACATCAGCATTTAGCATTTCAAAACTTAATTCAGCAAAGTCCAGGAGGTGGGAAAGGTATTATCAGTGTATTGTTGCTGTGTAGCTCTGTTTTTCCTATGTTAAGAATAAGCTTTGGGCTGGGAACTCTCCCTTTAAGAGCTTTCTTCAAAAGGAAGACTATGTCCTTCATGACCTTTAGGAGTATAAAATAGAAAAGATGAATAAAAATCAGCTTCCTATGAGATCTCTATTCTTAAAAGGACATAGTGAATTAGCTGTATTTGCTGAGTGGTGTAGTTGGAAGGCAGATGGGAAGTTAAGAAACTCTATAGCCTCAGCTAGATCAGATGAGCACATATTTGGTGCAGCATTTCTTTAATCGAAATACAGTACTCCCAAACTTAAAATAGAAAAACATTTTGAAGGACTATGTTCATTTCCACACTTGACAAGGAAATAAAGTTTGCAAATTTTCATCTATTGTTTAGCTTTGTCACTCATGTCTTTTTTTTAAAGAAAAAATTACACCTTGATTTATTTTTTAAATAAAATATTTTACTATTTATATGATATCTCAATTATTCAAATTTTAATTCAAAATAATAAAGTTAAAAATATGCTGTCTAAATTAAATGACCCAAATCAGTGTGAGCAGAATTCCTCTTCTAAAGGAGATATTAAAACACTTCCTCAACTATGGCCGTTTTGTTATCTGTGACTTCTGATCAACTACAGGACACCAGATGCCACCTCATGTGCAGCATAGGAATATGTCAGCAGACCTTCTAGCAGCTCAACATGAAATACTTGATGTTTGGTAAATTAGCTACAAGTTGCTGTTTTGTTTATCTTAGAGCTCGAAAAACTATCAAGTTCATGTTTAATTTGCCTAAGAGTTGAAATGCATTGAGAGTTTTTCACACCAGAATAGATGTTAATGGTTCTTTTTAATTTCTTTCTAATTAAAAAATATATTAGATATTTCTTTTTTAAAAATAATACATTAGCAGCGACTTAGCCTCAGTTTTAACCTCTCTGAAGACAAAAGTCATATACCTTCTTTAGAAATTGCTTGTGTGAATATCTTCTGAAAATGTGGCGTTCACACGGAACTAACAAATTCAGTATATGTAAGCAGTCTTGAAATAAATTTAGTAGGGAACAATGTATAATATTACTGCATCACTCACTGAGAGCAAGTGAGCTTTCAGATGAAAGAGCTTCTAGTGAGGGTTAAAACTAAGTTTTCTGTTTGTTTGTTTTTTCATTGTAAATCCTTAAGAGGCCTGAAAAATGATTTTAGATAATTTGCTGAAGCAGGCTTTCATTAGAAAAATACTGAGCAGCGCTTTAATCACCATGAATCACAATGAATACACCAATTTCAGATAATTTGTGCTAATCATCATTTCTTAGCATAAAAGGACTTGAACAAGGATTTCTGTCTGTAGTATAATGTACAAAGACACAAAGCCTTATAAGCAGGATGCAAACTCATCGTAGTCCGTGGAACCCACCTGCTCACTTGGCTGAACTTGTGCTAGATCTGCCAAAGGATACAGATTAAATAAAATTGCATACCTGAAATTTTGGATCTTGGAAGAAATCTATTGCTCAGAAGCAGTTATCCGATCTGCGTTTCCGTAGCAAGAAAACAGGCCAGGGAGCATCTCTGTCCCTCTGTCTAACAGGCACAGCAGGGCTTTCACCCAGGCAGCTCTCCCTACTCCCTCTTTGACAGAAAAAGGATGAATGCCTCCAACCCGCCTTTTGGGGCTACTCCCTTGTCCTTCCTGATCCCTGAGCCTTGAAGAAGCATTTTCTGGAAAAGTGCAATTTGAAAAGGGCCACTGCTGTGCCATGGACTGTGCTAGCATTTCAATGGTATGGAGCTGCACAAACCTTTGTTGTGGCCCTATTTTGTTTTCTACTACAGATGTGGCTGTAGGCTCCCTTTCCAGAAAGAATGATGTGCCCAAAATGGAGCCCAAGATATTCCAGCCATTAAAAAACTTTGGGAACTGATGTGAAACTGAAATCTATTTTTAATGTCGTTCTGTAATAAGGCACTAGGAGTAGAAAGTCCTTACTGTTTTTAAAAAAGTATTGACTATTTTATTTTAAGACATACTAAGTACTTATTAAAGCACTTGCTTGGAAAGAAAAAGGTGAGTGCAATACCTTAGTTAATCCTGAGACAACTGGAATGCACAGTTTTGCCTCTTTTAAAGGATGAGCTTCCCTGAAACTGAAATTGGTAATTTTTACAGAAAAAAAATGAAAGATTCATATGTGAGACATGGGGGAAAAAAACGCTTTGTTGCACAATGGGACATGAAAATTGCAATAGGACAACTGTAAACTAAATAACTACTCTTGAATCGAGCTTTAACCTCTACTCATATTGCAAACCTTGTAAAGCCAGAACAGGAGGCTCTTGCAACTTGCACCTTGGAGCAGATCTTGGTCATAGGGTTTGGGCTGCAACCCAGGCCACGTGGGTCTGCCAGTGCCCTTGCCTGAGCTGGCCCGTAGGTTTCGGGTTGGGATACTCAGCTGTAACTGAAGGAGTATGAGTGTGAATCCCTTCAGGGCTGAATGGTGAATTCAACCTGGCTCTTTTTCTTCAGGATAAGTGCTTTAATCCATAGTTTATGATATAAAAGGTGGGAGCAATATATTCAAATTGCTTTAAAGTTAGGTTCCCACCCTGCATTTTGTAGCCAGCTTAATTGTATGACAGTTTGCTAACCCATTCTGCAAACACTTAGAAGAAAGTCTCAGCTCACTCTGGTAAGATAATTCTGGTTGCTGGATTTAGGCTAAGACAAAAACAGGTAGCTGAAAACTCATACTGTGGTTGTTCTGGGGAAGCACAAAAGCAGAATTCTGAGCATCGAGAGTACTAAAAGCAAGTGATCCCTAAAAGTTAAACAAAATCTGAGGGGAATTCTTTGAAAATAATTCAGTTCCTTACCTAGGTGCCTTTGAGTGTATCTATACCATACGCTACACCGTAGCTATCCAGTACGACTCTGGTATTCACAGTAAAAATCTAAACATTGAATGGGTTTGAAGGAAGAACTTTCCTCTCACTCCAGGTTTGATTCACCTAGTTCAAGCCTGGCAGGGCTTCAGCAGTACTTACCTTACTGTGCATGTCAATAGTACTTTAGTAGAGAGCTCCTGTCTCAAAGTGTCATTTTAGCACCTCTTACAAACACTATATATTTTTTTAATGTATTGCACAAATAACTTACTAAGGTTCCCTCCCTCCTCCAATTATTCATGTTATATGCAAGATTATTCTTCAAAATATTTTTATGCAGCTTCAAAAGCCACCCTCTAAAAACAAAATAGAAAAAAATTACCTTTAACCTTGTGAAGGATGGTTACAGAGGCCTCTCAAAGCAACTAACAATTTGTAATAATAATTTCTGGTTCAAATGTTCAAAAGTGGCTAGTGATATTAGGCAACATAACTACTGACTGACAAACATACAATACCAGAAAGATGTTGGCTTTTCAGAAGGTGTAGAGGTCAGACAATGGCCATAGTCCAGGAGGCTGGATTACTGAAAGCCGATCTTTGAAAATGAATACGTCAGAGTACAAAAGGCAAATAATATTATGCATGTTTAATATTTAAATTATTTGATTCTGATTTTATACCTCTGTAATTGCTGCCATGAAAAACAGATGGCATTACTCTAACAGTAATGTACGGGACACAGTCTCCCTTGTTAAGTCACTTCAGAAAATTCCACTTACCAAGTCCAAAAATTGACAAATGTTGCGTCAAAATGCCTCCACAGGGCATAAAGTTTCCCTTGCCTGAATGTCTAATTTTTAGGCATTTATTAGTTAAAGGCATAAAAGCTGCCTTCCTGGATCAGATGAGTAGCTCATTCTGTCTACCAGGGAGCAGTGTCAGCTGCATAACACTGCATTTGACAAATCAGTGAAGAATAGTCATCAATGAAAAAACCCATAGTAGTTAGCTATATAGCAAACTGTCTAAAACAGTATTCCTCTTGATATTTAAAACCCCAGAGGTTTGAAGGTTCACTTTCCTTTTACATGTAGTCTCATGTGAGATTCGTTATAATTATCTGCTTTTATAAAACATAAAGCAAAAGTCTTTGAGCAAAATAGCATCCTTTCTGGAGTCAGCTCTGCTTCTGCAAGAAGGAATAATCATACTCTCCACTGCAGAAATGACTGGCTGAAAAGCTGTGGCCTGTGAAAATATGGAGGTCAGAATACACGGCCACAGTGGTGCTTTCTGGCTTACAATTCATGGTTCACAATAGTATAAGGATGCATTGTGAAATCATAATCTACTTGAAATCCATGTGGATTTAGCTCAATGAATGCGCAGGCTTTACCCTGTGTGTTGCCTTCCATTTTGCAAAGTTCAGCTAGCAGAATGTAACAGGATGAATTTAAGAATTTATTAAGCATATCTGAAAAGAGAGAATGTTACATTTTTGAAGTAGAATGTGGAGCTTTAGCCACCTGTCTCCAATTATACTCAGTGTGACTGCAAGATTAAAATGCCATCTAGCTCACTGTGAAAATATGTGCCATAGCATCTCCTTTCAGCTCAGGAACAGTAATGCTAATAACAGCCCAGCAGAGATCAATTTTATTTTGATGCTTTCAGTGATATAAATATTTTATATAGATCCATGGTGGCATTGTTAAAGACTCTCAAATACAAAATTGGAACTTAAGACATGCATTGGTACTGAGAAAAACTGCATGTGAAACAGTATGCGCTAACCTAATAACTAGTACGAAAAGTTCTAGCCAAAAACACTTCATCCACTTGACAAATTCATATGAAGCATGAAGCAAAAGAAGCTGAGAAGATACCTATGTTGAAGATAAGTGTATTTACTTAATTTACATTTTATAATAAGTATTACATTTAAATAAAATTAGCAGATTGCTATTTTTTTATTTTGAGTGCGTGGTGTGTTTCAAAACACGTTGTGAGCTTTAATGAATATACACACAAACAGCCGGTAGTTTGGTAAACACTGCAGATAAACTCTTTTTAAATGGTGCGATGTTCAACATATATTTTCTAGCTCTGCTTCTATGTGCAATCTTATTTGGAGTTGCGAGGCTCCAGAAGTGCGGGGCTCAAGAACCACACTTGATAAATCTGATGCAATTCATATCCAATGCTATGCACAGTCTTTCGAGTTGACAGTTAAGTATTACTTTCCCAATCCATATCTTGAAAGAAAAAAACAGTGCAAAATAGGACTACATTGAGGGAAATATTGGCTGAGACATGCTTCCTCCTTCAGCACTAGGCTGTGAATAAAAGAAAAAAATTCCAGTAAGAAAGGAGGTGAATGGCATATTTGCATTACCATCGTTTTAGAGTACATCACAACCCTGATGCCAGTCCTCATTAAAAAGTGAAGGTTATCATCTATGCTAAGAGGACTTTATTCAGATAAATGGATACAAAAGATCATCTGTAGAAAAACGATATGTGATGAAGCAGAGTTTAAGCCGTTGGAAACACCAAAGGGTAAAGGGCTCCATACAAACATCTAGCACAGTTATGTTTCCACCCTGCTGAATGAGGAACTTCTTTGCCAAATCTTCTACGAACTGCTAAAGCGGCTGTGGAATTGCTCTTTGCATGTACCTCACCATTTCCCTTTAATCTGCCTTTCTGCTTGTTGGACTTCTTATAGCACTAACCCATTGCCCTCTCTTCTGCTCACTTGGCCAGCTTTACATTTATCATGCTTTACCTGGCTTTGGTACAGAATCATCACTACTGGAGAGTTTCTGAGACTACTCTTGAGACCCTGCAAGGGGACTTTTTCTGTTTCTGCATCTGATAACATTTTTTTTTTTAACCTTTCTTTACAAAACCTTTACATTAACTCTGGAAGATGCTGACACATTTTAGTTAAACTACAGGATATAATATTATCAAAACACACTCCACTGTTGTGATTTTTTTATTATTATTTCTTTTCAACACCAAGTGTTTAGGCAACAGAGGAAAAAATGTTACTGTAATCTACTCTACGTTCTTTGGCATTGCACTGTTATTTGATTTGTGAAGAAGAGTGAGATCCCATCGCATTTGCACAGCTCTTGCACTTGAAAAGTTGGATAATAACCATGAATCTGTTGTAAGGTAGTATACCCATTAAATTTCAACTAAATTTCAATTCTAGTATTCACCTGAGAAGTCTTGGGAAAAATCACAGACTTTTATTTAATATTTGACAGTTTCCAATTCTTAATGTGAGGAAACAACCAATCTGAAAACTGTGTTTTGGCCTTTTCCTGCTATCTTCACATTTAAGAAGTCACTGTCAAAAGACCTCTGATTGCGTGGTCTTAGCTGCAGATACCGCAGAACCATGTACTGTTCTGATATTTCAAGATATTTTCAGTGGAGCTAATTTTGGGAAACGGAAGCAATGTAGTTGTGTTAACATGGCATTATACCCAAGGAAAAATTAACAAAACCATTTTCAGGACCACGACCATGCTCATATAATGAAGTTTGGTTGGTTTGACCTTGTTGGAGAAACACTCCATTGCACAGTATAGAAATGTTTCATTCTAACTTAGCAGCACAATGAAAAGAGCAATCTAACTTTTTTTTTTTTTTAATCTTAGGTTAGGGGAGTTTATAGGACCAAAGGGAAAGAGGTGAATTTTTATCTCCTCCAATATTATAACTTTTTACATTCTTCATATTTTAATATAGTTCCCTATTAGTCTCACCTATGATCATTCCTTTAGCTTATTTTCACACAAGAAAAATACGTAAACAAATTTTACACCTTTTAATAATAGAGATGTTATTTTCACTCAGTTTCCATTTATATTTGGTAATATCATAACTCCAACGAACTAAAGTCTCATTTAGAAATAAATATAAAATCAAATAGTATGATTCCCAGTTTTTATAATTTCCCATTTTTGGAAAATGTATCATTTCTCCAATACATATTTATAAAATAGATAGCCAGTGAATGTCAAAACCTCTGCCAGTTTGGGTTTTTCTGAAGCTCTGGGCTTTTGGACATTTGCTGTTTGCTGCTTTCCTGACTTCTTGCTGTGAAGTTGTAGGTGTGTGATGATCAGGAAAGGTAGGACTGAAACTGGCACTTACAAGTACTATGTTTGCTGTTTTGTTACCCACAGTTAAAATAACAGATTTTTCTTCCTTGGGAAGTGAGTGTTTGAAATACTTGTAATGATACGGTTGCTTTATCAAATCTAAAGGTTGGAAAGAAAAATATCAAAGTCGGCTGTTATAAGTTTTGGTGGGAGTAAAACCTCATCTACTTAAAATAGGAAACCTTACCGCTACAGAGGTCAGCATTAATAACTTTCAAGTAAATTCACATGTAATAGGAAAGCACCAGGTTAGAGCTGGCCGACGTGCATGTGGAGGCTCACTAGAGGTACTGACTACAGAACATCCTTGCATTATATCATGTTTAGAGATTTAATTCTTTTCTGAGCTCAGTCACCAGATGCAGTCCACAATTACAAAATGGGTAATACCAGCTGTATGTCTAGTGTCAGCAAAAAAAAAAAAAGGGGGGGGGGGGGGGGAAGAGGGGTTACATCAGGTGAAAATAGCCACCACAAACAAATATAATAAAGTACAGTAGTAATTTAAGTAGTACAGAAGTACTGCGTACAGAAGTACAGAAGCAGATGACTTGAAACCCTGACAGATGGACAGTCACCCCTTCCCTTCTTGGTTGTTGTTCTCAGTCTTGCTCTCATGTGAGCAGAGAACCACCGGCTCCTTAATTTTATCTAGGTATTTTCTACTTTTCCCATGGACTCTTCTTCCACAGTCTACCTGATCCGCAATACTAGCAGTTAAAATCATGTAACTATATTACTTTATATTCTTCCATCAAGGATCATTTATCATTTATAAAATGTTTTCATTTTTTGAAAATTCAATTTAATTCATTAATTTACTGAAAATAGTTTAAAATGTAGATACAGGCCATAAGTACTGATTATGAAATAACTCTGAAACCTGATTAATTCCTAGAATGGTTAATTTGCCCGTCTATGCTGAGAGTTTATAGTTTGAATAGAACGATAAGGGCCAAATGTGAAAGCCCAAAAGGTAACAAAAGTGAACTTCAGAAAAAGCTAGATACCTTGCAGGGTGAGCTGGAGCTCTGTAGATACACTAGCATCTACACTTACAGGATTTGCTGCCTCTGCAGAAAAATAGACACAGTTCTTGCTTCAGCACGTCTTCAAGTTCCATAGTTTGCAAGCATGAAAAAGTTGCAGTAGACTTTTGTTTATGGAACTGGTAATAAATGTTGCTGAATAAATCGGATATCACATAGACAGTAAGTGTCTCCTCTGGAAAAGATCTGTAATAATGTTTAATGCTCCAACAAAAAAAATGCCGTAATGGAACATTATGTTTGGAAAATGAAGCTGAAGGAATTCAGATTGAAATTGGCATATGAAACTTTAATCAAGGAAAATTAATTTTAAAAATGAATCTTATCTCATTTGTTTGACTTTGAAATCAAGACTGAATGTCTTTCAAAATCTATGACATAAGTCCTGATTAAATTATAAGCCTGAGACTGATATTCATCATAGTTCTGCCCTAAGAAATCTAAGAACTAGCAGCCGGTACTTATACTATTTTGTAATTTAAGTAATAAAACTTGCCATCAACATTTTGATTTATGGAGCAACAAAGACTCTATCAATAAAATAACACTGTTACAAACGCTCAGTCTGCCATATAGAAATTTATAAATTGGGCAAATCCAGGCATATTTTTGTGTTAGCAGCCAATGACAAATACCTAACATTAATCCACATAGTTCAATATTATTTAACTTCTCCTAAATATAGAGGCAATGGAGCTTCATTAAAAATGACTTAACAATTTTTTTTTAATATTATGAAAGGATTTTTTTTTTCAAACTTCATTTTAGACACGATAATCATTTTTGATTAAACTATCCATAGAGAATTCAGCTCTCATCATTTAAGTTGAACAAAGTTTAAACAATTGAAGATACTTGCTTATAGTGAAAAACTCTTCGTCAGTCTTAGCTGGGGAATTCATCTCACCAATTATCACCTCTGTAATAATTAGGCATCTAATTTAAGCAAGTCATATATGCTCTCTCTATGGTCAATGATAGGACACAGGTATCTTCAATGAGATACCCATCAAGATGTGAAGCTTAGAGTGGTGTGTATACACCTTCTGGAAGCGCTTCTCCCTGGCTGACTTTTCATAAGAGCACTGCTGAAGAGCTTAAATTAAATGTTCAGTGTTTAAAAAAGTGAGCTAAGTGAAACTCCTTAATATTTTATGTTCTCTGCTAGCAATACACATGCAGGAAATAGCTTCTAGACCATAACCCAGTCCTTCAGCTTATAGTGGTGTGAATAATTGACACAAGTCCTTACTACAGGAATAGTGGCAACGAAACTGGTGCCTTTAATAGTGGAATGAAAGAGGATGACAGAGGCACGGGGCAGAACAGAGCCTGTAGCACCAGCCAGTGCTAATGTATCCTGTCAGAAATCAGACCCAACTGCAAGTGCTTTGAGAGAGACTGGTGTCTTCTTGTATTAATGAAATAAGATTTTATGTGCATGTCTCCCTATGGAATGAAGTGCTGATACAATGCTGAGTCTCTTTTATAGCAAGTTCAATGATAATTACCAACATCAGGCTGCACAGTGAGTGCTGATTGGTTTGCTTGTAGCATATCGAGCCTGATGCCCTTCTGAAGTCAAAGTAATTAATTCAACAGTGTTTTCAATCTACCTGCGCTGCTTTGAGTTATCTTGCATTTTATTGCTAAAATAAGTATTTATGATGCCTAATTAGATTTGAAAGATAATTAACGGAGTCCTTGGTTTATTGTACTAGCAGGTGCACATACAAATGTGCATTTGTGTAAGATGTCCTCAAAACTTGTGATAGAACTAAATATATATTAACTGTCATCTAAATTCCCCACTGACAGCTGACTTACAGTTCCTATTTAGTAATTAATATTCCCAATTTGTGCATGAACAGAATAACAGACACAACACAGTAAATATTAATGTATGAAATCTACAATTTTTTTAATATTGCAAACTATTAGGATAAAAGCTGTTCGCTAAGTAGATGAGCAGGGAAAAACAAAGAGGCAAGTTAGCCTCAGTATTGTAAAAGTGCTATTTTCTTTGCTGAAGTTGACTCGAGCATGCACAAGAACTTGTCTGCACTGAAGGCAATGGAAAAGGGGACATGAATTCTCTCTATGTGTATCCATGTGTCTGCCAGTAAATCAATTAAAAATGATAGTTCAGGTAAGTCACACGAGCTTCAGATATCTCAGGAAATAATTAGAATAGTTGTGCTTTTTTTGTTTGTGAGAATAAGTACTGTGCTTTTTCTTGTATGTGTGAGTGATAGCTTTGATTTCTTGCTAAGCATTAAATAAATTATTTGTACTGGTATTCATAGCAGCTCTGAAAATCAAGTGTAACTAACTTTTATCTGCTAGCATGATTTGCTAGCTATTAAATGAACCTGAATTTTCAACTAAACCCTTATTTTTAAGGTTTATTTTTACTCTGTAAATGTGCTTACCTATCATAAATTTCAAAAGCTTGAGAATCCACCCACCTTAGACAGTTGTCCAGAAGGTGATAAAGTCTCAGCATATCTGCTATCTTGACTACATCAGTGGAAAACAAGAAACATTGCCCATCGATCATTCCTTAGCCCTTGTCATTATCCTGAAAGAAGCCTGTAGGACTGACAGGCTATCCTGTGAGTGATTTGTTCACTTTTCTGATGTTCCCCAAGGAAAACCCAAGAAGATGCTATTTCCTTGTCACCTATTAAACTTAATGATATTTATAATGCAAATGCATGTTCAGTGTATGTAGATGTATACGATACAGCAGTACCAGCAAGTTGGGTTTTTTAGCTGAAGATAGCTGTTTGCATTTTTTTTTGTCAAAAATTTATTTCTTTTGTAAGAAACGAGGCACGATGGTGCATGATTGATCACACAGAGGAAGATACTGATATTTTAAGTATCAAGTATACTTTTGGAAGCAAAATAGTTCAGAATAAAAAAGGTTTACCGCATATTATGTTATGAGTAAGGGGCTTGTGCAGACAGATCCAGGAGATAAAAAAAATGTGGTATTGCAGGAAGTAAGTGATTTTTATTTATTTATATAGGATGATGAAAGGGATAATGTGCATTACCTTCATGGACTTAGCAGTTGCCTTAGCAGCTCTGATGAGTCATTTGTGCGATATCACATTGAGTCACTCTGCATTGTTAGCTGCCACTGTAATCACAGAAAGACTTATTGAAAAGAAGTAGATTATGTAAGAAAAACTAACAAAATCCTCATCACACCTCTGCCTGAGACAGAGAATAAATTTAGTCTGTGCACTCACAGTTTGGAAAAGTCACGAGTAACTGAAAGCCTAGTCATATAATGGAAAGCTTGGGGTGCCTCAGGGAACCCATAGCGGGGACAAAATCGTTGCTGAGAGCTCAGCTGCTCCTCTATCACAGGGAGTGTGACACGCTTGCTGGCAAGTGCTAGCGAAGCCGCCAAAGCTGCCGCAGCCCTCTTGTAAATCCACACTGCTCTATCTAGGGCACAGCAGGTTCCCAAGCACGGACAACATCCACTAGTAACAGGGAGCAAATAAAATACAGCAAATAGAGTACTCGTGTTATAGCCAAAGTTCAACATATTACTAGATTGTCTACTGAACAGAAGCGTACCTTGTGGTTTTTTTGTTTATTGGTAAAGGTAGATGATTTGGTTAACAGGGATGGTGGCATGGAGTCCAGTGACAGAATTTTAATTAATTTTTGGTGGGAACAGAGTAAGGGAGAAACACAAGTTATATGAAAACCATAGTCAGATCTGCAGCCGTTCATCCTAGGAAATCAGTGATTCCTGTTGGATTCAAATGTTTTTTTACTACCCTCTGAGGAAAGATTTGGGATAAGATTAAGCAGATTTCCAGGTAGGGACTCAATTTCTACAAGGGTAAATTTACATTGGTACAGTAAAGTCAATAGGGTAATAATTTGCACTATCTCAGGCAAAGATCCCGAGTCAATACTAAAGTCAAGACCTTTTATTTGGGTAAAACTGTAACTGATTTCAGTGGAGGCAGAACCTGATCCTTTAATGAAATCTCAGGCCAATAGTGCCAGACTTTTCTGTTTTTTGCTTCCAAAATTACTTTGCACAGGCTCTCAAAATAAAATTTTTAAAATCCAGCATACTTCAGGAGATTAGAAATCAAAAATAGTTTTGTTGGACTTACTTAGAATTTCAGACTTCAAACGTAACATATACGTTTATCCTATATGTTACTTTCTCTACCTGCTTTTTAGGTATTGACTTGCTGGTACTTGACTTGAATAAAACCACTCAAAAGGTTTTGCACTTTGGGAACAATTAATTAGACTGTTCTAGGTTCTCTACTCAGTAAGCTCAGTTGTTATGACAACCAAACTTTTATGACTTTCTTAACATCAGTCCTCTAGATTTCTGCAGTTATTAAAAAAAAAGAAAGAAAAGGAAAAAAAAATCCATCTAAACAGTGGAAAAAAAGATATATATATATATCTCTTTTCCAATATTTAGGGTCATACGATTCATCCTCTGTGGAAAAGACCCTGTGCAATAACTCTCTTAATATCTTCTATGAATTACAAAGTTCTTCCAAGAGCTACTGAAAACTTAGTGCAGAAAATATCTGGAGCTCATCACTCATGCTCAGTGACTTGGGAATTTGTCAAAAATTACAGCTAAAATAAACATAGTTAACATAGTCCAGATGTTTGACCAGAACATGTTATGCAGTAGAACTCACTTTGTCACAGGTTGTTGTTGTTATTGTTTTAAATGAGCTTCAGAAATACAAGTAATCAAGTAGTTTCATGTCAGAGGCTGACAAGAGGCTAGTGTTTTCGTCAATAACTTTGCCTAGCTGGGAAACTTTGCATTTACTTCTAGTTCTTTCATTTTTTTGACATTAATGTAACAAGCACTTTCACTTGTTAGATAATTGAAATGTCCTCCATTTGGGAATCATATACTGTATGATTTTTTTCATGGAAAAAGGATAAAACATTTTATGTGGCAAAGGATAGAAGACAGTACAGACGACAGAGGACCACAGTGAGCCATAGAGACTTGAGATCAATTCTTCACTCATCAGTGGAGTTCTGTGTAAGCCTTTGTCCATTAGTTAGGCCCGGATTCAGTCGAAAATATAGATTAAGTGTCTTTCTAATCACCTGCAATTGCTCCATGGAGTGTAAAACAAAGTCTGATAATTCTATACCTACATTCCCTGAACAGGGTCAGGGGAGAATTAGATTCCTCAAAATATGGCTGTATTGAAGCATATGGAACTCTTGCTGATAAAAATGGTCAACACAGAATTATTTCTGAGAATCACCTCCCTGTGAACTTTTGCTCCTAAAATGGACTGGAAATGAAGGAAGCTATCTGCCCACAGGGACTGAAAGCCCTCTGCTAAAGCAAGATTCATACAATTTGTCTTTCAAGAGAGAAATAAGGCTTATTCTTTGTCTTGAATTGCAGTGAGCACTGGCATCTCTCTTTCCTGTAGCAATCCAAAGGTTAGAGATCTAACAGAACTAGGAGAGCTGTTTGTAATGTCTGTCTCAGTTTATGCTCCTTACGGTCCAGTGAATCTTTCCTTCCTTTTTTGCAAAAGCTTCAACAGGAGTAAAAAGCTCTCATCTTCCAGAATGTCCCAGAAGCTAATGACTGGGATAATTCCTTGAGCTGATGGTAGCCTCCCATATCCCCTCCCAAATCCCTTCGGAAAGCAGATTAACCCAACCAGTAGTTTATTAAACAAAACTGGGCATGAAAAAGGAGCAGCAAATGGGAAGGGATGGAAGCAAGAGGGTACATAAATATCTTTTTGCATATATTATCTGTGCTTTGCTTACAAGTATTAAACTGGGCCAGTTGGGTTACTTACATGTTTATCCGTTTGGTTCCAAATTGCTCTCGGACTGCATGATGGACGCTGTGACTGATGGCTTCTGGACACCGCCCAGCAGGAATAGTTGCATCTGAAGGATCTTCATGGAAAATATGGTAGTACTGAATGAAGTACCTGAAGATCTAGAAAACAACAAAGTAGGGGATTCTAGAGCGACATTTTCATTTTGGACTATCTAAATCCCTCCAGCCCCTTTACTGAATTTGTGCTTTGGTTATGGCGTATGAAATGAAGACATTTCTCCCTTTTCAAAGAGATATTGTTAGGAGGGCAATGCTAATGATTGTGAGGCTTTCCAATAGTACGGTGATAAGAGTGAGACAGGTACATAAGTAATGACTATATTTCTCTGAAAATGTGAGAAGATGAAAAAATCTCTCATTTGATTTGCCCGACGTGGGAGGGAGGAGAGGGAAAGGGCTCTTATAAGTGTCTAAAAACAGCATCTACAGCTGGGTGATGATCACAACATGATTTATATTTCTGCACAGAACCATATTGTAGCTCAATTTAAATGTTGACTCCGCTGTAAAATGCAGTAAATGTCTTCTTTGTCCTATAAAGCTGTGGAATGCACTTGGGAAGCCCAGTTAGAAGCCCTTCCTAATCTGACATTACCAGATGCTGCCGAAGAGGAGGTGAGAGCATGTCAAAAGGAGCTTCATATAAGCAGCAATTGTAATTTGTTAATTGTATTGCACTAGAGTGGATTCAAGTCTATATCTAAATGAAGTAGAGGCATAGACCCCAAACAGTAGCACGTGATTGTCCGTATTGCATATTTTCACCCATTTTCTGTCACAGTTTGGGCCCCTGCACGCTAACACTCACGTATACAACCAAATAATTCAGCTCAAACCAGGGTTCTCAACTCAATAGACCTTTTGGAACTGCACACTCTCTTTTGAGGTTTAACAGACTTCATGTGTGTAGACGTATCTGTGCTCTTCTAGCTAGCGTCAGAGCCACAGAATGGTCTCTGGCCCATTTTATTTACCTTTGCTGCCAGGAAACTGTTTTTATTCTTCTGGTTCTGCCAAATGTTTGCTTGAATAATCTTGAAGTTTTATGATGGCTGTACCTCAGTTTCATCATCTGAAACATGCGGGTAACATTCTATTGCACTCATCTGTGAAGCCGTTAGAGGTTGATAGATGTGAACTGAATGACTATATATTTGTATATTACAATGAGTATATAGTTTTAAAGCTTTAGAGTTGCATTGACCTTTATTACTCATGAATTAATAATCCATTCAATTTTTAAGCTGTAAACCATTCTGTGCTGGTATAATGGACTCTGCTGGAATCCCGTGTTGGCCATTGGTGACAACAGGCAGAAACCAGTGGCTTTCCTAATTCTTTCTGTGAATATATCTTTAAAAGAATGTGAACATAATAGATTTTCAGTCTTCATTTGACTTCTAAACCTCAGAAAATGTACAAATCAAGGTTGAACAAAATAAGTTCAAAAATTTAAAGCCAGCAACATGAACTCCTTTATAAGTTCACATCCAAACAGAGTCAGACAAAGTCATTGTTAGCACAGACACAAGAAAAGACCTAACAGGAAAAAAAAAGTGATCTAATGAGTATAATGAAGACTTAGGTGGAAAGCCTGCTGAAAATAATTCACAGCCAAATAATAATCAGTCCCTCTGACATTTCAGGGTTTCTGTTTCTTCTCGGTTAGCTCATCATACTAGTCTTTGAATAAAAAAGAAAATACTAAAAAAGTGAAACTGAGGTTAGAGTACTGTCAGAAGCCACTTCTTTACAGGTGACGGAGGCAAGATGGTACGTAAAAGACGTGATATCAGAGCTGGAAAGGAGACGACAAATGTAAATTCTCCTACATGACATCCTCTGCAGAGAAAACATGAACACGAGAAAAACACACACAAGATGTGGGTGGGTGGGGAAAGGCATGAGGGATGGAGCCGGCAGAAAGCATAACAGAACAGAGAAAAAAAAGTCCAGTCTGATTTCTGCTGTTCATGTTTACTGGGACTCCACCTGTCCTTCCCCAAACTGCTTCCTCTCCAGAGTCATAAATTCTTCTGTCTAATAAATATGAGATCACTGTGGAAAAAGGATGCCATCCATAGGGAGCTGTAGGTTTCACCAAGACTTTTACTGTTGACTTTAAATAATAGTTTGGGTCAGCATGTTCTGGGTCATGATCGGTAAACTGAAAGAAGCTATACACAGAGCACTACATGTTTACAATGTGCATTGTAAACGTGTAGTTAACAATAGTTGCTGTTAACAATACTTGCTGTTAACCATTTGAGAACTTAAAACTATATTTACTCTGCAGTTCCAAGCACAGAATACCCTGTGTGCACTGAGTGAGAGGGATTACTCATTCATATGGTAAACCTCTTGGGAGCCTGCAGCTCTGCACCTAGTACAAAATACCTCTTTCTAGTAACAAAAAAGAAACAAATAAACAAAAAAACCCATGCATATGGAATAACTTTTTATTATAAAGACAGAAAATCCTAAACTTAGTTTGATTAGACAATAGAAGGTGTCCAAGAGTGGCACCATTGTATTTGCAGGTTTACATGTTCAAGTAGAAACCTGCTTCACCCATCTCTTCTTCACTTTCCTATCATGTATGTTTAACTCTAGCACATACCAGTAGTCTCATTCTCCCTACCACACTCTGCTGTGGCTGTGCTCTTTTACCCTGAGAAAACGCACGTCTCAGACCTGGATGAATTGCTGGTTCAGGTAGTGCAAGAAGAGCAGGTGGGAAGCTAGGAGCTGCTGCTGCACACAGCAGGAAGCTGCCAGCAGCCAACTGGTCACCTGTGACTGCTCATTCAACCTGTACCTCAAGGTTATAACGAGCCTGGGAGCTGAGATGAGGTGTTTAGTGTCTGGCACAGCTAAACGTTTCTACATAAGAATCTGGGCAACTCTGCAATGGTACTCCTATCTCATTCTAGATGCTTGTGAATTTATGATAGAGGTCTAGTAGCCTGACTCAGTTCCCACACTAGCCAGTGAATATGTCATAGCTTTGCATTAATTGTTTGTTTTCTCTGTTCCTTAGTTTCCCTGCTTATGGGTGAGGAGTAATACCTGAAAGCGGTGTTAGGAGAAAAAAATACTATTTTGTACATAGTGACATGAATCGTTCCATTTTTGATTGGACATCAGATACATGCCAAGGCATAAACAGAGCAACAGAGGGATCCGATGGAGTCATCCCCTGAGCTGCAGCTTTTCTGCTACAGTGTGTTCACCACATTGCAGGACTGGTCTGTTAGCCACATATACTTTCGAATTCGCACACCAAATTCAGTTGCCTGACATACGTATGGGATTAAATTCAGGAATTCAGATCTATGTTTTTGCTGTGCCTGGGCTATGGAAGCAGTGATGGCGCAGTGGGTATCGAAGGATGAAGATATGACCACATCATTTTGCAATTGTCATAGGCACAATAATACTTGAGCATCTTTTCTCCCTTCCTGTCGACAGAGAAAGTTACATACATACATACATACATACATACATACATACATACATACATACATACATATATAAATATATATATAAATGTACTAAAGATGAGATGAAGTAATTGAAAGCGGATATATGTGGTCCTTCCTGAAGACCTCCTGACCTCCTCCTTGTGTCTCCTGCTTGTGTACAGGCTGGAGAAAATTAAGTTTTTGAATAGTTTCTAAATCTGCTAAGAAATTCCTCAAATCTGCTGCCAATTAATTGGCTACAACTGCTTGATGAAGCATACAAGTATATGAATAGGCTATGTAGTACCTTCAACAAGCACTTCAGGATGATTTATACCAAGAATAGGAAAAACAATCATATGTGAAATAGTTTAACATCTTTATTTCTTCACTCTGCTTCTCACAGTCCTGGAAGCATCACAATAAAGGAAAAAAAAAGAAAAAAAGAGTTTCTTGACTGTGCCCTTGTCTATCAGTCTTGACTCTCTTGTCTATACATGGAACTGTGAAGGGTTTCCTCTATTGTGTTTTAATCAGAGCATGCACAGAGAACATAATTTCTTCTTCCCTTTGCTCATCCTTCATGTTATCTTCTTTTTACCTCCAGTACACGGTTTCTTAAGCTGAAGGCTGTGATATTTAGTGAATAACCTCAGTCTTTTGCTGACAGGCAGATCAGACTTGCTGCAATCTTTCCAAACACACTGCTGCTTCATCTGTATGCACCACAGCCATCCCTTTCTCTGCAGACTAGATCAATCTCAGTATTAAGGAGATTATATTGCTGTCAGTAAACCTGCAGTCTTTTCCTCACAGTGCTCAGTGCTGTAGCACAAGGCTACTCATTGAAGACTAGATGAGCTTGACATTTCATTTCACCCATTCAATATGCCAAAAAGGAATATTGCTTGAAGAAAAAGTGATTCAGGTAGACCATTCTACAGTTATTGGAAACAGTCCATCTTCTCTGTGATCTAGTTAAAGACAAAGGTTCTCTTTAAGTATATGTGTCATTACCCCAGAATTTATTTAATATTCAGCAAAAAATGACTTGCAAGCGTTAAAAGTCCTGTGGGCAAAATTTGATAGAGAGAAATGGGGAAAACTGGGAAGTAGAGTCAGGTTTTCTGAGTTCTCATCCTAGCTATTACTCAATCTATGATCTTAAGTAATGTTGTGGCTTAATCTATCACAAAATACCTCATTATATTCGCCTCTAAAACTGGTGAGACCATTGTAAGCCTTTTATTGAATTTTAATGACAGCTTGGCAAAAATTTGGAGATCAAAAAAATTTTTAAAAATAAAAAGATATATAAGCTTACCTAATTGGTCTTCCCAGTAAAAAGTGCACAAATGCCTACAGCTCTGAGTATTCTATTCCGCAAGACTTGCAATAGATTATATGAAATGTGATTCTTAAAAGAAATTTCAGATTTGGAAAAAAATATCAAAATTAACTTCAAATTTCATTTTTTTACAAAGTTGTATACTAGATAGTAGTGTATCTGAGTGGCTTAGTAACGGTTTAGCAGTTTCTATCTTTTTTCTCTAATGTTAACCTCAAGAAAATCCTAATTATAGATGTTAGTAGTCTCAGCTGAGACAGCTGGGTAGCAAAAACCAAAAAATAGAGGGAAAGATATGAGAATATTTAAGCAAAATAATGTATATGTTAAGGTACGCGACAGACAGCTGCCTCCAGCAGGCGCCAGGACCTGGGATCTCTCCTGCCTGGCTGCCAGAGCCATCTCACTGCTCCTGGGACCAGAGCGCACCCTGTCCCAGGACGACAGACGCAGCTGCTGCTCTCCTGTTTGCAGGGTCAGCCAGGAGCAAGGCTGAGTGCATATCTCACCCACACACCCACACACCCACACACACCAGAACAGGGGAAAATACTGACTGCAGCTGCCACAACCCACGGTCCAGTTCCAGCCGTAGCGCCAGGACCCTCATGTCACTGTCGCTGCGGCCCCATCACTGGCACGGGTGACACGCAGCTCCACGATCCTGGTCCCACTCCCACGGCTGGCGCTGGGACCCTCCCTCTCTCCAGTGTCGGCACCACGAACACGAGATCCCCTTGGCTCGTGTCTGACCCAGGTGCTGGTTCAGTTCCGCTCACTCCTGTCTCCCCAGTGCTGGCACCTGGACCTGGCAGCACTTGCACAAGGGCTAGAGAGAGAGAGTACACAGAAAGATAGTTAACAAAGGATTTAATGGGAAGGTAGGACAGATGGTGGTGGTCAGGGACAGGGCTCAATCAGACAAGCGTACTGACTGGCAACTGCTCACAGGCAACCAGCCCGTCTTATACCCCTCCTCTGTTACCCTTTTTGTTCCTCCCCAAAACCATTCCCCTAAATGTTCCTTAGAAAGTTTTATATAGTCCCACAGGTCCCCCTCTTCTCTGAAAATCCTCACGTTTGCCTTGTTTCCTCCTCCTTATCAGTTGCAAAGTCCAGGTTGGCCATATTTGCAGTTTCTTAGTGGCCCATCAATTAGTGACTGAAGGATTTGCTCTTTGTCATGGCCTTCATTATCCCTTGTCTACCAGATTTGTGTCTCCGTGTCTGTTGTTTATGATCTCCCCCTCTACTTGTTATCCCTTTGGCACTGAAAAGGTTGATGATCAGATAACCTTAATGAAGCAGATGCTCTCAGATGCCACATACCCTTACAATACAGACAGGATGATTGCCAACATGGTTAAAAATGAATCTGGGATGTGATGATAAGTGAGAACAGCCCTGGATTTACAGATGTCCCATCTGCGTAAGTCAAAAATCTTGCATCTTTCAGTTTCTCACAGCATTCTTAACGCCTTCGTTTGTTCACTTTGTTTTACCATTATGTTCTATATTTGAAAAATAGAAGATGGAAATTAAACCCTCACAGAGCATTTCTATCTTCATCCCTTGAAATTGTATGTAATCTTTGCTCATATGAGTAGTACACTTGCTGCTTTCAGTGTTCTCCTTTGGGTGTGCAAGAACTACAAAAGAGTATTGGAGTTCCAGGATATGGTGTAAACTTTTACATGTTCATATGCTTTGGGGGAATATGCAGTGATAGATATGAAATGCATCCTGAAATGCGGGGCATGGTGGTCTGCGGACCAGAGAGAGTAAATGCAGAGCTAGAATTTCTGTAAAAAATTAGAGGATGCCAATGTGATGTTAAGGAAAGATTGTTACTGGCACAGTACTAGCCGTACGTAGCTGATGATGCTGCCTAGTGGTTTGTTTGTTTGTACTGTGATTAGCATTATTGTTTGTCCATAATATTTCTGAACATGAGGGAGGCTGAGGGAGAATATATACCCATTCAGCTTCATGGTCAGGAATACTGCCTTTTGTCGAGGAATGGGTTTTTTCCATCTCCTTCCTTTTCCATTCTCTGTTTTTTCTGACTTATGTTGGTCCAGTCTCCCCTCAGCCCTCCGTTCTCTAGAGTAATTCTCAATTCAAACCCTTTGGACATTTTTCCTATTTCTTGTTGATCTGTGGGACGGCAGCATCTTTGTAATGGTAGATGGCACAAATTCATTGCCAAAGATTATCACTGAGGCCACAGGACTGTGTGGGCTGGATGTCTGACCTCCAGAGCACCTGCCATTTGTTTGGGTTTGGGGTTTTAGTACTTCATATTGCAGCAGTAGAAATAGATTAATTTATGAGGCAAGTACTGGAGAGAAATGGGAAAATTTAATCCTATCTTCTCCACTGGAAGTGATGGTGGACCTAAATGAGAGTAGAGTCATGTGATAACAAGCAATTACTACATTTCTGTGACTGTGTCTGCATCTGAGTATAAAATACCTGCGTGCCATTTTAAGCAAGGCGTATCTCTTCCTTTTGCTTCTCTTTTTGTTGACTGGAGAGAATAAGATCGAACTTCACAACCTTTCACAGAAAGATGTGATGACTAATTACTGAAAGCTTCATATTCATTATTATTTGTGTAATCTTCTTTAGTTTACTCATACAAATAGTCGTACTGGCTCTTCCACTATCTTTTTCCTCAATGTTTATGATATGTAAACAGATGCTCCAGTCACCTGATGAAATGGGAAAAATTATGTAAAACTGAAGCTGTAGATTTTAGGAAACTCAGTTTCTGAGGAGATTTCAGAAAAGTCTGGCTTCTGTGTCACGCTTTGCTTTTTTGCCTGTTTTTGTAGATCAAAATTTGACATAAGAGCAACTATCTGGGTGCTAAGCATTTTTTAATTACACACACACACACACACACACACACACACACTTCCATATAGGTAGAACAGTTGTGCCAACAGCCTATACTTGCTGTTTCTTGTTTTTCACAGGAAGAGATGCATAAAAACATTCAATGTAGTCATACATATTTCAGACCTGCAGCACCTTGCAAGAGCCCCGTCTGATTGCCAGTGATGTGAGATGCATTCTTAATTCGCAGCCCTTAGCTGAGTTTCTAAACTGGGATTTGCTCTTTAGATTAACGAGTAAAACTGACTAGAAGAAGCTGGGGAAATCTGACCAGTCATTGTGTGAATTTAATTATTACCATGTGTACTGCACTCTGACAGTTAAAGGAGTATTTTTTTTATTGCAGACATTTTTTATATTGACATTATGACCCATGATAATAAAGCTACTCTTGGTAGATAGAAAAATATGTCAGAAGGGAAGCAAAAATGAATTTAAAGGAGTAATAGCAAGTTAAGAAGACCTTTGAGTTAGTGTTGCACAGGTCTGACTATGGGAAAAACTGGAGAGCATTAGTTACTTTCCAGATTACACGGTTGCAGTAATTATATGAAAATACAGAAAGGCCAGTGTATGGAACTATTACTCATGTTGGTGACTTCTTATTTGTGTGAGAAATACCATTCAAATGAACAGGAAACACCATGAGTTAGCATTGCTAATATTTAATAATAACGTTTAAGATTTGACTTGAACTTGGCTTTTCTTTCTCTCTACAAGCATTCAAGTGTTACTTGAATCTGACTCAGAGTATGATCCTTTGAAACTTGTGATGCTGAATGCTTTCTCCTGTTCTTCTTTTAAAGCATGCCTAATGTGTACATGAGTATTTGCCTAAGCTGTTACACAAATACTACTGGAACATTTTCAATTTACGTGTACATAATACATTTGTCTTGTATGAGCCGTTTGAAATAGACCAGAAGAATTGATGGAGTTACAATTGTCAATAAAGCCATTAGCTTCAGGGGAACTGCTCGTTGAAGCGGGATGAGTTTTGGACTCCACTGAGGTTTTCCAAAGGAAGATATGAGCAGCTTCTCTTTCAATTAAAGAACCCTTCTGATGCTTACCAGTCCCTAAGCGGCACATACTGGAATTGTGTTCTGAAGTAATTAAAAGTTGCAGGATTGCTTTCAGAAAAGCATATCAATACGCTTCAAATGTTGCGTGTCAATAGATTATATCTTATGTTTGGAACATATACCTTGAATACCCTAAATTTTACAAATCTGTTTAAAGATTACAGACTGTGCTCCCTCACTTATGCAGAGCAGTTCTTGCCTTTGGTCCACATGTAATTGATTTAATTAACTTCTTTAACATAAGGAAGTACTAAGGCAGTGTTAGAAAAGTTTTCATATTTGGGGCTGATGTTTTTGTAGAGATAGGACTAAACTTCACCTGCCCTACTTGCAAATGAAGGAGGATTTATATTCAGATGCCAGTCTTATTCCTTTCTTCAGCTTTTATATATATACACACATATATATATTAAAAAATATATATATGTAAACTTGCAGATCACCTCTAAGTGGGTTTGCTACTGCAAATCCTGTTCATCTATTGTATTCTAACCTGTGCTGATAGAGCTGACTGCCGTGCAAGACATTGTGGCATGACAGAGAACCATAAAGTCTTATGGTATATCTAAACATTGTTGAAATAATACATATATCAAGATTGAGAACATTATTTGTCTTGTACCATGCCCCACAGTTCACATCTGTAGATGTGATAGAGTGAAAAATTCACTCACCAGCATAAGAAGGAGCTCTTGAGCAGATACAAGCCGAAGATCTTTTTACCTTTAGTATACACATTCTCTCTTTACTCAAAAAACATTTTGAAATGAGTAACATTAGCCAGCTCAGTTCAGCTGTTTAAACATGAATGTCTAAAACTCTAGAGCATTCTTCCAACACCTGCTGTGGAAAGGTGCAGATCTCCCACCCAGCCCTTGTCATATTTGTTCTTTCCAGATGGAGGTCCCACATGCCTGATGGTATTTCAAATGGTAGCTGATACCTATGGTGAGTAACTGAAATAAGTCCTTAGGTTCCACTGAAAATATTACCTTGTCACTGAATATTTACATTTTGAAATAGACAGAGAATTATTAAAAGGGGATGGTGTTTTTAACATAAGTCAATGCAGAAGTTGGGTGCTCCATTTCAGTTTTACCTGGATAGCTGTTAAGTACATCCAATTCATTATGTCAGAGGATCCTAACATTCAAAGATTTATGATTGTCTTCCTACCTAGGAAAACAAATGATTTCAACTTCCTCATTTTTATGTCTTATCTGGAAAATATAGAACAAAGGTTCCATGTGAAAACTGGAAAATATGAGCAAAGATTTGCCAAAGAGGAGAATTCTCTTTGTGTTCTGATACTAGCATTATTAATCCTCAAGCAAATTCTTGAAGGTTCATTTGACATTTACTCTAACTATTGAGATTCCAAATCTTGCCTTGAACAGTGGAGACAGGAAGGATCTTGTCTGCACCTCCAAAATTTTATCAGATAATTCGAACTAAAGGAAAGAAAAAACACATCACGTTTACTAAAGTTCATTTTTAGAACTGTTTAGTGATTAAAGAGATTTTTTAAAAGATCAATTTTATTCTAGCAAGGCAAAGCAAAGTCTTCAGTTCCTGATTAAAATTTGAATATAAAGTTGCTAAAGACCCTGCTGGGGTTCTCTGCCATCTCAGCTACCTTAGCGGAGCTAGCGATTAGTTCTTCCTCAGACTGCTAGATTACTATCTGTGGAAATGTAAATGAAGCATACAGAGCTTACCTGGGAATAAGATATTATGATAGTTCAGTATTCATATATCATTGAAAATATTCATTACATGCATATTTTGTCAAAATAGCAGTCTCTCACTGCTAGTTGCTCATAGAGCATGACATTAATCAAATGTGTGACAAACTTGTCATGTAGAATGTTTTTTTCCATGTGTTTTGCTAGTTCAAATGCTTATACTGTCAAAGGTGCCACTGACTCGCTTTAGTGCTAAGAGATATTGTGAAGGTAGACATTACTATTTCCCTCCGTAGTCTGTGCTGTAAATTTCCAGACTGACTCAGTCTTTCATTCGCCATGAATTGGCTCTATAAAAAACAGTGTGGTGGCTGTGCCAGTGTTACCAATGTCAGTGTCATCATGCTAACAGAGAAAACAAAAAGAAATTAAAATAAACCCATAGATAGATTGAAGTTATGGGAAGGGAATATCAGTTCACCTCTCGGCGTTAGGGGACGCTAACTCAGAATTTATACAGATAGAAAAACAAACGCAAAGAAAGTCGTGACAATTATCCAGCACCTGTTTCTGAGGTTCTGTGGCATCCAGGACAAAGCATTTAATCTGTTAATGATGTGAAGAGTAATTTCTCCGGATCTGGCACTGAGCAGAGCCTCTGCTGTTCCTTTCTAAGAAGATGACCATTCCTTTTCTCTGAAGCAAGGGCCTTTCCCCCCTTTCTCCCAATTCTCCTTTTCTGGGGAAAATGACCTTCAGATCTGTCTTAGCCCTGGCGGAAGCAAGTTCAGCACAACAGAGGCAGGTTTCCACAGCTGCTGTGCTCCTTTCCCATTTAATAAACCTTCTCTCTTCCACTTTTCAGAGTGATACACAAACTGACAGTTTCTCACTTACCACCTTCAAGATCTAATATAAGCTGACTTCTCCCCGGAACACCTCTGAAAAGGACATATTCAAATTCCAGTGAGACTTTGCTGTCCCGCTTGATAAAAATTTCTGATGTTTATTTTCTTGCAGAAAAGTGAGGGTACAACATCATAATACAACCTCATAAAATAATGATTTCTTCATTCCAGAGGACAACAAAGAAGCCAGCACGTTCGTACTTGAGAGAAGTATATTTGCATGATGGTAGTTTCATAAGCAGCATCATTTTATTTTGTACAATAAACTTCACCATGCCACAATATAAGGCAGTTATGATGGAATGACAAATAACGCCAAAATTCTCAAGTATATACCCACAAATATTCAGACAATATTCATTGCAACACGGCTCCTCCTAGGCAAGAACAGAGTAATTTTATGTTCGGGGCAGATGGGTTACAATCTCCAGAAACTTCCAGGACTGTGAAGGGAAAAGGAAGGCTTTTAAAAATGAAAGAATGAAATAAAAATCGCGTTGCTACTGCTGCTATGGAAACTCAAGAAAGAACGACCACTACTTGCTAATTTTTTTCCAGCTCCTGCAGGGAATGAGCCTAAAATGCTGAGATCTCAAGGACAAGAATCCCTGTTATAACTAAATATTTTATTTTTCTGGGCTTTGCCAATACATTACCTTGGAGTTGTTCCATTTCTAAATCTTTGTGAATTCGTTTTTTCTTTTTTCTAAAGAGCAATGCATTTTAAGTACTTGAAGCATGCTGTTATGAAAAGGGAATTAACTTCACATGGGGAAATAGATTAACTATTTGACCTGGTCCTGAAAATGGGGATGTAATCACTGTGTTTTATTTATATTTGCAAATGGTAATGCTTTTATAAAAAAATAAAAAATAAAAATACTGAACTTACAGATGTGCCTAGCCCTCCGCAGCACCTGGGAACTATGAGGCAAAACATCTTGTTTAGATATTTATTGATATGCAGCTAATAATATGGTCACCATAGCTGAACCTGGCTAAGAGGCTGCTGCTGAGAATCCCTTGCTTCTTACTCACGTGAGTTTCTACTCTGAGACAGCTTATGTATTTCTGCCAATAACAACTTAAGTCATGCAATATTCTATTAATAATGGCCTTCACTTTGGACTTCATCTGGAAACAAGTAGGCAGCTCGTTCAGGGACTAGAGTATCACTTCCAGCATAACTTGGCCATGCTTTCGCACTCAGAAGACAGTAACTGAATCCTGAAGCTTCTGCAATGAAACGGCAGCATGCTTCACAAATTGGAACAGATTTGTGGTTGTTAAAGTTTAGAATAGCACAGATAAAATTAACCATGGGGAAGCCTTCACCTATGGGGAAAAAGATCTACAGTCTTCTGGTAACTAAAAGGTGAGAGAAGGTATTTCTGTCCTCCCTTTGCCAGGTTTGAAAGTGAGTGCTCTGGTAGTTTAAAAATCTCTTTAATAGTACATGGACATCTTCCCTCATGCCAGCTCCTTGAAAGGCTCTCTACTGCCAGCAAGCATGATCTTCATCTTACCCAGCTTATGTTTAAGGTACATGGCACTATTCCAAGAAATTCTCTCTAGCAAATGTTAAACGGACTCTATACCCTGTCCTCCTACGTACAAGAGAAAGAGATATAGCTTAAATTCCTCTCAGTTACAATTCAGCTTATAATATCTCAGTGCAGGAACATGCTTGCCAGAGGGGAGTGGACAGAAAAAGAACGGTGATGGGGTAGAGCAGCTGCTGATAGTCTTGTAAACCTGGAGGACTCTTTAATTATGATCTCTGAGAAATATTAAATAGATATTCAGTACCATTTTTCATTTCTTCATCCTTTCCCCGGTACACCACTGAATGCGGATGGCACATCTGAATGGGTTTTTATACCTTGCAATCCACTTGTGGTATAAAAACTTGTCTTTTTTTTTTTTTTTTTTTGTCATGCTATGTACACAGATAGTAGTAAGTCAGTTAGTCAGTCAAATGTAAAAGTTTAAATTAGCTATAAAACCATGTAATTATGGCATTGCAGAATTGCAGCAGTAGGTGGATACAACTGTGAATTTGAAATTAAATTACAGCTTAATTAGCTTATTATTTTATTATCTCTGCAAGGTCCGTATGGTATCTTTCTGCCACTTATAAAACTTAAGAAAGTTCAACCATATCTGCTTCCTTTTCCCTGTTTTCTATTTTTTGGTGAATTCAGTTCATCCTATTTTGAATTGATAGAAATAGAAGACATCGATATTATATCTGTAATTAATGACAAATACAGATTTTGCTATATACACTGTTAAGTATCTAATATATGAGGTCAGGCCAAACAAATGGCATGATTTACTGATACAAATAGTTGTAGATTTGCACTAAATAAAGTTGCACTCTTTCTTGGCTTCACTTGAATAGGTAGGGCTATTGTTAAAATACTCAATTTTTTATTTACAAGGTAACTGGGGAAAGAGAAGAGGAGAACCTCTTCATTTAGCAGTGGGTGATCCTGTTACCATACGTATCAGTGGGATACTAGCAACCCCAATCAGCTTAGCTTTGCCGGTGTAGTGAGTGGAGGGAAATTCATAATATCTGCAGTCCTAAACATAGTTCCACTACACTTGTCTATGATTCGATAAAAGCCTAGTCATAATTTTGTCTTCTACAGAACATGTTCATTGCATGGCAGCAGTTCACTCCAATGCATACAAAAGTGCAGGTGGATTTTTGACTCTCTGAAAATGAAATGTAAAATGCTTGTTATTTTTAGGAGACACAGGATTACAGCCTATATTTTTAGAAGTTTACAGAATAAAGATTTCAGGAATGTTAGTCTGCAGGAAATGATTTCCCTTAGGCCAGATTTACTTTGAAAGCATATCGTAGCTTGAAGTGTAGTCTCAGCTTATATTGGCAAAGTGTTTTTGAAGTTATCTTTTGTGCCAGACTTCCTTATTGAAACTACATATACTGGGAAAAGCACAGTTTGTCCCATATAACTAGATATGCTTCCTAAAAATTACAGTTCCACTCAGCATATTCTGGCTATAGATTTGAAAATAACGAGCTTAGCGCTAACTACTTCCTTTAACTTTCCATCTATTCTGTCCACTAAGCATATATTTATTTCTCATCTTCTACCTTGGTCAATTATGAATACTATTATGAAAAAAAACCCTAACTTTTTAATCTATGCTCATTTGTATAAAAGCTAATAAAGAGAAATCAAAGTAAGATTATGTTATTCTAGAAAAGAAATATATAGAAATATATATATATTGGCTTTATAAGAATTTCATAACAACTGAACTATTGTCTTAGACTGCTTTACATTCTTTCTTGTAGCGATTCAATGCGTTGGTCTGTGTTTAACAGTGTTTGAATTGCTCATTCAAGTTTTACATTTAAGGGATGTTTTTTCCAGGGGTTGCATACTTCTTTGTTGACTAGCAGGATTTAGTCTGGTGTTAAAACACCTAAATTTGGGTGTTTACATGTACGTTTATACAGATGCAGGATGGTCTCTGATGGCAGCTGGAGGACATGAGAGGTGTCCTAGAGCACCTAAAAGTCAAAATATAAGAGTAGGTTAAGACATTCTGTAAGTATCCCTCATTCCAGTACACTATACCTGAGCAATCGTCTTCTGTAAAATGGGTTCAAGATTATGCCATACTGCACAAATCTATGTCAGCATTTTAAATTACACTTCATGTTTGTGTTTGAAATGTGATGAATTTCCAAGACACAATAGGATTCATAAACAGTAATAGCCTGGAAACGGCACTACTTTTCCCAAAAATAATACTACCCTGAAATGAAGTAGTGATGAAACTTTCAGTTAGAAGTAGTGAACGATTAAATTGTCATCCCCATTTGTTGGATGTTCTGCCTTTCTATCTGCAACAGACATGGTGGAAGCATGGAGGAAAATATTGATGGTGAGTTCTTAAAAGAGTTAAAAAAATTAGCTAACTCATTTTCCATTGAAAAAATGTGAACTTTTTCATGAATATTTTGATCATATTTTGTATAATATAGAAAGAATGGACAGTACAAATCATTTTGGCTTTGTTCTGAGAAGAAACATATTTGACCTTGCTGCTTCATCTTGACTTTTCTACTCTGACATTTGAACATTTTTTAAATGAAATGTTTGATAAATGTGAATCATTTTCTTTCCATTTTTCATGTCCTAACAAAGTTATTTTTTTCTTCCCTTTAAGAACAAAACTTCAAAATTCTCCAGCTTTCTATAGAAGGAAGGTTCTACTAAAACAGACATTCTGTAAACCTGTGAAACCGATGTACAACAGCGTCAAAAACTTAGTTTAATTGTCTTTTTTAATAAAGTCCACTGTTTGTGTACTCTCAGACATCTGTGTCCCAATTATCTTTGTGTCTTTGTCTATACTAGTAAATGGAACAGGACATGGTCCTGAGGACTGCTGTATAATCATCCATACTCTTAAATTGCTATCGTTTTAGCTCCAGCCTACTACCACTCCCTCCAGCAGTGCCTGGGCACGCTTCAGGGCTAGCATGGTGAAAAGGAAGTCTGGATATTACTACTGTGTTTTAGGGAAATAACAGACCCTAGCTGTAAAAACATGGCCTGTGTTATGATAAAGAATATACCTGACATTTTATTTATTAGCTAAGATATAGCAAACAAGAAGTGAGGTAAGACCTACTCTTGCAAATATTTTTGTAGAAGAAATGTTCATAAGATAAAAATGATAGTACTTCTGTTATAAGGCTCATGAATCTTTCAGTAACACCGGGCTAATTTTTATAAGATATTACTGAATTGCACTACAACAGTTTTTGTTCTCATGCCACATTTCTTGGCTGTATACTGAATGAACCTAGGAATTATTTAAGCTACCAATTAATGGAAGCAGGACAAGGCACTTGTTCTTCTGGGGGTATGTGAAGCCACAAAACCAGAATGGTATGAGGGCAGCATGTTCTGTTGGAAGTTTCGTTTGCTGCATTAAACAAGTAACAAAAAAGGGGGAGTTAAACAGGTAACAAAAAAGGGGGAATCAAAAGAAAGGAATAAAAAGGGTACTGTAGCGCTTTAAGTAATTATCTGGGTTTTTTTTTTTCCTTCTAGTTCTTTCTGCTTTCTAATCTTTCATATTAGCACTTTCTGCTATAGTCCTTACTTTTTCTTTCTCATACCTGTTGATTTCGTCTTTATCTTTCTTAGGGAAGTTATGAAATAGTTGGTCTCTTATTGGCAAGCATTAAAGCCTTATATTTTATCATCAGTATTCACTACACTGTTCAGATAAGAATTCATTCTGGGTATAACTCTATGTCAGGAGATTTACTGCAAATTACTGTTCTCTGCATAAGCTTACAAATGCCAGTAAGATACTGCGGCCTCAAAGATAATGTTCAGCAATCTTCAGCCAGCATGTATGGGTCGGCCAGATGGTAAGTGAAAGGCAGATTGTTTTATATCACAGTGATAATTTCCATTTCATTTGGATTTTTCCCCCTGCTACATTATATACTTTATCTAAATCAATGTAGAATCTGAGAAAGCTTTTCATTAAATATTTGCATATAAATCAAAAATAATTAAAATTATTTCCATGCAAAGGAGTGGAACATTTTATTTTGTCTTGAGCAGGTCATTTTAACCCAAGTAACCAACAACAGTGAAAAGATCTCACTAAATTGCCTTCTCTTTCTCTTTCAAAGCACAAGAAGTCTCAGTATTAACCCTACTGCTGTTCAACAGTATTCAGCTCCAAAAAAGATCAATGTAGTGCACGGTCAGATTTTTACTACTATTCCTTACCTTATACCTTCACAAGGTTGTTCAAGGCTGCAGCTGCATAAGACCTGGTTTCCCCCATTCTCCTTCGCTCTTTCCTTTCAGTAAGTCTATCCTCCATAGGTTGTGGCTTAAGACCAAATGATAGTGTAGAGGCTAACTGGGTTGGATACCAAAGAAATTTAATCACAGATATATGCAATTTTAGGAACTACCCAACTTCCTTGTACCATGGGGCAGCCAGTGCAGTGAGGGAGAGAAGTCGGGTAGGTTAATGAAGTGGTTTCTTACATTACTTCCTTGTTCCCTGGGAGGGATGCTGCGGTCCCGGAGAGGTCAGGTGGGTCAGCATGATGGATCCCACTGTGCTCTGCGTAGTTCTAGTCTGGCATTGTGAGGTTTTCCTGGGCTCTTTTCCACTACCTGCTTACCCTAAAGATTGGAGAGATGGTGCCAGATCCCAGTGAAGGGCTATGGGGCTCCTCTCCCCAAAAGATTATCCAGAAACTTCTGGTGGTCCCAGTATTCTTAAGTGTCCTTAGTTACGGGATTGAGTAGGGAACACCTTGCTGATGCAATCAGCATTCAAATTGCACTGTTGTTTCCTGATTTCTTTCACAATCTGCTTTTCCAGACACTTCTGGACACTTTTGGACTTCTTGATCATAACATCTTGTTTTCATAGCTTGACTATCTGCCTCCTGGAGCACAGCAAAACTACTTTTTTGTTTGGGATAGGTGGTTGATCTCATTCTGTCTACTTCTGCTATCGCTAAAAGTTGGCTGAAGTTGACCGGCTTATGCTAACAGCTCTGCCTAACTCATGCTAACTGTTATTTGATGCTGTTAATGTTAAAAATGCTTCCACTGAAATAAGCTATATGCTTGCAGATTATTGAGGAATTTATCATTGACTTCAGTCAATACTGGATTTCTTTTGAATGATCGAGGGTATTAGAGAGTTTCGTTTTGTTTCTTAATGGCTACTGATCTATCTGGCATACAGGTAATATTTGCACCTTGGTATATAAGTGCTGCTGAAATCAGAAGTTGTTTCAAAGACTCTTCTAAAATATCTTCCCCACAAAACAATATGGTGGAATACATATGTCATCATTTTTCAAAACGTGATAGTTAAGACAAAAGGCAATAGGTAAAATGCATATTGACAGAAAATTAAAACACTTTTTGCTTCGGATTACATGTTCCTGTTGATAGAAATGATACTTACTTGATCCACTTTGACAGAGAAGAACAATATTATACCTTTTTTTTTTTTCCTTTGAGTCAGATATTTGTATCTTTTCACTGAGGAAACCATAAGTAATTAACTCCATTAGCTTAGTTATCCATAGAGCCCTAGGCTCCACTAACTGCTTTGACTAGATCCCCATTAACCGTAAAGGATGCTTAGACAACCAGGACACAGAGAGTTTGCCACATATAGGTGTCTAAAACCATCTGAGCTGCCCAAAGGATCCTGCTCAGCCTCCAGCTGCCGGTACGGAAACACACAGGATAAAGTTTCTATGAATCTCATGTCACACCTGCAAACACCACGTGGGTGTCTCAGATACGCTCTGGGGTATCAAATAGCACTAGAAACCACTGCCTGGGAACTGAATTGTGTTCCAACACACCCATAGGCACTTTATATATAGACACCGAATCATAGATGCATCAGGTTTGCCCTGAATTTTAGGCAAACTGGCCCACGTGCAGGCAGCTTGCAATGCTGGTGGTTAATACCCTGTGCTTGCTCCTATAAACAAGTTTACATTTTGAAACATTGAATTTATTTCCTTTAGCAAATATTTTCTACAATGTAAGATTCCTCTCTGAAGATGCTTAAACCAAAATATCAAATCTGTTGTTCCCTTAAATCCTCATGCTATCATTTCAACAACAATATTACAGGTTAGACCCTTTGGGAACAGCAGTGCCATTCCCTGACTACTAGATCTCCCAGCCCATACCTGCAGAGAGAGAATATCTGAAAATATTTAGATCATCCAAGAATGCAGAAAACTTTGGCAGCTCCCCATTTATATTTTCTCATAGCCAAGTCTTAATGAAAATTCTGTGACCTATTATTTGTGAAGAACAAGGAACTCACTGACTGAGATCCAATAATAAATATATTTCACCCTGTCCTAGGAAGAGATTCAGAATTTTGGCCTAGGACGAAGCTTGGAATATATTACACTGCATGGTTTTATGCTGTGCACTTGATTTTCAAATTCTAAGTAGAGAGATTTGTAACCAATGAAACACAAAGTTTTATTTCTCATATTTTCCAGTAAATTTGACACAAACGTCAGAAAGTATCTATTCACTAGTACTCTAAAGCTAGAATGTTGTTCTACTTTCTTTCCTATAATTTGATTCTACCTTTGGTAAATGACATGTAGCTTCAGTGTCAAATATCACAGATACATAGGCCATGGCAGGGAAAAAAAAAAAAAACATTTTTCTTGGTCTGTATGAAGTAAGATTTAAAATTCCTGTTTCCTCATTAAACAAAATGTTTCTTACAGAACTATAGCATATTTCCTAGTGTTTCCCGCAGCAGATAGCCGTAATGTAGGGTCAGAGATGCTGGTATGACTATTTTTAGTTATTAACAATTTTGACAGCTTTCAGAAATAGGTCATTTTAATAAAACACTGATAATCATATTGATGATGTTGTGATAAATGCACATGTTCAGGACTGAGAAGACCAAAGTTAATCCTACAGATTTGCTACAGACTTCTCCACTTCTTCAGTTTAAAGAAGTGGTCAAGATCTCTTGAGGTTAATTACGATCTGAACTACACCCCAGCAGGGCTGAGTATTGAAGAGAGTGAGAACAGGGTATAAAGCCACCATTAATGGTGCCTTTAGCTTTGTACTGAAGCAGAGGAAGTGACTAGGACTAATGCTGAAAGAATTCTTTGGCCTCCCCTGCAGAAGGAAAAATATCATCCTGTATGACTTACAAACCTAACGTTGGATCCTGAAGTATTTAGTTTTCTTCCGCCTACTTTTTTTTTTTACTTTCTCCCTCCATAGCTGTCTGAAGTGTACCAAATAAGCCATTCTGCATAAACTGAAAGGGTAATACAAGGGGCTGTCGATGACAGGGAAGCCTGGAAGTCTGGATTGCAGATAAGAGTCATCCAGTTACCACTTGCAAAGAAAACTTTCTGTGAAATTCATTAACAATTTGAGAATACAATCAAGATGTTGAGTTGTGAAGGTACAAGAAGTAATTAAGTTATACAAGGTCTTTACCTACAATTATATGCTTTAATACATCTGTCATAGTACCAAAGTGATTGATTATTAGTGAAGAAATGAGAAAACTAGACTTGTGGCACTTAGAAATTTGGATTAGATTGAAACCTTCAGACATAGATGTACCAGATTGTGATTATTATGTGATTTATGAACTGTTAATCAAGTGTGTGTCAAGTCAAACTTCTCTGTGTCAAATTAAACACATGAGTAGAAATATTATTATCTATAATGATAGCAGGTAGCCAGTAAACTTTGGCTGAGATTTTGTTAATGAAATCTCTATTTTCAATATCTTATTTGTTGACTGTACATGCCATACTGACGAAAAACTAGACCCAAGCAACCAAGCATTGTGTAAATTTGACCTGAATAAAAGACAATCACGAGAAGAATAAAATAACTTACCAGCTATTCAGTAATAAACATGCTACAACTGCAGCCCCCCTAAAAGCTTTTGCTTTTGTAACACCCTTGATAATACCTTTATCTATTGGTGATGTACTAAATTTAATCTTGTGCTGTCTAACACTTTGCGGAGCATTTCGGTTGTTGCTTAAACTGTTGTAACATGCCATCCTTTTAAGCTTACTGGTTAGGGTTTCTCTTTTCCAGATTGCTTAATTATATAGTGTGAAAAGAGCATAAAATGGGTAGAGTCCTTGCATTTTCTGTAATCACATAACAAAAATATTTTTATAGATATATTCAAAGTTTCTTCTTACAGTCGAACCTAGCATTGTAACTGCTAGAATAACGAGAGTTTCTTGGTTCTAATAGGTTGCTAAAGTAATCAAAGATAGTTATATGTTATTTGCTAATAATTTATAAAAAGTATAAAAAAGCTAATTTTTATTACTGTAGCATGATTGGTTGCTTAACTAGTATATGGTGTATAAAATATGGGAATTAGTTTGACCCAGGAAATAAAAGTCATATCTGTGGCATTCAATTCTATGTACTGCAAACTATGCACTCTATTTTGTAAAATTAGTTGCATGAGGGCACATCTCTCAACAATTGATCCATAAACAGAAATAACATTCAGCATGCCTTTTGGTGGTTCTTTGAACTCTAGCAGCTCTAGATAACAATTCAGCACTGTTACAATAAATTGTACACTATTTTCTTCTATGTAGTCTGATCATCTGATTCATAACTGCTCGTATGTATAGTTATCATCACTAGACTGCACTACAAGAAACAGCAAAATGGAGCAAGAGCACACCAAATCTTCATTTTCTTATTCACTTGAGCAATTCAATTTTGATCGTTGTGTTAGCTCAGATATCTAAGGTGACTTATTTTTGCTGTAATATTTTATATTTACATAGTACCTCTTCTCTCCATTTCTTGTTGTCTACTCTGTTACATGCTATTTGGCACCATAGAAGGCTTAACGCTGACAGCAGTGCACTTGTACTATTTTTCAGCAGAGAGCAACAACGAAAAGGGAAAGGGCTATTAGCAAATGCCAGAAGAAGGGGTAGCTGAAGGACAACAACGCAGTTTAAAGAGCATTCCACACTTCATACATTATTGACAATACATTTCTATGAATTAAAGTTGAAAACTGGTTATCCTATATTTCACAAAATTCACTTCTGAGTGCTATCAGAATTTCTCTGGTAATAAAGGAGGAGGCATCACCAAAAAGCAATCAAATAATTAGTTCTAGGAAAACAATACAGGATAGAACGGAGACTTCTGGTTCACTTTAAAAAACTTACCATGCCTGTACAATATTGTCAGTCATCACATTAGTTTCACTTGACTCTGAATGCTTTTAATTAGATTTATTTTGCCCAGCTTTAACTACCTGAAAATTGGGTGTCTAATCTAAACTAGTTGTCAAGGTTTACTCTCTATCCAAAAGAGAGAGACAGGGGACTCCGTTCAGTTGTCTCAACAGAAGTTTCTCTGTTTATCTGAGATTTCCTGGAGCAGCTTACCTAGCCTCCAGCTGCTGCTACAGAAGGGTGCAAAACACTCTCAAGTCACGTGCCATAATTGTCAACCCCATGCAGATGTTTGGGCAGAGCAGGACATCCCAAATGACACTAGATACTCTATGTTTTGGAAACTGAACTGAGACCACATATATACACGTTTTCAGAGTATAAAACGTACAATATGATAGGACTTGATTCAATGTTCTTATATGCCTACACTTGCTGCTAAAAATATGTTTGTCATAACAGGCAAAATGATTCAAAAATTCATTCAGACATAGTAAAACTTCATATTACGGCCTTTGAATACTGAACTAACTCCAGAACACCTCCTGTCCACTTCTCCCACTGAAGGTTAGTAGAGGTAAAGGCTAGCTTCCCATTAGAAAACCTGAATCTTTGACTAGGCCAAAGCACTGGAGACAATTAGGAACTGTGAGGCCACATCACATGTGGTACTGTCTTCAAAAAGAACGATAGGAAGCCATGCTTTCTGTGTTGTTTTATTACTGCTATTGGATATGTTATCACAGAAGATAATGTGCTTTGGGGAAGAAACTTGTACTGGATGATTGTGCAAATAAAAGATACAAAAAGTTAATTTACTCGAGAGATTGTGGCACTAACGTCCCAGCAATTAAGCACTGCTGAAAGCTTTCATCACTCCTTGAAGTCGTTTAAACTCCTTTGACCTGTTCCTTTCTTGTGGAAAACAGCATAACGTTGCCAAAGTCCTGAAACCTGTTTCACGGTGAGACCATTACTAAGATTCAAAAATTATCTTTCACCCTAATGCCGCACAAGCAGTTTGGCCCAGCAGATGTGCAGATCAATCGGAATTCAGTCTGAGATTAAAATATTACATTTAGGTATCTGCTTGCGCTCGACTCTTATTACAGCAATCTAGTCAGTATAGTCAGTGGATCTGGGAGCACAAAACAGTAAGAGCCAGGAAGGAGCTATTCTGTGGCCAGGTAGGAGGAGACCAAGTCAGTAGCGTAGGCATGTAGTGTCTTCTGAGATGCCCTGGGGTACCTAAAACCTTCTGCTTTAGAAGTACTACATAGGCTCTACTGAGTACATTGAATCGATCTTCATTGACTGAAATAAGAAATCAGCTTTCTCAAGTTCAATTCAGTGGTGCATGCATAGATGTCCAGGGCATTGGAGGTGTCTTTGCAAGACCGCAAAGCATCCATAAAGGGCTAACAGATATGACACAGGATCTATAGGAGGCTCATGCCTTTCCCTCTAGAGTGGCAGCTTCTTACCTTACAGGATAGCCTTTGGCATCTCAGACGGTACTAAATAACTGTTTATGCAACTGAATCCCATGTACTGTGTCCATTCAATAAATATAGTGGTACTTTCACCTCCCTCGTCTTAATTTAGCAATTCAAAAGTAAGAAAATTTACCAGAGTTAATTTTTTCTCTGCAGTTTAAGGGATTTTTTTTTTAAGCTGGTGTATTAAAAAATAATAACTTGGTCACTAGGCTACAGCATCCTCTTAGTCTTTCCTGGTTGAGCTGTTCAAGTTTATATAAATGTGCTTCAATATGCTTTAGAGCAGGGATTAGGTCACCATTATTTGACTCTTCAAGAGACTGCCCTAAGCAGCAGCCTGTAGAATCGATCTCAGTCCCCATCTCAGAGTGTGACCAGCTTTAAAGGAGCTCCAGACTAATGCACGACTCCAGTATTGCCATTGTAGGTCAATGCTATAATGATTGATCTTTTAGGTAGTATGAGAGGAACCTAAATATTTTTATTGCTGACTCTGAAAGGAAGCTTCCAGCTGTGAATCCTAAATGGATTACATTACTAAAGACAGTTATTTCAGTATAATCCATGTTTTTAAAAAAGCACACGCTCATACCTGTACCACATCTTTTCCAGACCTTTTTCTCCTTATGTTCCTTGCACAGGCATTTGCTATGATCTTTGTATGGAAAAGTAAACACAAGGCAATAGATCCTGAATAGCAGCTGTGAATTCTGTGCAATTTCTTCTTTACATCTAGATTCCCAAATCTTGTTATTGAAGAAAAATTTTTAAATTTGACCTTAAATTTTACAGTCTCTCATTACATATTCATAATTAGGAGTAATTGTCATAAAAATCAAAAAGATTTTTGAAAATTCATCAGGTCGGAGAGGATCATTATGCTGAATCCTAAACATTTACTCAAAAAGCTAATAATCCAATGTTAGTTGGTACAATGTGGTTTTTCAAGTATCTGGATGTGGGTGTTAAATCTCTAACAGCTGCTAGTGATTCCCTGCTGTATTATTGTATTTTTATTATTGTAATTCATGTATCTCTTGCATATTAGGAGGATTTTAATACACGGAGTTACCAAGCAACAGCTCAAGGCAGCTTTATTATAGGCATGTTTCTTGCACGCTGCATGAGACTGCTCTATGAGCAGAATTATCAAAGTGAGAGAACAGAAGAGTTAGCTGTAGAAGGAGGTCAGCTAAAAGTGATAGCAATTTTACAGGAAGAATTCTGTGAAATTCACTCTAATAAACCTCAAAGACTCAAAGAGTGTACAGGATGTTAGCTGTCTAACTCTCCAGGCTTCTTACTTTGCCGTGTAAAGTTATCTTAAAGCTTCTTTCTACAGATAAGTTTTTCAGGAACTTTAATCTTCTTGGCCCTAAAACAACATGTGTATGGAGCATGTTCCTGAACAGACAACCGCAAGCACCTGCCTAATGATCCCAACATAATGAGTGGTATAAAACTGCAAATTCTGTGTGTGATGGTTGAATGTTCCTCATTTTATTTGCTGTCTAGTTTTTGGACTGTTTTGGTGCACCTCAGCATATTTTCAGGCCTTTTCTCCACTAACAAGAGAACTCAGAGCTTATACTTTATGTAAAAGCTGGGCATTTCCTGCAATCACATGATTCCTTAAAACTGCATCATTTGGAGGACAGCAATTAAGTAGATATCTGATACATATTAGTCAATGTACTTTGGCTATGATTAGATTCTAAAGATTTGGCATACCATGGTATTTTTAGAAAATTGCAGTGTAATCTATGCACTAACTCTGGAACTATAACAAAAATATAATTTAATGAGAAGTATGAGGAGAATATGGAAAATAGTATTCCCCTTTGAAATGCATTTCCCTTTGAAAGACGAAGTGTTTGTGAGAATGATGATATCAAACAGGGCTGTAACATATGTAAGAGAATATATGAGACATGAAACTTTCTTCGTGCAAAGGATTTTGGTTTTAAGGCTAAGTACTTTTTAAAGTGCTTTTATTTCGCTAGACTAGAAAATGCAAATGAGTTTCTTTGCTTCTCTATTACTACCTCCATGTGTGGTGTAGCATTATAGCATGAATCCTCCATAAATTCACTTTTTTCTAGCAATAATACACCTAAGAGGATCTGTAGGAGCCGGTACATGTCCCGCAGGGCTTGTGTTCAGCCAAAAATAATAAATCCTTCTGGATAAGAGCTGGCATGGAACAGAGCCATGTGTCTTTTCACCGTAATCTCTAGAATTCTCTGATTCTCTGGAATCATAGCTTACTGCTATGATAATGGGTAAATTTTCAACTGTCTGTTATTCATGGACAGTTGTCCTTAGCTTTGCTAACTGGTTAAAATGTTTCTGGGTCCAGGCTAGCCTTGGAAGCAATATAAATGCATTTGCATGTTATTATGATTGAACTCATAATTAACAGTTCAAGCAGAGCAAGCTCCAGTGTCTCTGCATCCTTAGCTGTGTTAATCTGGAAGCTGGATAAAATGTCTGTGGGTAAATGAGAGGATGTCATTTTTTAAATGCCACAGTATGCTTTCACGTAGTTAATCATATGGGTTATAAACATGCTGAAAAGCTGTAACTTCTCTGTCATTAAAAGGATGTTCACCTTATAGTTAAGGAAAGTTGAAAGCTGTAGAAGATATCATGCAGTTTGAAAAAAGATCTGAATAATATTGGTAAATAAATTTGATAGCTGTTCCAACATATAGGTCAGAGTTAAAGTGATTTCAGATTATCTGGGTTTGGAATTCATATTAAAAGCCGCGTAGCAATCCTCTCTTGAGCCACCCAGACCTGGGAAGTGTGCTATGGCTGGCCTAGATTGCCACCGGAGTTGAAAAAAAAAAGCTTATTTCTGAGGGCACTGGCTTTTCTTACCCCATCTAAAACCACTGCAGCAATCACAGCAGTGGCTGAGCACGCGACTGCAGGCTGTTCCATACGACGTAATGAACATAATAGATGAATTAGATGGGATTCACACTGGGAGCTGTTAATTTCTATGAGGTTTATCACAACATAATAGCTACCAAGCCTAGTTTTACGTTGCAAGAACACAAAGAAGATTCACTCATAAGGGTAGTTTATTTGATCCTTTAGAAACTGGCCACACAATTTCACAAATTAGCATGCGGTTTGCCTTCTGCCAGGCAGCTGTAAAGTTCTACCTGGCACTTTTGGGTCATGAGGCATTAACCCTGCGGGTGCTATCTAAAAGACTCATCTCTGTCATCAGAAAGGTCCACTGATTACCACAGACCGGCCAGCAAAGCCAGCACTAGAAAGAAGGGCACAAAGCACTGTAATGATCATGTTGTTGGGGACTTCCATAGCTTCTATGGAATTACGCTCACCGGCCTTCCTCTGGCCCCCAAAGAAATTAGGCAAGAAAGTAAAGCTGATCTGGACTTAATTTCTTCGGCTGCTCCATTTTAGCTGGACAACAAACCCAGTTCTGCAGATAGAATATGTTTCTACAAAACTGTTTTTTGTGCAATATCACCCTCTAGAAAAAGAAACCTGCCTTGTGTTTCCTTTTGAGTAATGCATTAACACCCTGTCACCTATAAATACTCAGACCCAGCCTTCTGTCGGATTCCCTTTGTACTTCTGCTTAATATTTTCTTCCCCTCCTTTTCAGCGTACTGTTTGATATGCTTCTTTGTTACTGGTTTCTTTGGAGTTTGTCTACACATGAAAATTTTAACCAAATACCTCCTTCTGAATATTCTTATTTTGAAAAAAAATCTTATTCACATTTAATTTGACTTGATTTCTGGACTAATTTGAATAAATGTTAAAACACCCGTGTGAAGATGTCCACATACTCAGTTATTCAGAAACAGCTACCACAGATTAGATTCATTCTCTAACCCAAATTAACTGTGTAGCTGGGCTCTTAGAATAAAGCCTATTGCTATTAAGATTCATTATAATCAAAGGAGAAGACTATAATCAATGCTGAAATTGTAATTGAATAAATAATATAATATAATAAATAAGTATTAATATAGTGGTAGTATAGCTATATTTTAAAATTGTACTTTAATCATATTTGACCTAATACCCAGAAACTATGAATGTTCCTGGAAATAGAAGATTTATTACCTGTTAGATTTCCTACTTTTTTCATAGATGGAAAAAATGCTGCAATATAGAAGTGTCTAAAGAACTTCTACAATGAAGACTAAAGGTGGGATTCATATATTCTAATTAATTAATTTTGTTTCATCTATTCGTTCCCTCTCTAGTCAGTGGAGAAATAGGATACTTCAATCTCGGCTATTTTGAGCCACTATCGCAGGGGTACCAGTATCATTCAATTGACTATAAATGGAGTCTAGATGATTGCAGTCAGCAGAAACTCATTCCATCTCTACCTCTTCATAATGCGGGCTAATGCATGCGTACGCCTTTTCAGCTCTGGTGCATCGCCCTCTTTATTGGGATACTGAATCCTCAACTGCCTTTCTCCTCTGTTGTGTCTTTATATATCTGCACTGCAGGATAAAATAAGTCCTGGGAAGAACGCTGAGTGCTGGGCTCCTTTTCCCACACTGCGAGCTGTTCACTCCTCTGCCTCTTTTTGGAAATCTTCCACAACGTCTCTCCAGGACAAGAGGAAGAGTTTCGGGAGCACTTTATTCCTGAGAGTCACCCTGGGAGCAGGACCATTAAACCTATCCCAGATTTGGTTCTTCCTGCCCTACACAGTGCTCAGTCATCTTTCCAGCAAGTTCTGCCCCAGCAGGTGCACTCCAAACCCTCGTGCTGCAGCGGAGGGCGGCCACCCTTACCATCCGTTCCAGGCCACGCTGCAACTTCACCCTCCTCAGGCACTCTGAGCAACAACAAAACAAGACATAAAAATGTTGTCCCTGGGTCACAGGGCCATCAAATGTGGACACACAACCTAATGCCATGTTATACAGACATGTGTAGTCTGCCCTGGAGGGAGCTAGGTCAGAACTGTGGGGTTTTTTGTTAAGCAAATGAGCTGATTTCACTTTCTAGCCTCATCCCTTCTCCCTGAAAGAATAACAATTATCCACTCCCACCAGTGAAATGTGTGTTAGGACTGGCTTAAAAGACAGCAAATTACCTCTGTGCTAAGTTATATCAATTTTCAGTGCCATTCCTGAAGTTGCTCCTAACATTTCTTTTTTTCTCAAGTTCATAGATGCAGCTGAGTAAAGCTATTGCTTTGCAAATAAAAGCATACTGTCAATGGCAAACTTGTCAAAATCCCAGTTCTCCGCTGTTTCTTATGACTGCACATCTTTCTTCCATGTTTTGTGTGCCATCAGTGCAATTACTGAAAGTAGATGGATTTTTTGGGTCTACACAGGTTAAGTTCCCTTCTGACATTGTATGATTGCCTTGGAACAGAACAATATATCTACTATACCCAACTAGTACTAGCCACTAACAACAGTATTTAAAGCAAGGATCTGCCATAAGGATTCTGCACTCTTTTAGCCCTCTGTAAGGAATGAAGGAGAACACAGACGTCTCCAACTTCAGCAGATTTTTATTTAGAAAGAGAAATAAAAGAGAAATTGATTTTTATTCTACATTTTTATTCTATTTTATTTCTGCTACCTCCACAGACCTGAATAAAGATTTCTTACATTTTAAATGTAGTGAGATCTGAGATTAACCTGATTTCTGAAGGGAGAGGATTCAGTAGCTGTTGGTGTATTATCAGTAACTTCAAGCATCTGGCTCTGATCTCCCTAGGTCTGGGATTATTACAGCTATTTTCTGTGTCGGTGGAGGAGGAAATGTCAATGCAGTAATGTCTTTAAAAGGTCAAAATGAAACACTTAGTCAGATCCTCCATTGGAAAGGAGACCACTGCAGTAAAAAGGGAATCAGTGACTGTCCCTGAGGAAACATTGATATTCCTGCAGCAGGATAAAAGTAGATAATTTGTATGGTGTTTGTCAACTAGCACATAGCTTCTAACACAATCTCTTTAAAGATAATGAAAAACCAGCCAGTGTCCTCCTCTACAAGGAGTCTGCAAAGCTGTCCAGCGTCTCTTCACTGCCCTTTAGCCCTGGAGATGTAACAAGTCCAACCTCCTCAAAATCTGCTAAGCAGTTTCTAAGTCATTGTCAGATCCCGTTGGCAAAAGACCTCAAGGGCCTTTTTTGGTACAACGGCAAACAAACCTCTGAGATTTATATAGCTTTTCTTCATAAAATTAGTTTGATTGGGAAGCAAGTAATTTGTAAATATTCACAATATTTGACGTTTTAAAATTTTTTTCTAATAAATATACGAAGGCGTATTCTGAGGATTTATTTATTAACACTGGCTCCAAGTGCTTTAAAGATGTGACTTATTACTTACATTATATTACCTAAATATTATTTTATACAGAAGAGTGAATAGTACCCTTATACTGTGAAAGAAGTTCTTTGAGTCTATTCTCAGCTTTAAGGACTAGATCTCTAAAGAGCATGAAGAATTTCCCTTTAAAAATCTGATTCGAAACCTGCTTTCCCACTGCAATTAATTACCACTTGTACTCACGTTATGACAGATTCTAGTTTATAAGCATCGCAAAGCAGGACAAAGCTCACAGGCTGCCACTAAGGAGCTTGCAGAAGATCTTTCAGCAGCTAATCAACACCATCACCTACAACTAATTATGGCCAGTTGTGTACAACACGTAATATTAGCTGCAGAGTGATAAATCATAAAAATGACACCCAAGTAACTGTTAATTACAGGCAAATGTAAGCAAATATGAAGAATTCCCCTGCTCCCTTTCTGAATGTTTGTTAGTAATGAGCACCACCTGCTGGTTAACATCTGCTTTCACTAATATTGATCTCTTGGATGAGAAACAGGTTACACACACACACACACACACACACACACACACACACACACACACACACACAGAGGCACACGCACACGCACGCACACACGCACAAACATGCGCACATATGCACACACACACACTCAGCTCCACCCCCCCATCTGAGCCAGATTTTGCCCCCACATGCAAACACAACACGTGTTTTATATAAATATGCTCACAGTCTTCGTAAAACATAAGCAGATGAAGTGTATTTTTTCCTCTGTTTCTAAACATTATATATGAAGAACTCAGTATGGCAACATTGCATGCTGGAGTTGAAGTGGTAAAATAAATTACTGACGAGTCTTACAGCTGCATGATGAATCTGCATCAGACACTAATTAGCTCTTACAGTCATGCAAGCATTGTCCAGAATGTGACTGTGCAAGGCCAAGCTCTAATCCTAATTATCATCTTCCTGCTTACATCATGCTAGAAGATTCTGAAGTAAAAACTGGTTTTTACCCTCCCACATTTATTTTGAGCACATTACCCTCTCTTGCAATGTGGCAGCCGCACCCTGGTACTTGCTCCTTGGGAGATCCCAAGAGAATTTCTCTAAAAGGTCTGGTTTCACTCTCTGACTCCAGTACTTCTCCCATTACAGTTTACTACGATTGCATGGGAAAGATACAGCCTCATGTCATCCAGTAAACCCTGCTTTAGATGTCTTAGAAATTACGTGGCTGCAAACTGAGACCTTAAAGAAGTGACACCAATGATCCTTACCTTTTTTTCTGAATTTCCGTTTTTTGACATTAATAATTAGTAATGATTAACTAATAACAGGAATTTTGTGACTAACACAGTCATTTCATGGAAATCGGGGGGAAAATGGCCATATACTATTATTCTCTTTGCTGAGCCCCTAACATATTTGTGTTGACCTATGTAGAGCCATGAAAATAGCTATACCAAATATTTTGGAGCGGAAAGTATCCCTGACCAAGCTATAGCTTGGGAAGCAGATAAAGAAAGGAGGCTATTTTCTAGAATAGACTTTTTTGTCACAAGACCCTGTTTCCTCTCTGAAGATTGAGACAACACGGAGATGTTTCTGAGGGCAGCGGCAAGAGTTAAATTGTACAAAGGGGGGGAACAAATTCAAGCCTATTTGAAACTACATTTGAAAGTGGTTCTAGCCACACGCCCCAAAACTGTACCTGGCTCATTAAAAGAAATACGGCTTGTGTCAAACAGGAATCTCCTTAGGAACATTTCCATTTTTGTTTTTATTTCAGGAGATAGGAATACATAGATTAAACAGAAAAAAAAATTGAATAAATAAATTCCTTCCATTTAGGATTTTATTGTGAATAGAGCACGAAAATAGGACTCTAGATAATACTATCTGTCTCTGAAAGGTGTAGAGCAAGAGCCACCATTATGAACGCCAAAATATTTTCATCCTAAAAGGTCCTCTTAATTTCATTAGAGGTTCTGCTTTCTGGAATGAAAATTGATTTTTTTCCTCAGTCACAGTGTGGCTATTTTTTTTTTTTTTGCATTCTGAATGATAACGTTAATAGTTTTATAAGCATAGAAATGCATTGCTGAGGGACAGAAAAAAAAAGTGGAAAAATATATTATGCCATTGATGCTAAAAAAATTAAGTCAGAAGCACAAGCGTTATTTTCTATTAGCGTACTCCAGATGGCACAGTGTAATTGCCACCGCACTCCAAGAGAAATAAAAGTCAAAATATTAAGATTTATGGAAAGATGGAAAGAACCAACCTTCTTACTGCATTAGAAAAACATTGACATTTCCATTAATATTAAAACACCTTTTAGAATAGAATTGGAGAATCATACAATCATTTGGGTTGGAAGGGATCTTTGGAAGTTACGTGGTCCAAATTCCCGCTCAAAGCAGAGCCAGCCTCAAAGTTAAATCCAGCTTTGAATTTAGGTGAGGTTGCTCAGGGCCTTGCCCAGCTCAGTTCTGCATATCTCTAGGAATGGAGATTTTACAACCTCTCTGCGCAGCCTGTCCCAGGATTTGACCACCCTCATTGTAATAACTATTATTGTCCTAGTATTTAATTGGAATTTCTCTGTCTGCAGTCTGTGACCATTGCCCCTTTCCTTGGAGGCTAAGTACCTCCAAGAAAAGTCTGGCTCCATTTTCTTTATAACCACACATTAAATAGTTGAAAAAGGCATTTAGATTCCCCCTTAGCCTCCTCTTCTTCGGGCTGAACAAGCCTTCTCTCTCCAGCTCTCTTCATATACCGCATGTTCCAGCCCCCAATCATCTTGGTGGCCCTCTGACACATCTGCTCCAGTCGATTACTATCTTACTTGTACTGGGGAGCGTAAAACTGGACACTACTCTAAATGCAGTCTTAGACGTGGCACCAAATAGAGGGCAGTATTCGCTTCCCTCTTCCTGCTGACTGTGGTCTTGCCAGTGTGTTGTTAGGCCTCACTGCAGTGAATACAGTCGGTTGCACATAAATGAAATACTGGTAGTAGTTTGTTGCTGTAATACAGTTATAATGTTGTTGTGTTCAGTTGTGTGTAATTCAATTTCCAGGCATAAACTGTAAATTTAGTTATTGTTTAGTTAATAATCATTATCATGCAAGCCATATTATTTAGTCTTGATAAAACACCTTAACAGAATTATACAAACTGGAGACGACCCCCCCCCCCCCCCCGCCCCGCTCCTCCATGAGCCTGTATAGAAGAATATCTTACAGCAAATTTAACTGCAGAAGAAGCACACACTACTTTGCACTTCTGTGGTTACTTTTATCCAACTGTTCTATAAACACTAGCAAAGTTTCACAGAGCTCCTATAGAGCAGCTAATTATCACATCCATTATGCAGAGGGGAGGAACTGAAGCATAAATAAGCAACAGAACTAATTTTAAGATCCTCGGTGATGGCCTAAATGACCTCTTACTGAGTGGGAGTTTTAGGAATGATTTAATTAGAGGAGAATTAGGTCAAGGCCAAATGCTTTTGAAACTCTCATGATACCTTTTCTAATTCAAGGTCAAGCAGAGCACAGATGTCAAGAAAAAGCACTCATTTTAATCCTTGAATTTATTTTGAGTGCAGGTCATATTTATAATCAGAAAGTTAAATTCCTCCTTTGTAGGTGCTAACATTACCTTAGGAGCAACACAGATTTAAAAAAAAAAAAAAAAAAAAAAGAGAGAGAGAAAAACTGCTTAGTTCTACATTAAACAAACAAACAAACAAAACAAACAGAAAAAAAAGATAGCTAGATGCAATAGGAGATAGATTCTTAAAACTATTTCAGTAATTCAGATTTTCAGCATGTTGTCAGCAGTACTTTGGACACTCCAGGGCCCTCTTTACCCATTTTAAGAATGAATCTTGGGAAAAGTAAATTTTCCACATACCCCATTTTTATCAGCATGCTTTCATAGCATGGTTAGATAGTTTGCTTATTTTTAAATACTTAAATGCCTTCTATATGAAGTAGTTTTTTTGCTTCCAAACCAAAAAAGGTACCAAAAATATTATCAAAAGCTAAATAAAAGAAGGTCTCCAAAAACTGTGTAGGATAAACAGTGAAACTTTGTTTCACTATTTTCTTTGAAAATATTTCAAAAATAATCTTGAAGATCTTCAATTTTGAGGTGCCTAATATATCAAAACAAAAATTAAGTCTTCTTAAAATGTTGACTTTATGAAATAATAGACATGAAAAATTAGGAAAAATTCATTCCCAGTTAGGAATACATTTGATGAGGGCCACAAGATGGCACTGTTTTATGCCACCCGATCTATTTTCTAATGGTATCTAAAATCAATAAAATGGTTAACAGAGACTACAAAAACATTATTGGATACATATATATGCCTATAAAAATAAAATAAAATGAATAGCAATAAATTAAATATTATGAAATGAAATATTATGCAAAGCTAGCTAAATAACAAATTTGGTAGAAATAGGACAGAACCCATTTAGCAATGAAACATCTGTGCCAAAGCTATCAGAAGGTGGACAAGGGCTTGAAGAAAAGACAGCAGGTCTTTTTCAGGTTAAGCGAGAACTCATTGATGTAATCACCCAGAATTTAAACTCTTATTGTAAATCTGCAGGTTCAGGACAAAATGCTTAACCTTCCTCTCCAGCTTCTTAGCATCCCCCAATCTTATTTTATTTGCAAAGATTTATTTCATTTACACTGATTTCTGTAATCAGAAATATATTTTGCAATAGAAAGAGTTCTAGAGCATTGGCACATATGCATTTCCGCAGAATGTATTAACATCATGTGCCACCTAGAAAATAATTTAACCTAAACTTCCTAGGGCAACGGCATGACACAACACCCCATGTTTTCATCCTGGGGAACAGGAATTTGTTTTATGTTGAAAAAAAGGAGGATCAAAAGAGCTTCTCAGGCACACCCAATACATTCAATCTGGTATTGCTGGTTGAAACTTAGGGCAGTGGATGCTTATTCAGACCTAAAATTTTGTGATTTTTCTATTAGTCGGTTGGTCTATAAAGCACAGGTAGCTTTCTTCTCCACATTCCTGCATAAATGTCAAGATCAATTTTACTTTTGAGTCAGGGAGGACATGGGCTACACCTTCACTGTCTCCCTCAGGGAACAGGTTGCTCCGAAAGCCATGTGGAAGAAGTTATTCATTCCCAATTACTTCACCGGGAAAATGTAGGCCATTGAATCTTTGTCTGCATGGTATGGCAATCTCAATTTCAACATACGTGTCCTGCTAGGGAGTATGCCACTCCATTAATATACTACTTGTCTTTATATCAATACAGGTAAGGGAAGCTTTCTCACTAGTGGGGAAATGTCTAACTGCAATTTTTTTAGGCATATCTTTGAAAGACAGGCCAAGGACCTTTGTCTTTTAAGTTTTGAATTGCCACTGATCACGAGTAGGTCTTTCACATAAAGACAATGCTAACAGGAAAGTCTCTCATGAATGTCAAGGAGTCTTTTGACGCTCTTCACCTTTTGCAGTTATTGGCATATTACCATTCTTTCTTCATTATTTTGTTCTTTCTTCACTCTCAAAGATGTTGTTGTTTACATGACATGTTTCTGTTCTATCTGGACATACACAGAAGCCCTGGCATTTCCAATCTGGAGTCAAATTGCAGGCAGAAAAGAGTGAAAAGGAAGTAGGACCATACACATAAAGATGGGTAAGACAAAGGCAATATGCTGAGCCCTTGGGGGGTTGTTGGAGCATATACTTTCCTCTTTGGGGCAGTACAACCCTCAACCATACATACTTCATCAAAAGTTTGGTCACAGAATTCATCACTTCATATGCTGAAGCCTTTACTTGATATATTCTATAGCAGAGAATAAATACCACTTTATTCAGAGTAGCTATGAATTATGCTGCTATTTAAACACACCTGTGCCAGAACAGAAGATAGGGAAATTGCTCAGAAGTTCGGATCAAACATTTTGAGAATATTTTCGTATTTCTTTCAACTGTTTGCTCTGCTCTAAAGCGCACTTCAAAGCTCTCAAGCTGGAGTGGACGACAATGCTTCCAGCAGGGCATAGTAATTGTTAAATGTGTGTTAGGAAAAGCTGATACTTACAACCTATTATTATAAGTCTTCTTGTCTGGCTAGTTATATCTTGTCACAAAATCTCTAAAAGATCAAAGTTAATCAATCTTCATGTTTTCTCAGCTGCAGAACTTACAGTGCCAGTTGAGGACTTTCATAGCGCTGAATGGTTACTTTCATATACTAACTATGGAAGGAAGAACAAAGCAAAGCTCATGTATTGTGAGCTATATAAAACCATTAAAACTGTTCTGGATTTGGAATGCACAAGAAAAGAAAAAAAAAAAGTTATTTATATACAAAATGATGTCACACATACAGCAGTATTACCCCAACAAAAAAATATCAAACTTGGTAAGCATTGCAAGAACCCCTTTTAAAAAGAGTTTACGTGTTCCTTTAAAACACTTCCCACCCTCTTCTTGATGGTTAAGTGCAGTTAGATTTAGTCTTAGAGATCAAAATTCCATTGATCAAAGGTCCATTTAGTCCCACGACAAGAAAATAGCTTTGCAGCCACCATTTTACAAGACTCCATGGAAGGGGAAAAGGGGGAAAAGAAAAAAGAAAAAACAGACTGGGACTAGGGATTTTTGATATTTTATTCTACCCAAATCAGGAAAGAGAAGGTGAGTCTTGGCAAAGGTTTTCTCAGCTCATGTATTCATGTGCCTGTTGGAGAAGGAAGGAGAGACAGAAGGGGGAAGAACCAGACACAGTGTTTAGAAGATTGGCTCCAAACCATGAAAGATATGTTTGTAGTGAGACTTCTGTTCTGCAGATAACCCATTCTTGCCATGTCACTAAGCAACAAGATCTGTAATATGCATTTTCACCAACACAGAGTAAATTGCCTCATATGTGAATAAATTTCAAGTCAGATTTAGATCTAGATCTTTATTTAGTGATTATTTTATTATCTCAATAAATAGGAGAATAAATATTGTCATGGCTGTAAAATCCTCATATAGCCTACTCTTGTTCACTATTCATATAGGAATAGTATCTAAGAATTATTTGTATTCCGAGCTCCGACTAATGCCCGAAATTACTGTGTGGGCTTTGCTTGCAATAATCATCTCTTACTATTTTTCAGAGATCAGTGGTGGCAGAATGTAGACGTCTCCAGATTCTGGGATATTCAGTTGTGTCACATTTTTAAGCAAAATACACATTTTTTCCGGTGCTTGTGATCTGCATGACACTAAAGGTTATAAATCAAATAGTAATAAATACCCAGGTCTTAAACATAAACTGCAGCTAGAAATAACTGGGTTTGAATTACACAAGAAAAACCTTTTGTCATTCCATTAGAAGTAAACTCTACAAGCGAACATGAAGACTGTTAGCTGTATTCCAAGTGTTATAAAACATGGCACGAGTTAGATTTAAATCTTTCTGGTAAGCCATGACATTCTTTACAAAACTTACAGGCAGCATGAGATAATATTTTAGAAACGGAAAATGAATGTGTTTTAGAGATTAGGAACAGGAGAGTGTATCTAGGGAACCTGAAAAGTAGAAGCTTTTTGCACTTTTATACTTTGTTTTAAGGTAACTGAAAGCATTCGAAAATGACTGAATAAGCTTAGTTCAAATGATCAAGTTTTACAGCACAGGGAAAACACACTATAAAACAAAAAATAAAGGAAGGATAGTAATGGGCCAAATGCCACATTAAAAAAAAAAAAAGCATGAATTTGTCCTCTCAGATAAAGTTGATACTACTGTAAAAAGATGTTTCGTCACGGGAGAGTCATTACTCTTGCTGACACATGCCAAAGTAGATGTATAACAAGAACATTGTGGCCTAGCAACATTTGAAGTCAGCTTGTAATTGACACAAAACTGATATACAACACAAAAATGAATTATGTTAGACAGGAAACTGGAGAGGACTTGGTGCACTCACCTTATTTGTTAAAGCCTCTTTCATTGACAGTCAGCTCTGAACTGGATGGTCTTGCAGATACTCTACTTCATGATTGCTTAGACTATATAAAATGTTATTTTTCCTTTAGTTACTGAATGACACAATATAAGAGTGGGATTCAGCTCCAGATTTGGATGCTCACAGCTCCATTCAGTCACCCCAAAATATACATCTACTGCTATTTAAGATATGACCTACGGCTTGTGGAAGAACTATGTTGTTTGTAGTGGTGACTAGACACCGTGCATGATGCTCTAGGGTGTCTCAAACATCTTTAGGTGCCTGTATGCAGAGGGCTGAATCAAACTTTAGTTTGCATTGACTGCAACCAGAACTTTAGGCACCGAATACTCACAGATAGCTGTAGGTAGAAACCTAAACAGGTGTCTCAGTGTGGAGATGAATCCCAGCAGAGATGTCTTATTATATGGACAGTAGAGAGCCGATGCTGTTGCCCACACATTGGCATCCAGTTCTGTCTGATATGCCTTCGAATGTTTGACCTGGTTTCTAGCTGCCACTCCAAAATGGCCTGAATCACTTATGTCATATCTTACAAACCTTTTCAATTCTTTCAGATAACCTTTCATGGCACTGAGTAGCTTAAAGATTCAATCCTTTTTTTTTTTTTCTTCCTTTGCAGAATGTCTTATACAGTCTGGTCTGTGCTTTCAGATAGTTTAAATGGTATTCACCTGACCTATATAGACATCTCCAGGTCTCCATAGACTAATTTTATAGTCATGGAGACTATACAATTAAACTCATCCTAAAGTGTATGTCTAAAATAAGTCAGATGACCCATATGGCTTTTTCTCTTGTCTATATGGACTGATGATCTCCAGAGGTCCCTTCTAACCTTGGCCGTTCTGTGATTCTGTGATTCTATACGGCTAGCTCAGATTTAGATATCTAAAGTTAGGTCAGATCATGTAATCATGTAATCATGTAACATGGCATACCTCATGGACAGAGCTGGAGGGAGGAGTCATGTTCATTCTGAAGTGATTTATTACCATAGTGCTTGGGCTTATCAGAAGTCAGACAGATTAATTCTACTCACATATATGTGCAAAGTATGGCTATCATTTCACATGTTCTTATGATTTATAAGTCTCAAGATATCAAGAGTTTCACATTGAGAGCACAGGTACATGACTATCAATACTTGACTACGCATTTTCTGACTACCCAGGAATTTTAAACTGAGTTGGATTAGCAATAGGCAGATAATCAGGCTTTTGTGGAGTTAGTCTTGAACATATGATACAAAATGTATGTTAGCTTTACAATTTTATGCCATCTTTATGCTGAATATAGGAGAAATAAGAGTATTCGATGCAGCATAAAGTAGAGCAAACAGATAATGACTTACTAGGCATAAAACCTACCAGTGCAAGGTCCATCTCTCAAATAAACTAATCATTAGAAGAAAACTTGAACTTCCACTACTTATGTTAGAAGAACAATTTTTATCATGTGTTCAAGTTATTTTGATCTGGCACTAGGAGTACTGAAACTAAATTTATCATACTCCCTGACCAAAGACATAGAGTTGAATATCGCTCTCTTGGTGTGGACGTTTCACTAAACGCTTGGTTTGGCACATAAAGGAACTTGAAGAATCCTCTTCTCTTTTGCAACAATTCATCAAATCTTTCAGGTGTGTAAGTCCAATTTACTGTGAAACTCTTTTGTAAACAGATCTGTGAAATCACGAGAGTTAAAAATAACTGGCAGAATCTGACAGTCCAGCAAACAGGAGGAGAAGAAGGAGTAGTCAGTAGGAATGAGTAGGCTGGGAGAGCCTTCACTGTCAAACTGGTTTCAGTGTCAAGAAAATGCTACATTTACTTCCAGTCAGTTAACAACTGCGTGTAGCCATGGCAAAGGCACATCACATTTTTAAAACTGAAGGGGGTGTGCAACCATGCAAAGGCAGGAAAGTCAAATCACCTTCCTAATGGCATTAACAGCCAAGAACGGGGAGGGGGGCATCCGAATATTCTTCAAAGACAGCTCTGAGACGCAAAAGAAACAACGAGCCCTCAGTACCAGATCCACTGCAGCCTAAAGATTTAGTGTTGAATGAGATACATGTCCTTAGCTAGAGGACTGTGAAGCATCTATCATCTAGCCAGATGAAAGATGAGAGAAAGCTTTAGAATTAATCTAAATATTACATTAATAGATGTGTGCTTGTATTTACATTAAAAACATGTTTTATAAGCCTTTGCAGAAGTATTGCTTATCTTTGTTCATATGCCTTCATAACGGGAAGAGACTGCTCTCCTCATGAGTTCCCAGTTGAGTGATCTGGTTCTGTTCCCTGCCCCCTAAGTCTGGAACTTGTAACAGTTGGATAGTATAGTAACAGCTGAAAGTTTAGCTATGATCAACACCCTGCTATCTACTTTTACAGTAGATAAATGATTCATTGTAATATGCCCTTTTGTTGTGCCTCTGCACTCTGTATCATGTGTAACAAGTGCATCTCTGGAAAAGTTATGAATATTGCAATACTTTTACTGCTTTAAATTTTGCATCCTAGATTTTCCATGAAAAATCATGGCAACAAATAAAAGATAAATAAAGATATTCAAATGAAGGAAGGTCTCTATATGTATATATGAAGAAAAAAAATCTTGAAATAAGCCAGTAGACCTCATAGGAATGTTCTTTTACAAATATTATCACAGTTGGAATGAATACCTCCTGCAGTCTAAGCCTGCTACCATAACTGGTCTGACTTCATTACCAGACATCCCAACAGAGAAAAAAAAAAAAAAAAGAAGTAGAAACATTTTAAAGACGTGCAATGACTCTTAAGGGCTATACTCATTGACTATGACACAAACGTCTAATGTTTCTAGTGTCACTTCCTACATTCAGCACTTTAATATGTGTATTTTTTTTTTTTTTTTAAGAAGAGCCTATCTCACTAGATCCTTTGTAAGGGCTTTTGAGAACTGGTTACACAGCAGCTGCCAAGACCCATATTTGCCAATTCTTTGAACAGCTACGCCTTCTCTCAAGTGACCTGCCTGGTTGCAGTTGGGACACCAGCCCTACACTTTGTCACTTTGCTTTCAGCACGCTTGTAAACAAAAGCTAACTGCAAGTGTATATCTATAGACAAGAAAAGCCAGGCAAGGTTTGATCAAGCACTGACCTGTATGCTTACAAATGTCTACAAACATTTGACTTGTGATCCTCTGTTACATCTGAATGACTGGTAGTGCCACATATGGACCTCTGAGTCAAGAAGTGATCAAATGCCCCAAAAGACACTGCTGTGAAACAGACACCGCTGTACTGCTAGGCACGCCAGCCTCTGCTGAAGATTCAAAACAGACCCACACTGAGAAGGGTCACTGGATTGTAAAAACTTACACAGAAAAATAATTTTCTCACATAACCAATGCGAAGACAGAATTCAAGACCTCTGCTTTTCTGAGAGAACAGTTTGTTCAAGTCTAGTATGTCCTAGTTTCCATAAAAATCCAAATTTCTTACAGGCATAGAGCTGTGAAATAACTATAATAGGATTGAATATTGACATTAGTTTCCAATGGTTGTGATAGTTTATTCTAATACTTATCACAAAGTCATGCAGCAGTAAGAGGGTACTGGATCTGAATATCCTTCACAGACAGTTCTGACATGCAAAAGAAACAATGAGTTCCCAGGACCAGATCCAGTACAGCCTGAAGACTTAGTGTTGAATGAGATGCTGCTTCTTAGAATGGGCTTAACTGTGAAATAAATGTACAGCTGCTTGCACCAAGATGGCAGCAATTCTAAACTTAGCCAAAGTCCAAATCAAGGTCTTAGGAAATAGTATTGATGAAATTTTGAGGCATCTGTGAGATAAAGTGAGGATTTTGAGAACCACTTTTCAGATTAAGCTATAGGATTTCAGCCATAGCCCCAATTAACACAACTGTATTCATCTCTACATGCACCTAAATGTTTTGAAATGACAGCTGCTATAGAAAGGTAAATATCTGTAATTATGCTACATTTTTGTCAAATACCCCATAAGACTTCTCCTTCCTCTTTCCCACGTGCACATATCATTAATATAACTTTGTATATATTCCTGACCTATTACTGCTTTTCTTAGCAACTTACTCAGGACCACCGTAGCCATTACACGTTACTGAAGTATACATAGTGCAGCACAGTTATAACATGCCAGGCTGTGAATGGGAAAAAAAGGGATGAAGGATCACATTTTTCCTTATTATGTGAAGGTAGTCTCTCTGTAATTAAAGCTATCAGATTTTCTTCAGAAAATTCTCCCTTGGCTCTCTGAAGTTCCACTCTCAAATTTAAGCAAAACTCAATCTGTGCAATACTTTCCATGTGTGCTGTTATGTACAGTAACATGGATAGAGATATATAAAGTTTACCTCAGAGAACAATTCTTTGTGAAATGGAGGCATTTTCTGGCTCTGTAAAGTAGTCTTAATCTTTCTATGTACACATGAACACAGGTTACTTTACACGTGTTTTACTTAAGAAGTAATTCCTGTGATTTCGTTTGAGTTATACCAGCTTATGCTAATTTGAACTGGCCCTTGACAGCTACAGGAGTATGTAGCTACAGTATCGCATACATACCCTGTGATCTTAAATAAAAATGATTGTTATTGGAGGGTTTTTGGGTTCTATTATATGCATAGCTAAAGATTTCATATTGAAGGAAAGGAAATCAGCAAACTCAGGCTTATTTAAGACAATCTGAAATAGATATCACTGTACATTTTCAGCTATTAATTTACAGCTTCAGACCTCATGGCTTTATATTAATCTCCTCTCAGTACGTTTGTCACTTTGCACAAACACAGGAGTCTGCATGTTAAGTGCCAACTAAATTTGTCTTGTATCGTTTTTTCAATTACAACAATGTGAGCACATGTGTTTCCTGCTCGAAGTGAGGTTCACATTTACAGGATATGGAAAGTTAGCATGACAAAAGTAATGATTGTGTAGAAGGAAATTCACTTTCATTAACAGGCATCCTATTTACTCTACTGTCACCCTGCATGATATGCTGCATACCAGTTCAGATCAGTTCAGAGCAATTTTGGTGATAAAATTCCTGCACAGAAAACGGAAACTTTGACAAAAAAACAACAATAACAAGAAAGATACATCTGAGTTTACCCTGGAAAAAAATCTATCAGCCAGATCCTGCCCTCAGGAATATACCTATTCAGTTCCAGCTGAGTTCATTGGTCACACATGAAATAGTTCCCAGAAGGTGATACTGAGTTATTTAGTTTTATAAAAGAATGGTTATAAAAAATTCTATATTTCTTCACCTACTTTGTCCCGCTCCTTTGAGACGCCTGGCTGCAATTGTTTTCTGAAACCTTTCATTACAGATGAAATTTACTTCTTCTGGCAGTGTCTGTGGAAGAGTCAGCAGAAAAACATCCAGGGAGAGAGACTGAGACTGCACAACAATATACAGCAGCTATCTATTTGTTGGATTACTAGGGGATTAAGAAGAAAAAGAGTAAATCTGTATTCAATACACCCTCAAAAAATGGACCCAGAGACCAAGTCACCAAGTTAGGAACATCATGTTCAAGTCAGTGGTTCAATGTACAATATTGGGTTGGACTGCACGGTTGACTGATGCACTGGGTATAAGTGGGAACCAGAAGAACAATTCATTTAAAGGAAATCATTTTCCTCGCATTTAACACTTTTACAAGCACTCTGCATTTCAAAACTAGGCTCCACGTGGTTGCAACACAAAGCACTGAAAAGAGGGTGAAAAGTGGAACATCGTAGGGGAATTTCCATGAAAGTGTAAAGTTTTATAAACTTTTTGGTTTAGGGTTTCTATAATAATAAGGGAGGAAAATGATGGGTTTTTTTTTTCCCCAGAAACGATACACTTTGCATTTTTGTTTTAAAATTGAAATAATCAAAAGATTATTTAGCTGCTGATTTCAGGCAAGTATTACTATCATCTGTCATAGCTCTTTCTAATGGCTATTACACTAACATTTTAAAGCACTGAATTTACTCACATGAATTTACTTCACAGAATTACATTCTGTGGAGAAAGATTTGACGATAAATCAATTCATATGAATGACTGAATCGAGAATGATGGAATAATATTCTTCTCTACTCTGTTATGCATGAATTTAATTTTGCACAATGATGCAGATCACTGAAAATTATCCTTTCCAGAGTTATGGAAGAGCTTGTTGCTGATTATGAATCAGAGAGGTGCAACTGAATTTGAGTACAAAAAGACTGAAAAACACGTTAAAGATCTGAAGTTCTAGATATTGATAAAAATGTATGAATGGTTCACTTGCTTTATAAAAATTCGAGTAGCAAAAAATTATATTGCTGGGAAGAGTGGATAAGGAGGAGAGATTCCTATTGAAACCTGATGCTGTCTTTGAACTTTAAAATTTTGACTTAATAAGCTCTGCACTGGTGCTGCTTAGTAAGGAGCTGTCACTAAGGGCAGATTTGTTTCACAGCAGAGTTTCTTTATTAAAAACCCACTGCATTTCCATAAAGTCCTGATTCAGAGAGAGAAGGAGGAGTTACATTGAACTTGACTGCTGACCTGACAGTGAGAATGGAGCTATTGTATCCAGAACTGAATATGCATATCTGTGCTTCTTCTTGCTGAGCTTCACACAGCAGTTACCCTCGGAGAGAGAAGAACCCTTTAGAGATCTGAAAGCTACTGTCCGCCAGAGACTGAAACCCTGAACAAGACCCCAAAGTCAATAGGTTTCACAGCCATTAAGAGGTTAAAATATAACTTTTAACCTTATCCCTTTTTTCACCATTCGCTGTAGGGTAATCAATGGATTACAAGCTGTGTATAGCAGCATGGCCCGTGTCGTCATCTTTGTGCTATTCAGCAAACTGCAAGTTAGATGTGCTCCATCAATAATAACGACTGCCAGGGAAGCAGAGCTGGAAACGCTCATTTGGTGCTGCACGAATTGAACCTGCTTGTTTGAATAAAACACTAATTACCTCATTGATTCTTTTGCATTAAGTATGCTTTTTCTGCTGTATTTTACTTGGTGAAAAGGAGATAATAAAATATTGCTTAGTACAAAATGTGACACAAACTAATATATGGGAAGAAAAAATACTTCTTTAAATGCGCATTTTCTTTAGAAGGTACAAGCTTGGTCAGTGGTGACGAAAGAATGAAGGAACGATAAATCTGATTCAGCATTTGGAACAGTATACTTATTCTCATGTATTGTTGATTGTATGGCTTTTCTTATTACTGTTGAACTTTCTGGGTAGAGAAAATGCCATCCATAATCACTGCATACATAAATAAAACACACAGGAAGGAACTTCATTCCTTCATCCTGAACCTCAGCAAAAGGCAGAGCTCCTCTCTGCTCCGTATGCAGTACTAGGAAGGCCAGCATCCACCTGTCACACATACAATTTTAGCTGAATTTCGCAGTCAATGATTAAGATCTGCTTATGATTTGATCTATTAATGATGTCGTTAAAGGTATCATATTTGTTTTCTCTCCTGTCAAGTTAGAGACTTAAAGGCTGCCTTATCCAGTGAATAAAATGTTTTTTTTTTCTCTTCATCCATGGTTTTCTTCCGTCTTCATCTTGATGGGATGCGTGGCATTGTTAGCCATTTACCTTTTAGGCTGCACCGAGACATCTCTCAGTTCAGGACTGGACTTGATATTAAAAGTTATAGCTGCAGCAGTAAGCCATTTACAGTAAACAGAAAAATGTAGAAAATGTCTTAAAAGATTTAAAGCAAAGAATATGCCTCACTCCAGATATGAGATCTATAAGGCTCTGAGGAAAATTTTTTGGAGAATTTCATTTGTTTTATGGAAAATCAATGTTCAGTTGTTCCTTCTAACAACTGAAGGAACTAGGAGAAATAGGAATGAATGAATGAATAGGGGAAAGAAATTTCTGTTGTCCTCTATTAATAAAATAGAAAAAAACTTGTTTGCATGCCATGTTGTTAAGAGAAATAATTTGATTATTGTGTGCTGCAGCAACAAGGTGAAATAACTGCAGAGGGTAGAATCGCAGAATGTCTAACTAGGACTGTTGCAAGAAGCAATGTCAAAGTAACGAGATCCTCTTTCTGACTGCTAGAAAGTTCTAGTCACGACCGACCGGTAATTCAGGAGCTCCTCCCTGGTACAATAACAGTTCAAGGTATAATGAGGTTAAATGGCTTTGGGACTTCTGGGTAAATGAATCACAGAAGACAAAGGAGGGAGGAGAGAGGGGATTAGGAGAGGTGACATTATTGAGTGAGGAGGAGAAAGTGAGATGGAAGAAGATATTTATTTCCCATTCAAGGCAGTTAATGGGAAAACTGAGTCAAGACTTATTGTCTATTCTATATTGCTGTTACAGGGGAACTAATAACAACTTTCTCATACCTACAAGAAGGTGATCAAGAAGACAGAGGGATGCTCTTCACGGTGCTGCATGTCAAGAGGATGAGAAACAGTGGGCATAAACTGAACATAGACGGGTTCAGAGTGGATATAAAGAAAAATTTCTGCACCATGAAGCCAGTCAGAACAGGCTGCCCAAAGACATTGTGCAGTTTCCATCCTTGGAGGTTTTCAAGATCAGACTGGACAAACACCTCAGTCACCTGATCTGTTCTCATAATTGAGGAGGAGGTTGGACTAGAAACTGGCTAAGTCCCTTCCAACATGAGTTATTTTATGATCCTGTGATCCTATGATTGCTCAATATACTGTGGAAACAGGTCTTTTCCCATCCGTATAAATAAACCCTCCATTTATTATTATAAATGACTAGCATTAATTATTGTTCACTATAAACATCCGTTTGCTGACTATTGACTTTTCAGAATTACTGGTGCATTTCTCTTTCGGATAATAGATTAGTAATATTTTATTTCATTTACATATAGACTTAGTACTTGCAAGAAGGGACATAATGGCTATTTAGAGAACTCAGGAGAAGATGTTTAGCTTTCCATCTTTAGAAGTCAGAAAAGGTCCACATAGGTTACTAATAACAAGAATATTTCATTTTTTTTTAAGTAGCATTGTTATCATCTAGCAGGAGGAGGGTGTATAATCTGTAATTTCTCTACCAGTAATTAGAACGAAAAGTTTGAAATGTAATAAAACAGCCAAAGAATAGTGTGATTTTTCACAGTTTAGAAAACATTATCTCAATGTTCCTACCATTTTTATTGCTCTGCTGTATGTATAATAAACTAGATAAAAGGTTATGCTTGGAGAGCCTAGACTGTACAGGACTTAAATTGCTTTCATGTTGGCACCATCTCAAATGGAGTGTGTAACTGTCATGTTATAATTAAATCTTCTACAAACTTTTGAGTAAAAGAGAGAAGCCAATCCTTTTCAAAGATGTAAAATTTCTGGCTGTTCAGATATTCTCAAGTAAGAAAAAAATTTTAAACGTATTCTTTTCCATTCTTGGGTGACTAAAACATCTAAGATAATTTTCAACTTATTTATCCTACTTGTTCTCAAATAAAAATGGAAAAGAAAGCACAGAGGGGCCAATATTCTGCTGCCTTGCATGTAGCGTAAATCTCCTACAATTTGTGAAACATGCATAAAAACAAATGCTGGAACAGTTATTAGTGATTTACATCTGTCTTAAGATTTGTTTTAACTCAGCAAACAACAGATAACCCCTAATGATGTTAATAAAACTTTAGCACATGCTTTAGGTTTTTTGTTGTATCAGAAGAGCCAAATAATTGCAGAAGGGAGAACTCAGTTCTGGATTCCTTGAGGTCCCTGAGATACAGGCAGACATGCACTCTAGCCACAACCCATCCTTCTCTCTCCACTTTGTGCTGGGGGTTGTCACTCTCACTCACGTCTGCTCGTAGAGTTGACAGGGGAAGTACATGCTAATATAATTCAGTCAAAATGAGATGACTCAGCAAAAACTTACTACTTAAAATGCTTAATGTAGCCTCATTTTGACTATATTGGTAAGTCATCCCAGCAAATCTAAGGGGACAATAATCACAGGCAAAAAGGAATTGACAGGTAGATGGCAATAGTAATGCCCTTCACCTGCAGAGTGGAACTGAGAAGGTAACATCCATTCACGACTTAATGCTTCTATAAAGGAGCGCCCCGATCCTGCAGGGCATCCTTTCCAAATATAACGCAAGGCAGGGTGTCACCTCTTCTTTGGTTCATTATGTTCCTTAAAATAATTGGGCTGCATCCATAAAACATGTACTAACCACAGTTTTGAACTTTGTAAAGGCAAGCTTTCGAGAATTAGGAAATATCAGAATGCAGATTTTTAACATAACTTTCATGTAGTCAGTACATGTATATGGAGTTTGAAAAAAAATCATAATATATATGAAGTGTGAGGTCCATATTGAGGTTGTATGGACAGCTTGTAGGGGCAATTTAAATTCTGGCTTTTCCTAATACAAAAGTTAAGAATCTAATTTAGTAACCCAAACATTACTTGAATATACTCCTGTGTAATTTCCTGTAATGACACCTTATAAATTCATACATCATCGAATTGGAGTTCTGACCTTTTAACTCTCTAACAAAGATTTCAGTCAAAGGGGAAGTCTAAGTAAGTTTGCTGACTACCATGTAGCAATGCAGTAAAATCATATGGCTGAAATTATTGTTTTCACAAGCTATGTCCTCTGCTCCTTTGACAGAGTCTGTTGCACTCAAGGAAAGCTCTAACAAATAGCTCATGAAGCATATCCCGAATATCGTATTTGTCAGTAGGATGTATGAAGGTAAACTGAAATAGGGATACTAGGCCAGCTGAAAACTTCAGTGGCTCAGGAGTCTTCAGAAACAGTTCATTCACTCTTGCTATACGTACATTTAACTCTGATAGTGGGGCTGGCAAAACGATTGGGAACCATTTTGGTTGTCCAGTTTCGAATTATTCTCCATATCATTGAGTCCTGCTGGTCAGCAGTGGAAGATTATTACTTATTATTATCAGGGTGGAACAATAATAGCGGTCATGTTCACTGAGGAATAATTGGTAGGAGGCTGATTCGATCTGTTATCCATGCTGCCAGAGAAACGTTCACGCAATGATGCAGTCACCTATTTCTATAGTACATGCATACAAATCATTCACATATATCCACCAAACCTAGAAGAACATTTTCTGAAAAATGCCATTTCAATGAAAATCACATGCAGTGATAGAAACCTCATATCCACCACTTAAATTTTGTGTTCGGTGTAGATTCTGTGAGTCTGGACTATTCCTCCTCCCTCCAACTGGTTAAGTTCTATTTGAGTTTGGGAACCATGCAGCATTTTCAGCCCTGAACAAAAAAAAAAACAGAAGTAGGGCTGTGATGTGAGGTAATCATTACTTCACAGGACATTGCTTGGGTCATTGCTTTGCATTCAGGACTAAAAGTATGTCAATCATGTCACACAAACCTTTTAGCTAGATAGATATATTGGGGGAAGGTTTAATAGATTATTTTTAAAAATAAATAGATATGACTTGCCTAGATTCCTAGTCATCTATCTACAGCTCTGAACGATGTAAGTTATCCATCCTGAATTCTCATGATTCTTGCAGTATTGGTTACCTCATCTGCATAAAATGAATAGAATAAATTGTTACGAATCCAAAAATATACGGTTGCCAGGATACATCTTGCTAGATGCAAATGAAAATGGGTTTGTGCCGACCAGCTTAAAATAGTTTGGTACTTAGACATTTTCTTATTAACATTAATAGTGATAAATGAAACGTTGTATATCCAGTAAGCTGTTGAAATTATTGCTATTTGTTTTGCATTGGGAATAGTATTTCAAGCAAATCCGAACTACTTTGTATACAATATAATTCCACGAAAAATGCTACAGTTCACTGTAGAAGAAGCACACAGAATGAATAAATAATCCATGTCAGCTTCTTGATAAACTTTTTGGATTCAAAAATAAGTTTTCCATTAATTTCTTTTATGATTTTTCCGTGCTAAGGCATTGGTGATCATCCCTTAGTGTATAGGAACACTATTATTATGCTTTGTCCACATATATTTGGATAAGGTAATTATAATGGAGAACCATATAAAAAATACCTTTGGTCTAACTACATTTCTATGCAACCACATAGCCAAAGTCTCATTATTTAATATGCTATATATTATTTCTAACATGTTAAAAAGCATCAAAAATGTAATTAATTATATTTTTATTTATTTATATACGATTATTTTTTATTTATATATAATTAATATTTATTTCAGCAATATATTTTAGAAAGCTCAAATATTTCTAAGTTGTATAAATACTGATATCTTAAAAAGCCTATACAAGAAATTTAACTGTATCACTTTCTTCAGGAAAGCTGTTTAATTTGTGTAAGACTGATAATGAAAACGAGTCTACATTTAATCCCTAATGAAGACAATGCATAAAATAAATGCACTTTTATTGCATGCCGTTCTAGGTGTGTACATGTACATTTAGAAAGGGATTATTGTTCCTATAGATTGACTTCCAAATAGGTAAATAAATATAGGTCAGATTTCCAGCTGTATTCAATTGGGACTCCCTGATCTTTGAAGTCCAGCATAGCTGCTCTAACCTATAGTAGTTGCTACCTTGCCAGGAAAAAAGCTGGTTAGCCATGGTTATATCTGCAACAGTGTCTGGATATCTGCAACAATTGAGATGCAGAAGTTTTCTCTGCACCATTACAAGTGTTCGATTTCTTTGAAAGGGGGAAAGAGACTGACAAAGCCACAGCAGAATATTTCTCTGAATGAAAAACAATTTCAGACATAATTCAGAGACATAGGATGACATTAACCCTCCCTCCTCTTTCTTTTTCTTTTTTTTTTTTTTTTTTTGCCTTGCTGTGGCTCAAGACACCGATTTTACTTCTAATTCACAGTAATATAACTGAGAGAAGGATTAGGTCCCTAAATTGCAAAGCAGTACTGAGGTTAGGCATCACAAGCGAAGAACAACTACAATTTCAAACAATATCAATGGCATAACCTTCCATTATACAAGTGATGACAGGATCATGCTTGAATATTCATATAATTTGTTTCACAGAATATATCAGTGTTACCCTTTTCTCTGTGCTAACCACAAAAACTAAAGTATTTCCAGATGGAGTATAGGATTATGGGGCTGCTTCAAAGGCCGCTAAAACTGCAAAGACTTTCCTTTGGATTCAGTAATCTCTGAACTGGTTTCTAAATCTACCTCTTCAGAGAATGCTTCATTTGGTCTACACAGAGGTAAAATGAGTGTTAAGAATGATGTCCCTTCATTCCACAAATCAGCTCCTACATGTACTACTAAAGAAAACTGCTAGATATATCTACTAGTTCTGCTTGGCAAATTAACCATCAGAATCAGGTAACTCACACTCCCTTCTGATCTGAGGTCACTGGTTGCACTCAGATGATTGTTAGTGCAGTTACTTAGCACAGAACTCTGTAAGCAAAACGCTGTACAAGCAAGTTGAGCTGTTACTATGTCCTAGCTAAGCCCTGGCACCTGGTTGTGTATACATTGCCATAAATGTGCAGTAAAATGCGTTAAATTCCCCTGAAATTTGAGATCACAGATGGGATTCAGCATGAGATTCAAACACCCAAATTTTAGATGTCTGTTTGCAGGTGTCTTCAGTTAGGTGTCTAAGCTCCCACTGTAATGTAGAGAGATTCACTTGCATAGCTGTGGTCATCCTGAATTATCTGAACCATGTGTATTGGTTACAGGACCCACAGGACCCTGTGCTTCTGCAAGAGCAGTAGAAAACAAGGCAAGATATCCAAGGGTATCTTAAAAAGCCCTAAATGTCCATACTTAACACACACATGGATCAGGACCTGGGTTGATGGTGCCTGGGTAGCTTTGAGCTGCTGACAGCAGAGACTCTTAGCGGCTCGTCATTGTGTTGCTCACCAGACAACTGACTGTAGGCATCTAAGTGCTTCTTGTGATGCTTAAGGCACCTATATGAAAGCACCAGAATTGGACCCTACTACTGACTAAAATGGGAGGTTACACACCTAACTAATATCTAAGATCATGCCTATCTGTATATCTGAATGTAGATGAAGAATTCAGCTGACTGGAAGCATATCCTCCCATCTGAGAAAGCCCAGGGTATTTTAGATACTGGCATGGGGCTAGTAGAGACAGATATAGAACTATATGGAAAACCTGCACCCTTTCACAGCAAAAGCTGGAGGCTGTGTGCGATGCCTCATAGAGTCTAAATGATACTGGATGACCATATTTAGGAACGTGAATCCTACCAAATGTATCTTAAACTGAATTTGTCTTCCTTGTGCATTGGTATAACAGTTTCACACAGACAGTTACTGTTGCCTGGCTAATACACAAGTAGCTGATTAAATGATTATTTCCCGGTCTCTAACGTCATTGTCCAAAGTTGAGAATCTGAAATCTATTACTGAGTTGCCATTCCCCCTAAAGGCTCTTCAACTTCAGTCTTATGGCAGTATCTGACGATAAAGCTACGTAGATGTTCTACAGTTCATTTTCATCAATATAGAGCAGTGCCTTTGTTTTGACAGGATTTAAAAGTTGTGTTTATCTAAGTTAAACACTATTAGTATCTAGAGTTAAAATACTCTTCTGGCTAAGTCCCTGCTACATTCAGTATAGATAATGTGAGAGCATACGTAATACACACCAACAGAGTTAGAATATTTACAAATGATGGGTGGGTGCTACCCCTTTTTTTGTAAAAGCGTCTGGTAAAAGATACGTCCATTACATAGTGGTCAGAATACACACCCCTTAAAAATAACCAAGGAAAAGTGGACATTGAACTGCTGGTTGGGAATCTGAGGTTCAGTTCTGTCCTCTTTCAAGTTTTCCATATGACCTTTTTTTCCTAGTTTTCCTAATGCTATTTACCTGTTTTATAAGTTACTTTGAGGCTTGAAAACGAAAAATGCAAGTCCGTAATGTAGTGTCTTGTTAAGCTGGGTGCTATAAGGGTAATTATATCAAATATGTGCTACAGTAACAGAGACTGAGTCTTTTAATAGACTAATTATGTCCCTTGAATTATTTTCTAACTAGAAAATTTGGAACTTTTTAAACCAAAAAGATCTAATTCAAGGTTACCTGGCTTTAGTTAAGGATTGAGAAATTACTGTAAAAGTGTTGCTGCTGTGGGACACTTACAGGGTTGCATCAGTAAGCAGCAGATGCTACTAGAGCAGTACTAGATGCTACTAGGCAGCTCTACCAAACGGCTGGGGTTCACAGCGCTTCCGAAGTGGCCGTATCACACCTGCCGTGAGAATCACACCTCCTCTGCGCGTAGGCCCGTTCTCTGACACATTTTCTCAAGCCAGAACACAGCTGTGAACTGCGGGGCTCACTGACACAGTGATATAATGCCTTTGCGGTCAGCATTACTCAGATCATAGCTTCTCACATCTGGAGAACTCTGTAAGCAAAAACGTGGTATGAACAAATAAACACAATAAACAGATATTTCTATGCTATACTTCCAATACTGTTACTAATAGGCTTTTTTCCCCCCTTTGTTTCTTCCTGTAAATGACTCACAGGCTGGCTTATGGGGAAGGGGAAACGGAGCTCCGTGTAGCCACTCTTACAACTTTAACCTTATTTAACCCTCAAAACAGTAAGAGGAAGTGCAAAGTATTTTCATGAGCTGTGAAGGGGCTCAGATCTGGCTTTGACATCTTAAGGAAGTACTGCCTTCTGCAGAGCCAGAAACGCAAAAATTGCGTTTTGCAGCCCTGCTGGACTCGAACATGTAGCCCGCCCCCCCCCCCCCCGCCCCAGCGCACACAAGCCCGACGGACAGAGCGGGCAGGCTGCAAGGGGACGGGAGGGGAATTCTGCGAAACGGGACGTATTTGGGTCAGAAAGGATGTCGCCGCCGCGAGGCGCGCAGGGGGCGGAGGTTTGGCTCCTCTCCTCGGGGGAAGCATGGGTGACACTGGCACATTTTTCTGCCTGCACTGCTGAGCGCGCACACGCTGCGGTTGGCTGCAAGGGGCTGAGACACCCTAAAGCAACCGCAGCCCACGGGGTTCCGCAGCGTCTGGGCGGCTCCAGGCGCCCCCCGCGAACGAGGTTGGTGCAGAGGCGGCGGCGGCGGCGGCGGCGGCGGCGGCGGGTGCCCCCCCCCCCCAAACCCCCGCCGGCCGCGTTTCTTCCCTTATTTAAAACCGCGCCGCGGCTCCGCTGCCTCCCCTTCCCCACCCGCGACCGCGCCGCCGCCCCGCCGCCGCCCCCCCCTTCCCTCAGGGGCGGCGGAGGGCGCCTGTCCCCCCCCCCGCCCCCCCGAGGCGGTGGCGGAGGCAGGGGCGGGCCTGGGCGAGCCGCGCCCGCCCGGGGCCGGCTGCAGGGGGGAGCCGCACGCCACCGCGGGGCGGGCCTGCGAGCGTCGCGCTGGGCCGCGCCGCACCGCACCGCGCCGCGCCGCGCCGGCGGCTGTCTCTGAGGGGCGGGGGAGGCGCGGGGCATGGCCGAGGGCCCCCGCAGCGGCGAGCGGCTCAGGTGAGAGGGGGGCGCGGGCGGCGGCCGGGGCGGCGGGGCCGCACTCCTCTCCCCTCCCCCCCCCACCGCCCCCCGCGCGGAGGGCTGCGCGCGGCGGCAGCGCGGCCGCCGATTGGCCGCCGGCGCGGCGGGGGAGCGGGCGGCGGCGGCGGCGCGTCCCGTCCCGTCCCGTCCCGTCCCGTCCGTGAGGGGCGAGAAACCGCCTCTCCCGCGCCCTTCCCCGGGGCGGGGGGCGCCGCAGCCCCCTCGGGCTTTATCCCTCGAATCGGGCGACGGGGCGAGCCTGCCCTCGCCTCAGCTCCGTGTCGGGCCCCTCCTTTGTGCCCTCTGCCAGCCCGGCGGCGCTGAGGGGCCGTCGCGGCCCCGCGCTGCCCCCGCCGCCGGCCGTTGGCTCGGGGCCCCGCGGCCGGGGCGGAGGATGCCGCAGGACACGCTGCCGAAGAAGGCACCGGTCTCCGCGTACGTTGCTAGGTGCCCGCTGCTGCGCGGCCGCGGGGTCCCGGCCGGGCGCGGGGCGCGCAGGGGGCGGGCGGCGCTGCCGGGCTGCGCTTGGACGCGGCGTGTTGGGTCGCGGCAGGCGGCGCGAGGCGCCCCTCCTCGGCGGGCGGGCGCGCGCCGGCATCGGGAGCTGCGCGCGCTGGTGGCGGGCGCTGCCGAGCCTGGGGGGCCGCGGGGCCGCGCGGAGCCGCCGCCGGCGCGCAGCCCCCTGGCGACGCGCCTGCCGGCCTAAGGCGCTGGGCTTGGCTGCAGCGGTGCCTCGGGATGTAAAGCAGACAAAAGATGGTGGATGGATGCTTTGCTGGAGTAAGTATGCCCGCGCTGTCCTCCGCGGGGGGCCTAGGTGCACAGCGGTCACCATACCGGGAACATCCCAGTTGAGCTGCTAGTGACAGCTGAGTACAGGGTGCCCGGAACTTTTTTGGTGCCTCCCCCCTCCCCCCCAGTGGAATACCAGTTGGAGAGCTGGACATGAGGAGAGATGGAAAACCACCTTCTGCAATGCTGCATGCATACCTCTGTGTCAGTCTCTGCGCGTTCAGATGTGTAACACTGAACAGCTACCATACTTGCCTTTATTTATTTATTTTTCTAATTTAATTTCAATACAGTTAAGCTTTAATTTTATTAATCTGGTTCTTGTTATGTTAAAGCTTTGGTAATGTATGATGCCAGCGCGTGAGATGGGAATGTTCCGTAATTCACTAGAAACATGAAGCAACTCTTTAACTTCATTCTTTCAGTGTTGTTGCTAATAACTTACTGAGGGTGGGTGATGTGAGTTGGTTTCCAGCTGGTTTCTCGTGGTCTTGGATTTTCATACAGCTGATCTTTGCACTTTATTTATTTATTTATTTATTTATTTTTTAACCAGCTCCTGAAGGCAGTTGCTATGTATGTGGGGAAAGGGTAAGGAAAGGGGACAGGGATATTTAGGCTTTGCTTTTCTTCTCCTCTTTTCACCGTTTATGAGGTCAGGAAAAAAAAAAAAAGACTTTGACTGTGGACTCTTAGGTGGGGAGATCTGGAGTGAAACGCACTTGTGACGTGGGGTTGCCTTGTGTGCAAAGAATTTTACATGCTCAGCATTGGTCTGTGAAAATACCCTAATTCGTATTATGGGGAAGAGCTAAGTTGATACTTCCCTTTTCCCTATTATGCTTTTATAGTTTTGTAAAATACAAGGAAGATTTATACACCACTAATACATTTTTTTATTTTTTTTTAGGAACAAACTTTGTAATTTCTTGTTTGGTCTGGTAATTTCTATTGCCATATAAGTCCCCCTACCCTCTGCAGTGCAAAACATCAACCGACAAATGATAAAGACCTATGGTTCTTGAGTTTAACTTTCCCAGAATAACCTTTTAAAAATGTTTTAATAAAATGAAATTAGAGATAATATGAGAATAGCATGAAAGGTTGACTTAAATTCCTGAAAGCATAAAAGAGGAGCTAAGAAGAAAATTTTTCAACTCTTCTTTGTATTGAACCACTTAGGGTAGTCTATTTACTCATTTCATTGAAATGTAAACTATGACAAGTTTAGAGAGTCTCTGGGTTATTTATATAGTTTCTTAATGACTGCCCAATATTTTATTACATATTTTACTGTTTTGTACTTTTTTCACTATGATCCTATACTCTCCTTATACTGACACTTTAATTTCTGTATGAACTTCTATTCTCTATTTAAAACACAAAATAAACAAAACTACAAGACATTAAAAGGACAACGTATGCCAGTAATTAGAATGAAAAATACTTGGGTAAATCACGAAGGAAAAATAGCGGTCATCTTGAATACTACTGCATGCCTCTGTCGGCAGATGTCATTTCACTGTAACAGTGATTCCGTTAGTGAATTTTATAGCGCTGGAAAGATAATTCATTCTTAGTGTGCTTAGCTTGCCCTCATGACATCATTTTTTTGACATTATTTTGTTAGGATAAAATATCTTATCCTCAGCAGTATGGTAGACTGCTGCAAAAAGACGTCACAGATTTGCATATGCAGTATGTTGCAGATTTCCAAATGTTTATGTATTACATAAAATGATTGATTAAAAGGCCTATCAAAAGTATTGAACATCTAAATGATTAATAATTCCTGTGCTTTAATGGAAATTATATTTTGTAGGTATACAGATATAAAATTTTAGGACTGCTTCAATCAATCATATTTATAAGCATCTCCAAATACCCTTTTAATTAGAGTTTTTAGAGAAATTTTAGAATAGTTTTGTAGAATCACTGGCATTCCTTAATACTAGATGCACAATACATAGTAAAATGAGTTTCTTTGATCCCGCAGTTCACATTTTATACAAAACAGAAAAATACTATTCTAAATTCTAGAGCTGTATGCAGTATGGACATCACCAGGTCTCCTGTTAAATCCCTGCAAACAAAGTTGGTTTGTCCGTATGATCTCTAATATCAGAGAACAGAGGAATATACATACTGACATAGGTCGATCTGGAGGAGCCGAAACCTCCCGATACTTCTTCTGTACTGACTTCAGTATCTGTTTGGATTTAATTCAATATTACCAGTCATTCTTTTAGCAGTGATTTTTACTCATGTTATCTATGACAGTAAGACTAAATCAGAGCAAACACTTTGAGAGGCATATTTAATATATGGGGCAGCTTGAGAGTTGCAAAAAAATGCAGTCATAAATTTGGACTTTGCTGTTTTAAGTTAAATTTTATGAGGCTGAGAAGCGTTCATACGTAGTTAGACACTTGAAAAGTAAATTCTTCCCTGTACTTGTAAGATGTGTAGGTCCTAACTCTTGTGAAGTACTGAATTTACTTTTTTTTCTGTTTTTACATTCCAGTTCATTTTTCCAATTAAAATGAAAGGCAGGCGTCTTATTTTCAGGACTCATACTGCCTAGTTCAGATTCTTGATTTAAACTGCTAGCAGTAGTTGCTTCCACAGGAAAAACAATGGTAATAGATACAGGACAATGACTTTTTAGGCCAGATACGAGGGCAGCACTGAAACACAGGTGCTTAAAATTTTGCATTATTGGAGATTTTTAGATGTTTAGAAATAATCTCATGATTGAGATCTTCAAATTTACATTAACTTAAATATCAATCAGTCTTGTCTTAGTTCAGGAATAGTTACTTTTCCATGATAGCAGTTAAATATTCTTGTCTAATTTACATACTTGTCAATAGACTGTATGTTCAATGCCCTATGGGATTTTTCTGTGCATTTAATCCTTTTTTAAACTCCTTTCTGGGGTAATATTTCTGGAGGGTTGTTCTGAGTGTCAGTATATGGGTTGACCTGTAAGGTCATGGTTGGATGGTTGGGTTGGATGAACAGCAATGCAAAAGGTGCAGTTGTATAATGCTGAGACTTTATTATTATTATTAATAAATCCGTAAGGAATTTGCAAAGGCTTTAACAGCATGAAAAATTATTTTGAAGGTTCCAGTAGCAATGAAACTGGTGGTGTTATTTTTGACTATCATAAGTGTTAGTCTGATTTTGTTAAAGATTTATATTAATAAATGTGACTTATAAACATACGTCCCTCACATCTGTTGAATAGCGTTGTTAATGGGACGGGAGTTGATGTATACAGAGTGTGGAATGGGGTTTGTTGAGATCTTGAATTTAGTCCCCTATTTATCTGTGATGAGCTCTGAATGAGTCATATCTGGGCACTGGAGTTTGCACAGTTTAATAATAGTGTGGAGGTGGTTTGGTGTTTTCCAGGGGGTGTGTAGACTTACACGTTGACGTTTTAGATAACAGCCTAAATTACCTGCGGGTGAAGAGGGGACGCAAAATCCAGCTTTCCACATCATCGGTAATTGATGCAACTAATACACATAGTTTGCATTGCTCTCTGTTGCACATAGTTTTAATTGCAAATTTAAGTAATTATTAGAATCTTTATATGTATATATGTGTGTGTGTACGTATGTGTATATATAAATACATATGTACACACCTATACATGGGATTCTTTTGGCTGATTTTTCTCCTTGTAGAATTATAGCTGATATTCATAAATTATTTGAGTGGGCTATTATACAATTAGATGCCTCAAAGAATGAAGTTCCTTAACTCATGTCGGAAAGCACATTATTGCCTATATTTTCACTGTGAAGCAAATTACGTGCATTGAGCTTCATTTCTGCATACATCCAGAACTGTTACCATCTTGACTGTTCTGGAAAGTGGTAGCTCTGTCGTTCTTGACCCCCTCTAATGTCCTTAGATGGGAATATTTCCCTTAGATTTAAACATCTTGATGTGCTAAGAAGTGCATTAAGATGTGCAAGCTGTTATTCAAACTTGAAGGAACTCAGGCTGTGGCAGTAATGTTCATCTTATCCTCATTTCTTTATATTCAGTAGTGTAGTAGTTGCATCAGTTACCCAGGGTGTGGGAAGCTTGTGCTTTTTTTTTTTTTTTTTTTTTTTTTTGTATCCCCACCTCAGCTTGAAGTAATTTAGGCTAACGTCTCTCTCTTCCTAGTGCAACAGTGCAACAAACATCATGTCATAAGCTGTTCTGTAATGGTGGGTAACCTTTACTCTACCTGCAACTGTGTTACTTTGAAAAATGAATTCAATATTATTTACACTAGAAGGAAAGACTCTTGCCCTGTGATGAAGGCATTCATCTGAGGTGAAGGAAGTTTGCCTCCCATGGCTGTTTTATTCTTTTATCCAGTAAATGCCCTTCTCTTTCACAGTTTTAATGGGAAGAGTAGCCTATTGGTTAGGGTACTAGCCTGGAATAGGGAGATGTGGTTTTAAGCCAGCTGTTTAGCCTGAAAAGGACATAGTACCCATGTAGGGCATACTGCCCAGTTCTTCCACTTAACTCCATGATTGTTATTGAATTGTTAGATGGTGCTAGGTGTGCTCTTGCCTTCTCATTTGAAGCTTTAAAATTGTGAGTCCTTTCTTCTTCAGTTTGTGAAAGGGATGACTTTGTATCTTGCTCCTGGGGAGGCCTGAAAGATTGTATGACTTTTCATGATTAAAATAAACATCTCCCGAGTTTCCAGGATGGGTAAAGTTAAGGTAGAGCATTTTCAGCTTTGTTTCCTGTTAGGTTACTTACTATCTACTACCCACTACCCTTTTTTTAAAATTATTATTATTTTTTTAAATTCTGTTGTGAGATATGCAGAATTATGGTAGCCATGCCCAGAGTTCTCTTCTGTCTTTTGTGTCTCTAGTCTTATGTGGTCTAGTAAATCTAGGAAAAGAGTAGATTTTTTTGATTGAAATACTGATTTAGCAAGAGTGAATGAGATTACTTTCAGAAGAAAGTGTTTATTTTAGGATTAGAACAGTTTGAGCATGGTTTGATTCAGTTGACTAGCATAGGCCTCTTGTCCTATTTGAGATGCTTTACTCGATGCATCTGTACTTGGCTAGCAGATGCAAGAACTACAGGAGATCCATGTCCTTTTCTTGGAGTGGCCCTACTGGCAAGTCAGGATATCCCAAGCTATTACAGTTGATATTGTTTGCCTGTAGAAACGAATAAAGAGCTCAATAGCGTACCAGGATCATTGTTGTCTAGGCCAAATGTGGTTAGTCTGAGAAGGGGGAGGAGGAGTTGTTTTCTTGTTGTTCAGAGGCTTTTCAATGAAAACCTGCTTTTTGTTTTATTGTCTTTATTGCCAATGCGTTTGGTACATAGCCTAATCATTATTGTTTTGATTTTGCAGCAGACCCAGATTAAGTCTGGAAAGCACGTTTGAGTTAATAGCTTTCTGGGAGGGGAGGAGAAGGTACATTTTCTGGTTTCTCTTATGCATATTAGTGGTGGTGTGGAGCTGTGAGGCAAAAACTCATTAGTATCAGATGTTAGCTGATGCAGAAATGCTAAGTGATGGTGCCACTTCTGGAGCTGAATTGTTTTTGGAGAATAATGAAAATTCTCTCTGGTAACAGATCCATATGATCGTATCTCAAGTAAATTGATTCCAAAATTGTATTTAAATAACCTTCATGAGATATGCACAGTGGTATTTATCATTTGGTTTTTTGTTTGATGCAAATGATTAGGTGGACTTAATTTTTCTGGAGGTTTTCTTTTAATACTGTGGAAACTGGGGATAAGGAGAAATGATGAAGGGACAGTTGTATAATAATATTCCTCTAAGCTGTTCAAATATGTTTAGACTTTAGAATACTGGATTGATAAGTTTGTGTGTTATTTCCAGAAACAATCTAATTTTTTTTTTATCATTTATACCTTCTCCCATCCACACGCACATAGTCTGACACCTTGTACTATTGTTTTGTAATTTCACAACGTTTTGCTGCTTGAAGGATAATCTGTCAACTGTTGGCAGCTTCTGTAGAGGAAGATTGCATGAAGAATGTGGGCATCTTTAAAAGTTTTTGGAAATAAAGCTGTAATAATCTTCCTAATTGATTGTTTTTTTGTGGAGGAGGAAATGGGATCTGTGTACTCCTGAAATTTGGAAGACATTTTTCCTATAGTTTTTATTATTAAAGTGTAAATGCTGTGTAGACTGGAACACTATCCTCACCCTCTCAAAAGACTTTTACAGCAGTCTTCTGTAATATCAATTACTGTGGGGATGGCTTATGATTCCAAAGGAGAGCATGATTAGGAAGCTGGAAAATTTTTTCCATGCGCTGAATACTTGAGAGATTTTCTTAGAGTGCAATACTTAGGTCTATAGGGTTTTTATTTTTAATTAGAGAAGATGTTAAAACAATCCACTTACTGTTTTGTATCAATATCTCTTGTACTCAAGAGGAAGACAGAATAGTTGAAGATCAGAAAATATTTTCTGGGAATAAGCTGTCTGTGGAACAGATTCGTATTCCTGCAACTAGATAATCTTACTACTTTTATATTATCCTTTGCCCAAAAGACAGGGAGAGACCATACGTACTGGAGGTTTTGGAATTATATTCTTGTCTACTTTTATATTGTGAGACAAAAAATGATTGGGAGCTTACTATTTATGACATCATTTTACTGAAGTTTTGATTCATTATGGCAGAAACAGTATCATGTTGTCCTTTACTGAACTGAAAGTAAATCCGCCTAAAAAAATCCCCTTTTGTTCTGCTGCTGAAGAACACTGTGGGCTGCCAAATCCTGGCATTCTGAGTCATTTAATGGTAATAAAGTGTTTGTACTTTACAACTGCAGTTATTCAGTGTTTTCTATTTTATTTATAAGTCACCCACAGTTAAAATACTACTACTTAAAGAAATATTCCTTGTTTATACTGAAGTAACGTTTTGTCAAAAGAGGATTAGATACACAGTACTAACACTAAAGCTTCCAAGGGACAAATCATGATCTTTAACAATAATAACAACAACAATTAAAAATATATACGTGTGTGTGTATATGTGTATACATACATACATACATATAAAATTGCATTTTCCCTGTAATAGCAATGTTAGACTTTAAAAAATCATGGGATTGTTTCTGACTCCTTACAGAACTCTCTTCTTTTAGCCATCTGATCTGTCTTGATAATGATCTGATAACCAGGGAGACTATTTCCTTCCTTAAAAAAAAAAATATATATATATATATTTTAAAGACAGAAACTCTTACCCTGCAAATACTTATGTGTGTTTTAACTTTGATGCTTGGGCTGTGACCCGTCAAGTGTAACACATGTAACTGAATTCATTTGTTCACAGGATCAGTCCCAGAGAAAGCAGTGACATAGTAGTTGCAATATTAAAATCAAATTAAGACTGATTGCACATAAGTACCTGAAGAAAAACAAGGTGGTTCCGAATCTAAAATATATATCCTATAATTCTGGCAAATTGCCTAATTCCACAAAAGATTTGTACATGTATTGTGTAGATCTCTATATGTATGCTGTGTGTGATCTGGCTGATGTACGCTATCACCTATGTTTGGAGAGGAAATGGCTGTTCTTATAATTACTTGATTCTTTGGCTATCTATGGGTAGCAGTCCTCTTGCACGATTTAGGCTTTCACCTCTAATATCAGTTGTTGAGGCTGAATCAATGATTTCTTTCTTTCTGTTGATCGCAGAACACTGCTATTATTTGGTTTTTTTGCCTGATATACAGGGGATTCAATATATCAATATATTACCTTTCCCTAGTTTTGAGCCTATCGAGCTGATCTTGGCTCACTTGAAGAGGCCCAAGTTTTGCAAGTTAGATCATCAGTCATTTTTTCCCGATTCCTGTAGAGCTGTGTTTTGTACTGAAAAGAAGAATTGTCACTAAATTGGGAGTGTGGTAGGGTCCAAAGCATTGTGGAACGCGTATAGAAATATATTGGATAGAAAGTACTAAATTTCACAAGAGTGCGTCTTAATTGCTGTTCTGAGTCATACTATCACTATGGCTATTTCCAGAAGAGGACATAGGATATTCATGCAAGAAAGGAGATGTAAGATAAGCAAATAAAATTATTACATGCCCTTTATCCTTTAGTTTTTAATGTATTTATTAGTGACTAATTCAGTATACATGAAACATTTTGTGACAGATAATTTTATTTTTACATATATATATCTCTATATCTCTATATCTATATATATATATATCAAGCAAATTACAGTTGATTCATGGTGTCCCTCTTTCAGAGTATATAAATCACTGAGTGGGGAGGAGTGAATAATATTACAGGTTTGAGCTTCTTAATTCGTGTGGCAATGCAGTCCTGCTAATGGTGCTGACTTCCTTTCCTCTGTTTTGCCCATACAAGGAGAAAAGTATTGCCATATGACTAGTTTTAGAAATAATCATGAGGTAAGGATTGGGAAGGGGGGAGGTTATTCAGGTAACTATAGTTCTTGGGCTAATTCTTTCACGTGATATGAGACATTCTGCTTTCTCTATTTAATTTGATAGTACCATTAGATTATGTGTTGGGTTTTACTTCTGTTGATGTCTGCTGAAGAAAATTCTTTCTTCTGATCACTTTTTTTTTCCTCCTATACGGATGGGAGATTATGAAAGGAAATTGGATACAAATGAGTTTGGAACGAAGCAAAAAAGGAAAACACTTCCCTGGGACTAGGCTATACTCCAAACCTGGAGAAACTTTCCTCCTGGTGATTAAAAGAATGACTGTGTGTGGTATTCTCCCATCTTGTGCCACTGACTGTAGATATGCATGTCTAAGTTTATTGCTTCAATTTACACTGTTAAAGTTTCTGCTCCAGAAAACAGAAAAACTGAGGTGATTCTCTGAAGACTTGCCCAGAAATCAAATCTGGAAGTCTCAGGTGCCTTTCCAAGATTAGAGGCCTTTAGCCCACTTGTTCTGCAAGTGTAAGTAAAGTAAGAATGGCCTGATCTTTTTTGACATATTCTGACAAAGAGCATAGTCCTCACATTGATGAGGGCCGCATTTTCTTCATAGGGTGAAGACAAGTAACGTCTGTAAAGTTCTACTCAATTTATACTACAGTTTACCAGATGGCAATCAACTGGCTTACGTCTATGCTAGTATCAAAGCGTGCAGCCAACACTGCAGTGCTCTTTACTTAATGATGCTATGAAACAATTTGACTTGGAGGCCTGTAAATTAGCTTAGGCCAAGATCTGTAAGAAACAGATGTTTCCCTCATGCCAGTGGTGTCATCACTGAGTTTTAATAAGTTTTTACTGCATTTATATGGGAAGGTTTTTGTTGTGTTGTAGACTTTTGGTTTTTTTCATGAGTTTGAGCTGACAGTGAGTTTTCTCATACACAATGATTCTCTTATACACAATGATCTTCAGGTGAGCATTGATGTCACTGTTGGGGTAGATGTAGCGTATCTTTTCGAATGACAGAAATTTTACATATAGTTTAAGGGACTACGATTAAAGTACTTCCAGGTAAATGGAGGCATGGCAGTTCAACATCTGGGACTATTAGGTTAGGCAAAGGACAATCAGGATCGCATGATACTTTACGTTTTTTCAGAACAATTTACTGGACCAGGTTGGCAGACAATAGTACAACAGCTGTAAATAGTTGGTCAAGCTTTTATAGAGTAATATGCAGTTTTGTCTATACCATTACTCTTTCAAGGCTACTTCAGGGTAACTAGAACTAGGTTTTGAGAAGCATGTAGTGAGGTGTTCTGTCGATGTACAATTATGAAAAAGGTGCTATTTCTGCACTGTCAGTCTAATTCTTTCATTACCCTGCAACACTGTGTAATCATTTAGGTCTATAAGTTTAAAATACAGTAATGCGTATTTAGTGTAATACTTATGTCCAATTTGTACCACTGTAGTCATCTTTTCCTTTGGAAAATGTTTATATTGTCTCTGCGTTTACAGCAGCCTTTTGTTCATTGGTGTAGCTTGTGTTTCTTTTTGTGCAAATTGAGGGTAAACTTTTTTTGTCTGAGGTTTACATTAAAATTTTTGAAGTCAATAAATTTGAATTTCTTACTTAGGAAAAAGGAACTCATGTAGACATAGATAAGTTTGAGTTAATGAAGAAACACAACAAATTTGCAACCTATCTTTTAACACTAATCTTGCAAAACGTTTGAATTTCTTCTTTGCCCCCCACGCCAGTGTATGTAAAGTTTGGAGAACCAGTCTCAGCAGCTATATATTGGCATAGGCCCACTTTATACCAGCTGACAGTTTAGACCATTACTGGCAGTGATCCAGGCATGTTAAAATGAAGAAGTCAGATGCTCACCTTCAGTCTATCTGAACACATTCAAAAAAAAAAAAAAATCCAGAACCTACCAAGTGCAAATTTGCCATCACTTGTGGTACACATTATGCTTCTAGGTACACAAATACTCAACTGTTAAACTTATTCAGTTCTGTTGTTCTCTGGTTAGCTCTAGTTTTAGATGAACCCTTGATTTAAAAATGACAACCTAGATTAAGATGTGATATTAAAGCTAGAAGCTATAATGCCTTGAATGAGAGACCTGTTAATTCTGAAATGCATTGGCTGCTGATAGAATTAACTTCTAAAAATGATGTTCTCGAGAAGCAGCTGGGAACTATAATCATGATATGTGTTACCAGAAGTAACCTACATAAGGAGCAGCTGTGGCACGTGCTTGTCTGTTTGGTTACATTTTCAGTACTGTTCTACGGTTTTGTCCTTTGCCCGCTAACACTGTCCCAGACAGTGCCCAAGCATAGCTCTAGGGTTGGTATAGACAAGGGACCATTAGCAAAATGCTATTTGGAGCTGGACATCCTGTTTTGGAGGGATAGGATTTAACATGGTACACATCATGGTTTCAAACTCGGAGAATGGCTTTTTGCCCTGATCTGTTTTATTTACTGATATGTAAATATCAGTATATATGTATATATGTATCAGTATATATGTAGCCACTGATGCTGCTTTCCAAGATGCTAGAATTCAGAAACTTTCTTGGGAATGCAATGGCAGGATTATCTTTGCATGTTTACAAGAGCAGAAGAAAAAAGTTCTTTTGAATCTGGAAGTGAGAAGCAGGGTCTGGAAAGCTGGAAAAATAATTCAGAGGGACTTCATCATAAAATTGAGTTTCTTAATGTTTGTGTAAGAAAAAGCCTCAGGGTATACATAGGTATAATTAGCCATTTTGAAAGCACCATTTAAAAACAAAAAGTCAAGAATTATGGCCTGTTATTTTAAGTAAAAAATAAGCTAAATGTAAACAGATGGCATTTCCAGCATCCTCTGAGCAGATGATGTATATCCTGGTTATAGTGTAAAGCTTATACCTTTCCAGGACTGTGCCTTCTGGTAACTAAAGCAGCAGTAGCAACCTGCTACCACCACCCTGAATGATCTTTAGGCTTTTTAGGAAATCTCATCCTCAAGCAGATGTTCTAACTTTTTTTTTTTTTTAGCACTGTTAAAGTTATTAGCATCCTAGTGAGTTAGCAGAGTGTGATCCAACTGACAACTCATGGGTTGAATCTAGTCCATGGAGTACTTCTATCTGTATCACAACCTCTTTTATAGGAGATGAGGAATAGCTATTTGGACAGCGTAGGCTGCCTCGTGAACTGAACATACCTCCCTCCCCTTGGGAATGGTTCAGTGTTCAGAAACCGAGCCACTACCTCCTGGTCCCCCCCAGTGGAGGCAGGTGATGGGCCCCGTGTGCGCTATTTCCTGTGCTGGGAATCTCTAATGCAGTTTGTGGCTTGAGGGGTGTGTAGGTAGTGAATCAAAACTAAGATCAGGTGCCACCGCTGCACAGGACGGACTGCCCTAAACAGAAAAGCCCTGTATTGCCAGACATTTCTCTCATTTTTTTGCATAATATGTAAACAGTACCAGCTTGGTACTGAAACCTTTACAGGTTTGTACTTTTCAGTCTATACTTTACCAAGTGTGTGCTTCTCTCTTTCCCCCCTATATCTTAAAATACAGATTTGTAACTTCATTTTGAAACATGTACCTTCTGCTCTCTGAGAAAAGGGGTTCTGAAATAGGAAATAATACTGCCATCCCGTTGTTACAATTTAGAATCTAGCCCCTATGTTGCAACTTCATCTTGTCTAACTTCTGATTTTGCTTTGATCTGCAACATAATGTGATCCCTTGTGTAATGCAACTTCACTTAACTTTTTATTTGCGAGGAACTTTGCTATTAATGCTCAGTTGAATACCGATCATACAGCCTTAATTATTTCTTACACAGCAGGAAACTTTCGAAGTAGCAGCTGTGTTTTGCCTTAAGTTAAATTGGTTGTGGACTGTGACTGCACAAATCCCTGAGTGTATAATAAGCTTTCCTCCCAGCAGGTTCCCCAGACTATGACCGTAAGGATACTGAACTGACTTTTTTGTTTCATGTCACACATGCATTTTAACTAGGGATAAATTGACTTAATGGCTGTTACCAAACAGTAACAGAGAATTCTCTTCTATGTTAATAAGTGATGGTTTTTTGCTCCTTGTTGCCTGCCATCCCTTAAAACAGCATATAGATTTTGCCGAAGTTTCAAGAGTATGCATCAGTTTATTTTTTATTTATTTGATTCTGTGCATTTATATCACATTAGCGTTTAAGAAAAGACCACTTTTTCTTTCTTCCTGAATTTTCATGACAAAGAGAGTGGTTCCTAACAGACATGTTTATTCACCCCCTGTTTAGGTCAGAGTGCTATAGAGATTATATTGCTATTTAGTTATTTTATAAACATTTAAAACATTGTCCTTGATACCCCCGACTTTGCTGCGAAAGACTCTGATACCAATCTTCAACGTTCATCTCTAATTTTAAAGGAATAGTCTACTTTAAAGACAAAAAAAAAAAAAAAAGGAAACGTAAAGCTCAGTCAGAATAGTTTATCTTTCTCCTACAGTGCTTGCTTTCCCACTGGATGGTATCTCACTCAATTCAAATGTTTTACCTCAACACACTTGCCTTCCAGGCCACTCCACACCTTTATTGCTTAGTGAACAGAAAGTGCTTCCTGGCTTGTGTTTGTAGTTGTTCTTCCTTTACTTTATTTTATTTTTTAATGTGCATTTTATAACTCTTTGCCCTATTAGCTCTAATAAATTGGAGAGACGCTATTTTTACATGCCATTTGTGATTTTTAGTCTAATTTTGTTTTAGTCTGAAAGAAGTAAGGATAACTGGAATAAGTTTTTTAGAAAACTAAAAAGTAGACTTCCAGAATGCAATGCATAGTTTGTTTAAAAAAAAAAAAAACACATACACAAAAAATCCCCCCAAAAACCTAACAGTGTTAGCTAGTACTTAAGTTATGCTTAGGATAGCTATTCTATACAAGTTGCAAAATTTTAATAATTTCATGATTCAGCTGAGCAGGGAATACTCCTTTGTAGTTCTTCAGATTTTTTTTTCTTTAGTTTCCAAAATGTAATCTTTTTATATAAGAATATGTTTGGCCTTCAAAGTAATTGTATGATTGGCCACTTTCCAGGCAAAATCTGTAACGTTTCTGTGAGTATATTTTGCACCTGTAACATGAGAGTTTACTGTTGCCAGCACTGTTAATTTTCTCTGAATAAACCAAACTAGTCTAACATAAACATATGGAAACAACCAGCATACTCTGAGGAAAATTCTCCTTTACCTTCCTCTAGGTCTATGTTAGATTTCAAAATGTTTAATTACCATTACCAGTACTATTGGGGAAGGCTCATGTTCTCTGAATGTACACATTTTTTAAAAAAAATCCAGTCGTTTTGCATTATACTTCTACTATTTCTATCAAATATATTTTATCTTTTATTCTTACATCTACTTCATACCACTTATCCTATTTCAATTCTTGCAGCATTTTTGTTATTTTTATTCTGTAGAATTTTAGATTAGATTTTGCTCTGTCCCAATTGCATTTGGTTTAAAAGTTTTCAGGCAATTTTTTAGCAATAATTAAACTTTTAAGTCTTGTTCTATGATTAATTTATCTGAAAACTGTACCTGTTCAGATGGACTTGTGAAGTGTGTTCCATGCATTTGAAGGAAATGCAGTCGTTGCTCACTCTTAAATTATCATTTTTGTCGTCGTATTTCCATTTAATACTTCAAAAAGAAGGAGAAGACTCCCCCTTCTGTTAGTTTTTGCTTCTGATTGATTTCTTATGGAAATGATCATGAATTAAATTCAGCTGTTGCTAGTGGCTTCCATGGCTGAAAATTTTTGATCTCTTCAGATTGACCAACTTCCAACCGTGAATCAAAAAACCGCAGTTCTGCACAGGCCCACTCTGGCATGAGATTTCATTAATTACCATTTATTTAAATTTAAGCTCTTTAGGTAAGAAATATTTTCCTCCCCTCTCTCACAGTCGTTGAGTCTGTTTTTGTGTCGAGTCATCGTATCCTTCCAACAAGCAGTTGAATACGGCGCCCGAATGTTCTGTGCGAGGTTTGCCTTTTCAGAAGCCAGGCTCCACCTCTGCCTTTTGACGAGCATCTGCACTGCATAGGCCTGTTTGTTTACCTGCATTTTTATTGTTTCTGGGGTTTTTTTTTCAATTTCTTCTCGCATGTAATCCTTTCTTTTCATTTCTCTCCGTTGTGTAAATCTTCTTTGTTTCTGTTTAACACCAATCTTGTACGTGTTGTTGCTTAACGACTCTTTCCAGTCAGCGGCTGGATTCGTTACAGAAGTTTTGGAAAGTGCCTTAAAACACTTAGTAGCTCGGGAGTTAAGAAGGGTGCTGCGCGGCCCACGCAAGGGGGTTGCTCCCTTCCAAGCCCCCCGGCTGAAGCGTGATTCAGTAGTGCTGGGTTTATTGAGCAAGGCGCTTCCAACTGCTTCGCGGGTCAAAAGGGAAGGAGTTATCTGACCAGTAAACGCTCTAGAAGATCATGGTATCTACTGACTGTTTTCTGCAACCCAGCAGGGCTGGACAGTCAAAAATTGCCTTTTACTAGACCAGTGCTCTGTGGGAATTTTCTGGGTCCCGCGAGGTGTTTCCAGTCCTGTCTCTGTCCCTAGGTGCTCCTGTTCGGCCCTTGCCCGTGAATAGCTCTGCCTCTTTTCCTGGCTTCTTTCCCATGAGTGGTGGAGTTAAAACTATTCAGTTATGGGGGTTTTTTGGTTTTGTTTTTATTTATTTATTTATTTTTTCCTCAGTTTCATTTCTTCGTGACTCTGCATAGCAACAGTGAAGTGCTGAGAGTCTGGTCAAGTTTAACTCTTCAGTAGCTTCCTAAGCTTTATGTGAACTTTTGTTTGCTATCTATCTTAAACACAGTAACAAATCAGTATCCTGGTGCAGGGTGCTATGAGAAAACTAACCTTTTGGTTAAGGCATAATCCACAGCAGAAGATACCTTGCAGCAGTACTAATTACTTTAAAAAGAGGGATATTCCTATGGTGTTTTGAAGGTATTAGGGTAACTTATCTGGCTTTTAATTAGTAATCAAAAGCTATTGCAGTAATAACAGTACTTTTTAATGTATATATATATTTTTTATTTGGCAGACTGCAGTTTCTGTCAAATTATAAGGAAGGCTCTGGATCATCCTTAACAAGGTAGGAGTTAACCCATGTATGCTTTGTTTTGCCCAAAACTGGTGTCTAGAAGATTAGAGTGTTGTAAATGATAAATGAACTCTCAGCCTCATGGGGGTGACTGGTGTATAGTTTTACTGTTGCACCTGACTGGTGCTTTCAGAATTCTTCCTGGGCATAATACTCTGGCCTTGGATTTTCTTGGTTTGTTTTTGTTATTGTAGAACAACTGAGAATTCTTTTTCCCATGAAGTTTATTCAGTTACTCCACTGTTTGTTTTGACACATTTCACTATGATTGTTACATGTTTTTGGTCTGCTGTGTAGACCTTAGGACAAGAAGAACATTTAGCTGGATGTGGAATAGGATTTGTTCTCATCCCTTTTGGAAGTCCTGCTTCCGTGACTTTTAGGCCTTCTACTGCCAGTTTTTTCAAATCAAACTGTCTCAGATATTAAACTCTAAACACCCTCCACTGCTTCTGGCTGTAAACTCTCTCTGGTTGTGTAGCAAAATAAAGCAATACTGAAAATAGACTTTTTCCCCTAGAGAAAGGGAGTTCCCTGACTTGACCAGCTACTAGTTGGTATAAAGATTTGTTTGCATGGAAGAGCTATTCCTAATTAGTTCCCAGTGTGGGTGCTCTGCTTGAAATTAATGTTTCATTCTAATTTAATTTAGTCTACTTTTATAATGCTTTGTTATGGTTTGCAGTAAAGCACTTATTTTTAGGAGAAAAAAAAGTATCTGCGTCCCTCAAGTTTCAAAAGAGAATTCTTGCCTAGGCAGTGATCAAACACTCCTACTTTTTGAGATTCAATGAATAAAAATCCATAGTTACATAGAACCAGTTACTATTCATATTTGTATAACTTCAGCTGCAGAAGCACAACCGTGTGGTTTCCAGAGCTAAAACGGAATTCAGATGATTTATGGGCCTGATCACTTGACCTCTGTTTCCATAGTCATGAGAATAGGGAACCAGAATTTTTGTGAAGACGAGTCTTTGAAGCTATATCAGCAATGTTGTGGTAATCGTTGAAACAGAATTTTAGTTCCAAGCTCTCCTTTAGTGTCTTTTTTTGTTGGTCTGTTTTTAGCTGTCATCACCTTTGCTCTGGGAGCAAATTTGTGTTGCTATAAGTTCTTTTATGTAAAAAGATGAAAAAGTGCAATAGGGGCAGCTATACCTGGTTCCCTTATTTTTCTTTCCGCCTCTCTCATCTGCTTGCAGAATGAAATGGTCACTAGCATTTAAGCTTCATTCTTTGTTTTCATAGTTTCAAAAGATTGAAAATTTAATTTGCAGACTTAGAACTGCTTTAACCAGACTTCTTTCAATGTAAATATTATTTTAAATAGGGTATAATCATGATAATAAATACATAAATATTATGGAAATCTGTTTGCAGTTTCATTATTATTTATTTTAACCAGTACCAGTGAATATTATTTTCCTTTGACTGTACCAGTCCTGGCAACAGTTGGTCATAAAATCCAAATTAATTTGAATCTGTTCCGCAGAAATTATATGGAATAAAAATTCAGCTTAAATACCTGAACATTTCAACCTAGTGGCATTTTTGAATAGTATAACTTCAGATGTGTTCTAATGTTCCAAACTGCACTTTTGAAAGAGTAATTTCAGATTTCCACTGGTACAATCTGGTGTATTTCCTTTTTAAGCTAGGAAGTTTCATTTTAAAACAGGGAAAAGCACAGTGATTACAAGTGTAAACTTGAATGTTTTTCATGACAGACGGACGTTGAATGTTTAGCATCACTTCTTTGGATTGTTGAATGTGAATTGGAACCGCTGTATTTCTAGGTAAGATATGATCAAGTGTTTATATTAAGCATCTCCTTTCTTCTGCACTGATTATAAGCAAGCTAGTGAATGCAAAGTGTTATAGTTTACCATGTATAAAATGTTTGTTTTTGTTGAATATGCCTAATTCTGTTACAGATTTTAAATAATAATAACTCAGTTGTTCTAAATGTTTATTTTCCATGAGAGAAACCACATCAGCAATTCTGCATGGCCTAACTAAATATGTTATTTGATTTTTAAGATGGAGTAAGTAGTTGTCCTGTTGGCTTATTGCCACTAAAAGTGGTGGTTCGGTTCTGTCTGCCCCCTCTCTTGCACCAATGCTTGTACTCAGCTGTAATGTTTCAGTTTTAGGGAATTTGTTGCTGAAAATCTATGGGGTTTTGAAAACTTCTTGGAGGATATTTTTCTATCAGCTTAGACCTCTGAATCGGCTCACTGTGGAATCAAACAAGGGCTGGTGTTGACACAAAGGAAATCAGAGCCAGTACCCCTGGCAACGAATTGTTAGATTGGCTTTACTGTATCTTCAGACTTCATGCTCCGTCTCTACTCCCAAGAAAAGGTTTGACGCATGAGAAAGAATATGAAGGAGCTGTGAACGACTGCAGACTTCAGTATCTGAGAAGAAAGGAGAGGGTGACAGAATAGAGCTGGAAGGTTTTGATAGGCTATCACAGTAGTACAGAAAGTTGTACTGATTTGGGTACTAGTGGTTACCACAGAGATTAGAGGAGCAGAAAAGTAACCAAGTTAAGTGCTGCTCTTAGCATATGGCCAAATTATGGTCAGTACTGTCACAGAGCTGCGAGGCTCCAGGTCACAGGAGACAGTTCTGTTGGTTCTGCCCCAAACAAGCTGCTGCTTACCAGCCCTTTACAGACTGCGGGGAAATGGGAAACAGACATGACGGTTGAGCTGGGCTATCTATTGCAGCATGCCACGCTTAAAATCTTACTGGGAGTAACCCTATATTTTATTTGGGGAAGGAAGGCTCTGTCAGATGGTGGCTTTGATTCAATGGTTTCTAGGAGGAAGAAGAAATCAAGTATGAAGGGGAATCTTTAAGCGAACCCTGCTCTACTTACAGTGAGTGCAATCAGTAGCTCAGTTGTTGTGAGAGTCATTCAGCAGGGGATGCTGTGAACAAATGACCACCAAAAAAAATCAATTTGTTATAGGCAAAAACAAATCCAACAGGGCAACAGTTTGAATGGATTGTTATCAAAGCAGACTTGCAGTAGCCAAGTGCACGTAGGGATCTCAGTGTCAGTCTATCAAATGAAAGGTATTCACTAATGGATGTTTATTCAAAAGAAACAAAACCACCTGTAGAGGACTTTGGAAGGCCTAAAGATTCGTTAATTCAAGGCCACAGAGGATTCTACTGAATGTGGAACCAATATAGCTGAAAACCAACAGTGTTCCTGTTTTTTTTCACTGGATGGCTGAACAAACTCTGGTCCAAAGGAGGAGGTGGATGTGAGGGGTGAAAGGAAGGATTTATGTTTAGATTAGAGGCTATAATCATAGCTTTAATAACTTCTGCAGCGGAGGAAATTATTCTTCCCTACCTTGTAAATAATGATATGATACTTATAAGAACTATATACATAACCAGTGCAGCTGCTTTCTGTATTTTATTTTCCACTTTTTCTCCTTTAAGGGCCTTCTACTTTGTTATAGTCCTATGGAATTTAAAAGAGGAATTATGCATATGACGTACCTATTGAATTGTATAAAGATAATATTTTAATTACAATTTAGGGCCCATTCTACTTTTAAGTGAAGGAAGGCCTTTCTTAGTTGGAAGAGCTCAAAATCCAGGGTAGCTCTTAGGCTCACACATCCTGATGGGGAGACTGAGATGAGCTGAAGCATGGGGCAAGGAGGTCTTTGGGACAGGCAAAGTAAAGTGAAAAGGAAGAGTAAAGAGAAAACGGTAGGAGTGTAGACGAAGACTTTAACATGTCAGAAAAGAAGTCATGTGAAACAAGTAATGTGAGTGAAATGAGGAAGTAGAGATTTACTAAATTATGTATTCTTTTAAATTTGGTCAATAGAAAGTTACTAATGTAATACAGGGTAATTCACAGCTTTTATTAATTCCAGTGATTGGAACTAATAAACTGGTAGGAACTACAACTGATAGGAATCTTTCTTTTTTTCTCTAGGTATGTTCTTGAAATCCTTATTGTTTGCTACTACAGACCTTGTAAAGATATTAAGACAAATTATTATTTCAAAATGAACCTCTTGAATATTCCTTTAATAGCCTTAAATATTGACTTTATCAGAAGCCTGTGACAAAATACAGATTGAAGCAGCATCTAAACACTTTGCTCTAAAAGGAAAGTTTCTGAAGGTCAAATTGTAATATGACAGTGACAAGCCAACAATAATTTCTTAATACCAGTGCAGCAGAAGGTATTCTTTGTGCTCATAGCTGTGCTCCAAAAGTCTTATGATGAGATTTTCCACTTCTCTTAGTCAAAAGAGGAAGAGTGAATTTTAGTCTGTTATCAAAATCATCAGTATCTCTTAAAAATGTTTTGAAGTGTGTGATATGAAATATTGTTATAATTCTTTAGAATTTGAATTCCTTTATCAGATTGAACCCTTGTTGTCAACAATGTTTTGTCTTTGTATATGCATGTGCATGGTGATCTATTTTAAATGACATTAGGGGATGGAGGATGTGGAATGCAAAGAGAATAAGCTGGTTTTCATTTCCAATTTCCTGTTTTCTAAGAACACACAGTGAAGTTTGTTAACTCAGTAATATCATAATAAACAATGACAGATGAATTATGATGATATTGCTCAGATCATCAGATGATTTCCCTTCACCCTATTCTGAAAATAGGAACTGAATGACAAAAATTATACATGGTCATTTGCTACCACCAAAACTGGTTTGAATTGTTAAGATGAGTGCAGCAATGCAGGGAGATCACCTCAAACATTTAATCTAATTCAGAGAATAGAATTAGATGCCTTTTGAAAGCTTCATTGACTGCATAAGGAGCAGGCATTAATTCAGCTAAATCTGAATCTTTAGTGTGAATTTTTACTTCACACATATATATTTATATTCTTAGATATGCTCAGGTATGGTACCTGTTAATAACTTTTCAGATTCCATTCTGAAATGAGGAACTATGCAATCATAAACTTTAGAAAACATTTTAAGAATTTTATAGAAAGTAATTCAAACTTCTGCAACAAGATGATAATATTTCATGTTACTGTTACTGTGAATTCTTTGGGAAATTGTTCTTTTCTATGCTTGTAGAATATCTGGTACAAAAATTCTGTACGGTGACAAGTCGTTGCATATGGCATCAATACAACTGTATAATAAATAGTTTTCAACTCCGATTACTAGTTAATTAATTATCAGATGTTTTACAGATAAGATGATATGAATGTGTTTTCAAGAAGATGTGTGAAGAAAGGTCGCATAGTAACTACAATTCTTTGTTTTGTGGTTTTTGCCCAACGTGTTTTATGAAGAAGTGGATGCACTCTGAATCTGGAATTCAGCTTTAGACCTGATTTTTATCTGTAATAGTGGATTGCGACTCAGTAAGTGCCCAACATTCAAATACTTTTCCTGAATTTTGCATCCTCAATGGAGTACTGTCTCCCAGGAGGTGTTAATGGCAAGGTGTTCTCTAATACACAGTGGTGAAACTTAATGAAGTCCTTGAAATCAAGGGCAGAGTTTTTCAAAAGTAAGAAAACCCTGTAAATTCGATTGACTTTTCCTCAAATAAAGGCTCTGATTTTTCGCCAGTAGCAAGAGGAAAGGCTATATAATATATTTTTTTAAAATAAGAACTATTTCAAAGATATTTTTATTTAAAGAAAAAGCAGTTGTCTCTTTTGCAATGTTCACCGTCGTTAACACAACTTGCTGACTTCCTTCCTCAGCTACAGTTCTTCCTACACTCATAGGTCAGAAAAGAGCGAGATCAACAAGGCACACATCTGGCTGTCTCTCTTTCCAACTGGAACAAAGAAACAATTTTTAAATGGCTTTTTGAGTTAATTGTAAACAATTTGATTTTGGAGTCGCTGACTTTCAGCAAATGTTTGTTGTAGGCGGATGTAAGGAAAAAGGACTATGTCCTAATGCAATTCCTCTGTGACTGGTGAGGAAAAAAATCCAAAAAAATCTGAAAAAAGAAGAGAATATCTTGTCCTTCTAGCACTGAAGTATGCACAGAATGTTGAGTGCATGTGTAGGACACTTCACAGGCTTAAAATACATGCTTTGAAGTGGCAAATGCAGACTTAGAAGTAGTTGCTTTATTTTATTTTCCCATGCTCTCTTGTGACAGTGACTTTTTTAACATTATTTTCAGTAGCTGTTTATGCATGTGCAAATTGATAGTGATAAAAACAGGGACAAATGATAAGACTAGAACAAACCTATTCTGAGTTCTGTTCTAATACCCTTTTATTGTATTTAGACCTTCTGTTAATGCTTTCATCCAGTAACCACTTCTGAAAATAAGGATATTTACATTCATTAGTCTTTAATTAACATTTAGAAAACTAAACTCTAAACAATCATTGAAATGCAATATATGTCTTTCTTTTCCAATGATTTTTTAAAAATACTTTTAGTGTTAGCTAGAGGTAATCTAATCTAAACCTATTAAATTCACTGTTTTTTTGTTTTTTGTTTTTGTTTTTTTTGTTTTTTGCTTTTAATGTGTTACCTGAAGTAAAGTATCTGAGTATCTGATGACTTTTGGTGCTTTCACACTTTGCACCAGGAAATATGAGAATTGTTGGTTTACAGCACTTCTGAAACCTCAGCTACTTTTTAAAATTTTTGAGCTTGTATTATGCCAGCATTTTGGTTGCTTTGTTTAATATCCCTTTCTGTTAGTTTTATTTCTAATCTGACCCTTCTGCTTCATATTTGCAAATGGCTTGATATGAAATGAAAATTGGTAGTTCTGGCTTACTAATAAATTTGAGTATTTGGAACGATGCCTGAATTTCTGACATACTTGAATAAAACGAATCAATCACCCCAAGATATTTTCCTTCAATTTATTTGTAGGAAGAAAAATGCACTGTGCTAAGATTATGTTTGTCAAATTGATGTATTTGAGTTCATAATGCCACTTAGTGGGTAACTGCCTTAACTACAGTCTTTTTCCGAAAACAAATCAAGTGGCAGAAAGCTGTAGATTGTAGTTTTCCTTCTGACAAGAACATGCTGATAGTAGCATGTTTTCAAAAAAAAAAAATCCATTATTGCCACCCATTTTAGTAAGTTTACAATAGCCAATTCAGTTTCTGGATGAAGTGTATTAAAATGTAGGTATCATTTATTTCAGAATCTGAACCGTCTTAGAGGAAAATAAAGTTCTTCTCATTGACCTATTTCATTATATTAAAAAGTTTAATTTTTTTTTTGTTCTCTTGCACTAGTTCTTTAATGAAATATAATTTGTAGTCTGCTGATAATGCTGTTTTAGGTAAGGGTTTTATTTAGCATTTATGGTTGGATGTTGGTGACTCAGCAAACTTTGACTCTAAACAAGCAAATTCTTCAAGAATTTAACTGAAGAAGACCTAACTGAAGGTAGTTAGAGCTTTTCTCTGAAGGCATTGTGGAAGGCATACACAAAACAGGAGTATAGCCCCAGACTGGATCCTAATTAGTTGGAAACTTTTCTAGGCATCAAATAATTTTCCTTTGGAATATAAGAAAGGTCACATAAAGTCTATTCAGTCACAGTAATAACTGTGTATTACTTCTTGAAGTATATTCTGTGCGCAAAGATGTTTCATTGCTAAGTAGTTTGGATAGTAGTATTAATAACCTGGTATATCTGGTACTAAATTAAAAAATATATATATATATATAAACTTTGTATCTAGGACAAAGGTAGACATGCATACATACATACAAACACACACACACACACATATATATATGATGTATATGTATATTTTTTTCTTAATATTATTGTATTCCAAAAAAAAAAAACCTCTCTGCTGTAATAAAAGAACACTGTCCTTCCTCGGCAATTTAATGGCTCTTATGGAAGAGATTTTTTTCCCTTGTGAAAACATATATTGATTTATTGACCTTTTTTGGCCTTTAAATTCTTTTTCAGTCTTTAAACTTTTCTTTGAACTCTTTTTTCCCATAAGTGAATTTCTGCTACTTCCCATGAACCTAGGTAGTCTTCAGTCATAGCTTGAATGCTTTTTAACTGAATCTCAGATTTTTTCTGAACTTTTCAACTGCCTTGTTTTCATTAGTGAGGCAGTTGAATGAACTACAACTAAAATAATGATTGGCTCAGAGGTGAACAAGTAATTCAGTTTCCTGCTGTGCTTCAGTGCCTTAATGCAGATTATGTACAGTTACAGATACTGATTGTGTAAATTATAAAAACTGAAAGAAAGTACATAGATTTTGGTTGGCGTTATGTAATACCTATTTTTTCAAGCACTTTTCTTTCTCCTGTCTTGTTTATCATTATTTTAAGGAATAAATATTTTTTCCGTCTTATTCCATCCTCCAAACAACTTTCATCATCTGAGTCATGAACTGAAAGAGAGCCTGGGTTTTATAACTCCGTTAGTGCTGAAATCACACAGATGCTCTTTCTCCCCAATCAAATGTTGTGCAAATGCTTCTATTTCCTGATAGCCCGAGTAGAAAGCTTTGAGCAAACAAATAGAAAGCTTTGGTTAAGTAGACAATTTTAATCTTGATTTATATTATTTTGTTGCAGTTTTAATCTTGATTCTTTTTTTATTAATTATTCTATAACAAGCAGCTCATTCACAGTTCTTGGTTGAACATGTGTATATGTATACGAGTGCATGTATGTTTGTGTGTGTGCATATATAGTTTTTACAGTGTATTTAAGACTTTTAACCAGTTACCTCGCAGTTTCTAAAAATATTTTTAAATGTGCTGTTTAGGTGGTTCTTAATAATGGGCATTTTTATTAGAAAGTAAAGAATGATGTCTTTACAAAGTGCTTTTCTTTTACCTGTGATTTATGTCACCTCTAGTTAAGTTTGAGTGGGACATTAGTTACAACTGTAAAATGAAACAACAGCATTCTTTACATTCCTTTTAGGTAAAAATAAAACTTTTTAAATTTTGGTGTAAACCCAAGTGTAGTGTCTTTTCTGTAGCTTATAGCTCTAAAAGGCACGATTTGCCTTTCACGCTAATGGAGTCAACAAAGGGAATAAGAAAGTGACTCTTGTAACTACATTTTTGATTGGAGATAATCAGCAGTTCAAAGCTGACATTATCCTCTGTATCTGATTTTTAGTCAGAGATTGCAAAAGGAAAACCAGATTTCTTGGGTTTCAATGTAGTCTGCTGCTTAACTTCAAAAGCAATAGTGCTAATCTGAACTTGTTGAATAAGCTTACAAAAAATGGTATTTTCATTCGCATGTAGAAAACTGTTTCTGCCAAAGACTGACTTAGCGTGTATTACATGCTGTGTTGAGATGCCCTGCTATGAACACTCACCGACTTAGTGATTTTGCTTTCTGCTAAGCCTGATTAGGGACACACTGCTTAACATTTTGAGAGAAGTGACACTGATTTTAATAACTGTAAATGTAAGTTTACGATTACTTTTAAACTAAATTTGTGGTTTAAGTGGAAAGAAGGGGAAAACAATGTAAAATTAAAAAAAAAAGCTATCCTGAAATTAATTATTAGAATACTACCTAGATTAGTTTGGCTTAGTCAGAAAAAGGAGTGTAGTGGAGAAACTCACCTGCTGATAATGTAGCTGTATTCCCTGCAAAAACTGAGTTTTCAATATCTCTTACAGAAATAAGTTAGCACTGATGATTCAGTGCAAATATTAAATAATGATTAGATCTAAACCATTAGCCTTTTCTTTGTAGCAAGAGAAGCACATGAGTTTCGGTAAGATTTTGGATGAGTGTAGGGCCTGGACTCAAAAATTAAAAATGTTGCTCAGAAATCACAATTTTTTAACCTTATGATATGAAAGTCATGTAAAGGTAATAAGTATTTCAAGTACAAGTTTGATTGTCTGATTTTCATTCGGGACATGAATTTTCACGTGCTTCTTGAACCACATTTTTGTTTGTCCTCTAATAACTGAAACGCTGCAAAGTATTATATTAATTAAAAACACTCAAAATGCTAAATGTCTCCTTTTGAGTTTCTCTTACAAACAGCAGAGGGCACTATATAATCACCAAAAGACTTCCTTAGCTTGTTTTATCCCTTTTTCATGTGAAGCCATGTTGAATGAGCAAATGTCTATAGGCTGGTCTGTGAGTTTTAAATGTCTCCTTCACAGGAAATCCACTGAGTAGCATTGTAGGGTTGTCAAAACAACTGTACAATGTCCACTTTTGTGCATATGTTTAGCTTTGCTCACATCATTGTCCAATACTCTGTTTTCTTTGTAAAATGGGCCGCAATAGGCTGCACATCTTGTAATGTGAAGGGGATAAACTCTATCATAGAAGGACCTGTGATTAATCATCACGAAAACTTATCAATTAGTCAAAAACAGATTTTATAGGAAAGTAAAAGTAGGCCACAGTCACTACTGTGCATCAATTTTATTCTCTCAGTAAAAAGTTACTCTGCAAATTTCATTGCTAAATTAAGAATAGTTTCCAGCAGTGATTTGAGTTAATTACTGTAAAGCCTATCAGGGTCGGTATGTTATCTTAATTTTCATTTATACTTATGAGAAATTATTTTTTAATTAAGAGGATGATTTTGATTCAGCGCCATCCACAATACTCTTCCTTTACTTGTCATCTTCTGCAAATAGCAGATTGGTTAATATAAAAAAAGAAGTTAGAATGGCTTTTAACAGCTCATCTTGGGATGCAAAAATTTGATTTTGCATTCTGTGTTAGTAAAACATAATGTACAAATAGGTTTAGTTGGAGATGTTCTTCTGAAGGTATTATACACAATGCAAAATTAAGAATCTCTTCATGTTCCCCTCATTAAGAAGGCTAATGTGCCTGTCTATTAGCTAAATGCAATTTTCAAGACGGGATGTTTTACAGAAAATGCCATTATCTCCATCTTCCCCTGTAAATTTTAATGAATTAAATGTCTAGTGTGAAAGAATAAAAGTTAATAAAATAATATCCAAAGAGATAAAAAAAAAAAAAAAACTATGTAAAGCTAACAAGGCTGAAGAGTTTTACTGTAATTTATACTTTTCTGTAACTCCCGTCTAGTATAGAAATTAGACTAATTTTTTGGAGTAAATGTGCTCTTGTTCAGTATTCAGCCCCCTACTCCCTTAACTCTGAGAGCAATCTTTCAGAAATTCAGTAGCTTAGTAATTTTCTAGCTGGTTATATATTTAATTTATGGTCCAGTATGATGATCGAATACTCTTTCCTCAGTCTTTCTGCTTACCAGTCTATCTGCAATTGTGGTTTTGGTTGGGAGGGTGAAGGGATGTTTTTCCTCTCCTTCCTGAGTGTAGTATTTTACACTTGTATTTACTGAATTTCTTCTGTATCATGTGTCCTATTTGTCAAAATGATTTTAAACTCTTGCAGTTTTTCAGAATATTTATATTCTCATCTGGCTTAGTATGTATTTTATTTTGTATTCCACTATCTGTCACTAATTAGAAGTACTGACCATAACCAGATCTGTGCAACAATTAATAGATACATTTTAACATTACCTTCCTAGTTTAACGGTAAACCACTCATAACTACTTTTTCAAGTTTTCAGTGTTGCAATGAATTTATGGTGCTAAGTACAATTTTCTCTCTTCTCATCTACTGTCATTTGCTAAAGCTTCTTGCTTTATATATTTCTTTTCTTCCTTTTGTCCTTCGATATGCTCATGCAGGCATACTGATTTCTAATGCTCTGCTTTGTCCATTGGAATAGCCTGTTGTGTGCTTTAACTGTTGGCTGTCCTACACCCCCTTATCCATTAGATTAACTTTCCTAGAGACCTCTTCTTCCAGATACCTGGAATTATTGAAACTACTTTTTTCAAATCATGATCTTTAATTTGCTGTTTTCCCTTTCTTTTCTAAGAATAGTAAACTCAGCTGTTTTTAATTAATTTCTCCAGTATTTCCTTCCTTTAGTTTCAGTCAGTTCCTCCCATAAGTATCAATCAAGCCTAAAGCAGCCATTCCTCTAGTAACCTCCTCCATGGTCTAGAAAGAACATTTATTACTAATCAACTCCAGGAACATGTACAGATATATGGTTAATTATGCTTACTAAAGCGTTTTGCCCAGTTCTGCTATTCAGATGCCTCCCTAGTTCAGCAAAACCTTCTTTACCACTGTCTTGGGAGTAGGTGTTCTCTAAAATATCTTGGGATCGTACCTGTTCTTTGCTCCTTTAGCCCTCATCAAGAGACGCACAGTAATTTTTTATTCTCTTACCTTTTTCTGAATTTAAGGAAAAAAGTGCATATACTTCTCCAGCCTATTTACAATGTTTTTTATATAATGTTTTTTTTTCAGTGAAACTGCTACTGTTTCCATCAACAGCATAATATTATGAAAGAGTCAGCAAGTTTTGCTGTTTTGCATAACAAGATATATTAATTAGGGCCATTATTACGCAATTGGAAGTATTTCAAGCTAATAGCAACTAATCCCTACTAGGAGCAATATTTCATCTTTAATTCCCAAATCCTGAGCAACTGATATGTAGTGTGTCTACTATAGCTATCCTAATTCCCAAGTGTGTTGGTATATTTCTTTGATCAGAATTAATTGTCTTTTTAGTATTGTTAGATATCGTTTGACCCCCACCCGACCCTATCTAGAAAGGATACTTGTGAATACTGCTTCAGATCCATATCTTATAGTTCATTACCCTATGGAAGAAAAATACAGATTTTAGCCAGCAAAATGCATTGCATCATATACACTGACACGTTCAGAGCAGATCACTATTAACTATGCAGTAAGAAATCCAGTTATTGTAGGATTTGTGTCTGTCTTGACGGCGATTAGATGTGCTGTTTTGGCATTTATATTTTAAAGAGGAGTAAAATGGATAAAGAGCAAAGACTTACTCCTATTGCCAAATGAAACAAGAAATAACTTGAAAATAAAATCACTTTGAGGAAAATCTTAATCGTAATTCTACAAAGAACTAGAGTATGATAGTTTTTATCATGTTTTTCTTCAGGTGCCTGCACTGGATTTTCTATGAGAATTGTATAAAATATTCTATATAAGGTAGTCAGTAGGGTGAATAATTTGCAATCAATAGGCTGAAAGGAGCAACAACACTGTTTTTCCCCCTGTTTCTGACTTTTTATTCGAGTCCCGTTTCTGATTCTGTATCTGAGAATGTATATGATCAGTAATAGATTTCCACTCGTATCCGTGATTATTGAAACCAGATAGCTTTTCATATGCTCAAAATCTTTATGCTTCCAAAAGTGTATGTGTTATCAGATGGTTCATTTCCTTTTACATTATGATTTTGGCGAGAGAAGATGAGGACACGGGAGTTTTAAGATGAAGATGACGATGCTGCTGCTCTTCTCTTACAAGAGTTCTTCAGAACTGAGTCAAACTCCATCTGGAAAAACATAAAATGATTTTGTTTTGCAGGAAGAAACACTTCAGTTAGCCAAACCTGCTCCCTTCCTGCTAAAGGCATCCCTCTCCCATGTTTCAGTTAGGTAAACGGTAGTATCCTGCTTCGCTTACCTAACAACATCAGTTGACAGAAGCGCCGTTTATCATATAAGGGGAAATTTTGTCTGTGTATAAGCATTTGTGAATGTGATGCCAATATTCGTTGAATTGAAACTAGATTACTGTAGTTATTACACACTGGAAAGAAGGAGCATTACCTTCTCGAACATATAATTTCATTTCAAGCATGTAATTTTCAAAAATATAACTTTAATTTTATTCTAATCTTTTTTTTTTAGTGTGAAACCTTGATTGTGACCTATGAATCGGAATTCGGGTATTTTGATAAAAAATATCTAGTGTCCTGGTTTTCATGCCTTCACGATGGCTCTTTTTGACATTATACACTTTGAAATACGTATGTGTTTTCTGTTCCGAGTATGCTCTGCTTTGAAAGTTGGTATATAAAATAATTCTACCCTAAGTGATAAGTTCATATGAGGTAATACTTTTTTTTTTTTTGCCTTTTGATTTTAGCACATCCATGACCGAAGCTCTTTAATCCTTGGGGCTACAGATATTGATGTTACTGGCCAACTCTTAACATTTTGTGATCAGTGAAAAATGCATTTGTCATTGCAAACTATTTATTAACTCCCTTTGACTTACCTCCCTTTTTTTTGGTAGTTTTTAATTGTGTCCTGCAATCTACATATCAGTTGACAGTAAAAGCTCTTGGCTTGAAGCTTTATTTATCTAGGAACTATGTTAGAATTGTGCAAAGCAGAAATTATCCTTTTATCTTGGATTACTTCACCTTGAGCAATGTTCTTCTCTTATCCGCTTTTCACTACTTTACATCTTTTTTTCTGGTGGTAGGGAAGGGAGGTTGCCTGTTTTATCCTTCACCTGCTTAAGGAATATATTTGTTCCTGTGTTTTCTTTGCTTGCGAGTTGCTTTTTGGTGCTTCTTGATATACAAATATATTTTCACTGCTTAACTTTGTTCATAAAAAGAAAGTTGTAAAAATCTTAAATTCATATTTATTTGTCATAAGTGTAGATAAAATGGTTTTAATTTTTCTGGAAAGAGAATATAGCCTAGACTTTGAAAATAACTTTTTTTTCCTCATAAGGCACAGGCCTTGCTTGCTAAAGACGTCTGCAGGTGCTTCTCTATGAAATATCTCCAGTTTGCCACTATTTTTGTTATGTTTGTTACTATAGCAGTGCAATCTTGTGTTATTTCTAAAATAATTTCCCTACAGGAATAACACCACTTTTCGTAACTAACATTTATTTGCACAATCAAAGCTATTATGGCATCAATTCAAACATTTACTGGTAGAATAGTTGGTGACAATGATACTAGCATGTTCATGAAATTATTCTTAAATACAAGAAAATTGGAGAGATTATCAGAAAAAAAATAGCATGCAGCTTGGGGATAAAGTACTATGTGGGGGCAATTGCCAAAATACTTTGTTTTTGATCTAAAAGGGACCTTCTTGGGATTGGATGCTGCTGCTCTTTGAAATTGCAGTTAATTATTCATGCGGTAAGGTCAGTTCCACGGCTTTAAGGATGCTAGTGTGCTTAGTACAGCCGAGTTTCCCGGGTCTGCAGCCTCCAGGCCTCTCTCTTCACAGATGCAGATGTGCTGGTTGAAGTTATCACAGCTAAACATTCACTGCCACTCCCGAACTTGGGAGTCTCTGTTTCCCCTAAAATCTATCAATGGAGCTGCTCGTGAGAACGCTCCTAACCCTATTTAGTTAGGATTATCTAAATGAATTTAAACAGTAGGTATTTGCTGATCCAGCTGATTTTGACAATGCCTTTTAGAGTATGTTTATGTAAGCAGGCAGATTTAGGAAATAATTTCTGGCAAAGGAGCACTGATGAGCAGCCAAGAGTTGAGCTGGTGTACATGCCCTTTTTCGCTAGCACATTGCTGAAATGCTTGTCTGTCTAGGTTCTCCTTCAGTGTAGCTGCTGTCATGCTTGTGTTTCCGAGTTTGTACTGATACACATTAGTCCTATAAAAGCAGAGGAAATAAATGTTATCTGTTACAGAGTTATGACTTCTTAGCAATGTATTTACTATTATAGCTATCAGTTAAAAAAAAAAAAATTACAAAACTCCCCTCTTCTAAGTTATGTAGTCACTCAAAACAGCATGTAAGCAAAGATAAAGACGGTTAAATAATGTGACATTTAGAATACATGCAAAATCTGGTTGACAATAGCCAGGCTGTGAACATTTACTAAGTTTTCAAAATTCTATTTCAGTATGTTTGAGAATATGTTAAATCCATGTCAAATTTGAAGTATTTCCTTTTGGTTTTGGTTGGGTATTCTGGGATTTTTTGGTGTGTTTTTAAGGCGGGGGGATAGTACTTTATTAATGAAAATTGAAAAAAAAAAATATTTTAGTGTAGGAAAAGGGATTTCTTTTCCCGTCCGAGATAATTCTTCGAGAATGTGTAAACTAAATTCATTAAACTTTGGAAACAGTGGTTGATAGAAGATCAGCCTGTGTTGTTTTGGCTCCAAGTTCAGTACTTTAAATATGCATTTGGATAGTGGTATATAAAACACAAAATGCTGACTGTACCTTCTTGTTCACTGCTGTCTTTATAACTTACTCATATTTTTGTATGCATCTAAATGCTAAGCATAACGAGAGACTAATTAGTTTTAAGCTGTCAACAATTTTTGGCTTAGAAAATACTTTCTTTGTGCTTACGTACATTCTCACCTAAGATTTAATGATTTGGAAAGCAGTAGAAAAGATGGAAAATGAAAACATGATTCTTACATCAAAATGCTATCACTTCTAAAGTATGCTATTAAAAGTTGTAATTTTAAGGGATTTGGACACTAAAGAGAAGCTGCTATCACTTAGGAGTGCTGCAGTAGCAATATTTTATAGGTATGCATTGACTCTCACTTCAGTATATAAACTGATTTTGCAGTAAAAAAAAAAAGTGCTTTCTGGTTTAATAAAGTGGAAGGGTATGTTCTTAAGGTTAAACTTCTATAAATGCTTTGTTACTATACATCAGTGGCTTATTTACATTTAGGTCACAGCTAGAGCATAGATACTGACCTGCTCCGAATTTGTCATTAGTTACTTTGAAATCTGGTTAAAAATTATGCTGGAAGTGACATACATTTCATGAGGTATAAAATAAAGTATTAGAATTTCCAGGGAAGGTTTGGTGACATCCGAGTAAGCAGAAAGTATAAAGAATGAAATAATTCAGTTTAGGGGCAAGGAAATATGTTTCTTAACCCTTTTGTTAAGATGAAGGCTGGCCTTTTAGTATGGAATTAATACTTAAGTCGACTTAAGGTTTAAAGTAAAAGTTATTTGCAACAAGGTCTTATCTTTAGTTTTGTTTTTAGGAAGCCATAAAGAAATTGTTTCATATCATAAATGAGACATATCTAGCACCTGACTGAACCATGTCTTCTAGATGTTGAAGTTGGATATCACTGTTTTGTTTTGTGCCTATTGGAGACAGAAGGTGTCAAAGTATCACCTTCAGGATCATGGCAGACCATGGCAATTGGTGCAAAGCTTGTGGCAGGGTTCTCATTTCGTACCTGTGACCTAAACGGCTGCATCTTCATCTAAATAGGGATCGACGGAAAGGGGAACAAAGTGAAAAATGAGTTAAGGAATATAGTGGAAGTTCAGGAAAAATACTCGTGTTTAGAAATCTCCACAGCCTTGATATCCTTTACTCCTATAAGGAGGATCAGAGATTGGGCACATGACCTCAAGCAAATGAGGGAGCGTATCCTCAGTTTTTGGCAAGGAGGGCAGCTTTCTTGCTGTTTGAAGCATGCTATCAACCAAACAGTCTGTGGATGCAGTACTAACTTTGACAGGAGAAGAAATGGTTGGATACTCTCTGAAGATTGAAGGCGATGAGGTAAGATATGGCTTAAAATGAGAGTTGAAAGTGAGGAATCTAAACTGAAGCAATTTAGATAGTGACAGTATTTCTTAATAATATAAACTGTTTCTTTCAGGTATGAAAAGGAGATAAATATATGTATGTTATCTTGTCCCTTTTACATGATGCTGATAAAAATGTATTACTCCAATGTGAAGAACTATTACTAAAATACGAGATTTAATGTTGTATAAACTCTCTTCGGTTCTGTTTGCATGTTTTTCCCCCTTGTAGGATAATCGGAAAGTTAGACTGAGTTCATACGGTGCAGATTTTGTTCTGGAAGTAAAACTGTGTTACTTTTTCTGCATATAAGTGGGTATAACTTTATGAATAATGGTGAATTTCCCTCATGTTTCAAGTGTGTGTGTTCAAAATGCTGCTAATTACAAAAGGCTTAGCAGTCTGCTCACTGGATCTTTTCTGGAGAGAAAATTTTGAAGAACTATTTCATGCAAAACATTAAAGCCATTTGTCTAACAAAAGCTGGGTTTATGTGAAACTTCATGCTCTGAACAGGTTATTGACTAAATTGATACCATTTTATGAGTTGACCAGGACTGCTTTAAAATCATCAAGCTTTCCGTTGCAGGGCTCTTCCCAGGTTTTCCTACTATGGAAATGTATCCTTTCTATGCATATAGAAATGAAGGTTAACGACACTTTTTCTTCTGTAATGCTTGGAGGAGAATTTGTGGGGAGGAATCTGTTTCCTCAGATAAAGTATCAGCTATGTACATGCATAGAATCAGCTTTTTGTGTTCTGATTTCTTAAATGGCAAAAGAGTTAAACTGAAAACTAGATCAGCATCAGATGTGAGCCCCAAGATCCGTGCTTTAGAACACTGAGAACGTCTGTCTTTGAGGCAAAAAAGTTTTCAAACTGACTTTTAAATCTTAAGTTACGTTTCTCTACATCCCTCTAGGCAGACTGTCTTTATTTCTTATATGTGCTTTTCATGACTTGATTTTTCTCTTTTCTGAAAAAAGTTTAAGTTTGCCCAAGAAAGCTATACACAGTTTCAGAATAACAGGCCCTCCTAAGGGCTATACGAGTAAAAACCTACTTTTTTTTTTCAATTCTTCTTTCTGCTTCAGAGATGCTTGTTTTTTTCAAGAATTGGTCACTTTTTCTTTTGGGAATTTTTCTCATTGACTTGGAATATTAAAGCTTCCAAGATGGTTGAAAAAATTGGAACTTAAACCTTTTTTTTCCAAAAATGCACACACAAATTTTTAAGGTTAAAAGGAATAGGATTTGTAACTATTTTTATAATATTTTGATGGTAATATTTAAGGCCTTACTGATTAGAAACAATTTGACTCTTTCCCTTAAACTGAATCAGTTTCCATAAAAAAAATATTTTCCATGAAATCATGCTTGAGAATCCAAACCAAGGATTAAGAGGCCCCCTACTCCTTTTTTTTTTTTTTTTTTTTTTTTTTAACCTCTGGAATGGGATTTGGTAATCTGAGCCTAACAATTCAGAGGATTAACAAATATAGATGTGGATAGTCCTGAATTTGTTTTTCGTGCTAATAAAACAAGCTCAAAAATATCCTTCTGTTCCTGGTAAAGTTGTACAGATGCTTAAATTCCAATTTGTTGAATAGAATTACTTCTGTATTTATACAAGGTCCTCTTCTCTGTCCCAACACACATACATCACAGGATTAACCATCAAAATGTTTTCCGTGGTCCAGAACTTGCCGTAATATTTAGTATATGATGCAGATTGTGTCAAGCTGTTAGCTGCAACGTTCTAATGTTACGTATATAACTGTTTACAATTTTGTTGCATTTAATAGGTTTGCTGGGATGGGTAATCTTCTTAAGGTCCTTACCAGGGAAATTGAAAACTATCCACATTTTTTCCTGGATTTTGAAAGTAAGTTGAAAGAATTACAAGGCAATGAGAGAATCTTTTCCCTGACTTTACAATGAACTGAGGAAAAACTTAAAATTTGATTGCTTGCAGTGTAAATTTTCCAGCAGAACCAGTATGTCCAAGTCCTTGCCTCTAAAATCGTTTGCTCACTCAGGACTCCTTTTCTCTTCCTTTTCTATTTTTCAGGAACCAAATGGGAAATCTTTTAAAAGTTCTCACTTGCACAGAGCTTGATCAGGGGCCAAATTTTTTCCTTGACTTTGAAAGTGAGCAAAGCTTCTTGCCTGGCTTGCCTTCTTTGCTTATTATTTCCTAATAAACTGCATGTGCTTATGCCTCATAAAGCAATTCAAAAGAGATTTGCAAACAAATCAAGTTACACTTCAGTTGAATATTGGTTTCTGATATTTACAAAACGATTTAGAATAATTTAAATCACTTTTGAGCAGAGAAAGGGGCAGAATGAGAGTCGTATCTTGAATTAGTTTCAAGACATTTATAATCCATCGTTAAATTTACATGTGAATGAACTTAACTTTCTTTAACAAATCAAGGGTAAAAAATTTCTTAGGTTGTTTCATTGAATGAAAATACATAGTGGAAATAAAAAGCTTAAACATAAACAGGGTGGTACTCTTTTTTTTTTTTTGCCTGGTTCAGTAGTAATTTAATTGGATTATTACAGTTTCTAAAAAGTAGTGAAGTGGTCAAAGTGTATGCACTTGATTGCATCTCTCTTAATTGCATGTTTATCAGTTTGCAAAATAGTACTTCACAGACTAATTTCCTGGTCACATCTGTATCTAAATCAAAGCTATTTCACTTTTGCTGGTTAGTTTTCCCGCATGTACTTCTAGACATTTTCTTGAAAACTAGTCATCAAATCCTTAAGTATGGACTTAATCTTGCCCCACTACTTATATGCGGTGCTTTTTATTTTACGTACTAACAGTGTATGATGTTTTGTCTTTTAATACCTTTATTCTAAAAAATAAACATATTTTTGAAAGAAGCCAATTTAAAAACAAATTCATTTTGAAGCATGGTTTAAAAGAGAATTTCAGCTGATTAGACACAAATTCTATCACCTGAAAATAGTTTTCTTGAATAATTTATTCCTAAATTATTTTTTTGGGAAAAAAAAATTACTGAAGTGATATGAGACTCTGTGTATGCACTGTGAAGCCCTGATTCAAAAAGTCACTTAAACATGTATTTAAATCTTACAAATGAAATTGTTCAAACATGCTTTCTTGGATGAGAGCTATGAATATCACCGTGCACATATCTTAATTTTCTCCTCCTGAATTTATTTACCACATTATGAAGAATCAATTTTAAATTATGCATGAAAGTTAATCGTTTGGTTTAGGTTTAGCAAAAGGTACTGCAAGCCTTGTAGCTTCCTTTCAGTTTGGTCTATATAATTTGAGAATTTTATTGTAAAACTGGGTTGTTAAGCCATCATGTAAATTTTCTCTATCAAACTTCAGAGTACTTTAATGGAGCTCTGTGGCTTGCCAAGGTTTTACAAAGGTTTTCAGCTGCCTTGAGCTTCCAGGTTTAATCAGTCCCATCATGTCATGCATTGTAAGAACATGCTATTAACCAAAACTGCAGACTTGGCAGGAAACAGGTGGTCTGGCAGGGGGAGGCCTTGTTGGAGCGGAGGTAGGGGCGAGCAGGGAAAACACGTATGTTAGTGCATTGGCAGTGGAGGTTGGTTTTTTCCCCCAAAAGCACGTTGCGAAAAAGAAGCAAACGGGGGGGGGGGGGGGGGTGATGCTGAGAACACCCTCTCCTGGAGGAAGTGGCAAGTGGTTAGCGTAGGCACATGCGCCCACTCCTCAGGCACTAACTGGAGAGGAGCTGAACTACCTCCAAATTTAAATAAGTTTGACACTTCCGAGTGAAAGGTTAAAATGTGTTGCTGTTTTATTGCTTTTAAAGTCCTGGAGGTTTTTATTGGGTATTGTGTAGAAGAGATGTAACTGAAGAGCCCTTTAGTTGGGGGCTTTCATCTCCTTTATTTAGCCATTGTAAGGAGTAAAAGGAAGCTCTTTTGTTAGTAGGCATGAATAAGAATCTACTTACATGCTTGCTGGACTTGTTTGGTGACTTTCTGTGTACTTAGTTTTTAGTTTGAGTTCAGTGGATGGAAGTGGCCACTACAGTTGACCATTCAGAGGACGTATTAAAAATCCTTCAGCCTTGTGTCTGTAGGGTATAATTGCTACAGGCAGAGCCACTGTAGTTCTGGTCTGGAGCTGGGGCCAGTTTGTTGATATCCTTTTAAACAAGATGGCTAGGACTGCTAAACTAGGGAGATATTCACTTGGGCACATACTGAAATCTCTGTGTACATGGTAGACAGTTTGATAATGTCTGTGCAGTATGAGGCACAAGTTAATTTTACAGAATCAATGCTGCATTACTCGTCTTCTTATTCCATGACCATCTTCTTCCTTCTCCTCAAAAAAATTGTTTATACTCCTTTCGTGAATCTTTCACACAAAAATGATTATTTACCCAATAGTTAACAATAGCAGTATAAGCTTAGAACAAATGTACATTTATACTTTTATGCTTATAGGGCAGTTTTGCATACTTTATAGATTTGGGGAATTGCTGTGTTAATTATGTAGACAGTGACTGTAACTGAAAACTTCAAAATTTTACATTTTGTTTATACTTACAGGTTATAGAATGTATGTTATAGAATATGTATTATAGAATATTTCTTAAATTCAGATATTTCAGAATAGAATCACCATAGTAAAGATCCACTATTTATATCAAACTGATGCAAAAAGCTAAATACTAACATGCTGTTCCTGTTTTTTCCTGTATTTTTATTTATTATTGTCTATCTATTGTCAGCAGTAATAAATATTATTTGAATCAGCATTTGAATCTAATGCAGTTACCAAGGTTTCCTTGTAAACAAAAAATTAAAAAGAAGCCTTTTCAAAGCTTTGGATCAACACCAAGCGAAGCAGAATGACTTGGTGTGTCATTTAATGTGAAATCGGGTTATGACAGATTCATAGCAGAGAAGAGGGAAAACTTGGGTGTTTTCATGTTACCATTTGTATTACAAAGACAAAGTAAGTGTAGCCAGGTGTGAAGAGTAGAATTATTTCTATAGCTGTGTAATTCTCCCACGACAGCCCCCCTGGCATGATGAATGCTTGATATTCCAAGATGTAAATATAGGGACATTCTGTTTTAGGTCCTATTTTTGTTATTATTATTATTAAATAAATAGAGCATGGCAGTTGGGCAGTTATTTTATTGGTCTTCCATCTCTCCCCCCAAGCGACTTAATCTGTCTATACCGGGAGCTAGCAGTTTTGTTTCTGCTTTCTTCAAAAGGTGCTTTCCAGTCACGGCAGGTGTTGGACGTTTCAAGTAACTGAGAAGATGGTTTTGATCTGATGAATTTAAAATCAGGCAGAGTTAAGATTATTGTGGATGTAAATGTTCGCTTACCCAATTATATTTCCTCTTTTAAACTCCCTTAATTCTGTTAGCGGGATGTGCATGTAGCCTGTAGATTTAAGTAGTTTATACTTTTTCTTGACATCTAAAGGGCAAAATATACACACACACAAACACATATTTTATATATATATACACACGCACACAGATGCATACAAATAAAATCTGTTGTATCTAGGTTAATAAAGAAAGGTTAGGCAGCTATTTTAAGGAGCGTAAAAATCCCTTTGTTTTGTTGCTAAAGCCTTTCAGCAAACGGAGTTTTGACTGTATTTATATTAGTTTCAGACTCAATATAGGAATATCATAGACTTCATTCAGTTTCAAATTTATTGCATAAATATATTAGCTATAACACTCTTTAAATATTTACTAATCTTCCAGCTATCCTCCAACTAGAACCATGTGGTGGATGTTAGATGCGAAGCTTAAAGGAAGGGTTAGCTTGACTGAAGAAATGCAATATTCCTTTCTGTCCACAAGGATTTATTCCAGCTGTGCAGCACCTATTTTAACACATTAATCTGAGAAGAATACCATGCCTGGTTGCATCTGTGGTTTAGATTGTGAAAAATAGCTAAAACAAAGTTAAATAGGCAAAACTATAGTTTCAAATTTTAGCAAAGTAATTTCTGTTCAGTAGCTTGCTTGAATATGTTGCTGTGCCCCTGTAAGTATCCAAGGGAGGTTTCTGCTGAGTTTCACTGCAAGAATTGATAATGAACATTATACAGGAAGCATTCTGGAGAATGTCCCTTTCTAAATAGGAGGTGCTTTGAGATTATGTGTTGAATATATTTCATTATTTGCATCAGGATATTGCTTTTTAGTTTTTGTAGGTTTTCTTTTCATTAGCAGTATACTCAGATCTCAAACTAAATCTGCCAGCACTGCTTCTGAAGGGTTTAGAGTTTTTGAGTACTCCTGCCCTGGTATTTTGTGCTGCTCTTCATTTGGAGTTTATTGTAGCTGAAAAGAGAGCAGGTAGCATAACATGTTTCTTCCTGCAATGCACACAATGTGTCATACAAATAGTGCTTAAAAAAACAAAAACAAACAGCCTTTTTGCTAGTAAGCACAAGGAGAACAGATACAGTCTCTCTTCATACCTCAGAAATCAGAGGCTTTGTGTGTTCATACTAGCCAAAAATAATAGAAATGTTTATATAACATGAAAATGGGAAAAGAACATTAAGGTGTTGAAGTCATTTCTCAGTCGATTTAAGATAATCTAAATCTGTGCGTGATCCTATAGGTGACACTTTGTTGCATAGTCTCATAGCCGTATGCTAGGATTAACGTGTACAAACACATGATTGCACCAATAATGTACCAGATTGCTAGGTGGTAAAATGCCCTGACTAAGAACTCTCCCCCCCGCCCCCAAAACCCTCACTTAAAAAAAAAAAATCCACTAGATTACCTCTTTCCCCCACCTAACAAATAATCTTTCAGCCAGATCAGTGTGTGACCCAGATGACTGCATGTTCGGAAGAGCAGGACAGAAGGACAAGCAGCTGAGCAAACTTGGATATCTTAGGTCAGTCACGAAACTACACTGTAAGGTTAGCATGATAGGATTATTCCCTCTGCCCCATTACCCTTAATAGATACATATTTTTAGGCAATGTGTTGTAGGGATGAGTTGTCCTGCACAATATCTCTTTAAATTTATTTTCCTGTGAATTATGATTCTCCAGAACAGAATTCTATTTCTTGATGAAAATTTTTAGCTGAACATTTGTACTGGATCTTACGAAAAATTCCATTGTTTTGAGTTTTTTAAATATATATACTTTTTCAAGTTGATTTTCATCAGTGGCATGCTCCCTTTGCTCTCATATTTTTCACCAGCCTGTTCTTTTGGTATTTAGCCTTAGCCCCTCCAGTACATTTCTTTTGGATAATTCTTGAGTTCTTGAAAAATGGCCCAATAGAAACAGGAATACATAGAAAAAAGTGTTTTCACCTAGCTCAAAGGTGGGGTTTTTTTCAAATTCTGACTTGTGCTGTATCTGAAAATGGGAAAGAAGCATAAAAGAGGTTTGTGTCTAAATTTCACGTTCCGAATGTTATGAAAATACTGAACTGTTTTAATTGTCCCCTAGAAAATTCTGAGGTACAGAAAAAATCATTAAAAAGTCTTCTCTCTTTTTTCCCTTTCCTGCAGATGCTTATGTGATTGGTTACTTTTTTAATGACACCTTTTACTGCCATTATTTTTCATTCCAAATTGAGAACTAGGTTTCATAACTTTCGTGGTCATACTGAAAGATCAAATCCAGTATTAATTTCTGTTAATGCTGTGTATCAACAGTTCTGTTTACTCTTTGGTAATCGTTCTAGAGTTAAGTAGCTACTATGGATCTGTGCAAATGGAAGTTATTTAAGGCTAAATTTTATCTGTTAATGTAGAGGCTTCTTGTATATATCAGTTGAATAATTCAGCATTTTGAAGCTTCATTCAGTTCACTCTTGAAAACAAGCAGCAGTGCCAGAGACAGATGGTAACTGTCTGTCTTCACTGCATGATAAGTAGAACAGTGTTCTCCTGTGCAGATGAAAAAGACCTTTCTTTGGGGCAAACTAGGTATATTCAGCTAAATTACTGGGTTTTATTTTGTTGTTGTTGTTGTTGTTGTTTTGAGGGGGGGGGGGGGTTAAGGCCTACTGAAGTAGGTTGCACAGAGAAAGAATCTCTTCATTCCTGGAAGGTGAACTGAATTGTTCTTTTACGCTTGTATCTTCTTGTGGGTATTCTTGCTCAAACTGATATAGATTTGAACTGATTAAATACCAGTTCCTTAATTCCTTCTCACTTTTAAGTTGAAAGCTAAGTTTTATAGAAGAGTACATGACAGAACCAAGTCTTGCTAATGAAGACTGATTAGCCCATAAGATGAATTCTCTTGAAATGGATTTTGTCGATTCAAAACCTATTTTGTTCTTTAGATCGTGACCTTGTTTAAATTAGTATCAGGTGAATGGATTCTGGCTAATTGAGGCTCTTTCCATAGCAGCTTACGAATGTAATTTTTTATTAAAAAAAAAAAATCTGCTGCCGATAGAGGGCTTTTCTTCAGGAGAATGCGAAATAAATAAATATTTGAATTGGGATTCTTGGAAATAATTGGAAGCTTGTGGTAACAACAGCTTGTTTTGAACTTAAAAGACTGAAGTTTTATAACATGCTTTGGAAGGCTTATTATAAGTCATTGGGAAGAAAAGAGAAAATATCCTTACGTGGAATCTTCAGTCTCATCCTCTCCCCAAATAAAAAGAACTTTTATAAGCCTAAACTTTTTGAACTTTGGAGAGCTAAGTAGGCAGCCTGAGCAGGTTCTCCTTCTTCCTACATGTTAGCTAGATGGACTTATTATCTGATCCCAGTTTAATCTTCCTCCTCCCTATCCGCCCGCACCCCCCACCAAAGAATCAAGGTCCTGGAATTATTTTCCAGGATTGCTGCCCACCCCAATGCAAGGATTTATGAAGTTTTTGATGATAATTGTTCATGTACGAGTGAAAGCGTCTATTCTTGGAAGATGTCTGGCAACAGAGCCATTGCCCAGTTTTTGGATTTTCGGTTATTAATACCCTTGCTCCAGATATATGATCTACTCTGTGTCCAGCCTGAGGGAGACTAAAGTATAGTCTCTCGCCCTGGTAAGAGAGGCCTAGGCAAGAAGTTATGATTCAGTCTGAGAGAGATCCATCTGTGTCTTCTCTTAAAGCCATCCGTCCACTAAGTCCAGCAGACCTGGAGGGAGGAGCAAACAAGAAGTCTGACGCTAATTCCCTGACATCACATCATGCCCATAGCAAGTACTAACACCTTAGGGAGCTTAACTTTGTTTTGATTAGTTTAGAAAGGATGAAATTTGAAATCCAGTGTGTAATGGAACTTTGGCTTAAACCATGGATAGGATACTATTTCACTGTAGTACTATTCTTTTTAATACATGGAATATAGCAGGTTTTCATATCCTGTGAAATGCAGTATTCACTATAGTAAGTAATGCTTTACAACTGTCTTTTTTAAGGACGTAAGCTAGCTTTTTAACTAATTGTGTCCCAGATTGGAAGGGGAAAAACCAATGTCATTGTGACAAACCTGAAATAGGACATCAGCGTAATACAGTAAAATACATACACTGCTCTCTAACTTGGTTTTGTTGGCTGGTGGGCTTTAGTAGCCGTATTCAGCAGTGGACAGGGCAAGAAAGGCTGGAAGCAGAGCCTGTAAGAGAACTCGTTTTACTTACTAGGCTGTCAGGGCCAGCCAACTATGATGGTTTTGACAGATGTGATTCATCATTCAAAGAAATGAAAAACATAACCTTCCTCAGTGGCAGTCCTCTTAAGTTGCGATCGGTTTGGCTGAAGTTGGAATAGAATTCCAACTCAGTGGTCTGCATTTGAGATTCAAAAAGGGTATATGCCTTGGAAGCACTTCTTTTAGTACTCTCCTGTATCTCTTCACAAAAATTAACTCTTGAAATATTGTTATATCTGACTTTGTATTGATAAAGTCTTCCTATCCATTCTCTTTATATATAATCTTGTTTCATCAGTATTAATGCCTTCCTATGTCTATATAGCAGTTTTTATGTTTTTTTTTAAATGCAAAATTGGTGAAGAATGATATAGGTACCTTGGATGGTTTGGGTTTTTTCAACCTAAGGCCAGGCATCTTCCCGAGAAAGAATAGCATGGTGATTCTACCCTCCCACCCTACAATGCACTTGAAATATTTAATGCATCCACCAATTGGTAATAGTTGGTCTAGCTTTTTCCTTCTTCTTATGAAGCTTGAAGCCACATCAGAAGTATGGAATAGATCACGTCTAAAGATGAAAGAGACTGTTCGTGTATTGGAGGAGTTATCATATCCTTGTTATTTTTGATGGAGCCGATGGAATTACACTTCTCCCCAGAGCTATGAATTCTGCTTTTTAAATGAGAATTTACTGGTAGAAGCTCTACATGGAGGAGTCAGACCTGGTCTGACTCTTGAAATTATTTGATAGAGAATTGGAGTTGTCAGTTGTAAGGTTCACATTGGAAAAACACAGGCAAGGGCCTTTGGAGGTGGAAGGGTTTACTAGTCCGTCTTATTAAAGTGAATGCACCCTGAAAGCTAATCATAGGTACTGTAAAGACTATCAGACTTTAAATGGAGTAGTTTAGTGATTGTGGTAACTTCTTATTGAGGGGACCTGCATTCTGTGTGTATAATTGTTAATGCTTCTAGTTTTATTTATAAATGTGATAAAATTGCTTAGGCAGGTGTTGGTTCTCTATCCATTAAGGAGATAACAGATGATCACTAGGAAGCAGTGATTCCATATAATTAAATTTTGATTCAAGAATAGGGTGTTACTTAAGTCAAAGAAACAAGGTTTGTCTGTGTTAGAATGTAAACCAATATAAAAGGTCAAAAACTCAGTCATAAAGAATTCTATATCCCTTTTTATTATTATTATTCACAGCAGGATGAACTCTTTTCTGAAGTGACCTCTTATAGGGATTTTAGTTGGCCATTTTTGGTGAGATCTTTGTATAAAATCCCTTTTGAAACACAATCATAATCTTACTTGAGCATCTGTTTACGTTACATATATTTCATAAGTGAAATGCATGTTTAAAAAAAAAAAAAAAAAGCCTGAATCATTTTTAGGTTAAACACTTTCAGCATAAATTTAAACTGCTTCTGCAAGTGCAAGCTAAGCCTGTTAGCCTGTTGCTTTGTAGCCTTTGCAATCCTCTTCCTCTCCTTTCCCTTTCTTTTGCTCTTCCATCCACCTACCTTCCTCCTACTCCTGCTTCCCCAGATGCTGGGATACTATAGAAATATTCATCCTTCTATCAAGTTTCAAAATATTAATTGGGAAAATCTGAAAAAGAAGAACTATAGACGATTTTATTAACAGCATGCTTAATCCAAAAGTGCTGAACAGTCTGCAGTATTTAAATCTCTATTAGAGGTTAATATTTTTTAAAGCAAATAAGCTGTAAAAAGTACTTTGTTAATCAATCCATGCTTCAGGTAATTTGAACACGCAGATTTACATTCTTAACTTGTACTAATAGATTACTTATTCTCTTTTGTGAGTCTTAATATTTACTGAAAATGTTATTTTAATTAACTTGTATTTAATTATTTAAAATGTAGATAGTGATTTATAGGTGAATCCTATCTGCCCCCTTCTCTATTGTTCCATAGTGTGTAACTTTTTAGTAAGATTACCACTTTCGTTATTAAGCTCAGAAATGTTTACTGTTTCATTTCCTCCTTTATCAGAAGGTACACATTAATGGGTTGGTGACCTGAGATAACTGAGGTTTCTTGCAGCTTGGGAAAGGAACCAGTCAGTAAAACGGTACACTTCACATAGTTTACAGTGCAGTTCAACAGCTGTGTGTCGGAGTTGTGATTTTGCTGTTTGGGGAAGTTTTCTCTGGCTCTACTTTCCCTCTGAGGTGTGTCTAGGAGCTAGCACCCCTGATATCAGGGAGTGAGCTAAGCCAAGAAAGGGAATGGGCTTCAGATCTCAGTTTTTCTCTGAAGGATGCAGAGTAGTGTATATGGTTTTAGGAAGGAGACAAACTAAGCTTTTTGGAGGACAGTGGAATTTTTTAGTGACTTGAAGTTATTCTGAATATAAAACCCAGCTGAGTAAGCTCAGCTAATTTTTACTTTCATCCATTCTCTTATTTTAAACAAGATTATTAGGGTAAACTTCCAGAGTGAAATCAAACTTCCAGAATGTAAAATCAGAATTGTTTCACTTGCTCTCTTTCATGGGACTCATAATGAAACACTAGTATAGAAAAGTTCTTAAGCATTAGTTACCTCTGAGCTACAGACAGGTAAGTCTCAGCCGTTCCTGTTTGGTTAGTGCAAGGTCCAGAAGAAACGATGCATATAAACAAATTAAACAGAGAGTCTTAATATATGTATGCAATAGTGCCTAAGCAAAAAGGATAATTTTCTGAGATAGCATTCAAGACACACTGGAGGAATTTTTTTATTTTTTTTTTTCCCCACAGATCCTGATCCTAAAAATTTTAACTGGGACAAAAGTCCTTATCCTAACCTGAAAAGTCATTGCAAAAAGCTTTGAGAACATCCATTCTTTACCATACTCTGCAAGTTTGCACTGTTGTGTTTGGTTTTGAAGAGAGGAAGTGGGTAGTAAATGAATCCCATGCTGATATGCAGCAAGACAACTGGATATCCTTTCTTTAAAGAAAAAAGACTGCATAGAAAAAGCATTTTTAATATTTTTTTGGTTATTAAAGTAGAGTTGTATATAGTAGTTCTTTCTAATCAGTGAGTTCTGAACTGAAAATATCACAGTACTTCTAATTCAAACGGATAGACCTTACAGCTGTCATCAGATTCACCTCCAAGGATTTTTTCATGTTTTTATTTTTTTTAAAGATCAAGATCTATCTTTATAAGCTAATACAAGTTTAAGAAAAAAAGTTGTCTCACTGTAGAAATCTGCCAGGACAAGGTAATTGATTTTACAAATACTGACCAAAATCCTGTATATGAGTCATTCAGTTTTTAGTCAAAGCCAAACTTTATGTTTTAAATCGAAAAAAAGGTAGAAGATTTTCTGCCTTGTCTTGCATGTCCACATGCCGGAGATGACTTCATTACCTGGTGTCACACTGCCGTGAAAATCCCATTCAGTGGGATTTGAATGGGAAAATTGATCTGTCCACTTGAAAATATCCTTTTTTCGGAATAATTAAGGTCTACAGGTCACTCCCACCCTGAAAACAAATTGATCATTAACAGAGCTGGATTTATTTTAGTAGCAGCAATGATATCTGACAGACTTAAGGAGAGTACTTATTTTTAACAGTACTATATCTGTGTTCGGTGAAAGGAGAAATACATTTGCTTAGTAAGAGAAGTTGTATCAACTGGAGGAAAGTTGAAGGCGCGTGGTATTCCCCTGCTGCATCCACTGAAAGGTCTGGTTTTATTCCCAAGCTGCAAGAAATCGGAACAACCTTTTGTAGTCAAGTTGTAGAGCTGATGAAACAAAGGGGCATTTTTTACTAAAGGACTGATGCATTACTGAATTTCGTAATAACGTTGTTTTATGATTCTGCTTCACTTTTAAATTGATTTAATTGCTTGTTTTTCAGAAGAGCCATTCTGAGCAATAACTTACCAAAACTGATAGAAAAAACTTTATGGTAAACCTTGGGGGATTTTATCCCCTTGGACTAGAAAGTACAAACTTTGTTTTTACTTTCTGATGCAGAATTGCACTGCAGTAAAATTACAGAATCACAATGAAGTTACAAACAGTGAAGTTGGATATAATGCTATGTAGAATTTGTACTGCACTTACCTTTTGACTTTGCGCCTTTTACTTTTATGTTTCTTAGATGCACAGCCCACAGATGGAGAAAGGGAAGTATGGAATCAGATCAGTGCAGTTTTACAGGACTCAGAAAGTATGCTTGCAGACCTTCAGGCTTACAAAGGAGCTGGACAAGAAATTAGAGATGTATGTTGCTTAAAGTTAATGACAGTTTTTTGGAAGCAAAATCAAGCAAAACTCGATGTGTTCCTTGTTTAGTTTTGTATCCAGGCACATTCTGTGAAACTATATGAAAATGTTCATTAAAATTGTATTTGGAAAACATGTTACAGATTATATGTAATATTGAATGTGAAGCCATAATGTCAAATCTTTAAATGATGGCTGCTGAACTTCTTTTTGGGTTTACTATTAGTAATTAGTAATTATTTTCCTCTTTGAGAAACACAGTTTCATGCTCATTATTTCACATCTTACTGTAAAAGTCAAAATTGAGGATATGGAAGAAATAATATTCAGATGTCAGAAATGCACTATGAAGAAAAAGTTAATAGCTGCTCTTCTCTGTAAATAAAAGAATGAAACGCAGTAAATTACAATGTTATTTGAACTTTGCAGGTCTCTTATTCTAGGAAATCAGTCCTGTAAGTTACAATTTTTCTAAACCAACCAAATCTTTTCTTGCATCAACCTCACAATTACTGTTAGTGCCAGCTGTTGGTTACTTACGAACATAAATATGTTGCAGATTTCAAAAGCATTAAAACCTTAAAATACCTTTCTGCAGCCAGTAGTCATACAAGAGGACTTCCCTGATGCTTCTGCCATATTTTTCCCCCAAAAACGGGTGAAAACGTTCCTGTATGTCAGTGTTGCACTTGAACAAAGAATATTAAGCCCCTGTGTTAAAGAGGGGGAGAGAGAAGGTAGAAAATAATGGTGTTTTTTGGATTTACTAATTTTCTGTTCCTGTGCAATGTCATTTGTTCATGGTTTTACAATACTTATTTTCCAAAAGAATGTGCTAGAAAACTTCTGAACCACCTTTTGCTTATCATTCACGGGTCTTCGTTCTTCACAGTGGCATTTTCATTTCAGGCAATACAAAACCCCAATGATATCCAGCTGCAAGAAAAAGCATGGAATTCAGTATGTCCTCTGGTTGTAAGGCTGAAGCGCTTTTATGAGTTTTCACTCAGATTAGGTGAGCGCTGTTTCAGTACATCTGTTTTATTAGGTTACTCTATATGTACAGATATATGAAGTTTCTTTTTCCATTAATCTTTGAAAAGTTGTTTATCAACAGACATTTGCCTGCAATTTACATTTATCAGAGCATATTTTTAATCTTTAATTTCAAAATTATTATGGCTTGTCCCTTCATCACTTCAATCTGTGCTATCTGTACTGAAGAGTAACAAGCAGTGTGTGTGATTGTAACTCTGTAACATTTCTCTGGTGCATTATGGTTCTGCACTTCACTGCTCTTTTTTGCACTAATGCAGTTTAATTTTTTGTAAATTGAGTTCTTGAAGAGATCAGAATTTTAAAAAGAATGAAAACTGAAAATATTTTGAGACTTTTTTGAAGGGATAATGGAAAGAGGGAAGTGTCAAAAAACTGTCTCACAGGGTGAAAATCCAAAGTTGGGCATATTGTAAGCTGGCTTTGCCATTTCCATATCTGCCACGCCACTCCCCCCGGCCCTTTGCAGATCATCTAATTACACCTTGAATTAGGAATCTGGAGGAGAACCAGTGTGCAAAAACTGACAAAGTGGAAGAGCCCCCAGTACAAGGCAGTTCTCCTACAGTGACATCCTGTTTACCAAGTCTGTCACTTTTTGAGTAATGCTAGTAATTATAGCTGCAGGAACTGGACCCCATTGCTGTCTGTGGCTAAGAGTACAATTTTAGTAACATACCAGAACCATCTCTGCCCTGAACTGATGGCCAACAGAGGAGAATGAAAGAAAAAGGGTAGAACAATTGGATGGAGGAAAAATGCTTGCTGTAGCATTTTTGATAGGAAACCTAGCTAAAGGATGTTAGGATAAGAAAGGGAAGAAAAGAGCTCAGTGGTACAAAATGGAGAGAAAATGGCAGAGAGACTGAAGAGGCAGGTGTCTGACAAATGTTTTTTGCCTTAGAATAGTAAGAAAAAACATTCCTGTCAGGCCTCTGCATATTCAAAGGTTCCTTCCCTCCTGACAAAGTATATTTATAAACTTACTTTAAAAATTGTTGTAATGTGGACTGAATAAATTTTTGCTTCTAACTCTTATTCAGAGAAAGCCCTGCAGAGCTTACTGGAGTCCTTGACGTGCCCACCTTATACTCCAACTCAACACCTGGAACGGGAACAGGCTCTAGCTAAAGAATTTGCAGAAATCTTACATTTTACTCTTCGTTTTGATGAACTTAAGGTTAATAAAATCTTTTAATATGTGCTGATTTTTTTTCCATATATTTTGAACACCTGAAACTGATTTATTTCCTATCTTCCTTTAAGATGAGAAATCCAGCAATTCAGAATGACTTCAGTTACTACAGGCGGACAATAAGTCGCAACAGAATAAACAATATGCATGTAAGTAAATAGGCTGATAGGCTGTTTGATAGGCTGTTCACACTGAGGTATTTACCAGTGTGCATTTATGCCAGCTGTGATAATGCTTTTTTCTTTTGATTCTCTAGCTGTCATGTTCTCTCCTTCACACAGTTAATCAGCAGTCCGGGTCAAGTGATTAGACTGGAGCTATTCATGCGACAGTCTGCTTGCTGACATGAGCATGTACTACATATTTTCTTGCTGCTGGAAACTTTAAGAGTTTTACTAACTTTTTTTTTCCCCTCATGTTTTCATCAGCTAGACATTGAAAATGAAGTAAACAATGAAATGGCCAATAGGATGTCTCTGTTTTATGCGGAAGCCACACCAATGCTGAAAACACTCAGTAATGCAACTACATATTTTGTGTCAGAAGTAGGTAATGGGAGAGAAAAGGTACAATGCATTCTTAATTTTAGTTTTATAAGATGGTTTATTGAACGGTGGCTGTTTTCTAACCCTTCTAGAACAAAACCTTACCAATTGAGAATACAACGGACTGTCTAAGTACTATGGCTAGTGTATGTAAAGTCATGTTGGAAACACCGTAAGTTTTGCATTAAATCTTACTTTTCTTGTATGAGAGGAATTACACTGTATTTTACAGAACCACCTAGGATAGTCAATTTTTTGTATACAAAGCATGATCTGGTGTTAGAAAGCTTTGTCTCCTGTTTTAACCGCCTTTGATGTTTTTCATTAATCAGCACTGAATTTTGTTAAAGAAGGCTTAATGGTCAGGCTGTATTTCAACAAACGGTTGTAACAAGTGTAATCTTAAGCATATAGGCTTCAGTGTCTGTGTCTTCTTACAAACAAGCTAACCGGGGTCATAAGGCAAGTACTGCCCCTCGATTGCCCAAGCTGTTAAGTTATTAGCACACTTAGGGGCAAGATTTTGGCTCTTCCAAATAGCACTTTCCCAGATGATACACAGAGACAGTTCTGAGGAGATCTTTTTCGAATGGAGCCAACTTACCGTGGTTATGAGAATGTTCAGCTGTATGGAAACTCTGGAGTTGCTTTCCTATTTACTAGTACAGGTAGAGCCAGTGGGGTTACTGAAGGTAGTCTTTCTGTCTTTGAAGCACTTGCTCATGATGCCATGTAAGGAGTAGAATTGTTGAGGTTATCACTTGTGTGTTATGAAAATTCTGGAGACGTATATGTAGATGGGAGTCATCTCACAGTCCAGGGACATCTTAGAAGTAGTCACTGAAGTCTAACCTGGTTCTGTAAGCTTATTGTATGGCTAGAGAAATGAAAAGTTGTGATTCATCCAACAGAAGATAAAAATAAATGACTATGTTATTTGCTATCTAGTTCTAATTGTATGATAATCAAACATTTTCATATCTAGATGTCCGTAGCCTTTTATTCTGGTCATGTTACAATACTGTGCTATGTAAACAGAGGAAGAAAAATGAAGTCCTAATAAATTGAGAGGTAGCATAATATAGCTTCTAATGTTTTATTGAAATGTTTAAGTAAAAAAAAAAAGTTTTATATTGAAAACCAATGAATAACAGTAGATAAATGTATATATCACTTAGTAATGTGTCATCTACTCAATAATACTTGTTAGGAGAACAGTGAATGCATTGTGTTTTTTAGGCTGCTTCTGTACTGTAGTTCATTTTTGATTTCCTGATGATTTCAGGGATTAGAGCTGATAGGAACTGTTTTAACTGTGCCATCAGTATGATTGTTTTGGTACTGAAAAAATCAAGGAAAAACTCTGTGGCATGAGTTCTATCCAGTTCTGCATAACTGGCCTCCACATTTTAGATTCTTAGGGGACCTGGGTTCTTGAAGTTGCCTTCATGTGAGATGCATGTGAAGGCAGTCCCACCTACATGAAGCCCTGAGCTTACTAGCGCCTGACATTAGAAATGTTAGCTGTTTCAAAGTGGGAATTTAGGCAAAAGGAGCAGCCTTTATTTGAGGTCCTAGTATGTTACATTTCTAAGAGTAAACAAAAATATAGTCAGTCTCCATCATATTTCGTGAACTATTGAAGCCTTTGGTAAAACGTCCAAGACTGATGGCTTCAGAGATGTGAGAATCTGAACTTTTTGAGAGTGTTAGAAGGGGGTTACATATCTCTGTTTCCTAGCTTGCTTTCTAAATTGGCGAGGATTTAAGCAGTTCAGCGATCCCACTGACATTTGATTTCTGTAAAATATTATTAAGATTCTTCTTCAGCCTTAAATATTTAGAGTTCATGCATTGATAGTCTAGTTTGCAAAATTGTCCAGTTAAAAACAGTCAAGACTTTTTTTTTTTTTTTTTTTCTTTTGCTCTGTTTTCCAGAGAGTACAGGAGTAGATTCACCAGTGAAGAGACTCTTATGTTCTGCATGCGAGTAATGGTGGGAGTTATTATTCTGTACGATCATGTTCACCCTGTGGGAGCTTTCTCAAAGACATCAAAGATTGATGTAAGAATGACTTTTTAATACTCTATAAGTCTGGGAACACTCGTCTAGATTTTTTTCAGCTCAAGCTTATGCTTTTTGTATAAATCATTTTAATAGCTTTTGAATGGCAAAATTTAAATTCATCTTCACCTACATACTTTCATATATCAGCTTATTTGAAATTAAAATAAAGGTCATGTTTTTTTCTTTATATTTTCTTCCTTACACACATACTCATTTGTCTTTGTTAGCTCTGCTCTCTCCTGCCAACTGTACAGTTACACTAAAATAACTTTGTATTACACCTACCCTGGAATAAGTTCTGCTGTCATAATTTTTATTAATCATGTAATTTACTCTGAAATGCTCACTTTTGGCAATAATTCTATTGTAAACAAGCAAATATTCTACATTGTCTTTGCTTTGTCTGAGATCTAAAGTAGCAGAACCGAAATGTTCTTATTGTTATGTTGATAATGAGCCTTTAGTTTTAGTTTTGGTGTGACCAGACACAGGGAAATCAATGTTATTTTTTCATCTGATAGACACACACAGAGAAATACTCTACCAGCGCTACTTGTTTTTAATGTTTTTACAAACCTGAGTCTCCTGAAACGTGTATCTCAACAGAAATTTGCAGAAGCTGCAATTCATGAAAAAGATGTTAAGAGCCTTTCCCTTTACAAGATAACCTACTTCAATGTATACAGAAATATATATATATTATTAATTTTGGGAGTCATCCTTAGCATTTTTCATTTGCAGATATCAGTATTTTACTGCATCTCTTGTTTGACTCTGTTTTTCAGAAGGAAAGCTATGCTACAAAGAGGAGAACTGATTTGCCTAAGGTCGTGCAGCAGATAAAACCTGGGAATTGAATGCAGACTTCCTGACTTTTAGTTCAGTCTCTTGTCTAGAGGGCTATGCTCCTATATAAGTAAAATATTTGTTAGGACCAAATGTACAGTGTTTGTGCTTTGCTTTTCACATTTATCGTAAAGCCCTGTAATCCTACAGGATAGAGATGTAAAGTGGAAAGGAAGCACTTCTATTAGGAGGTATGACATGTACAGCTCAGTTTTTAAAAATGAATACACAGTCCCAAATCTTTATTTGCTTAATTAGTTTAGTGAGCCTTCTCTAACAAAAAAACTCTTGCAATATTTCAGATGATGGGTTGGTTTTACTATGAAAAACAACTCTTTTCTGCAGACTGGTCACTTCTTGGGAGCCATTTCAAGAGAAGTTCAGGGACAATGGAGCAAATTATCCTTCCCCTATTCTTTTGTGGTCGGAAACTGTATTTCAAGCTGTTAATTACAGGCACCTGGCTTAGATGTCCTAACTGCTTCTCTCCTTTGAGCGCTTTATGGATTCTAACAAAATGAAAATAAATAATTTGAATTTTTATTCCCTTTCAAGTTTAGGCCTGATCTGGTAGAGCATCTAAACCTGTAATGAGTGATGTGAACATAGTCTTGAGTGTCTCTGGTTTAGGAGAAGTAACTTTGTTATCTAACAATATGTGCTGCTGCCTTGAGAATTTCATCTGATCTGGTATTTGCATAGCTAGCTTTATCTTACAGGTAGAAATGAACTAGCTGGCCTGTGGCTGTTAGGCTAGTCATTGAGCAGAAGGGTGAGCGTTATGTTTTCCAAATAATTTTGATTGGCAAATACTTGGACTCCAGTTAGCTATTTAATCATCCACTTCCATAATAAGGCAGAGTTGCTGTTTAGCTACAAAGAAAACAGTAGATTTAGCACTGTAATGTGACTTGGACAATTAGACGGCTCGGATCTTGGCTCTGCCTCATCTTCATCTGTCATTTTAAATAAGATGGAATTCATCTAGGCTAACTTTTGAATAACTATTAGATATCTTCATAGCAATGGGAAGAAATAGGCACTTTTGCGTTATGATTCACCATATCTGAAAATATAATCTGAATAGATTGGAGGAATTTCTTTTTTCTCTTTATTGACTGTATAGGGAGTCAGTTTATTTGGTCAGATGAGTTCAGCCTCTGCTTTCTGTGTTTTCTTTCGTCTTTTGTAAATTTGGACAGTGTTTTCAGTCTGATTTTTAGTCTCCAAGGTGGATGTTCTTTTATTGTGGTATTTAAAATCAAACATCTTGTCACCATAAGTTATCACCAGTTAGATTTACAACTACAAACTGAATAATGGAAATTACTTTCCTGTGTGCAAGCACAAAAATCAAAGTCAAGCTTGAAGCATCTCTTCTGATAGATGCTAAAAGCAATGACATGGAACTCTTTACAAGTCTCACAAGTTTTAGCTTCTATCAGCTAGCTGTTCCTGATTTTTTATTTTTAAGTTTGAATTGGAGAAATCATGTGCAAGGTTAAATATATAGTTAATAAAGTGTGCGTGTGTGTATATATATGTGTGTCTATACTCTAAAGTAGACATTGTTTTCTCTAAAGTTAGACTTCTAACTTAAAATAGCTTTTAATAAGTTATAATGCCTTTCTCGTGTCTCACAGAACAGCATTAACACTCACTAAAAAATTAAGCTGCCTATCATTGGTGAAATTTTTCCTTGTTTTCAGCTAGTGCAATTTATATATTATTGTTCAATAGTGGCATGCTTCTGTTCCCAGATGAAGGGTTGCATAAAAGTTTTAAAGGAACAGCCACCTGACACTGTAGAAGGACTTCTCAATGCTCTCAGGTATGTATGGGATAATTGTTTGATTCAGCCTTAACAAATTCCTCTTTTTCTTTCCCAAACTCTTTGTATTCAGGACTCTCTTCACCTAAGAAGCTCGTATTATTTTAAAAAATGTCCTTTCAGGTGTTTCACCTCGGGTTTTCTTAAGTAAAATTAATACCTTTCAGCTCCATTTCACTTCGATAGGCAATGAGCATGAATATTGGAAGTCGTAATGCCCCATTCAGAGTAAAGGTTGGTTTAATAGCCTAACAATTTCACCAACTAAAAGGTAAACATTAGGTCTAAGGTAGTTTTCTAGGCTCTTGTTATACTCAGTAAGAAGAAACTGGCATCTTCAGAGAGTGTTTTATACTATTTCTTTCTAAGATTGGTTGAATTACTTTTCTGTCTTTATTGGTTACAGACAGCACCAAAACACTGAATGTAATGGGATTACTTTAGTTATAGGAAAGTTAGTTAGATGACAGAGATTTCACTGTTGGCTCTCCTGTAGACTTCTTAAGTCACTTCTGACAAATCACCTGGAGCTATTCTAAAAACTAATGTGATGCTTGACAACTAATTTTTAGACACTTTCTTAGAACAGACTTTAGAATTTGAAATATTTGCCTAAGCTGTGTGTATTATCAAAAACTGAAGTCCTCAAAACTGGACGCAAATAATTAGCGCTCTGTGCAGACCCAGTAAAGGAGACAAGGTGGAAGTCTGAGGAGGGAGTGGGAGAGAGAAGCTGCAAATTTAAGTAACTACTTATCTATTCCTGCATTGGAGTGTGTTTTAGACAGATTGAATAGAGAGTGTCAGTTTCCTTTTAAGGCACTGCTAACATTTTTTTCTTTTATTAAAATACCCCCCAGTGGTTAGAACACTTTCTAAGCTAAGAGTGGAACTTCTGTTTCTCCTGTAAATACCCTTGCTATTTCCCTTCTCAATTTCCCTATGATCTAGTAAACCATTTTTTTTAAATTCTGCTAAATAGTACCACTTCAAGAAGACAGCAACGTAAATCCCAGTCCTGTAGCTAAGTGGTTAAGGTGCAGTCTTGGGAAGCAAGACATAGTGGGGGGACTTCCCTGAAAATGAGGAGGGAGGCATGGTACCAAGTTTAGTATTTTGTATCACAGCTATATTGAATTCTCTAGCTGTTGAACTATTGGATAGAGTGAGAATTGCAGTCATAACCACCTCCATCTTTGCTGATCATGCCTGTTGAATTAGAGTTGATATGGAGCTAAATCCTACAAGTATCAGATATGTTTTGAGCTTATGTGATGATTGGTCTCTCTAGGAACATAAACAGTGGAGAATGTTTGCTCTTAAATGGAAAAAAAAAATACCCTAAGGCTCTTCAGTCCTCCCAGGATATTCCCAGAAGTGTAACTCACCACTAACCAAACTCTGCTGGTTTAAAAAAATTAAACTAAAACAAAATAAAAAACCCTCTAGGTAATGATACATCAGGAGACGCAAAGGTACAGAACCTTTAAGAAACTTGCTCTTAAAATTAAGCTTCTAGGTACTGCCAAAATTTAACCTAGCTTCCTAAATCCTTTTGTAGTTTTCACCCTAATTCCTATGTCTTTCCATGTTTTTTTTTTTCTTTTGAGGTCTCTAAGTAAAAAAAAAAAAAAAAAAGATAAGAAAGAGAGAATTCCTGCAAAAAATTATGATAATGTAGTAGAAAAATGGTAAACAGTATCAAGTGCTGTCCTTGAAATAAGATTTGAATTCAGTTTCCTGCTCAATCACAGATGTTTTTGACTGCAGACCCATCTTTTAAATTTAAATTAGCGTACTTGCTGCACTGAAGTTACTGTGAGTGTTGGCTTGAGGCCACAATTCTCTACCTACTAACAGGGAATCATTTATTGAAAGATATCTTGAAGGTAAAGAAGACCTGACAGACTATTAGCAGTAAAGTTCCAGTGGTCAGTGACTACATATAAGTGTCTTTAAATATGTAGTAAAACTCTTTTCATTTCCAAAACAGGCATTGAAGTATTCACTTTTCTAAGCCATACTTATTTTACAAAATGCTGTTCTAATACGCGCTTGTAATTTTTAGGTTCACTACAAAACACCTGAATGATGAATCTACTTCAAAACAAATCCGAGCTATGCTGCAGTAGTATCCTGAGACAAGTAGATGCTTGTATTGACCACAGAAGATGTGTATGTTTACATAATTTAATACTGTTTGATGTTAATACTTGTGTGTATTTACATAACCATTTTCTTCACATTGCTAAAACATATGAACTTGTAGTCATAACCTGACTGACTTTATATAGTGCAGCCTAAGTTTTAATGCTAGCCTTTATCTTTTGACTTTTAAAATACTTTTTTACTTAGATACTTCAGCTACACCTACAACAGTCAATCTGTGCATTTTAATCCTCAACCTTCTATTCCACAGAAATAAGTAGTAAAGACAAAATGGAGATCAAATAAACTGAAATATTGAATAATTACCAGAGAAGTGAAACTTTAAAGGAGGAGAAAGTTAATATAAGTGAAAATAAAATTCAAATATTGGATGTGTTTTAAAAAAACATATGCACAGGTTTTTAGTCACTTAATTTTACAATAGCTCATCAAATTTGTATGAATAGAAGGTAACCTGAATGTTCATCACCCTCATGAAATGTGTTGTCTTTCCTGTATTAAATGGAAGATGAGAAACCCCTGATTCCAAGAATTACAGACTGGCTGACATCCAAATATGTATTGTGAAAGAGGTCATTTTACCTCATTTATTTAGTACAGCCTTTATCTTTCCACTACTGAGAAATTATTACCCTTTTTCAAGTTCAGTATAAATAAACTTGAAATGTATTCTAAGACCATTGCCGGATTTTGAGTCTGTATAATTTTATTAGGTTTAGAAAGGGAAAGAGCAAATTCTAATGCCTTGACTTAAATAGAAAATGATTTGTCAGTGTGACTATATCATGGTAAATATTATCTGCTAGAGACAGCTCTAACTGGTAAGTAATTTTTTTACTGATATAAAATGGTTTAAAGCAAAACACTTCATAGCAGCAAACTTCCCTAGTGTCAAATTGTCCTCATCAGACTAAGGACAATTTAAAGAAGTTTTAAGAGTTGAGCTGTTACTAGGCACTCAGTCAAGTTCCTTTATAGTAATAGTCATCAGCTCATTCAGAGCGAACACAGAAGTATATTTCAGCTCACTGCTCCTCATTGTTTTTTAGACATGATAGACCCTTCAAGGAGTTGAGTTCCTTGCTGAGTTGTTTGTTCCTAGTTTCTAGTAAATTTTCCAGTAAATGGAATAGAAATATTTTGCCAAAAGCAGCAAAGTGCTCTTGCTCTGTTAAGTGTTTCTCGAGGGATCTGTAGTTGCTGTACATATTCTTGCAGAGGTCACATTCTGAAGCTGTGTTCATTTCTGTGTACTTTGCTTGCATGTATGCATGAAAACTCCAGTTCTTGTGCACAGATTCAGATTTGTATGTGTTTATCCTTGTGTATGTAAGTCAGTTTGTGTGCTGTCACTGGAATTTTCATGCATTCACATGGAACTTTCAATTTTCACTCCTGAAAACTTTACTCTTAGTATGCTGAAGAGATATTTGGTCTGCTAAGACTCAGCTGTGCTGTGACAAATTTAGTCATTGAACTCAGTCCTTAAGCAGTATGAAGATTATAAACTCTTTGGCATAGGAATTGTCTTAGGCTTTATTTCTGAGCAGAACTGCCAGGTTTCAAACCTTGTTAGAACCTATAGAAGCTACTGTTACACATGAGATACTGTATACCACTGCAACTAGAGAGTTCATTTCATATATCTGCAGTTGTAGCAGCAGATCACTATACTGTTGTCAGGAACAGAATTAGAAATTGATAGTAGCCTTTTCTTTCTTCTGGAAGCAGTGATCACACCGTGTTTGTGAAGTAGAAAATCCACTGTTTACACACTCCATTTTTAATGGGGGGACATTTACAAATGTATATTAGGGAAAATACTGCTTTCATCTTAGCCGTTTTCAGATAGGTAAGTGTAGGTGGATTCCAGGTCATTCTGTTGAGCTTTAGTAGATAAAGTTAATACATGCTTACCTGCAGTTATTTGTCAAACAAGGAACCCTTATCTTTAGGTAGCCCAGAGGAGAGCTACTTGTCACTTGTATAATAAAAATATAAACCTTAAAGCATTCTGTAAGTTGTCATGTGCTGTTTGCTGAAGTCACTGAATTTCTTTGCCTGGTATGTTTTTGTACAGAATTTTGTTTGAAATAATAAAAAACAGTTTGGTACAGTAAGCATTTGGACTGTCTGTATTTGGAAATGACATACAAAAGTGAAAGTACCCTGTTTAAAGTTTTGGGTCTAGGATATAGTAGGCTCACCTGAAGTCTCTTAATAGTCTCTTAAAAATGAAACATTTTACATGGGTTTTAATGCCACAACGATATAAGCTGAAGTTAGTTACACAATTCCTGGATTTTTCTGATGGTTTGTGACACTTGTCTTTCATCTTGATTAGGGGAAAACTGTTTATACAGCCATACAAAGCAGGGGAGATGAATCCCATCCATGATTTTATATATGTGCACATTAGTCACTCTGGGCTGCAGTGGCCATCTCAGGTTGCCTTTCTAATCAGTAACATCACCAGAGAATTATTCATTTAATCTTAAGATGAGTGCAAATTAATTGCTCTCTGAAGAGAAGCTATATAGACTAATGGTCAAACTACTGACCTCTGTTGAGTCTTGTTAGTATACCTTGTTACTTTGGCTCATGATTATGTAAGAATATAGAGTTTGTCATATTGTAAATATTTGAGCCTCATAACCACAGCGGTTTTGGAATCTACCTAAGTGCCTGTGGCTAGTTTGAGTCAGAATAGCCCTAGAAAAAAATGTGCTTGTTTCATGGTGGGAGAAAATGCTATTTTTGGTCGATATGAGTTTGAAACACTGGAATTTGCTGCTGCAAATATAACAGGTGTCATCTCAACTCAGTACAGTTTAAGACTTAAGCTTTCTCCTACTACTAAGTGACAGAAGGAAGCATAGTTACTAAGATTATATTTTCTGGTATGTGACAGGCCATATCACGCACATAAAATACCTAACGTTTTCCATGTCTGCTAACATTTACAAAGCAAAGCAAAATCTGTGTTGCTTCCTGTGTTATATTTCAACTACATTCAAACTGGAAATAAGATGCTAGTAGTATGTAGATGACTTGTGTTCTTATATTTAATCTAAATTAAACAAATATAGGACATGCATAAACTTTTCAAATCAGATATCCTGTCTTTCTCTTTTCCTCCTGTTTCCTTCTTGAGAAGTTTAATGGAATCAATATACTACCAAAAAAAAAAAAAAAAAAAAGTGCCAGTAGGTATATGCAAACTTTTGGGAACCATTTCATCTTTTTTTCATCCCACATCCAGTTTTGGCTATATAGGGGTTCATATTCACGTTTAAATATCTCTACAACCCTCACAGAAAACCTATTTGAATATTGGCAAGAATCCTTATCTTCAGCTTCCATGTTTGCAAAATATGGCTTAAAAGAACAATGAGAAATAAAAAAGAACGATCAAGTGTTGGAGCAACAACAGGAACTAAGGAGTTCACAGAATCATAGAATAGCTGAGGTTGGAAGAGACCTCTGGAGATTTGGTCCAACCCCCCTGCTCAAGCACCTTCTGCCAGACCAGGCTGTCCATGACCATGTGCAGCTGACTGTTGAGTATCTTCAAGGATGGAGCCTCTGCAACCTCTCTGGGCAACCTGTTCTAGCGTTCAACCACCTTCACAGTGAAAAAATGCTTTCTTATGTTCAGACAGAATCTCCTGTGTTTCAATTTGTGCCCATTGCCTCTCATCCTATCACTGGGCACCACTGAGAAGAATCTAGCTCTGTCATCTTTGTTCTCTTCCCCCATTAGGTTTATACACATTGATAAGATTCCCCTGAGCCTTTTTCTTCTCAAAGGTGAATAGTCCCAGCATTCTCAGCCTCTTCTCAAATGATAGATGCTCCAGTCCCTCCATGTCTCTCCTATACTGGCATTCCCAGAAGTGGACATAGCATTCAAGATTTGGTCTTACCAGTGGTGAATAGAGAAGGTTCACCTCCCTCGACCTGCTGTCAATAGCCTTCCTAATGTAGCCCAAGATGTTGAAGCAGGCACACGTTTTCCCTAGCCTTCCTTTTGCTGCTGCTGTACCTGTAGAAGCCCTTCTTGTTGCCTTTCATGTCCCTTGGCAAATTCAATTCCGTTTGGGCTTTGGCTTTCTTATCCCCATTCCTGCATGCTTGGACAGTGTCTTTATATTCCTCCTGAATTATTTGTTTCCCTAAACACCTCTTGTGTGCTTCCTCTTTTGAGTTTAGTCAGGAGCTCGTTGTTCACCCTCCTTCCACCTTTACTTGACTTCTTGCTCTTTGTGGTGGACCATTCTTGAGTTTGGAGGAGGTGATCCTTGAAAATCCACCAGCTCTCCTGGACCGCTCTTCTCTCCAGGACTATAATCCATGGAATTCTTCCAAGCAGATCCCTGAATAGGTCAAATTAAAGTTCCCCTGTTAAAGCTGTCCTGGAAATCATCTTGTGGTTGTATAGTTGGGAATATGCTGAAAATATTGCATGTATTCCAAAACTATTAGTTTAAGTGTGTGGCTATATGAACATCAAAAGCCAAGAAATATAAAATTTTACTTATATAAGAGTTTGTTAATAGTCAGTTGTAGATAGTTGGAAGAGTTCTTTTTGATTTCCTTAGAAAATAGGACACACAACTATTCTCTTGCCTCTGAAAAATTCTCTAATGCAGACTTCCAGAATCTGTGGATGCCATGAAGCAGATTAAATAAGATAATGGGAGCCAGTGAGCTGAAACAGTGACATGGTTTTGATTTGCAAATAAATGAATAAACCCCATTTTAGTTAAAATGAAATGTTATAGCAGATCTCCAGGTATCTAGTAGTTTAACACAGTAGTCTGTAATGCTTCCTGTTACAGACTAATAAAGATGAATTCTTGACTGCCACATAATCAAAACTCTGCAAACCTGAATCTCTTTTACACCAATTTGACACAAATGTAATTCAGTTTATTTCAGTAGAGCTGTTTCCGATTGACATTCGTGTAAATGATACCCTTCGTATTTTCTCAGTCGTGGCCTTTGACCTAAGTTGCTTATTACTGAGCAAATTGAGCCTTCTGCTAGTGCAGATCAATGACGTAACATGATAATCTTGTTCTTGTCTGCTTTGAAATTAAAACTAAAATTAACAGTGCAGTAGGTGTTCCAGAACATCAGTAAATATATAGTTAAAAAGCAAACCAACCAAGCACTAATCCCTAGTTTAACAGGCAGATATCTCAGGATTTTTCAGCGGATCTGAATTTGGGGTCCAGCTGAAATCAACATAATCCTTGGATAGTTGGGCTGTGACAATTAAATATCTAGACTTGGGTATTAAGAAATTCTTCCCACACCTCTTCATATTCTAGAACTGTAAACAAAATGTAAGGTTAGAATATGTTTTATGTGTCTTGGATGAAGAAAATGGACATTACAGCCCATGTGACTGTTCTCATTCTGATAATTCATTCACCGAAGTGAATTCCTAAAAGAAATATAAATGGCTGTTAGTAAAACAGCAAACAGCTATAGCTACTCTACTGCTACCTTGAATATTGTGGAGGAATTTGTCTGCTTCTGTAGACACACAAAAGAAGTTGAATGGTGATAGTGGAAGATGATCAACCTCAGCTGGTGAATGAGCACTGGAACAGGCTGCCCAGAGAGGTGGTGGAGTCTCCATCCTTGGAGATATTCAAAAGCCATCTGGACTGGGTCCTGGGCAACCCGATCTAGCTGATCCTGCTTGAGCAGGAGGTTGGACTAGATGATCTCAAAAGGTCCCTTCCAACTTCAACCATTCTATGATTCTGTGATTCAGCTGGTTTGGACTGTTCATAATGAAAAGATGTATGGATGCAGTCACTCGGCAGTTCAGAACATGAGCTATCCTGGGGACTGTGCGACATGACCAAGTCCCAGGATCAGATCATATGAGATGGGCGGAGAACTTCTGAAGGGCTTTGGCCAGGAATTATTTCTACTCAAAATGAAGAATTTGGTCTATTTACAGGCATGATTTTAAGGTGCTGTGGTAGGCTGAAGCTTAAGGGAGACCCTTAACCTTACCTCCCTTTCTCTAGCTGAAGCATGGCTCGGGGCAGAGCCTAATTTTCCAATTCTCTTGCAGCCTGAAGGCCCACCCCTGCTATTGGATGCTTAGCTTTATCCTATAATGTAATGAATACAGTGTGAGGGAATGAGAGGTGACTCATCTAAGCTCACCCCTCCCACCACCTTGTATTCTTGTAAATGCAAACTTCCCAGCAAATTTGGAGAGACTGCAATTGAACCTCAGTTTGTTACAGTAAAGTTACAGAGAAGGCTATTGAAAAAAAGTGATCTTGTATTTTATTTTATTTTGCACACAAGGCTGTGATTAATTATAGGCACTTTAACCATTTAACTCAAACTGAAATAGTATGCAGCATCAGAGCTCAAAGGCCCTCTAACAGAAATTTATCCAAACAAGATTCCTTAGACTGACCTTGAACTAGGATTCTTAGATGAACTTTACTAAAAATGGATACTTGATCTAGTTACTGAGATACTGTCAGTATAAGACAGAAGCAGCTATCTCTCTACAAAATTTTTTCATTTAGAGAAAGAAATATTGTGTTATGTAACCAGCCTTATTACAGGATTTCTTGGAGGCTTTTATTATGCATATCCAATTAAATCTACGTATTTGTTCTTCTGATTAATTTTGGATTGCACATACTCATGTATACATTCATAATAGCATCTGTAATGTTTACACAGTCAAAGATTATTTTTAACTTCTGATTTAGCCAAATCTCCACAGCTGCGTTTTAAAACTACAGGGTGAATGCTACATTTATTTAACATAGTCTGTCAAAGTGACATTTGCTTTATTAATTTTGGAAGTTTAATAACCCAAAGAAGATTTCTTTTGTTCAGTGGTTTCACATTGACACTGAGACCCACTACTCTGATTGGTTTGCACAACTGTTGTTATTATTTTAATTGATTGAGATATGCAAATATGACAAAGTAGTTTTTCTTTATTTTTGTTGTTCATGATATAATTGGCCAGATCTTTAAATAATACAGCTCAGTGTAGGTTAAGTGAAGTCAGTAAAAGTACTTGAACATATGATATCTGAAAATCAGTTTAAATTATTTTATTGAAAAGTATTACTTCTGATACAGGATTATTTTTTAAACAAGTACTGGTAGTCCTCCTTACTATACATACTGTCCAAATGGAAAATAGAATTTTACCAATATAGATATTACTCGAGTATCACAGAATCACAGAATCACAGAATGGTTGAGGTTGGAAGGGACCTCTGGAGATCATCTAGTCCAACCTCCCTGCTCAAGCAGGGTCACCTAGAGCATATTGCCCAGGATCACATCCAGACGGCTTTTGAATATCTCCAGCGAAGGAGACTCCACTACCTCTCTGGGCTACCTGTTCCAATGCTCTGTCACCCTCACAATCAAGAAGTTTTTTCTCAGGTTCAGCTGGAACTGCCTGTGGTTCAGTTTCTGCCCGTTGCCTCTTGTCCTGTCGCTGGGCACCACTGGGAGAAGAGGCTGGCCTCATCCTCTCAACACTCCCCCTGCAGATACTTGTACACGTTGATGAGATCCCCCCTCAATCTTCTCTTCTCCAGGCTGAACAGGCCCAGCTCTCGCAGCCTTTCTGCAGAGGAGAGGTGCTCCAGCCCTCTAATCATCTTGGTAGCCCTCCGCTGGACTCCCTCCAGTAGGGCCATGTCTCTCTTGTAGTGGGGAGCCCAGCACTGGACACAGTACTCCAGATGTGGCCTCCCCAGGGCTGAGGACAGGGGCAGGATCACCTCCTTCCACCTGCTGGCAACACTCTGCCTAATGCACTCCAGGATACCCCAAGGGCACACTGCTGGCTCATGCTTAACCTGTCGTCCACCAGGACTCCCAGGTCCTTTTCCATAAAGCTCCTCTCCAGCAGGTCAGCCCTAAACATGTCCTGGTGCCTGGGGTTCTTCCTCCCCAGGTGCAGGACCCTGCACTTGCCTTGGTTGAACTTCACGAGGTTCCTCTCCGCCCAGCTCTCCAGCCTGTCCACGTCCCTCTGAAGGGCAGCACAGTCTTCTGGTGTGTCAGCCACTGCCCCCAGTTTAGTCTCATCAGCAAACTTGCTGAGGGTGCACTCTGTCCCTTCCTCCAGGTCATTGATGAATACATTGAACAAGACTGGATCCAGGACTGGCCCCTGGGAGACATCACTAGCTACAGGCCTCCAACTTGACTCTGCGCCATTCACCACAACGCTTGGAGCTCTGCCATCCAGCCAGTTCTCAGTCCACCTCACTGTCCACTCGTCTAGCCCACACTTCCTGAGCTTACCTAGGAGGATGTGATGGGAGACAGTGTCAAAAGCCTTGCTGAAGTCCAGAAAGACAACATCCACTGCTCTGCCCTCATCTACCCAGCCAGTCATTCCATTAGAGAAGGCTATCAGACTGGTCAAGCATGATTTCCCTTTGGTGAAGCCATGCTGACTACTCCTGGTCACCTTCTTGCCCTCCAGATGCTTAGTGATGACCTTCAGGAGGAGCTGTTCCATCACCTTTCCCAGGATGGAGGGGAGGCTGAGAGGCCTGTAGTTCCCTGGCTCCTCCTTCTTGCCCTTTTGGAAGACTGGCGTGACACTGGCTTTCTTCCAGTCCTCAGGCACCTCTCCTGATCTCCAGGACCTTTCCAAGAGGATGGAGAGTGGCCTAGTGATAACATCCGCCAGCTCCCTCAGCATTCGTGGGTGCATCCCATCGGGGCCCATGGATTTGTGGATGTCAAGTTTGGACAAAAGATCTCTAACCCGATCCTCCTCAACCAAGGGAGAGTCTTCCTTTCTCCAGCCTTCCTCTCTTGTCCCCAGGGTCTGGAATTCCTGAGGACTGGCCTTAGCAGTGAAGACTGAAGCAGAGGTGGCATTCAATAACTCTGCCTTCTCTATATCCTTTGTTACCAGGGCACCCGCCCCATTCAGCAGCGGGCCCACGTTTTCCCTAGTCTTCCTTTTGCTACTGATGTATTTGAAGAAGCCCTTCTTGTTGTCCTTGACATCCCTTGCCACATTTAATTTCAAATGGGCCTTAGCCTTCCTTGTCGCATCCCTGCACGCTCTGACAACGTCCCTGTATTCCTCCCAAGTGGCCTGGCCCCTTTGCCACATTCTGTACACTTCCTTCTTCTGTTGGAGTTTGGCCAGCAGTTCCTTGCTCATCCATGCAGGTCTCCTGCCCACTTTGTTCGACTCCTTACTCAGAGGGATGCACCCATCTTGAGCCTGGAGGAGGTGATGCTTGAATATTAACCAGCTTTCTTGGACCCCTCTTCCTTCTAGGGCCCTACCCCAGGAGATTCCTCCAAGTAGGTCCCTCAAGAGGCCAAAGTCAGCTCTCCTCAAGTCCAGCGTTGCAATCCTACTCATTGGCCTGCTCCCTCCTCCTAGGATCCTGAACTCCACCATCTCGTGGTCACTGCAGCCAAGGCTGCCCCCAGCCTTTACCTCTCCAACTAGACCTTCTTTGTTCGTTAGTACAAGGTCTAGCATTGCACCTCTCCTTGTTGGCGTCTCCACCACCTGGGTCAAGAAGTTATCCTCAGTGCTCTGCAGGAACCTCCTCGACTCTTTGTGTCTAGCTGTGCTGTCTTGCCAGCAGATGTCAGGGTGGTGGAAGTCCCCCGTGAGAACCAGGGCCTGTGATCGTGAGGCTACTTCCAGCTGTCTGTAGAAGGCCTCATCGATGACTTCCTCCTGGTCAGGTGGCCTGTAGTAGACCCCTACAACAGTGTCACCGATGTTACCCTGCCCTTTAATCCTTACCCATAGGCTCTCAACTTGCTCTTCATCCACCCCGAGGCAGAGCTCCATACATTCTAGCTGCTCCCTCACATAAAGAGCAACTCCACCACCTCGCCTTCCTGGCCTGTCTTTCCTAAAAAGCACATAGCCATGTGTTTGAGAGTATGCATGTGTTTGAATCAAGAGATTCAATGTTACGGAAATGAGAAGACACAGAACAATTTAGGTGGAGTTTGACAGATATGACCAAGCCACTGATCTTTGTTAATGCTGGAAAACTCAACATTCCTTAGACATTTCATACTTCTAAGATACATACCTGGTTTAAAAAAAAAAAAAAATCTGTCTTCTCTTCCTTAAACTCTGATCCTAGGAACAATTTGAAATGTCATTGTGCATAAAAATCAACAAAGAAAATATTTGTGATTCTTAACTCTGAGGGGTACAGTATTCAGTCTAATCCAGGTTATTTTCATGCCAGGTAGTGATTGGGCCGTTTCTGTGTAAAGTCTGAAATACAAAATGCCCGTGAAATAGCAGTTTTTGGCCTAATGTGGACAGTCAGTCTGGGATCTTCTGTGTATTTGGAAAGTCCATTTTTTTCCTCTGCTGTTCATTCAGTTGTTTCACAATTGTATTAGAAATTTCTGTTGGAAGAATTCCTCTGAGTGAGTCATCTTTTATTGACTTCATGGGTCAAGATGCATAAAAATGAAAGATAGCATTGTGGACTTTGTAGTGACGGGTCATTTACCTCCCTGATCTTGCAAGCAGAATGAAAATAAGTCATGGTCAGAGTACTGGCATCAGAACTGCTAAAAATACATCCTCTCACCTTCTTTTTCATGATTTTTTTCCTCTCATTTCAAAATTCGAAAATATATTTTTGCCTCTATTTAAAGCAGAGAATTTCTTCCAAAGCTTTTTTTAGATGGGACTGATACGCCTTTTGAAGTGTCAAATTTTGAATCCTGTCTGTAAAAGACATCTTCACAGATACAGGTGGCAGGGGTTATAACCTTAATTTTCATTTAGTCTGTCAATGGACACCACTTACAACAGCCTTGGGCTTTGCCTGAGGTAACAAATTATGTCATACTCTATGCAGTCCTCCAAAGTCTATGGAGAGACGGGCTGCTACAGAGGGTAATTCATTCATTCGAAAACTCCAATTTTAGAGTGGGCTGAATCACCCCCTAGAAATGCCTCTCTCTCCACTGACTAAAGAGATCCTAGATTGCTACCTTGGATGAAACACTCAACTTTTAGACTGATCCTGAAGAGATGTGACTGCACATCTAGGTGTTCCCAGTATCAGAAAGTCTTTACTTTGAGGATGGTCCTGTGCTATCCTGCATTGGGATATCTGCAACGGTGGAAGAAGTACTCACACAACATGAGCAGCAATACAAAACAAACAACCTGGTTTTCTCTCTGAGTTAGTTGATTATTGAGGTTCTGATCCAAAGTCTGTACAAGTCAGTAGCCTTCAAATTGTCAAGTTGAACACCAACAGAAAAATCCAAACAAAAAACTCCTTATTCTTACAAGCTGTAAGCTTTTTCTTCATGGGCTCCAATAAATCATCCTGTCTCTCTAGTAGCGCTCGGCTATCTGACAGCATAACGAGCAATGCTAATTTTCACAACAGGGTTCAGCAGTTCAGCCTTACTGGGTTACTAGAACACCTTTGACTTTCTCTCTCTCTGGTCTCTTCCATCTGTATCCACTTTGAATAAACCTCTAAATACTAGTATGTTTTAAGCATGATACCTTACATTTGCCAAAGTATGAGTTTCATGCTCAACCACATCAGTTGAGAGCTAACTGAAATTTCCTTAGTAACGTGGGTGTGAATCTGCCCACACATTGCATATTGTAATTAACAAGAATCATCAAAATAATAAGTTTTATTACCACAAATAATTGTTCAATTGGAAAGGCTCAATAGATATTCAAATAAAGAATTTACATCAGCAACAGAATGCAATGGTTGACATAATTACAGAGCTGGTATTTTTAATACATAGATTAAAAAAAATCCCTACATTCACAACTGCTGCATTTACTAAACCCAGGCAAAACCTGGTTATATATATACACACATTATTATATTCTGGGAGATTGTTTGCATTTTAAAATAAATTTGCCTCCATCATGTTATGCCCATCATTGCGTTTGCTGTCTTTGACATATGAGGAATGTGTGCTGATAGAGTGGGTTTCAAGTGCGTATTTTAGAACATACAGAGAAAAGGTCTGCTCTTAAAACCTGTCCAAAAGTTTTGCTCATCCAAGCAAAGAAAAATGAACGATCTCCTCAGCTCGAAGGCTGAACATCAGAACAAACAACTGTTTATTAACTGTTTTCAAAGACATTGATATTTTGCATTTGAATCTGCTGAAGAAAACTGCAAACTACTGATGAGCAAATGACAAACATGAAAGAATTCAAGTTTAAGTTAAGTTCCGGGTTTAACCGAGTTCAGTAGAAAGACTGCATGAATCTTGGCTGACTTTGGATCAGTTTTTAACTGACTTTTAAACATTACCTTTATTTTGAAGATAGATCAAAAGCAAATAAAAGGTATGGCTGGCTGTTCAGTCTCAGACAAAAGTTCTCATTAAAAGCTTATCTCAGGGATATCAGTGAGAATTTGTTCAAGTGAAGTTAAGGGACTGGGTCATTTACCAAACTTTTAATTTTCTTTCACTGTTTGTATTTTTAACCTGAGTTAGACTTGCTACTGTAAACTGTTTTGATCTGCAAACATTCTGAAAATCATAGGCAAAACGTCTCTGCTGGAATAGCCCTGTGCAAAGCAGGAAAAAAAAAAGCTTTTTATCATAGCTATGGTATGCTTGTGAGAGGAAGATGTCTTCCACGTGCTTTTTGTACAGCATGAAAAACAAGACAGAACAGGATAGCACAGAATTTGGCCCATAGTTTAATCTTATTAAGCATTTTAATTTTTGTTGTTTTTTTCACTGTGAGTCAGATTTCTCCTTTATTAGCAGTGCTACTCTCTGTCAACTTTTTTTTTTTTCTGTACTTAGATTTCATAGAAATTTTTTGCTTCTGCTAAGATCTGTTTTTATCTTATAGAGAAAGAAAATAAAAAGGCCAGTCTGTTATCTCACATTTCAGTTAAGTCTAACATATATTTGCTTAGGGGTGAAATAGGTTGAAGAAAAAAGGGAAATGTCAAAAATGAATAATAAATGGCATATAAACAGAAGCAGATTTTCTGTGATATGTTACCCCTGATAAACTTGATAATGTTTCCCAAATGTGTTGCCTTGGTTCAGATCCAAATCTACTGGTCAGGTTTTATGTGCTATTTTTAATTTTACTGCTTAAAAAACTTTACATCATCTTGTAGGAATTCCCTCCTACTGCATAGCTCTATCTAGTTATTTGTACGTTAAAATTCATCTTAATATAGATTCATATAAAACATGTGTTACCACAGAGGCAGCAAAAAGACAGATCTGGGTGGGTAAAACAAGCTGGATTTGCAAGGAAACTTTTTTTTTTTTAAATGAAATATGTTTTCCTTTTGAGGTCACTCAACTGTTTGATATTGTAGACTCTAAGGTCTTTCCATTTGGTAAACTTTCCTTGCCCTTTAAACAGTGAAATCAGAATGTGAAAGGCGAATACAAACAGCTCGGGACAGGGAGACCTGGAAACATTTAGGGTCTCACAAAAAGCCTCTAGAACTAGGCAGTAAAATCAAGAGGTATTGAAAAACAACTTCCCTCTTTGGAATACTTACAAAAAAAGAGCTTAATTCTCCTCTGCTACAGGTACAGCAGCACTGTGTTCAGTAAAGTTACTCTACTCTAGAATGATCTTAGTAGAGATACTTTTTAGAGGAAGAATCATCCTCAACTTAAAATATTAAAGACAATGAAGGCAGTAAAATGAACTGAGAAAAAAAAAGGAATGATGCTTCCACTGACACATAGCACTGACAATAATGATATCAGAAAATACAATCTTAGTAACAGGAAAATGCTGCAGTGTTGCTTGCTGATCAGTCCATTAGCTAAAGGTTGGTTTTTTTACTGTTAACCCATAGCAAGTAATAGATATGTTGAAAGTAACATACTTAAATATACAGTTCATGCTTCAGTGCCTCAGCCTTAGCTAAATTCAGTGTTTTTAAGTAGACTGGGTCTGATGAACTTGGTCATAATATCCTGCCAGTCAGGCCATGGGCCAGAGAATAGACCCTGCCACTGTTTAGTTTATCAGCAGAGATGTAGCCTTGAACTAAACCTGAGTCCTTTTGAGATGATAATGTAGGCATTTTGAATCTTACCCCCAAAAACTGTGGTTCAAGAAGACACATGTTGGATGTGGAAAGAAAAGGATCTTCATCAGAATTTTGTTTTGTATTACATTTTATCTTCCATGCAATTATTCCTTTAAACTACCCCCAAAATATGCTCATTTCTATTCAGAAAAATGTGTAATTTTAATAAATAATATTATATAAAAGTGTATCCAGTTAATGAACTATAAACTCAACTATGCATTGTAAAATATAAGAGGAGTTTGTGTGTGATTTCTCATTCTCTGTTGAAACACCATAACTGATTTCAAATGTAAAAATGTATCCTGACTGACGTTTCTGAACATTAGGGCAAAATACATTCTATACAATAATATTTTAAAACGTAGAAATTTAGAAAATAGAAATTAATGGATAAGATATCTTTGTGCTGGTTCTCACTACGAAAGCAACCTTTTTGCCTTTGTTTGCCAGTTCATAAAATAGGGATAATTATACAAGGCTAGATCATTTAATCAGCAGGTTAACATGGCTTGCATGAGAACACTGGAGCCTGAGATTACATTTGTTTTTCTTCCTTATTTGAGTACCCTTTAACTGTAAGAGTGGTTTGCTAAAACCATGAATTATAATTAATATAATCTGAGAAAGGTGAAGTGTAGTATAATTGAATATGAGCAAAATTTTCTTCTTGCTCTTTACGCCTACTATGTAATTATTTTCAGCTGATAGTCAAAATAAGTAAGAAAAGAACAAAAGAAAATCTAATATTTATAATGATGGATATAATAAACATGGGTGCCAGACAAAAGCTGAATTTTGTGAATTATTCTTTATATTAAAGTCCATTACTTCTTGATTTTACACCATGTTTTGGGAGCAAACTTGAATCTAATATTACGAGTTTTGTGTTTTCTTCATTTATTTCTAAGCCTGTAGAGTAAAACCAGGGTTGTGTGAGTTACTGCTGACATAGGCTAAATGCTAAGCCACAGACTTCACTGCTCTGTGGGTCGCTTCGCAGCCAGAATCCTAGGGTATAAGGATGTATTTAGAGACGCTCACGGGCCCTGGCCGATGCTGATGTAATGATGCATTCCTGTGGATTGCAGTCTGTTTTAAAAGAGAGATATACGGTTCATGTGCTGAGTGGTAGGAGTCCAGCTCTGCTACATCCTGCAAAGAGGCCAAAGAAGGAAGCAAGACACAGTGGCAGTAAGAATAAAAAGAGAAAAATGTGCTGCATATAAGATTTGGGAAAAAAAGCAGTGAAAAAACAAAAAACCCTCTGAGTAAGTTGGAACAGGGAACAATACAGCTTTATACAAACTACGCTCCATAGAGGATGATGTGTGTACAGCTCAGAGAAGGGGTTTCCTCACTCAAATGCCTGTGTAAACATGGCTCAGGAGCCTCAGTCTCTTCTTTTACATATTGTTTATATTCTAGTGCAATTCCATTAGTTTTAATGACATCAGCAGATAATTCCTCCAAAAATCCAGAAGCTTTCCTTTATTCCAAATGCTAGTAAAATAAAATACTTCATGATTATCCCTGCAGTAAAAGCCTAAGAAGAGAAATCTCACATGTTAAATATACATCACACTGTAGGAAGGTAATAAGGGCAGTATAGGAAACTATACAGATCTGTATACGCTGTTGCTGTATATATGGTCTCAGATGCATCTTTGGGGCACCAAATTATATTAGAGAAGATTACTATGAAGCCGAAATATAAGAGAGAATGGTATCTACAGAAGGCAGCCGAGATCTCTGGTGAGCCAAACTCACTCACTTCCACAGGTTTTCTACCCAAATGAGGACTATCTGAAAACTGAGCAACGACCTCAGTGTTTGGTTAACTGAACATGCAACGTCAGAGACATGAAGTTTTCTAACCATGTTATTTAGGTTGCAATTTTTGCTTGTAAGGGCAGATTTTTTGTTTTATCTTCTTTCATGTTTGAAAAGGCAGAAACTGGAGGCTGTAGGTGAAACAGCTTAGGATGCAAGGATCAATATAGATATTATCTACAGTAGCACTGGCAGAAGGTTGAGTATTGTCTTGCTGACCTGTAGAACAGCGTTCTGTCTGTGCCTTAATACAACCATAACCTAACTGGAAAGGCAAGCCAAAATTTGCATAGATAACACAGAGGCACAGGGTAAAGATGGTGCAGTCAGAAGTCATCATGGAAACATAATACACTTCAAAAAGGGAATTGTAATCTTGGACTCCATGGTCCCAGAAATGAAGCTATAAAATGCATACATACTACAAAGTGTATAGCTACATTCAAATATTACATATGTACCTATAAAGTGCTTGCTAAGGTGTTACGTGTCCTTCCAGTTGCAAGTAAAGGAAGCTTTAAACTGCTGGGTTGAGGACTTTCTTTAGATATCTGTTCTGTGTGATAGGTCGGAACATATTTGTAAAAAGGATGGTATGAGCTGAATGCCACTTCCCTGTGCATTTAGTGATGCTGTTGCAGCTGTGTAGAGAGCAGAGGCAACTGGTACTCACCAGTGTGAGGAAGTAAGCAAGGAGGAGACACAGAAGAGGCAATTTTTGCCAACTGGAAAAGCATAGATGTGAGTAATGAGTTATATAATAAAAAGGTAACTCATTTTTCCCATCCTCAACACAGAAGGGGCAAGACTTAACTCTCTAGCCTGTGCCTGCGCTTGCGCTGCAGGGTGCTACATTTGCCTCCAGGCAAAGGTTACCGTTTTGATGTTGTCCCTTAATGTCACTCATGCACTCTACAACATACTGGGTACAGCAGGTGAAAAGAATGGATCCCCTCTGCCTGTCTGAATCCTGAGCTCCAGCACGCTGGGCTCAAGTGAGGAAAGGGAAGGGATCAGCCCGTGCACCTGTTCAGAGCTACAGAGCACAGATGGACACACAGACATACATTTGCTCCAGTCCAGCATCTACAAACAAGAACACTGCTGTCTACTCCTGATTTGTATGGCTCAGTTCCAGCACCATGCACATTTTTGAAAACTTATCAAATCTCCTTTAGACTTCATTACCTTAAGGCACTGTTCATTTTTTTCCTTCGAGGTCATACTTTCTAGCTCTTTGGTTGTGGTCATTACTCTCCCCTACAGCGTCTTCCATTTTCCTCAAAGTGCATCAGTCAAATAAGACACTACTCTAGGTGAAGCATTAGGCATGCTAGAATCATCAAATTGTTTTGCCAGCGTTGCAGGCTACATACCTCTGAATGTTGTTTGTTTGTTTGCTTGCTTGCTTGCTTGCTTGTTTTGTAAGACCATGACACTGCTGGACTTCTATGTCACTTGTGAGCCACAAGAAACCCAACATTTTTTGCCAGACTGTTGTCCCCTACCCCATACTTTTACAGCTGATTATCCCTGCTTAAATACAGTACCTTCCTCCTGTCCTGTTTCATCCTATTTTATTTCATTTAATTTCCCTTGTTTATCAAGATCATTTTAAACTCTATTTCTGACCTTCAGTGCATTTTCAAAGACCCTTGCAGGGATCTTTTACAATGTCATACGTGCAGCCTGTGGCTGAGAAGACTTTTTTGCCCCCGCCCCAACTCTGTTCATGTATTCCAACCCTATTCCTTGAATGGGCCAGGTGTTTGTGTAACCTCAGCCTATAATATGCAGTTGAGAACTAATCCTTTGGGGTTTTTTTTGGTCACATTAGTTCCCATTGCCATCTGAACAATTGTGTCAAAGGGAAAAAACAGCCTAGGGTCGTTTTTTTCAGTGGCACGCTGCCATTGAGTATTCTTATTGCACGCTCAGTTCTTCCCATATTGGTAGCATACACAGATTTAAGAAAAGAATTCTCTAATCCATCGCCCATGACTTTCATGAAAATACTGAAGACGACTGAACCTTAGGGCAGGCCTTTGCAAATCTCCTTCCTTCTGGCAATGAGCTATTGATGACTCTAAGTATGATTTTCCTTAATGAGATTCATTTAGATGAATTATGTTAGATTAACCTGTTTTTTTAATTATTATTTGTATGGGAATAGGCAGGTTTATCTATACAGCCGTATTCGTGGTAAAATAATAGTCTGTAAGGCCTCCATTAGACAAATGACTTTTCTTCATGTAAATTCTTCCCCCTGAACATCCAGACGTTAGACTAAAAAGGTACTTGTTAAGCCTTCATTCATATGTTATTATGTAATGTTCTATCTGAAATTAGTGCTACTGATATGGACAAGCATAGGATATACAGTTTGGAGTATCCATGGAGAGGAATTTTAGAGATGCAGAGATTTTAAATAAAGAAATTTTCTGTACCAAATATGAGCAATAGATTCCTTCATCATTCTTCAAGGATGCTGTGTCCAATCTTTAAGAACTTCTTATCTGCGTTATATCAAACCATCTCCTCTAGTGGTATAAATCAGAATAGCCTTGCTTAAATGAGGAACTCTCCTGTATTCCAGCTGAGGATGTAACCTTACCTAGCACCTGATCCCGGCTTAACTGCAATGCCTGTGTAGAAATACGAGTTCCTATTTTGGTACCTGAGTATAAAACTGAAAAAAGAAAGGGGGGGGGGGGGGAGGAAGGAAGGAAAAGTCGAAGACAGAAGGTTTCAGTGTGGGTTTAGGATAAAAAGTAATGTTTACCTATTAAAGGGACTACAACACCTACTGCCAACACTAGAAACAGTACATTTGATTTGATTGATCTTTGGACATCGGCAGCATCTTCATCGGTGTCAGGAAAGCTAACCTAATGTAGATACTGAAAATCAAATTTGGTGGAATTGTAGCCGTATCTACAGTTGCAAAGCAAGTTGCAGATTAGGCAGAATCTAAAGTCAGGCATAGCAGGATAGGCTTTAATTGTACTAGTTTTGTGCAAGGCATGGAGCTTTTTAAATGTATTGATCTCTGAGTCCCAGTGTTACGTGCAGCAGACTTCAGGTGTGCTCACACATTCTGTAGTCTGGTCTTGAGAGTAAGATTGGCATATATTAGGGATGGGTACAACGCATAGAGTTCCCAAATAGGAATACCAATTCATTATGATCTACTTCTGTTTAACCAGTCTTTGTTAGGGCATACAGCAAGGTTTTTCTGCTTCTGGAGGTTTTGTCACTCCTGCTAATTGTGCTATTCTTTTTGAGAGGAGAGAAGGAAGGGAGCGGATTTATCTGGCTCTGATGGAAGTTTTTCTTCAAATATTAAATTAAAAGCGTTATAATAACCAAAAAAGGGGAGAAATGGATGAGCTATATGGAATATTTCACTAAAAAAAAAAGAAAGCAGAGATTTTATCCTGTTTTCAGAGGGAAGAAAGCTTAGGTTTATGGGTGTGAGCCAGGCTATGATCTTTGGCACATTTTATTTACAAGCATAGACCTAGCCTGGGGTCTTCAGACACACATTTCCCACTTCCCTAATATCCAACCTGCAGACTAAGCCGAGGAAATGTGAATTGCGTTTCCCACCTCTTCTCTTGCAAATGAGCGATTCTGTATATCCCATGGGCAGGACAGCAGTGGCTCTTCTAGCAAACACTGTAGCCTAAGGCTTGTTTCAAGATAAGGGTAACTGATATGGCAGAGTTTGCATCCATATCTACTCTTTTCCTCCTTAAAGCAAGATGTACTTATCTATATGGCCTACTGGGAACAGCCCCTTGCCTGAACAACCTCCCAGACTGGGATAACATCAGTTGACCCAAGTGAAAACTCTAGGGAGCACTGTAACAACTAAGAATATATATATGGGTGTGTCTGTATTAAGTGTTTTAAGTTTGGATCAGGAGCCTGGAGTTTTCGAATCGAATCTCCCAGGCATTCCCATTTACTGGACTTTGGTTCACTTTGTGGAGCTGTCTTGAGGCATACCAAGTGGACTCCTTTCAGCTGACACAGCACTAGAAGATGTACTCCAGACGTTCACTTCATGAACTCCAGCCGCTAATGGGCATCCAGTCCATATGGCCAGAATAGAGCTGGCCTTGAGTAAAACCTCTGAATACATGGGCATCAGATCCTCAACATAACTGTTTTGCTCTACAGATCTGTTCCTATTACGGCACGCAACCTCTTAAACTAGACATAACCCAAAGGTGATCAGTTAACAATTTTTGCGTTCATGTTTTGGCTCTGTTTAGTAGACGTGTTATGGTTAGGAAAGGACCAAATTCATTGCTATTTAACTCTAGTCAGAACTTTACTATGCACTTTATTATAATGCCTTTTACCATAATCAGCAGGACAGAATGGTAAAAGACTTGGTGTCTTCCCTGAATTGCCAGCAATCATAGGATGATGTAACTTGCATCAGTATAAACTTTAAGAACGCATTTGTATTAAGCTGACCGGAGCTGGAGCATCTCAGACAGGAGCCAGCGAAAAAAAAAGCCTCCTAGAAAACTAAAACCGAAAACCAGCAAAATCAACAAACTCCCAAATGTCATTTTCAGTTAGTAAGTAAAACACTTTAGTGTGCATCATCTTACTTCAAAAATAATTAGGGAAAAATAAACAACTCTTTTAAAACCCTAATGTTCCACTGTTGCGTAATAAAGCATAGTCCAGAAAACCAGTAAAAGTCGTAACTCACAGAAAACGGAAGTAAATGTGTACCTGGTGTGTTAAGAGGTAGTCCCACTGAAGGCAATTTCGCACAGCGGAGAGTTGGGCCACAGTTTAGGATGATTATCACAGGCTGCCAAGAGTAACCAGGGGAACGGAAGTGTTCTCCTCACATTTCCACATGTTCGTTTTCTTGTCCTTAGCAGTTTCTCATAATTTCCAAGGGCAGAAGCCTGATAGGGTGAAACAATTGAGAAGTTTTTTTTTGCTGTCAGCAGCAACCTGAGCTAATTCTGCTTTACTAGCGTTCTGTAGGATAATTCCTTGCAGAAATGTAAAGACTTCCTTGAGGTTTTTCTGACAAAATCTGCTGGAAGTTGGTTTCATCATGAGATGAAGAAGATTTTCAAATTCTGTATTTAATTTTCTCTGTCAGAAATATTTAAGTGAGAATTATAACCTCATTAGAATTATAATTATTATTACAAAATTAACATATGTGTATATAAAATTGCTCATAGTAATGTTTTTCATTAGTAAGAACAGTAAGGAACACGTGAACTAAATATTCAACACATGGACAGGGACCGTATATAGCAAGATCAAAAACTGTAATTTATAGGAAACATTATTGGGGCAATTTTAAATAAATATTGTGATATAGCTAACTCTTGTCAATGTAGATAGCAGAATATTAATAACGCAATGTTTTATGTATAAGACAGTGTTCTTAGGAAAATGCAAAAAATATTGCTCAATTCCCCCATGAGAACTGTTTCATTAAAATCATCAGAAACACTTCTATAACTAAGTAAACAACTTTTTAAATTTAAGCAGGACCTCTGTGAGTCATAGAGAAGAGAGGTATTCCCAGGCTTTTTATTCAGCTTTATTTGTTCATCCAAGTCAAATTCTCTGGACTCAATCCAGTAACTTTATACTGAGTGGAAGTTCTGCCTGCTAAAAATGTCAAGATCACCTGTGATCCCAAAGCAAGACTTTACAGTCTGATTTTCAAAATAACAGACGCTTCTTATGTTCTTGAGACCAACTGTATCCCACAACTCCTACACCCTATTAAAGCTGGCCTCAAGAATGCAAAAATTGCAGCACCGGGAAGAGAGCGAGTAAGTGGGCGTTTGACCCCATAACGTGATGGTTAGAGAATTTTGCCTGGTCCCCAAAACTATGTCTGATTATTAGCTAATAATAGTAAAATATAAAAAGTTTCAACAATTTATCAGTTAGATGAGAACCACTCCCTCTTTCTGAAAAGTATTACAGAAAATTGTTGGTAAGTACCAGTTCATGCCTTAAACTGAGCAGAAGAAAGTATCTTTATCAACCGGGTTCATGTAACATCATGGAGGAAATGTCAGAAAGGATGAAAGGATTTAAGAATGGGCCCAAACCTTACTGGCAATGTAGATTCATATATTGTAAGTTATATGGACAAAGGATTTTTTTCTTTTTACATAAATCCATAAGGTGTGTAGCTAGATTCTCCAATGAGAAGGATTATGTTTGGTAAGTAAGCTCAACTAAAGCTTGAATCTTGTTTGGAGCTCTCTAACACTGTATAAAATCCAGATTTATGTGATTTAATATGGTAGCATCACTGCCTAGAATGGCTTTGCTGCAGTGCTTTTTTAAAGTATCAGTTTATGTGCTGACCAAATCTAAATAAAATCTGTTCATCGGCAAAACAAACTTCTTCATGAATTTAGTAAGAACAGGTCTGTGCGTTTTTTGAGGTCAGGAAATTGCCAGTCTTAAGAAGCAAAACAATCTGAAAGCTGATCAGCGGGTTTACCTTTTCACCTTTGAAAGCCAAAGTAGTGCACCTCAACTTTGTATCTTGTTCCTTTTACAGTCCCTCTAGCTATCATCTCTACTAATATTTTCTTATTCAGCTTCACGCTATTATTATTTGCCTTAATGGCATGCATTTTTCATTGCTTGCCTGAAGTTTGGATTTATAAAACTGTCAGCTGTATAAGTCTGCGGACTCAAAGGCTTCCATGTTAATCAGTGTTGCTCTGCTTCATTGAAGCATTAGTTTTTGTGTATTGACTAGTAACATAGGGAATACTGGGGAAATATGTGGTCTATCAATCAAGGTCTACCAGGAGCAAGCTCAGACTGTTTCTCGTTGCTTCCCTAAGCATATTTTTATGTCTCTGAATCATCACCTACAGGTGCAATGACTCCATCATATGCGTACACTGAAGACAAAATGCTTACTCCTCTCTGTGATTTATCACTGAAGCATAAAATGCTCAATACTTGCATATATTAATATGACACTTCTGTACCCCTCTTAAGGAGGACAGATATAAATATTCTAAAATTTATACACATAAAACACTCCATTAAATTCAGCTCTTTTTAAAGATCATTTATTCTTCATTTAGTTCTTACTGACTCCCATGTCCAATTAATTACACTTTTATCTCTTTTATAATATTTGTACTTAATCCTTCATGATCCTTCTTGTCTCATTATCTGAAATATAATAGAAACTGAGTGAAATAATGCAGGTTAAACTGCAGGGAATTTCCTGCTTTCTAATCAGAGATCATTTTCTAGCTTATGAGTGATGCTACCGCCGTGCTTCCAGAAGGTCTAAAATTCTTTTTTCCTCATAGTTAATGAGCTTGAAATAGCTATCCAAGAGGACTGCGTATCTGTTGATATCTAGCATCTTAAACTTCAGACAATTTTGAAGGAAGTGACTGAGTCAAGAAGTTACTATATATTTCCCCGGAGTGCCAAATAAGTTTCTGTAAAGGTGCTTAACTGGTATTAGTTCATATGGAAGCAACTAGATGGAAGAGTCTTGACCTGCTGAGCAGGTTAGATAGCTTTTATCTTTTTGGACAAGTGCTATGTGCACAAGCTAAAATCCTCCTGAACTGAGGCTCGTGAAGAGCTAAATTCAGCTGTCCTGTGAAAGATGGACAGAAGGAATACTGTTCCCTGGACCTCTTGTATGCTTGTTCCCCTCCAGACGTCTCTCTCTGGAAGCAACGGCCATATTAGATAGTGATTGCTGCAGAAATGCATATAATACCAAAAGGGATAGAATGCAGTAGGCCATTCAGTTCCTCAGTTGGGTAAAAGCTTGATGGTGCAATGCCAGTGAAGTCCCAGGCAAACTGATCATTGAAGGTTTGCAAGCCTGGGCACCTTTGCAATACATACACACACACAGCATGCTCAAGTCCGCAAACAGTCTGGCAGCTTTACTGTGACCTCAGCGATTTGCTTCTCCCTCTTGCACTTTCAGGCAACCAGAAAGAACTGAATGATGAATAACAACTGCATGGACATGTTGTGGCTGAGGTTCGAGCAGTTGGTATGTGGCTGTCTCTTCTACATGGGCCACAAAATGCCTGGCAGAGCCAGTGATCCCCCCCTTGGCCTTGGAAGAGTTAACTGGAGGTGGTCAAGACTGTGCCCTTCCTGAACAGCACCCTGCCCTCCCTGGTGTTACAAACTAGCCCCAAATCCAGAGCAGTAACTCACAACCATCGGCTTGCAGCCCCAGGAGAATCCTTCCAAAAATCTCTAAAAAAAGAGAGGAGAGGGAGAGGGAGAGGAAGAGGGAGAGGGAGAGGGAGAGGGAGAGGGAGAGGGAGAGGGAGAGGGAGGGGAGAGGAGAGGAGAGGAGAGGAGAGGAGAATTGACTAGAATAAAATTAAAATGAAATGAAATGAAATGAAATGAAATAAAATAAAATAAAATAAATAAAGTAAAATAAATAAAACCTGCCTCTCCGCTGGAGACATGTGGGTGAGAGGGGTAAGCACAGCCTTCCCAAGCCTGAAAGGCGTGGGTTTGGCCACGGCCCTGGGTGCTGCGGGCCGGCCCGGCGCCGAGCTCTAGGTGGTGCTGCAGCACTGGCGGCGGCGGCGGCGCTGGGCTGGGCCGGGGCGCGGGGCGGGGCGGGTCGGGGCGGTGCGGGGCCGGGGTGGGGGCGCGGATCGGGGCGGTGCGGTGCGGGGCGGTGCGGGGCCGGGGTGGGGGCGCGGATCGGGGCGGGGCGGGCTCGGGGCGGTGCGGGGCCGGGGTGGGGGCGCGGATCGGGGCGGTGAGGGTCGGGGCGGCGCGGAGCCGGAGCCGCGCAGCGGCCGCAGGTTTTCGTGCCGCGGCAGCAGGCGGCCGGAGGCCGATTGCCGGGATTTCGGGGGGCGGGTAAGCAGAGGGAAGAGGAGGATTAGGGAGAGCCGGAGCGCGAGCGGCGATATAATGGGCGCAGTGTGCTGGCCGATAAACCCGACAGTGTTCTGGGAAGACATTAGGAAGTTGTGTTAGTTTCTGCTAATCCATCACCTGTCAGGGGGCTGTTTCAGCAGCGCTGAGATTAAAGAAAGCAGCATTGTCTATTGTCTTCCTCGCTGGTCACTCTGGAACAGCTCCGGCGCTGCAGCCTTGATGTTAATCCCAGTGCGCTGGGGGCTGTCAGGCGAGCATTCCTCTTAACCGCTGCAATTTTGTGAAAATCATTTTGGGGCAGGCTCGCTGCTGAGTTATCTTCCCTATCATGTTGCTCCATGTCTTTGCAAGCTGCTCTAATCTTTTTCCCATCAGCGACAGGGCTCCAGGGACTTGCTCGCATACACCCCCAGCCCTCCACCCCGCTGTGGGATCACTGAAATTATGGACTGTGAAAAGCTACACATAACTTCCTGCAAGGTTAGAAGGGGGCAACTTTTAAGTCTTTTAACCTACAGCAAATGGTCTCTTTCTGAGCAGACATAGCTGAGAAATAAATGTCATGTCCTCGCTACGTGACCCATGTAGTTTCTCTCTTCACATTCATTTTCCTCTTTGCATTTATTGCTTTTACTAAACACTTTTATCATGCATTTTTTAAAAAAGAAAAAGCATTCTGACTTCCTCACAGCATCCTTTTTTCCTAGGGCATGCAATTTCTCTCTTTACCTTATGTTTAACACTAAAAGCTTGGCAACTTTATCTTTATCTTGGGAATCTTAATTAAAAAATAGAAATAGTCTCTTCAACTTGGAGAGCTGAAGCTCAATGTTGTGGAGAACTTGAATTTGTATAAATAATAACTTCTTTCTTGGTAAAAAAATTTAGGGCTTTTGTGTGTGTGTGTGTGTGTCAGGGGGGTCTTTCTTAACTTATTAGCAGAAGATGTAACTGTATTACAGATAATTCAAGTATACCAGTTTCTGATATCTGTCGAGCATGTTCAAATAATAAACTTCATAATAATCTGTTAGGCATATACTAGTAAACTGAACGGTGTTAGGACCTGTATCTGGATGCTGGAATTCGGTCGTCCGTACTGTTAGACCGTGCCCTGGCATAGTCACTTGGAGGCATCTCCCCAAGCATTCTCCAAGAACGGTATGTGTCCAGAGGCAATTTGACTGCAGCCAACCTATTTTAGAGGTGCAGAGAGCTTATTCCTATTGTCCAACAAATGGGCTTTAGCACACTTTCTTTTCTATGTACGGACACCCTGTGGTGGACCCCTCCAAAAATAGTCGCAGCATTATGCAACTTTTAGACACTCTGATCTCAGGAAAACTGCATTTCCATTCCATATAGAGCTCGTGAGGGGAGCTAGACATCCCTGGAAAAGATTTAAGTGTGCCACATAAAGAAGCTTATGCTGTGAGCGTGTTCAGTGCTTCTACCTAGACCTGTGAGGCGCTTCACTCACAGCCATGGCTGGGCTTCTCTGTACTCATGGGATCCACGGCTCCAAGAACACACTTGAGCAAAGGACAGAAAGTGAGGCTGCAACACATCCCTTGATATAGGAATATGCAAAAAGTGTAGCTCTTTGCAGAAATCGCACCCTCATATAAGCCCTTAAACTGTCTTAAACAGTAAGCTAGAATGGTCTCAGAGGGCTAAGAGTTCTAGAAATGAGGTAAAATAATACTCTCAAAAACTATTAGATAATTTACTCAGTAAATATAGATATCTCGATAGATAATACTCTCAATAGATAACATTCTCAATAGATATAGTAGATGACATCAGTATATCAGAACTAGAATTCAAATGGTACCAAAAGAAACATATATTTTTCACAGGTATGGCCTCATTGAATTAGCCTTTCAAAATTATTTCCGTACCAATAATAACAGTGTGGTCCTGGCTGGCTTAGTGAAATTATTTTGGAATAACAATTGCAAAAGAGTTTTTGCTTTGCGATTCTTTGGGTTGATCTTTTAGGGTTTTTTTTTTTCTCCTGAAAATCTGCTAGCTTTGCCATAACTCTACTTCCACTGGAGTTTTTTTCCCCAGTTACTTTGGTTTGTGCAGAGGTCAATCCATGACATGCTTTTTAAAAACTCACCTTAGAATATCTGTTCAGAACTTATCTATTCTGTGAGAAGTTATTGAAAGGTTCAGATTTTGATGGAAAACAATCAAATAAAATTGAGAGAATGCTAGCAGTGCACATATAAAAAGGGAATATGAACTTACTTTTTTTTTAATCACATTTTACAGGAACTAAAGAAGAATGGGCTTGCGAAGAGCTTTCTACAGTACAGGTGTCTATACCCGAGTTATCTCAGCACAAACTAACCTGTCAAGGGAAATTTGGGGGATTATAGTGCAGAGGCAGTCTAGATACACATACACACACACACATACACAGTGCTGTTATATTTGCATAACACTAGCTTGAATTAAGCCCAAGAGAGAGAGATTTTATCTCCCTCAGATGCAGGCCCATAAGACTACAGCTGCTGGCAACTCCCTGTGGTCTGAGGCTGATCATCTGGACCCACCACTGTGGGTTTGTGATTCCTTAAGGTCTTCTTTGCAGCCCTCATTTGTGTGGTGCAAACCGCAGAGGCTGATTTGCTTTAAATAAGCTGCACAATATCAAAATAGGAACAAATATAAACAACTCTAAATCACGTTAAAATACGACACTTGAAGTAAATAGTCCAGAGAAAGAATTTGGAGAACAATGATGCAGCGTGTGTTACGCTGAAATGCCTCATGGCCCATAGAAACTTCTCATGTCCTGGCGTTTGTACTCATATTCTTGCCATGATCACCGTAGCTTGGTGTGCTTACCTGATTACCTTAGCAATACTATTTCATAGCGTTCAATGACTTCTGCCTTGAGAGATCAGCCAAAATATCAATTGCCCAGCAGTAGTATTTTCTTTTCTTTCCCTCTAACTGGCTGGTATTATCTAAAACCAAAAAAACTTCCAGTCCTACATACCCACTTCTTGTGGGCAGATCCCGTGTGCCATTTTTTGCAGTTAAAAAGCAACAAAAACTACAAACTGTCTACAAACTGAAAGAGCTAACTCTTGGGATAGAGGATGAGTTTAGGAAAAGAGTCACTGTGTGGGTAAAGACAAAGTGGTGCTCAGTATATCACTACAATTGTTTGGCTCACAGTTGCAGGATGGTTTTATTCAAGTCGTGGATTATTTGGTAGTGCTTCTTTTATCATACTGACATCTGACATGCAGTTTCAGGACTGCATGAACAGCTTTGCTGAATTTTACTGATTTTCCTGTATCTCTTGTACCATAGTTCCAGGAGTTACTACAGGTCAGCTGAGTGGCAGTAGCTGACTCTGTGTGTGCCTGTAGTTCCTAGCAAATGCTACATAAAACGAGTTACACTAGACCTCAGTGAAAAAGGTAATACTTTTATGTTATCCTTGGCAGTAGCAATGGCCTATGATTAAGTATGCAGTGAGGTGCTGTAGTTCAGCTAACGTGTGGTAATTCATTAATATTCAATACCTTGATCATGTGTCAGAGCCCTCAGCTTTTTTAAGCTCCTTTACAAGTCTTACTCAGGGATTGTGCCTCGGGAAGGAATGTCCCCCTCAGATGCCTATGACTGCAGTTTTCCCAGGGGTTTAAGCATCTTTCACCTCTAGCAGCAGGGATATGCTCTGTCCTTGAGACTCTTTTATGAATCCCATGTAAATAAGAAAAAAAACTAGAATCCTCCTCTGGGCTCTGACTGCTATAGTAACTGTATTAAAACCACTGCTGCTGAAAAGTATGGATCCACATAGACCTGTACAGAATGTAAATCGCATAATCCTGAGAAAACTACCTGAGTTGCAAAGGAGAGGAACTGTAGCATGCACAGAATACGTAAGCGAGAGATGTGCGAAGGCAAGCTGCCTCCCTGATAGGTGATTTGTAAGAATTAATGTTTGGTTTGTGAGAGATTTAACTGCTGCCTTCTTCCCTCTCAGACTGGTAACATCTGGGGGAAAAGATGCAAGCTGTTCCTCGCAGTATAAAAGAAAACAGAGCTAGGTGACACAGGCAAGAATAAGTTTTATGAAACGGATTTAAAAAGTAGGCATTTAAAACCAGGGTATCATGTTGTACCCTCTTTCTGTCAGCTAAAGTGGCTTTTTATGGGTATCAGCTCATGAGGCTTGACCGAAAGTATGCTAGGAATGCCGGATGGGTCAGCTGGATGCTGAACTGACATGTCCTAAAGGAGTGAGACATGATCCAAGAGCAACGCGAACAGTAAAACATTTGTTAGGGTGTGCCAGGACAGAAAATGATCAATACCTGCTGCTTTTAGTAGTCCACAGTTCTGTGTAGCAGCAGAGAGCTGTCCACGAGATGTTTTATTGATGACACCGTGGGCTAGGAGAGAAAGACAAACTCCATGGGTAAAGATTTTCAGATTTGCTTTGTGGCCTTTTCAGTAGGGAGTAATCTTTTTTTCAATAAGAGAAGAATAATTAGCAGTCCTTTAAATTCTAACAAATGCCTGAAATATACCTTAGTTAATTTAGCTTTAATAGGAGAGGAATTACAAAGCCGATAAATAGCTGTTGACTATCACAATTACATTTACTGGGCTTCATCATCTGCCAACAGTAATATGTACACAGTCTGCTAAATATTTTAATTCGTCTTTTGAAATCTTAGAGAGACTCTGTAGTTTATTAAGGTTAAAGGCATTACTGTATATATAAATCCATTTTCAGTTGTTTATAATTTATCTTGTTTTCCAGGCTATCATTATTTCACAGGAGGCATCTGCTTCATGTGGAATTCTGTGTATGTGCATAGAATATTTTGTCCAAAATTCTTCGATTGTTTCAAAGAATTAATACATTATTTTTGAGAAAAAGTGCATTGTTTTGTGCGTGTTACAGATGTGGTTTACTCCAAGTAATCCAATCACTCACATGCCGTGAGGCAGAGGCTTGAAATTTGGCAGGGGATTGTGCCTTTTGTAGAATGTCAGTCCCAGTCTTCCCACAGAGGCCCGATATCTGTGTGAATTCATTCCTTTTTCTCATTTCATTCTCTGCATGTTTACTGACCCACCAGTCCGCAGTCCTAGCTTCTTTTTCTCATCCAAGAAGGAGGTTTGTCCAGAAGCCTCCCAAAGTCCCTTCCAACCTAAGGGATTTTACCTAGGATAGCTACACAGGCACTGCTTTTCATATCCTGCTCACATTTTCCTCCCGTCTCCTGCCAAGTGCTGTATTTTTTTCCCAAAGAAGTCTAACATCAAATTCAACCCCTCATTTCATATTTCTAAAGTTTTGCTGTTCCTGACCTAAATTGTGCATATGCTTTTTTCCTTGTTTCCACTGGGATCTTTTCCTTTTCTGAGGCTATCTGGATGCTTCTGAAGTACCTGTAGTACCACACTAAAAAAATAGCCTTTTCCCTACAAGAGACCAGAAAAATTACAGAAATTAGAGAAACTCCTTGCAGCTTCACCTACACACCTGTATAAGGGTGAGGCTCAGTTTGCTTCCTCGAGGCTCACTCCTGATGACCTCATTCAAAATCCTTACTCAGATAAAACCCCTTGAAATCGATGACTATACAGACTAATTAAGAACTTCTGGACTGAGACCAAACAGCTTGTTGGAAGCCTAATAGGGATGATTATAAGTAAGTTGAAGTAAGTTGTCTTTCTTCTTGCTGAAGAAAGAAACAAATCCAGAAAAACCCATATGCTAAAATTCACAAAATTCTTTCAGTAAATGTGTCTGGACTAATTTCTCAAGAGACATAGTAGAAACACGTCTGAAAGACATATCCAGTCTTTTGAAAAGAATGATAGAAAAATTGTTATCTAATACAGTCCTGCATGAGATTATAAGTCTTTTCTCCTGCTTCATTTCCATTTTTTTAAACTCTTTGCAAAATATAATGGGCTATTGGCTTAAATTCTCAATGGGATCTGACCAAAACGGAGTCCAAGCATCATTGAGGTAACACTGAAGAAAACTCATTGAGAATTTCAATGAGGATTGAAGTAGTTTATGGATATTGTACTTTTTGTTAGACTCTAGCAAATAAGATTTTACGATGAGTTCACAAATCACAGCTGTATGAAAGGGACTGAGTCAATCCTAAATGTGCACAGTATGGTATAATTCCTGCAAATTCAGGAATTCCATATCCTATGGGATTATTATGTAAGACGACTGTGGTCTTTCAGTACCTAAAAGGTCAACTAGTCTGTGCTGAGGCTGCTGTTGCAGAGGGTAGATTCCTGATGCTGTCCAGGCAAGCTATCTTGCCTATTTACAGTACAGTCTGAAATAGAGTAATCCCCTCAAGGATTGTTTGACAAATTTGCAACAAACAAAAACAAAAACCTAAAAATAATCACTTATAAAAGTTCCCCCCCCCAAACCTGTAGAATTTGTTCGTGCTGTGATAGTCACAGACAGCAGTTTTCCAACAGCAAGCGTAGAACAGCAGCTTTTGTGCGATGTATGTCATATGTGATAATCTTACTCTGACTCTGTTCTGTTCCTTGACCAGGTGGGGGTGTTCTTGGCATAACATTCCTCAGGAATAAAATCCACAAATATATGGCAATTCTCTGCTGACATCTGGGAAGAGTTGGTTTTACTCTATGTTCCAGCACTGACAGCAAGCAGATGGAATCACCAGTCATTTTGACTGGTTCATAGAAATTGTCTTGTTCTGAGAGTCCTGTTACACCAAAATCCTCAACAATGAGGCTGGGCCAACAGTTCTGGAGCAAGGCAATTTAATGGCATTATGATTAATATAATCATTGGGCACAATATGGAATCATTCCCCTAGCAAAAGTGTTCTGCTTAGTGTTTAAGTCTCTAGCTGGGGAAGATTTTGAGGAAAACAAACAAACAAATGAACAAACAAAAAAACTTTCCTTTTTGTTTTAGTTATGCAACAAAATAAGAATTTCACAAATAGTTTTCTGTAGTCTATAAAATAAAGAACCTTTGTTCTGAATTCAGTTGTTGATCCTATCTCTGTGAATTACTAAGTAGCTCCAGAACTGTATTAATATTATCTTAATATCTGTTTGGGCGGCTTTAATGCTTTAATACCTTTATGACTAAAAATAGAAATGAATAGTAGTTTGTATTGACCCTGTTAGACAGTGAAGAATTTTACAGGGTGAAAGATGGTACAAGAATTCAAGTTACACAGAAAAGCTGTGGCCAAGCCAGGAAATTGAGCTAGTGTAGTGCCAAATACAAGACCATCTTTCCTATTTTACTGCTGCTCTTAAAGTTTACTAAAAATAGGAATTAAGTAGCTCAGCAAATTGGTCCATTTGTTTCAGTAACAATAAGAACAGAAGTGTCAAGAAAATTCATTCAAATTTGGTACGATTTTGCAAACCTTTACATTAGAGCTTTGAACTTTTTCTTGAAGGTGACTTCTGCTTCCAGAAAATGAAGGTGCTCTCACCTGAAATAATGCCAGCCCTACTCACAGTCATACAAATAGAATAATTCCAAACAATAAAGGGTCACTACCATTAACAACATAGAAAGTGAGCATTTTCCAACTTAAGGGTATCAGTTCATGAAAACGTGATATGAATTTAATGAAGAGGATGATACTATAGATCTCAGTGTGTTGGATGAACAGAATCATTATTTCCTCTTACGAACATGAAAACATATAGTTGAAATTACTTTCCCAAAGTTACTCCATCAGATCAGAATCCATGTTTCCTTTGTTTCGCACGGTAATCTACCCACCAACTTTTATTGATCCTTGTTGAGTAAAACGATATGCTGCTTCAAAAATATTGCTGTACTCACTGTCATCTCAGCAAACACCTTAGCAGAAGGCAAGTTTCAGCTTTAATTGTCTAATTCACAAGACAGCGTTACCCAAGAGATAGTAGTCTAAATCCATATGCATATGTTCGCACCATACTACACTTCCTGAAGTGTGAGGTTTATGAGATTTCACTGCATTTGTGCATACGCAGGAATCTGTGCACACGGGTCTGTCCATCAGTTCCGTCTACATCCCAGAAGCTTCTGAATCACGTCAGTAGTTTCAACCCAGTATGACAGAAGTTAGCAACAATTAAATATCCAATTTCATAAGAATAGGTGACTGAGATCTCATTAGTGGTCTAATCAAGTCAGACCTTCTCTGATCACAGAGTTACAGCAAGCTCTCCACCCACTGGAGAATTCACACAGGCGACAGCCATTATGGCTGCCCCAACCACAGGAAAAATTTTTCTTGGTACTCACACTAGAGAATCCAACCGCAAGACACAAATCCATGAAAAAAACCAAGCTTCATTAGTTTTGCTGCAGATGGAGCTGCTTGTCTCTCCAGGAACCACTCTTCTTCACGTTATTTGTGGAGATTCCACCAGATTGTTTTCATCTTCCATTTCTTCTGAGCTAATCTCCCTCTGTTGCAGCTGGCTTGCTGAGCTCTGAGAAACAGATGTATAAGAACCCTGGCTGGTGTGCGGTGAACTAATCTTGCACCATTTAAATGCTAGCACCATGCTGAGTGATTCCTCCACATTCACTCCCTTTCTGCTATCTCTGCATACTTTGAGCTATCACAGTGCAGCTGTGGATTAGCAAAGGTTTCACAGAGAGGCCTCAGATATATGAGGGAAAAAATGTGTCCTAGTCCCTTCTTTGTCATTTTTTCCTAAAAAAACCACCTGCACTTTTCCAGCATTGGCTAATTGGGCCAATGAGTTGGTTTCCTTGGAACTGTAGCTGTGTCCTGAGAGGAACCAATTCGTTTCTTCACTAAGCTAACTCCACTCCTCTGAATGAGTTTAGTACAACCACCTTTCATCACTAAAATGTTTCTCCTGCCTGTATGATTAAAACTCAGGCTACGGTTCATTTCTCCAACCTTCTCCAGCCTTTGTGAGTTGTCTAGAGGATCATTTCCACAGAGAAAGGTAGGCGACTCTGAAGAGAGAGATTCATGCCAGCTATTTTTTAGGACAGAGTGAATCACGCTTTGAAAGTGCACATATGTTTTAATGATATAGAAGGGGTCTAGATAAGTAGATTAGATGAGATGTTTAAATTTGAACATAATTGAAAATGTGAGAGATGATAGATAAATCTTATTCAAAATATGTAGACCATAGCCTACCATGCAAATAACATAAAGCAAAATACAATATCCAATTGAGAAAGGGGATTTGGAAGATAGGTGATTTGTTGATGACAGCCCGATCCTCATCTGGAATAAACTAGCTTCAGCGGTCATCAAAATCAATAGGATCATGTTATGAGGAAGGAAGAGAAGTTAAAATAACATTCTTTTATTTTCATTAATAGAAAATGCTAGAGAGAATGCTCTTGAGAAGAGCCAAGCAAGTTGCAATACTTTCTCCGTGCCGCTATCCTCTCCTGCTAGCGGAAGAAATATTGGGATACAAAACTTTCATAAAGCTTAGCACGCTAGAGAGAAAAACAAATCTAAACAAATCTAAACAAAAAAACCCTCTATTTTGTCAGCTAAGGGCTGTTCTAACACCAAATCAGGTATTTCCAGTGAAGTTAGCAGAGCTCTGTGTCTGCACCCATGCTGGCATGGAGGTGGTAAGGAACTGCACACGCTCTCTGTCAAAAGTGGGCAATGCGATACGGTTATGTTCGATGAGCGTGGGCTCACAGATATATCAGCGGGTCCCTCGCATTTGATTTGCAGCTCTATCTACCCATGTAAGAAGTGATACCTTTAAACAGTCACCCTTCCAGAGTACTGCCATCTTTAGGTGCTGATAGCTCAACTAGTAGATTCTTAAAAGCCTCCAAATGCCCAATCACTTGACTAAGTTACAAGGGATTTGGAAACAAAGCAGCTCATTTTTTTTATAAAGTTATATCTTTTCCTTATGGGAGCATGGGACAATCTAATCAACCCTGTACTTCTCTAATTATAACAAATCTGATTTTATATTAGCATATAAAATGGCTTTTTGCTCCAGATAACTTTCCTAGCCATTATAGAAATTATATTTAAGGATCTCTTTATCCATCTTTAGTATAAAATTCTTCAGCATTTTATGAGTGTATAACAATATCACGCTAGATTAGGCAGCAGCCTGTAGAAGGAAAACTATAACCTATTGAGATTGCAGAGAAATTTCAGAAAACTACCTGTACCCAGACAAGTTTGGCTGTGAATCAATATCCTTTTCCTTTTGAAAATATGCCCTGGGATATTCAAAAGCATCAGTCATGTTTTTACGTTCCACTTGAAGACAACAAGATGGAAGACTTTAACATACTATAGGAAAAGCATCATCAGCCTTTTCTGAAAAATTTGTTCTCCAGATCCTGTTCTAGAACTCTTTGATTAATGTATAGATCTCGCAGGATTGCTAAGGATAGTGGAACACAGTCCATCATTGGTGCTACATGCTCTTCTTAAGTGAAACCAACTAAACGGCGCAGGAGAAATCGCGCTAGCCCATTAGGAATGCATCAGGAGTTATGCATGGCTATATCTATTATCTTTGAGTTATCTCAGAACCCCTGAATATCAGAATTTCTCTTTTTAGTGTCTTTATGCTACTATCAAGATGGAAAGGACCACTGCGGACACGTAAATAATCATATTTTTCTAGCTCCAGTGGCTACTTTTAAATTTCTCCAAATCGTGAAAATGATCTTGACAAAATGCCAGATGTTTTTGTTCTGTTACATAGAAGAACTGGCAAAAAGCCAAGAAATCAGTGGTTTTGATTTACATAAGAAAAAAATGTTTCCCAGAGAGTTAGGCTTTTGATTGGATTTTAATGTGATCCAATGTACTTCTTAGGTGCACATAGTCAGGGAGTGTTTTCTAGGTGGCAAAACGAAGCATTACAAAGCAGATACACTGCTCAATGTGGTGAATGCCTTAAAGCCTGGTATTGAGGGTATTTTTCAGGGTAATTCAATCCCTTCTCCTGGCATGTTGCCCCTCACTGTATGCAATGTAACTGTATTCTGTTAGCCGTATCCATAACTGAGGACTTCATGGAGTTGTGACAAATGCAGCTGATGATTGCTTTTTTCAGGGTTTGCTTCCTGTTTTTCGAGTGCAGATCAGCTGGAAAGCTAAAAAATGGTATATCAATTCTTGCTGCAAGGCACAGTGCTTAGTACTGAGGTGCTACTTCAGCTTTTTCTGAGAACATCAGTTCCTCCACATTGAAACCACTGACACTGAACTGAGGCATTTGATTCATTTTTGTTTTGTATTTTAAGCAGTATCTGTTAACATCCAAATTATTCTCTACTTCCTGCAATGCTCCCTAAGATAAGAGTGGTTCAAAATGTACGTTTGCGGTAATTAAACCGTCTTGAAAGTTGCAATGTCAGGAAATATATGGTTCTCCTCTCTTTTTTCCCTTCTCTTTTTTGTTTTTATTTTTTGTTTTGCCAGCTACTTGTCTATTTATAGAAATACACTTCACCATTTACTTAAAAGGAAGTGACATGGAGAAGCAGATATTTAGAGGAAGTCCATTTGCTTGGCAAACACATCCATTACCTTTATCATCAATGAATACCAAAAAAGAATGAATTATAATACTTCGCTTGGGAATGGCCAATTGAATTGTGAAATATCCAGACACTGTGAAATCACTCTGCTAAATACTAACACTCATAAAAGCCAGGAAATGTTTTAGATGAGTTGCTGATTCACCTGATTTGAGACTAGAACTCATTATCAGTTTGTGGTGATGGTCAGAGCTTGTCTAATTATCTCCAACTCATATTAAAAGAACCTCAGGGAATTAGCTCAGAACAGAGCTGCAGAGGATTTGCACCTGCCTAGTTCAGCTACGAAACTGGCTCAGAGTGCTAAATATGCTGTGTCCCATCCTACCATCAAAGATCAGCTGTCAATTCCTCAGTCTGAGAAGCCCTTAGGTTAGTCATTTGATGGGCTTTGGTGGCACACCTATCATGGGTAATCTATGGTAGAGAATTTAGGCAGGCAAAAGGCTGGTAGCATAATGAGCAGAAACATGCCTGGAGATGCACTCTGAGTCCTGCTCCTGTGGCTGTTCAGCTATGCTGTACATCATTGTAAACTGAATAGATTCGATGAACATCCCCAGTGACTGGAACTTGATCAGCTACATATGTGAATTTATTGAATCATTAGAAAAGTCCTTGGCATGTCTTTAGGTGGGGCCAACATCACCATCCCAAACGAGGTGTAGAAGTGATTCAGAAGCTAGCATGGGGCAAACACCATTTCCAGTATGCGCTTTAGGTGAACGCCTTCTATTTGGGAAGCTAAGAGAATCCGATGTTCTGGAAAAAGCGTTTTTATGCTGCTTAACTTCTGTGCCAGAGAACAATAGTGGCCACATTTAATTTACTAGCGTGAACGATGCTTCTGTATTGCAAAAAATAACTGTTCAACAGACAATACAGGAACCCAGGAACTCTAGGAATTGAAATATATATATACACATAAATGCACACACTATAAAATACAAAAAAAACCATAAAATAAAAAAAACATAAAATCATATGTTCATCCTACTCAGTTAGGTTAGATATAAAAGGCACAAGGACAAAATATAATTATTATCTTTACTTAGCAAAAAGCAGGTGGTTCATTACTGAAGGAGACTTGTGTCTGCTTTTCAACTTCTTTTTAACTAAAAAGCCTCTTTTTAGCATTCCCCCTAATTTCCAGGAAGGAAGGGGTGACCTTCCTGCCTTGACAGAGTCCACCGCTACACATACTTTGAAATTAAAAGGTGGCTTTTATTTCTAGGGGTTTCTGAAAAGCTTCTGAAGAGGAAAACGCTTTAGTCTTTCGACTGTCCTAAGGGCCTGATCCAAGCACTTTGCAGTCAAAGAGAATCTCTGAGTTTGCTACAGAGAGTGAAATTCCAGCGCCGTTGACAACGGTGCCGCAGCCTCCTTGGCCCACTGAAGTCAGGATTTCGCTCCAGAATATTTAAGATATCTAGCTTGTTATCTGTCAGCTTCAACTCTTTGAGAAGACAATAGTTCAGCAACATACTTTAGTGGTAATGTACCCTTTTTTTTTGTTTTGTTTTTTCGCAGAAGAGGAATATAAACACATTCTACAGGTACCCATAACCAAAACTTGTTTACCAATTGATTTTTCTTATACATCTTGTTTAAATACTAAAAGAACTGAACTTAGTTGTGAAATAAAATAAACTATGAATTTCCCTGGATTTTCTATCCTAATGTAATTCAGTCTGGTTTGTATCTAAGCAATTTGTGAGTTATAGTGTTAGGAAGGAATGTCTTTACAAGAATTAATCAGGTTATTCACTATAGCAGAAGAAAAAAAGCAGGCAGGAAAGATATGGATGTTTATGACCTGTGATATGAAGAAGAGAAGAGAGATTTGGTGAATGGAAAGTAAGAAGACGGTTTCTTCCACTACACTGAAAGTGGTCGTGGAAGGAGAGGAGGAAGAGGATGAGAGGTAAAAGGAGTAACTTGTTGCATATTTTGGGTGCTTATTTACATTGCTAGATCCTTTGAAGCTGGACATGACTCTACAGTATATCAGTGTGGAACAGCTTGCACAAGAACCTTTCCTTTTCAGGCAGGATCACTGCATAATTTTACATAATAAACTTTAAATAGTGCATACGTGTCCCATTTGATGTCATCATCCTATCGAGCTAGACTCAGTGTCAAATACAGCTAAAGAGAATAAAGTGTCCATAGCTTGAATGGACAAATAGGGGAGAAAGAAACACAGGAAGCTGCAGTAAGTTGCCCATGCTCAGACAACAGTAAATTGGTAGAAGTGAAAATAAAAGCTGGCTTTCTGACTCTTAATCCTGACCCCTGTTTATTCACTGATAATGGGCAGGAATGTAAAATGGAAAAGAAATTGCAAATAACTTTTAAATCTCTCTCTTCCTTCCCCTTTCCCTTTCCTTGCCTTCAAATTGGCTTAAGGTGAAGTTTTCTTTTTATTTATTTAAAAATTAATTTTCTATCCAAATTGATACGTTTAAAGCTAATTAAAATGAATTTTGAATCCACCGTGAGATGATTTCTTGTCAGATAATTTTTTTGACTAGTTATTTCTACTCGTGTATGAGACACAGGATATGTTCACTAATATGGTCAAAGCTAGGAGGACAAAATTGACCTTCAGGAAAAATAGCCTAAAAATATAGACTTGTTAAATAGAGATTCCAGGCCATTTGCAGACAGAAATACTGGAAATATAGCAACTCTGTATTTTACAGCCACTTTTCACATATGGTTTGGATGCCTAAACACAGGTGTCTTAAAGCTCTTGAATTTCAGCAAGTTCGGAAAGCTTTGACGTCATCCTGAAAATCTTATGCTTTTATAAGTTAGTGATGTGTATAAAAGAACAAGTAGACATTTTTTCAGTCATGTAATACATAAAAAATACATATACTCCAATCTCATATCTGAGGGTTTATCTATATATTTTCAGTGTATGTATGTTATGCAAATAAAAATTACACTTTCCACTAAAATTTTATCTGACTGCGTCCACATTCTGTAGTAAAAATTAGCTTGTTAACTGAGAAGTCTAAGGATTGTACTGAAGAAATGCTATTACAGATCCTCACTTTTCCCACATTTTCAATTAAGTAGACGATGATCTTCCCAGATAAACTTAATTTTGTAAAAAAAAAGACAGTCATGAAAATAGATGCACTGTGAGAAAAGGAGTTTGGCCAATGAACTGGAATGAGATGACAAGGAATGCAAACTGTAATTCCTGCAAACTCCTTTGGCAGCATCTAGTTATAAGTTTATCACAAGACAAGAATGATATTTGCCACAATAAAGTCTGTTTTTGTGTGTTCTTCCTGACAATTCTTATGCTAGCATCAATTTGCAGCCCTTCCATTTCCTGAAAAATTACCTTTAATAATCTCGTAGGGAGTTTCACCCATGTCAATGTCAATATCTTTCATACTGTCCATAAGCGATGGCAAATGTGCAGTATGTAGAGATCTCAACAACTGCTTGAGCCTTGACAACTGCAAAACAAAGATGTTCTGTGCTGGCCTAAGCTTGTGAGAATGAGAAAAGTGCTGGAGCCAGCCACATAGTTTGGGAGTTTTCCAACTCTGGCAGGAAAACTTTTTTTTTCGGTAACAAATGGCACTAATGAGAACAATGAATTTCAATAATTAGGTTAAGAGGTTTAAACAAACGACCTAACTAGAACAATGAAAGATGAAGATGGGAGTGTAGATAATTCTAAGGTCATTGTTATTATAGACTGATAACGGTTTAGTGGGCTCTCTGGCATTATTTTAATTTATTTCGTCACAAGCTTCATTCCAGAGCTGTACGTTTCTCTATCTGCTGTTCAGACTTAGAAACAGATAAGCTGTGTAATAGAACTGGAAGAAAGTAAGTCTACAAGCTGCTGAGGGGTGAGCTGACTGCAGAGGAAGTAAATTCTTTGCTTAGTCAAAGAGCAGCTGTAGTACTCACAGAAAGGGAGCTCAGTCCGCTAGTTAATATCTCCAGGCTTGGGGAGAACAGTGTTCAAATTCCTGCTCTAAAAACGCCACTAAAAGGCAGAAGACTTTCTTTCTTGCAGGAACGCTGCAAAGTTTAAGACATGCTCAGATAGGAGGTAATGAATTAATTAAAATATCTTATGAAACATTTTATTATTTCCCAAATTACCGTACTTATTAGCTTTAGTTGAAACCTGAGGGATCAATGGAAAGCCCGCCTTTGCATGCACATTGGTCTTTCTAGTGAGGAACCAAGTTTTTCTTTCTCGGGTTACATATATTGAATGTTTTTTGGCGTGTGAAGTTCCTATACCTTTTTCAGACTCCCTCCCCCCTTTTTTTTTTTTGTCTGTAGTCAGATGTGACAAACACCTTTGCAAAGAGATTTCAATTTTAGAGCATTTAGTAGAAGATACATGTATACTTGAGAGCTAGAAGGGGCACAGTGCCACTGAAGTGGGGAGGTGTGGGAAAACTTCATGTTATGCTTCAGGACAGACACTGTTGTGATCGTAAAAGTCAGCTTTGTTGATAAGTTTCTTTAGGAACAAATGGAGTTTCCTTTCACACTTTCAGTCTTCTACAGTAATGTAACAGGATGGGCTAAATGATGGATAAATACGCAAGTGGTGCTGGGCTGGAAACTTGAGGTTGCTTAAACACCACTGATCACAGTTTTTCTACGTTTAACGTGAACAAACAGAAGGTGCATCCCAAATATTAATTATTTTGTATTTATTAATTACATCAAAATGTCTTCAAAAGGACTAAATTTACTAAAACAGAAACTATTTGGAGAAACTGATAAAAGGAATTGGAAAGGAAATTTAGGTGGAAAATTGTTATGGCTTTAACATAAATTTATTATATAGCTAAATCTTCCAATATTTCACAATCAAGTCTCCACATTATTTATAAAAAAAAAAACCCTAGTTCAATCAAAAAGGAAGACATAAGATAGGGAAAAACAAAACATAATGATATATAAAAAGTAGAAATACCTATGTATATAATTTAGAGGTAAAAAATACAAAAAAAAAAGAGGATATGAGAAACTAAAAATATTGAGGGAAAAAACTGGCATGATAAAAAGTGGGGATTTTATGTATAATGGAACAAAAATATGTCTTAACATCATATTGTCTAGATATTGGATGTAAATGATCAAATTCTTATTAGAAGACATGGAATAGTTAAAATTTATAAAATAGCTAGACCTATAGAAACAAATACGTTCAGCAGGAATTAACATTTTTAATTGAATGAACATGGATAGTTTGTACACAAATTGTCAAGGAAATCTTTAATACTCATTTTTATCAAGTCCTGGAATGCTAGGGAAATTCTAGAAGACTGAAAGTGAACTTATAGTGTGTGAGTATTCAGAAAAGTTTGACAAGATGATTGGAGTAAGTTAGGTCAATTAGTCTCACATCTGTTCCAGAAAATATAACAGAAAAGCTAGGAAGAGAATTAAATGAGAAATAATTAAAGGATAGAAATAAAATTAATGCCAGACAACGTGGTTTTATGAAAAGCAGATCATGTCAAAGAAATCTCACTTTATTCTTTAAAGAAATTGCAAGATTATTTGAGTAATCTATGATTTTTGTAAAATATTTTAATTTAGGAACACCAGATGTTCTGATTTAAACACTGGCATCATATACTGTTCATAAAGAAAATGCTTTATGAATTAAGAAGTAGTTCAGTGATAGATCTTAAAAAGTGACTATCTACAGGAAATTACTGATGGCTGAACATGGGTTTCATGGGGATCAGTATCAGGCTTGATAAAGATCAACATCTTAATCAATTATTTTTGAAACTAAATAGTAAATCTCTTATGATAACATTTGGAATAAATACTAATTAAAAAAAAAACTTACTAAAGTAGTAAATAAGAATAAACCAAAGAGGCAGGATGCTCTGGATCTTTTCCAAAACAGGACTCTGAAAAATGTAGGGATCAAAGTGAACGAGCAACTTAATGTGAGATCTCAGCACGGCAAAAGAGCTGATAATTAGCCCTAATTGTAGCCTGCCTGCAAATGCAACTGTGCTGCTCTTTGGATTCAGGCTCTTTGACATGCAATCAACTTTGGTATCTCTGTACTCCACTTCTCTACACTTCCTTTTCTGCTGGTTAGCACAAAGCGGGACAGCTCAGATGCCTCGGATGCCTCTGCTAGCATGATGTAGCTTTGCCCTTGATCACAATCATAAGGAGAACATAACAGCTATTAAATAACGTTTCATTCTAGGAAGAAGAAAATAACAAAAAATAGGAGTTAAAAACAAGTACACTTGAGTTAAAATGCATTATAATTAGTATATGCAAATCACTGGATGAAATTATTCAGGGAACTTCCAGCTCTAGTCACCTTTATGCCTTTGGAAGCATATAATTTTATGAAAGGGATTGACTTTCTGTAAGACTTAGGTGAAAAGCACCATGTAACTCACTCCCTCTATTACTTTTATGAATGCTAACATGGTAGCAGTTTGTGTTAACTGGTCAGAACAATCAGCTTTGCTGCACTAATTTTAAACTAGAAGGAGCTGAAATCTCATACTCACAGGCAGAAGAATGTATTAAGTACAGAATAAGTTGTGAGGCAAAGTTCATGATAGAAAGTTGAATCTAAAACTGTGCTTTCAGACAACACGCTTACTAGCTGAAAAAAGTCCTAGAATGGCCCAAGGTTAATAGTTTTCAGATGACAGAAAGGGTATGACCTTGAGAGGTCATCTGTATCTCAAGGCGACATCAACTATACTGAAAGCTGATTCAGAAAAAAATGAAATGCCGGTAATGTTAAGCTCACAGGTATCAGAAATGCCCATGCTCCCTAATGTAAATGACTTCTAATCCAGCTGAGCTTCCCCCCTAACCCAAGAATTACAGAGAAATAATAGGAGCTCCGAATACAACGTGTGAGTGTATGACCCCTACCAGAAGTATCCTTAGAATTCCCCAAATGTGCTGCTTCTCAGAAACTGCGGGTTACAAAACCGGACAGCACTGCAGCTGATTCTGTGTGCTGCTAAGCTAGTTTGGATCAAGGATTAAAGAGTGTCCTGACCCTTATTCAGCCTGGCTAGTGTGGATGTGCTAAACAGGTTATATTTCAAGAGCAGCAAAACAATGAGATCAATTACAAGTGACTGCACTTCTCAGCATAGACAAGGCGCCTTATTCAGGAATATGCTCTTTGAAATTCAGATTTATACGAGGATTCTGTAGTTAGTACCGTAACCTATAACCCTCCTTCTGTCCGTTGCTGAAACAATAAACCCTCAGGACTCCAGTTCCTGCAGATTCACTTATTCCATCTAATAATAGTATACTTCAGGGTGTTTAAGTTAAATGTTACGGATCTGAAAAACCATAGTAGTTTGCAATTAAGGAGTGATATTGAAATATTTTCTTTGTGAAGAGGCCTTAAAAATCCCACTACTTTCAGCAGTTTATTAGCTGCTGTATGTGCATATTAAATACCTCTTTTGTACAATTTCATTCATGGGATATTGTTGTAAATTGGGCTAGCTAGGGAATTCTGCACAGATAATGTTCATTTTCTTTTCTGAATTATTTGATGATGTGGCCTTATACTTTCCCATTAATAATTTTCAATTCTGAACGCAAGCAGTTATTGGAAGAGGTATCCTCTGTCTTTCTAGATGAGATGATACAAGAATTACGAGACTGCTGATATAGTTATCTTGGAAAATATAGGCACAAGAGATTAGGTGGAAACCAGAAGTCAGAGTAGGGAGAAAGCCAGATTACCCCTTTGGCACAAATGTAGATCAGTTTAAATCAGCTGTGAAACCTCACCTGAAGTCTCTGTTGTCGTCAGTCTGCACTGGAGCCCAGACTCTCTGACTACCCATACATCCAAGTCGTCTTAAAGCCTGGCTGTCGTCCAGAGCAAGCGGAGCAGGTCTCCGGGAAGGAGGCCCTGGCTTACACACGAGCTGGCTCTGGTTTGCCTACAAGCTCTGGCAATACTTCTGGTATAGATACAGTTGGCTCAGGCCCAGACTTGATCTTGAACAGCTCCAGCCATCAATACGGACGTAACAGGGCTTCAAGGACACTTTCCTTGAGCTGTGAGTGATGCAAACACACAATGAAAAGATTGTGCTTGACCTAGTTTTGAGGATCTTAAAAGGCAAGTATAAAGTGAAAGACAGCCGGTAGCTAAAACAAACAGATGTATCGTGAACAGTGAAATGAGTGGGAATAGCCATAGGAACACCAGATAACCCAGCCTTCCCTTAACAGCTATTTATATGCAAGGTGAGAATCCAGGTTTAAAAGTGAATTGGCAGCATGCAAATCGCTTTTTAAACTCAGCTCACATAGATAGCATTGCCGTTTTCTATTGGCACCAAAGGCAATACAGCAACAGCTTGTATCTCTATCGTGTTTTCTCTAATGAACTTTACAAGCATTCTCCCATTGGGATAATATCCACATCTCCAACTGTCTTCTTTGCAGTGCGGACCACCCTAGTGGCACTCAATAAACAGCTCTAGGGGCAACAGACTGGAAGCAGCTCATGGTAATCTATGGACACTTTTGATAAGAGATGATAAAAAGGTTACTCATTTACTGTGCAAATTCCATAGCTAGATGATCAGCAGGATGTACAACAACCCAAAGAGCTGCTCCTCACCAAGTGCAGTATATTACCTCTACTCTTTTGAAGGCTCACTAGATTACCTTCCCCAGGATAATAAACACAAGCGGGGAGATCTAATTGATAGACGAAAGAGATTAAAAAAAAAAGAGTCTCTCTGAAGGGAGGGAGACATTAATTTTGCTCAGGTAATGTGTCAAAAGAGAGGAATATGCAATAGAACTCATATAGAAGACAGAGGTATTCTTGTCGACTTACATCGTATTAACCCTTTACGTTGTTATACTGTGTTACTTATGTGATGATCAAATGACTCTTTGCTTTAAGAAAACTGTGTTGGCTCTTTGATGACAGGCCCTGAGGGGAAGCCTTCCCCTCAGGACATGTTCAGCAGTGTTTCTCAATACTTTGCAGCGTGGTTCAGTTCACGATTCTGCTCCCCTTAACAGAGGTTACCCAGAATGTATCCCTTAATAATATTGTCAAATCACTACTTGAGGTTTGCTGTAAAACAAGTTTATATTCCTATAACTTTCTGAGGAGTTACTCTAGCAAAAGCTCACGTACAGATGCAGTTGCACAAATATACAGTATCAGCATATTTTTGTGTCTACACTAGCCACACTCATCTAAACATCTCCATTATTGATACTCCTTCATTGCTCTGAAGTGTAGCCATACTGTGCTGAATTAAACACTATATGACCTACCTGAAGCAAGAATTTATCCTGAATATTTAATGTGAACCATAAAAAAATCTAAAGGTATTGGAACTGCAGGATGATATTTTTTCCTCTGTTCCTCCAACTGTCTGTATCACACTTAGGTTTACAGAAGTCTTTGAACTTACAAGTCCCCTTTGAAGTAATGCTCAAGTTAAAAAAAAAAAAAAGAGGTTTCAGCTATGCAAAACATCTATAGAGTTCAACAATCCTAAATGAACTTTACTGAAAATTATGTTGTTGATTCACCTAACATTTATTAAGCATAAATGTAAGCATTGTGGTAAGATCTTGTCATATAACATTTATATTTTCAGTGCAGGCTTAGGACTTTTGCACTCAGAAGTAAACATTGCAAAAGCAAAATATAATTGTCAGTTTAGAAGATGAAGGAGTGGACGTCAAGTAAAAGGCCACTGGACAGCGGAACATGAGAACAGAATTGACGCATTTTGAGAGGAGGGCTCTAGCCTCTGGGGGATGATACACAGTTCAGGATTTTTGTCACTGCTCCAACTGGCTGACCTACAGATTGGCTCCAGACCTGGGAACAGCTTGCCCAGTTATCAGCCCAGAAATGAATGCCTCAGCAACTGAGCATGTGAAAGAGAGAGGGATGAAAGAAATGTGCTAATGAGGTTTTATATAGAATGTTGTGAGTGAAATATAGAAATAAGGAAATAACTCATCCAAAATGCTAGGGAGAGGAAGGAAATTTTGGGCCAGGTTTGGAAAATGCTGTAGTTACGAATTCAGAAAATAGTACTTATTGAACAAGTAAAAACTGAGACTCACATAGGAGGCCCAAGAGGTGAAAAATGGATAACCTTTTAAGTCTTAAATCATCCAGGATACTAAAATAAGTGTTAATAATTATTAAATATGCTCAGTGATCACTTGGCGGCCTATTTGGTTCTGTGTGTATTTTGAAATGCAGAGAGCCTCATGCTAAATTTGAATACGTTGGTATAGCCCCATGGGAACCGTGCAGCCCATGCAGAGGAGTGCCTCAATTTGAAGCAGGACAATTGCATCAAATTAAGCAAATTAGTTCTTCTTCAGGGGAGCAGTAATTAGCCAGTGAATAGAGGTGCAGCATCAGCCCACACAATGTTTACTCAGAGATTGAGGGAAAAGGCGTACGGTCTTGCTTATTTCTACACAAACTGTGTCAATATTTGTAAGTTACATAAAAATGTATGGAAACTCTTTTACCTCCATTACCTGAGTCACTGAAAAATAAAATTTTGAGACGTACAATAATACAGAGTATTTTCCTACTACTTGGAGAAGCGAAGAACCCAGCAGAAAAATAGAGTTTACACTCATGAATGAATAATGCTGAAACGCAGAATATACCACTTCTGCTGGCACAGGAAAGACTAAACGTCAGTTCCCTTTGGTTAGTGGTGGGTGTTGCAGTAGATTTCTCATGAACGTAGGTTGGACATTGCTCTGTCTTCAGGGCTTCATCTTTGACTTCCATTCAGCAGTAATCTGCAGCACTGATGTGCTAAGTAAATGGATCCTGGATAATGCTTTCCTCTGCCTTTTGAGGGCTGCATTAGTATCTTCAAGTTTTGGCTTGTGCTACCCCAGTTTCTCCTGAAGTCTTGACACTAGTGCTACAGAGACTTTGACAACCATCTCTGTCATGGCACTATCTATCTGGTACATAGTGAGTCCTAGTTAGAGGACAGCATAAATCTGCTTTACCTGTGAGTAGTGATGCAACAGTTTAATCTATACATCCAGTGCAGCAGGACAAGGAGAAGCTGGACTGCATATTTGGTGCCTTCGTCGCCTCTCCTCCATGCCTCAGAGTAGAGACTCAGCTTTTGAAAGCAGGGCTCACTATGTTGGCTTTAGGCACTTCTTTCCCACTGGGTCTATGCAATACCACGGTAGAGGTAGACGGGAGTAAGGAGAAAGAAATACAAAAATTTGGAGCACATCCAGAAACAAAGCAATTCTTACAGAGTGCATAAAATATGAATGAAGCAAAATGAAAGTACTCGGACACCTGCAGTCACAAAGGCCTCTATACAAACATATATTTCAATATTCAAATGACCGTTTCTAGTAGCCTTTGGTGTAACAATGCAGCCTGACTGCTGGCTGTTCCCTAAAATGGAAAGTTAAAGTATGTCCAGTGTAGTTTTACTGTAATAAATAGGATCAGAAAACAAACAAACAAACTGTAAGGCTGCAAAAGTAGGCTGCTCTCCTGAACTGCTTTGCCCTCTGAAACATTCTGATGGCATGACATGCAATGTTTATTGTTTTACATGTCTTTATAGCCTTCAGCCTCTCTCTCTGTCAACACATTACTCTTCAGCTTCATTGTGCTCTTCACTCTTCTCTGGTGCCGTGGGAACATAAAGCAAATGATTCTACTGTTCTCAGCTAGAAATTGCTTTTCATTATAATTTCAAGAGGTGCTTTGAAGTATCTACTTAGGCTCTCACAGCTAGTATGAGACAAGGCAGTTGCTATGCTACTTGTTGATTAAATGAAAAACAGACCTGATAGCATGTGAAATCTTCCTAAGGGAGGTGTTTCTCTTATGAAGATGTGTACAAAGCGGTTAAGAACTGAATTGCAAACTTCTGTGTGTAAGGTTAAATGCCTAAATGGGCACTTTAAGTATCCAAAGTGATGGGCTGGCTATCTAGAGCTGGAATGGCAGCTGTTGTAAATCAGAGCTTGTTGACACTAGCTAAGAATGTGGGCACTAGGGGCTTTGAGGCCAAAACGTGCAATTCAGATTTCTGGTAGCTAAAAATACAAAAATTTCAATTAAGAACTAAATGGAAAGATATTTGATTTTCCTGAGGTGCAATGTGACAGAAAATTCCGTTGACACCCTGGAGAAGAGAAAGTTCTCAATGTTTCCAAGAACAGGATAGCATATTTAAGGCCATAGCAGAAATATTATACTAGCTTCATAATTTTAAGTCATGGATAGAAAATGAGTTTCTAGGGAAAGCTCCAAAACAGCACTTGTGTTTCAAAAATAGAATACAGGATCCTAAATTCAGGACAGCAGTCTAACTTTAAACCCTGAATCTATTTAGACATTGGAAGTGCCCTAAGTATGCTTTACCTCTTATATCAAACTTGACACACTGAGGCCATTGAGTTCAGCATAAGATATAAAAGTCACGGTGACTTTCACGGTGAAATATGTCAATAGAAGATGGCAGAACAGCTTACTCATTACAGATTTTGCTCAGGAAATAGGATATGTATAATGCAGAACTTCTTGCTAAAAACTGCAGCTCCCATTTTTTCCCCTCACCTTTGAAAATGGGCAACGTTGCAGCAAAGGATGTAACAGCCATGGCACCACAGGAAGAACAGGTAAGAGGAAGCATAATTTTGTAGTCTAGTGGCTTAAGTAAGTGCTTATCGGAGAGAGCAAAAATGGTTCTGCTCCCTACATTGTTTCTTTCGGTGTGTATTTGTCTGTCTAATTTGAAATGTAGAAGCAGCCCCCAGCATCAGAACGAATGCTATCATACCTTGAGTGGCTTGCTTTATTTTTGGTCCCACACTTCCTAGCTGGACTGTAGCTACTGTGTGAACTTCTTGAGACCGGGCAAATGACTCAGTGTTGTGTACCTATAGGGTGATGGTTCTCCTCTAAGAGTAGAGATCTGTGTTTAGTTCCCTTAAGCTAAGAAGAGCTTTCGTCTGTTCCAGTTACCTGCAGCAAACACCTGATTTTGTACACTTTCATAGATCAGCAGTGATATACTAGGGGTCTGCGTTCTAGCTTAACTGAGGAGCCAGCATAACTGTAGTTATACATTGGATTATCAAAGCTCAAGGCAGAGAGGCACAATTTCAGATACATTTCCATCTCTATCGTTTCTGTTCTGGCTGCAAGAAGATGCTAGCTGCTCTCAACGTGCTGTCCCATGTGCCAGCGGCTAATGTGCTTTTCATTCCTTCTCCAAGGAGCCTCGATTTGACGTGCCACATCGCTGACTGTCACAACATCTCTCTCTTTTTTGAATCGGGTCCTACACAGAGCTGATCAAGATGTGTTATCTACCACACGTACCTCACACATATAGGATGTTAACATTTCAGTGACTGCCTTAATGAAATACACTAATTGAGGAAGTGACAGCTCGCCAGTCAATGTGTTATTAGACAATAACATGAAACCTTTTCTGGATACCCTGGTATCTGAAAGCAAGGATACCAAAGATGTCAGAGTAATAGGAAAGTTATTCTATTAATTCAGGCTCTCTGGAGAGGAGGTGGAAGTAAGGAAATACTTCAAGGTCAGCACTGTCCACAGATATTTTACATTTTACACGTTTCTTTCACCTTTCTTGAACTTTTCTATTTTATATGCTGATTTTACTTTTTTTTTTACTTTGAATGGCTTCCTTTTTTAAAACCTGCACATCCTTTAACAGTAAGAGACAGAGAGAAACAGATCAGTAATTTCAACCACATAAAAGGAAATTGTGTGCGGGGATAATTTTTTGTTTGTTGTTTCACTTTTTCTTTATTGTACTTGGCAATTTCACCCAATCCATGCACTGAAAAAAGAAGTATTGTATTTCCAAAACAAACAAAAATTCCAGTTGCATGGTAACCCACCCACATGCTAAACCCTAGAAATATCAGATCCAGAGGGCTCAGGATTTTGCCAAGGAATCAAAGCTCTTCTGACTGATTTCTTCATATGATAATAGCAACAGGCATTTTAACCACTACACAAAATGACGCTTAGCCAAATTCGTTGCTGTTATTGAAGTCAATGGGAGTTGCATCAGAGAATAGGACTGTAGCTCTTCGCAAGCAGTTTGTCCTGCTGCTGCCTGCACAGGGGAGTTTGCCTCCATTAGAAAGGGGAATTCTATCTATCTGGGCTTTTCTGTCAAAAAACAACTTTATTTTAAAGACACTGCAGGCTTTGGATCTACCAAGTCAGAAGATATAGGAATAAAGGGCAGGGAGGCCCCTCAGAATTTGCCATTCTTCTTACATTACAGAAGAAAAAAGACAGACATCTTTGTGCGATTTTCCTCTGGGCTATTATATCGCATCAACCTGTTAGCTTCAAAGGTTGTAGTTGCTTTGGCATCCCTCACAGTTTGGATCTACTGGAGGTATATTACAAGAAGCTGGAAGGAAGTTCTAAAACTAGCATAAATGCCTGGCTCAGGATCACAATATACTGTACTATCTGAGTAATGAGCTACACTATCAGAAAGATCATCAGTGCTCTTTTCATCATGGAAAAAAGGTCTCAGAACATAAATTTCCTCCTCACTGTTCAGTTTATGATACACTTTGAGGAAGATCAAGCTAACAAAGTTTCTTCTTGTGTTTTTTCCACCGTCGTGGAATTAAGCAAAAATGATTTGCTCAGCTGGTGTCAGAACATGTGCTACGTTCTTGATTTTCAGCCTCACACTGAATACACCTCAAGCCGGGACTTTTACCTCAGTGTCTCATTCAATTAAAGTTTTTGATTCATTTAAATGCTCAACCTTTAATCAATGGACAATGACAAGTAGGACATTAGGGTAACAGAAGTGATCTTTATGGCAATATAGATGCTGTATATTCAAAACAGTATCATACATACAACAAATACAGCTGGAAATACCTGCCATAAAACAAAATCACAAATATGGAAAAGTTCAGCATTATTGCTGAATTAATGTTCGAGTGGGAAGGGAAGAACTGACTGTCACTGTCAATGTTTTGAGACTCTCAATTCAAAACTTGTTTCATGTTGAGCAATTGAGCAAAAAGGGCCATTTTTGAGCTGTATTCTCAGCCTGGACACACACAAAGGGAAGGTGGACCAGGTTTCCTCGCAAGTGTATGATAGCCTGAAGAGAAGTGTTAATTTTTGGGAGCACTGGTGAGTCAGTAACAGACAATGGTAAGATTTTGCAGAAATCAGCCAGCTTCCACTGATACATATTGGTTAGCTCTCTACATCCTCCCCGTTCTGTGAGCAACACTTGATTCTCAAATTTGTTATAATGCCATCTGATACAGCTGCCTGTTGCCACCCAGCTCATGAAATGTTTCCCGTGGTCCCTCCAGCTCTTCTTCCCACGTTGAGTCTTTTGGTTACTGATTTCTTTGACTCTGGGGATGTGGCAGAAGGACTGGCCCATCAGCATCTCTTTTCAGGTTCTCAGATCTCCAGATATGGAACAGACCTACTGCTGGAATGAGACCAGATTCAAGAGAAGCAGCTGGAGTCTGGTGCGTAGGACTTTCTCGACTAAAGCCAGGGAGCTTATTTAATAACTCAGCATGATGGATTGCTCCTCATTGATTAACAGCTTCAGGCCCTAAGATCCCAGTGTATATGAACATACTGGGACCAACAAAACTGGAAAAGATCTGTATCTACTATAACCTTTATAGTTGGTTTACTCTATTGAAAATGGTTGAATTAATCTGTCTCTACAGATAAAGCACAATTGCACGTGGCTTGTGGGCTGCATTCTGGAAGTGCCTGCTGCAGTACATCTGAATCACACCATGTCTATCACTCATATCTAGGTCTGAGCTGGTTGGTCTTTGTAAACAACCTTTCTGAAATTCTATGTTGTTTCCTCAAGGTGTTGTCAGACTTGAGGTCCAGAAGGCCTATAACCTTCTGTACTGTCTCTGTCATAAATCTTTAAACCTGAGCTGGGGACAAAACAGCAAAAGTGATGTTAGACAAGAATAGTCAGTTCCACAAAAATATTCATGCTCTGAGTAGTTGTGAATGACCAATCCGTTGCAATGGATAGCTGTGTCTGAAATGACCAATCCGTTGCAATGGATAGCTGTGTCTGATTATAAGGAGTCCTTTTCTTAAGACTTATCTTACTTGAGTCTTTGCCTTTGACCATATTGATTCAGAATTATGATCTGAGTTAGCCCTCACTTAAAACTAGCAGCCTGTAAGTTCTGTTTCATAATATGCAGAGACCAGGTGGCCAAATCTGTAGAAAACCTCCTGCAGAACGTGTTCATCAAAACCAATACCCATGAGATGTTCAAGTTGACGAAGGATTTCAGGGAATGCTTCCTTAGGAGATGCATGCGTGCATAGTAGACTGAGGGAAAAACGACACTGAGGAAAGAAACACTAGTCACTCTCCAAACAAGTACTGAGAGCCTGACTCTCCCCCCCCAAAAAAAAAAAAACCAAAAGCAAAAACAAAGCTTGTCAAGAATGCTTTTTGGGCAAAGTGCTGGCTGAAAGGGGCATGAAACTGTTACAACAGGAAGTGGTCTCCTCTTGTTTGCTTCTTCCTAAGTTTAGTTAAACAGCACTTTGTAAATAACAAAGATTGACGAAACACCTGATCTTAGCACTCATGTCTCCTCCACATTGAAACAATCTTCAAGACTTATTTGTTTTGCTAACCAGGAAGGTCAGAGAAGGAATAGTAGAAAATCCAGTATGGAAGTGAACACAGAAGAGTCACAAAAGCCTTGAGGAGACCATAGGCATCAAACAGAAAAGGGTATATTTGTATCAGCATTATGGAAAATGCTGGTACTGAGGCACAGAGCAATGAACAAAGAGCAGGAAAGCCACTGGGGAGGTGGGGGGACAGGCAGCTGTTTCTCAAGCTCTGTGGGAGAGAAGGGAAGAAGGGAGACCAAGAAGGGGAAGTAATAGTAGTCAAGAAGGGAAATGATGCCAGCGAGACCGTATGTCTGGGCAGCCAAGATGATGGGGAAGAGACTTGTTTTTGTAAGCGCTGTAGAGAAAGAAGCAGCAGGATATTAGGATGGGAAAAAGGGTGAGAGAAATCGGAGGTGACATGAAGGTTGGTGAGCCTGCGAAGAAAAAGAAAACGTTTCAATCTCCGAATTTCCAAACTCTGATTATGCAGCTGTCAGCCCTGCCCCTTGAATTAAGTAATTGATTAATTAAAGTAAAGCACTTAATCTCTATATTTACATATTGTGCCTCCCACTAACCAGTGCTGACTACGGAGCCCTTGTCAGAAAGCTCCTTCCAATTTGAATTCATGTTGGTTCCCAAACATATTACTTTGTAAATAGGGAATGACAACATTGGCTCAGTGCCCCACTATCGTTGCAGCATTGCCATATGTCAGTATCATGCTAAACATAGTAAGCAGAAGACCCAACAATATAATTATTGAGGACATCTGTCAGCAGCACAGGCTACATCTGGGATTAGTAGCTGTAATACTGGAAAGACCTTTAAGAAGCAGAGAGGAAAGTCCTTTTGTGTTGGCTTGGATTTTCCACAACAGGAGCCAGATCCTCAGTTGGTGTAAATAAAAGCCATTCAAAGAAGCTAGTAAATCCAGCATCAAATGACAGTAGCTAAAAATGGGACTCTGGAAATGGAAGCCAGGTTTATTAAGTACAAGATTTAATATTTTCTGTGTAAAGATAGAATGCCTCAAAATAATCTGAGTATGCAACACAGAAGATCATCTATTAGTGGAGCCAGCAGGTACAGATTGCCTTTTATCTTAGATCTGAAAGATTCTAGACAACTTTGAAAAGCTTCTGAAGATTATTAAAAATTCTCTTTAAAGTTCTTTGTACATGAAGCATACAGTAGTGTAATTTTATATTTCAGATAAATTATCAACTAAAAAAACCCATGTCTTCAGTGAATTCAGCACTTGCTAAGGATTCCATGCTGGAGTTTATCTTGTAGTCCATACACAGGCAGACTGCCCACTGAAGCCAATGACACATACTGATCCTATCCAGTTATAAATTTGAGGGCAAGCTCCTATTGGGAAGCCATGTAGCTGCATTAATGAAATGCTGCATTTGAACTAATACCCTCTACGGAAACTCTACAGCCATGTTTGTGCCATGCTGTGCTCGTGCTAACATACCACAACTCTCAGCAAGACTTAATATTTCAAACACCAGTTTGCATTAACATTGATTGTATGTCATCTGGGCTGGAGGTTATCTACTTTTAAATACATGGCAGAAGGGCTTCACTATACATGAAGCCTCCAGCCATATCATTCGAGCACCAAGTACACAATGAAGAGTTGCATCACTGTCTTCTGCAAAGAAGTCACAGGGATTATACCTAAGAAATGCTGACAGGAAGATTTTAAGCAATAGCAAGAAAATTTGCTTTCCAAACAAAGTGCCTTGTGGTATATCAGGTGATGAGAAATAAAGGAGAAGAAAGGTTAATCTGCCCTGATAAATGCTTTTCCTACATAGGTCATATAAAACTTTTCACTCATACACACTGCAGATTAATGAACTAGGGCCTCTTTATCCCTCAAACAGGTTTGTAATAGAGGGAAAATGAGCTCTTATATTGCTGTATCCCCCTCACTCCTTATTTTTTTGAGCCCTAAGTACTCACTCTGGATTAAATGAAGGATTACAATACATTTAGTAGACTACAGAATTGACAAAATGTAGATCTTTTTTCTAAGACTGAGAAAATCTCTCCTAGTGTCAATCCACTGAAAGTTTCAGGGGATCTGAGATGGCCACGACTCTTAACGTCAGTTGTTCGGCAGGGAGTTCATGGAGACGCCTATGCTTACGGGTGCATATATATGGGATTACATATGAGCTAAATATTTAAACTCTTCTACAGTCAGTGAAGATATATGGTCCATAAAGTCTACGAGTCTAGAGGGCAGTTAATCTGACTAAAGAATCTACTTTAACTTTGATGCTTTGAATCACCTTCTTGAGGTGTTTATTGCTCTCCTATGACTGCAGAGGAAGCGTAGGGAAACTAGCATCCTGACTGGGGGCACCCAAACGTTCCTGCTTCTCCCTGCCAGCATACCCTTTCCAGACTGACAAACAAAGCAGCTGATTAACTGAGGTCAAAAATATTGATTATTGTGCTGAGAGATGAAAGAATGAATTCAGAAGAAAAATGATCTGATGCAAACATTTGACTACACCCAAGCCATTGAAGTATTTTCACTGTAAAGAGCATTTTCTTTGTAGGATTCAGCTGTGATTTCCTAGATGAGACAGGAGGGAAAAGCAGCATAAGCACCACAATGAAGAAAGGCAGGAGAACTGAATGTACATTCACTGTGTCTTGCTAATAGTAGTGCTATTCAGTGGGCTAAACGCTATGTGAGTGCAATGGATGAAAGCACATGCTTATTCATTGATTGCATGTACCCTTCTATCAAAGGCAGACCCTAAACAAACCAATTGTTTTATTTTGTTCAGTCTTCTTAATAAAATAGAAAAAAACAAAAACAAAACCAAAAATTGTTTCAGGCCAACCTCAGATCATTTCATCCTCCTCTCTTCAAATGACAGAAGATCTGGGAAAAAATTTCTCTCAAGCTGAAAAATGAACAAAATCCTCCAAAGCCTAACATGTTATTTAGATGTAAAAGGGAAATTTCACTAAACCAAAAATGTAAATTTCATATTATTTCATTTTCAAGGATTCTATCTTTGACTAAACTTCAATAGGAAGTGTTATTCCAAAATGGGACAGTCAAAATGCTTGGTTCTTCAGATGTTGAGATGTAACAGGTCAAGTTACAGAAAAAATCAATATAACCACCCAACTTTTTTAGTTTAGAGATAAGACAAGTAAGTTCAGCAAGAAATTGAAAATCTGATAATCTTGAAAATTCACTTTTTTTCCGGAAAAAAAACTGGCCTATCCAAAATATTTTATTCATTTTTAGACCTCAGTCTATTTTGCACAAATAAATACGTATCTAATTTTAGTTTTATTAAAAAAAAAAAAAAAAGGCAGTACAAATGACTCAAGCCAAAGGACTGATCCTGAAAATACAAGCTTATCTTCCTGAGTAAATCCATTCACTTCGCTGACACTACTTACATTTGGAAAATCTCTGTCTTGAATAAAAGCTTGTAGAATCTTATTGCAAGTGGGGTTGAAGAGAGACTCAGTTACACACCCTTAGCTTAGGGGTAGGTTTCGCTATTAGAGCTGAGGGAAAGCACCCTTTTTCAGAAAACTATTTTATTCCATTCTAAAAATAAAAGACAGTTTAAAAAACATAGACATACATACAGAATGATTAGGTCGTTTTTGGCCAAATGCAGCTCTGTAGTGAATTTTGATGGTTGAGTTGGAAATACTGCTTGGATAAAAAGGAGTTTGTAATGGAAACCATGCTGGAACTTCAACACAGCTACCAGTGCCAGTGAGCAAGTGCTCTATCATGAGGCTCATAACAATATCAGTTGCAGAAGGAACTCTGCACCTACTGGACTTGCTCACCAAAAGACTAGCTTCGAAATCTACAGCCCCGATTTCGTCTGTTTAACTATAATCTATGAATTTTCGATATAGTGCATATTTAGCATGCATCTCTCTAAGAATTATTGGACCCATATAGCTTGTCTTTATTTGCAACAGTATATACCTTATAAGCACTCAGTTAGGTGCAGTGTATTTAATTTTTTAAATTTTTAATGACCTGATGCTTGTTCTTTCAGGAGAGTTTCTCTATATTCAAAGCAATTACTTAAACCAGTGCTTGTTTAGTTCACCGAACCAGAGCAGTCACGTAATCTTTAGGCCTTTTCATATCTTGCCAGCATTTTTATTAAGGGAATAAGGTTGTTCCTGTCTTAAATATTCTTTTGCAAATGTTTCCAGGCAGGATAAACATGTGAATAACCTAGTGTTCAGCAATCACTTTAGAACAGATATTTAGTCTACCGATTTTTGATAAGGTAAATACAGTAGCCACCAAATATACCACATTTATGCCATTGCGCTTGATTTTTTTCTAAGAAAGTTAGCTAATATTTGGGTTCTTGCAGGGAAGACTTGAAGGAGGAATGGAGGGAGGATTTTTCTTTGTTCACATTTCCAGTTCTGCTTTCAGCTGTCTCTCATCTCCAAAGCACTCTCTTACTTTTTCTTCCCAATCATGCTGCAAGGCCTGGTTGAAATTTTGACTTTCATCTTATTTTCTCAGTGTGTTTCTATGACATGTTGCTGCTTGGATTTCTTCCTCTCTTCTGCCGCAGAAGGGTAAATGCACACACAGACAGACACACAGACACACACACATTCACAAAACTGTATCAAACAACGCAGAGTATTTACGTTTAAATCTTTGTTAAACTCCAACCTGTGCGTCCTAATTCACACCTAAAGTCTCACATGCAACATCTGCTTTTCAGCTACCTGTTTCACAAAGGCATTTTGTGACTTCTTTTGGCAGCTCTTTCTGGGCTGTTTCATGCCACCTGCATGATAATGACATTAAGGAAATATTTTCTAAAAATAAATGAATAAATAACATCATTATCCTGTTTCTATATTTGTAAAAAAAAACAAGGACTAGCTCTCCTTTTGGTCAAGCGCATGTAAAAGCATAACAATTCTACTGACATCAGAGGAACTACCGTCATGTCAAACTGCTATAAGCTTAAAAAGATTTTGGCCAGACCATTTTATAGTGTATGAGAAACATGTTATTTGTGATTAAGGTTGTAAAAAAGAAGCGTTCACAGCACCTTTTCTACTGTGCATTCTAAAATCAAACTCACCACTGCTGCATCTAAGTCCCTGCCAGGGTGCCCTAGGACATGAATAACATCTATTGTATATTTATTTATTCCTCTCCTTCCCAGGGTATAATCATGTGCAGTGCCCAGCGAACTGTTTAGAATACACTCTATATACTTTTACTAGTCAAGGTAAGGTCAAAGATGTGCAGATTGCATTTGCAGCAGGAGGCGGTGAGCTTTGCTGTAACTCTTTGTTCCCGTGGGAATTTATTTTGCACTTTGGGTCAGCTCTGAGGGAACGCTGTCTCCTGCCTGACACACTTACAGATGTTGTACCAAAGCAGCTGCTCTGGCTGCGAGAATTTTAATGTCCCACGTTTGTGTGTACTTTCCCCTCCAGACACTAGTAGTAGGCTTGCCTTTTCCTTTTACTTCTTCAAACTAAATGAGATCTTGCTTAGTTTTGCACTTCCTACTTTCATAGTAAACTTAAATCCTTCATATTGTAGCAGTGAAAATATCTGAATTTAATATTATACTGTACTGAAAGCAGCTCCTCTGAAATACTGCTGTTTTCTACCTCATGAATAGAGATGGCGTTCTCAGAAGGCACCACTGAGAGTTTTATGTGTTGTATACTAACCACCTAAAGGCATTAAATGCTGAAGAACATGAAAATATTGCACAGTAGGAAAACTGGAAGAAGGAAAGCGAACAATGTGAGAGAACCCAGATATATAGGAAAAATACAGTATAATGGAAGAAACAAATTGAAAAAAATGGTGCTTAAATAGAAAACTTTCTGCACGTGAAAAATACAGTAATTGTGATTAAAAGTTCATAAAAAGTAAAATAGAGTTATAAAGTATAGAATTTGAACAAAAGAGATGTTTGGATGTTTACATGCTGGCTTTACTCATTGCTATTATTTCAAAGTGGCATTGAACAGTGCTGCATTCTAGTTGAGGCAGAAGATTACAAACTGTAGTTACAGTACCTGCAACACAGAAGGACATTACTTTCCGGTAGATTGGTCCAGGATTTGATTTTAAAAAGAGCGCTTGCGTAGCAGCCAACGTGTTTAATTTTTATAGCAACACATTGACTTCAAATTGGATTAATTATTGCAGTGTTTTACCTTAAAAACTTGTGATGCGATCCTGCAATTAAAAAAATATGTATGCACTTTTTTACATGCACTTTATTTTTCTCTTGTAATAAAACACCTCAGCAGAACAGGCTCTTAAAACAATTTTTAGTGCTAACTCTTCTGCATTCTAGCTTCATTTGCGGAGGTTCACAAGCAGCCATAACAACAGCCTCAAACATAACTTTCAAAACACACTGCTTTTGAAGTGCAAAAGAGATATGTTCCCATTCTTTTCTTAAATGTCTTTTCTCATACCTTTTATTCTTCACAAGCAAATACAGAGCTGACCTGATATGCCATGCTGTTCTTGACAGAGTAATCAAAATTATCCTGCCTGAGTAAATCTGAGAGCTCTTGTCCTGATAGTGCTACCTGAGAGCACAAAGGCATATATTTTGTTTATGTCTCTAGGAAACCCATGGACTAAGATGCAAAAGAAGATAATTACATTTAGACCTACAGCCTTATCTCAAATATTGTGATCTTCAAGGGAGAGAGTTCTTACCTGATACGGAGACCCACTGACTGTTCCTTGAACATATCCAGTTGTGACAGGAGGGCTTTGAGGACTCGCATCGTAATAGGGACCTAGTTGCTTACCTGCTACATCCCAAACATCCCAACATCTATGTTACTTGGAACATATGTATGTATGTATGTATGTATGTATGTATGTATGTATTATATATATGTTACTGGCTAGGGTTTTACACTCCCCAAGTATCCATCCTGCTTGTCGAGTCAAAACAAGTATGAACTTGTTTCCCACAGTGTTCCCAGAAGGAAAGAAACAGTGAGATAGCCCCTTTTTCAAGCCCCTAGCCAATTTAAGAACAGACTCTATACCATAAAAGGCTCACTGTGGTCTGCTTCATTGCATTCCTTTTACTGGGTAAAGCACAGAAAAAGTAGTTCTTTGGAACCACCTCTTTCCACCAGCCCACAGAAAGTGGACCTAACACATCAGTGACAGACCGGCATTTTTGAGGGAATGTAGCTACTACAAATGTAAGTATAGTAAGAATAAAACCTCCAGCAAAATATTAGCCAGTGAAAATCCCCCTTTCAGCAGCTCACATTTCTTGGCAGCATCTTACCAGAATTTACATTGCATCCTCACCCCTCATCCTGGTTCTCTCTTCATCCATATAATGCGATGCTCAGGTCATTCAAAACTATCTGGGGCTGCGTACCTGGGTTTTTTTGGCATGGAAGCCAAGGATGGGAGGGAAGAGCAACCAGATCTCATCAAGGTCAAGGCACACACTTGTGATGGGGATCAGACAAAGTCTAGATGGATTCCTTAGCTGTTTTTTTTTTCAGATCCTTAATACTAAACATTTGGTCTTTATAAAACGTCCAAAATGTATATGTATTAATAGTCTTTGGGTGAAGCATCAAAAAAATATCCGCTGCAAAGTCTGCTGTTCTGTTCTGAATCTGTTATTGTAATAGATGCAACATCTTCTCCTACTTCTTATATTATTTAAATATGTATGTTAAAAACATCTAAAAGTAATTGGAAAAATTCATGTCTGAAAAAATGTTTTTACCTGATTTGGAGGAAGATTGAGAATTATGTTATGCATACTTATTCATAAGACTTCAGCAAAGGAAGTTGTGCAGACTTTCAGATGGTGACTATCTCCTTCATACCCTTCAATCGCCATTTATGAAATTTCTTGCACTTCATGGGGGGACAGACGTTCCCAAGGCTGGGCTCGTGCAGTATAATGGGCGCCTTTGTGCTGTAGACAACCTTTACTGGCCACCTTCCCCACGCTAATCAGACGGCATCCTCACAGTAACTTTAAAAGCGGCAAAGCTGATCAACAGAACTTTGATCATCTAGTTTATCAGTGCTGGCTTTAAAATCAGTATTGTTAAACCAGCTGAGTATTAAAAAAAAAGCTCTGTGAAGACGAGTCTGGAAGGTAATGGCTTGGCTGATGGGTCCATAGCTCCAGAGATTTTGATAGACGTGAGTCTAGGTCTGGAATTTATACAGATTCTTAGTATTTTCCCATCCCACTAGCACAGTAAAACTGCTTAAATAAAATGGAATGAGGGAAATCGGCCACACCAGATGATTCATGTATGCTTCTGCCTCCACTCAACTCCTATTTTAAACAACATCTCATTGAAGTTTATAATCAAATGCTTATATATTTTTCTTTATGGTATTGGTAAGCAATGGCCCCTTTGTCTACAGTCTGTCTTATAAATATAAAGTCAACTGTTATTTCAAGTTGTATTAGATCTAGGTATAGGAGACCTTTGTTAACCTAAATAGTTTACAATTCTTCTAGTTATAACTAATTTTCTTAAAACCCTGCAGTTAAATTTACATTGGCAAGTTCACAGATTGCTCTTTGCCAAGAGAAAACTCATATGGAAAAAGACATATTTCACATCCATATAGCTGATAAATATGTTTGATAAAGGGATTGAATAGTAGGTTATCTTTAAAAATACATGTTATTACTCTGTGAGTGGTAGTGAAGTTTAGGTAGCTTTTTCAGCACGTCCCCTTGGGAAACTGGAGATGCAGAATCAGGGCATTTTCTTCTGTGATTTGTTTTCTAATCTCCTTGAATAAAATAACACAGATATCAAGAGGCAGCTGTCTTGGTCTTTGTTCTCTCTTAAATTTTTCAACGTAAAATATATCGTATTTATCACAATCCCTGCACTTTTCATTTGGGGAGTCCCTCCCTTTTTATATTTTATTGGAGTCATAAAGAATATCTTGTAGAAATTCAAAAAGATACAGATGGGAGAGTTCAATGAACCTCCCCCTGCAACACACGTCGAGAACACAGCAAAAGTGAAGAGCTATCAATTAAATTTACACCAGGCTCCAGTGAGAGCTAAAATAGATCATATCTTCTTTCTCTACATGGAGACTTCTTTAGATTCAAATCTTATGGTAGAATTGATGCATCATTTATACCAGACTTGCCCGTAAGGATCCATATAGCTTTGCAGCTCATAAAAGACAGTAAGGAAGATGGGGATCTACTACACTTTCTGAATTTCTAGCCTTCAAAATGTTCATTTACAGCATAAGTGTTGAATGGAAGCTGATTCAAAATTGAGAGCTGAACAATTGCAAACTCATAACATGGTGTAGGAGTACATCTAGAGACAATCTCAAACAGACTGCACATAGGACATGTGTGATAGTTACGATGAGCCCAGCTTGTTGGATAATTGCAGCTCCTATTATATATTTGAATAGTTTATGCCCAGCAATCTTGACTTATAGAAAATGTGACAAATAGACTAGTCACACACCGAATGACTGTGCCGTGTGTTTTCTGTAAGCTTGGCAATCCTTGGACACATTGGACCGCCAAAACATCTGCAATGACCACCTCTGTGGGATTTCTGAATGTCAAGCAGTCTAGTCAGAGCCCTTATCCAGGGTGGCGCAACAAGTATCCAAATATCTTGGACAAATATATTTCATCTAGCAGGACTGCTGAGGACCTGACATACCCTTATTCTGTACATTAAATCAGGTTATCGTACTGATGCGTCCCAGTCTTGAGCTTGAGAGGTCGTTGACTTTAAAGTATTTTGACTTTCATTTTCAGACTTCTTCCATGTACCATTCAAAAAAGACTTACTGAAAAAGTAGGACAGTTATCAAATCATGAAAGAATTCATCAAATAAATCTCATTGTCAAGGAGTGTTTTTGATATCATCCTCTTAAACTGCTCCAGTTTTACCTCTGTGTAGATCCATAATCTCCTCACTTCTTCAGTATTTACATACACCAGTTATTTGTGAACTATGGAACTGTGTACTATTGTTCAAATATAAATCATTTAAACAAAATTTCAAGAAGTAATTACATTTTATATTTTTTAAGTTTTTGTAGAACATGCCTTATTTTTTACAAATATAGTACTGGTAGAAAATGTGCAAATATCAATGACTAATGCCATCATCAATTCAGATTTTGACCAAAATATGGTAATAGTTATTTATATACACTTATATTTGAATCAGCTCTTGCAGACAAGTTATCACGCTCCTTTGTTACTTACCAACCGGCCGGGGTATAATTATATACTTTTAAAATCTTTTTTCATAAACAAGTCCCTCTGCTCCCTTTGAGATATATTGGAGAATGTTAGAACTGTGCCCAATTGTTTTATATATCATTATGTCTGAATAACTGAATGGTACTGCTAATTCTCCCATTAAAATATAAAACACAGTATTAACTGAAATATGGTTTGTATAACAGATACAGCTCACTCACTTACCCATCTCAGTCAAGTGTTTGTAGCATGCTTTTGTGATTTCTCATTAGCTAGCATGTCTGCCTTCTGCCACAAACTGACTTGCATTCCTCCCATCTGTTCCAAACCCAGTTAAATTATCCGTCACTACTATGAACACAGCAACAAATATTTTTATGCAGTGATGGTCTATCCTTTTCCCCATTGTTGGAATTCTTATAAGGTGTTTTCAAGTAAATTTCTCATAATAGATTACTTTAAAATTTCCAATTTTTCTAAATTTCCATTTAGAAAATTTTATATGGATCTACTTTCTAGATCCATATACATGGCTTTTTTATTAAAGTTAACTTCTAGATCTAGTAAGACCAATGAGTTGTTTGAAGGAAACTTCATTTACATGTAGATTTATCTGGTGAATTTTTTTGGGGTTGTTTTAAAAATGGAATATTTCTCTAAGTGAGGTGTTTCTGCAAATGTAGCTTAAGTTTCAGTCTTCATAATCACTTAATGCTGATACATGGTTATTTTGGCATGTGGCATGTGACATTGCAAGGTATTGGAACAATCTGAACCAGAAAAAATAGATAGAAATGAGAGATTATTAAAAATGTGATTATTTTTACTAAATAAAAGGGAAATTAACTAAAAACTTATAACCAAGACATAATGAAAAACTAAAATAGAACATTTAAACATAATTGAAAAGGATATGAAAGACTGAAAAACCTATATATTGATGGGAAAATAAATAATCTTAAACTAACTTTTAGTTTCAGTTAACTGCATAGTACTCTTAGAATCAAGAATAAAAGTCTTTGCTTTGTAGAAAGAATACTCAAAGCTGGTTTATAGTCTAGTCAATTTATATGAGAATTTCATTAAAAAATATTATTTTTAAACTGTACTAACAACAATTTACGAAATGACTGTGGAGTCTCCATCCTTGGAGATATTCCAAAGCCATCTGCACAGGGTCCTGGGCAACCTGATCTAGCTGACCCTGCTTGAGCAGGGGGGCTGGACTAGATGGTCTCCAGAGGCCACTTCCAACCTCAACCGTTCTATGATTCTATTTTTAAACTTTAAAACTTTATTATCATTAAAATTGTATTTTAAGGCAAGGATAGCTCATCTTTCTTCCATGAAATATTAGCTGGGAAGGTAAAGTTTGATATGTAAATCATGGGGCCTACTGAATTGCAATTAGTTTTCTCATATTCCAATATGCAAAGTTCCACTAGCATGGGAGTGACTTTGCATCTGCTATTGCACTTTTTTTTAACCTCAATTTTTCCACTAAAAAGAGGAGCAATTAACATTTTCCTCCTTTTTAGAGCATGATCTGGTTCAGTAACAAAAAATACTGTGAGTGAAACATTTTGTAAAAACTGAAATCCTTTGAGATTGCTCAGGGCTGATATATTTTTAGAGCTGATGTGCCTGAGGTTTAGAACAGTTTTTCTAAGCCAAATAGAATACAAAACCCGCAACGGACAACCACACTAGAACCTGAGGTATTTTATATGAAAAAGAGGTCTTCACTTTTGGAATTAATTTGAAAAAAAAATTTTTTTTATTAAAAAAAAAATCAAAGCAATATTTTGGGAAGTTGTCACAAAAAGATTTTTTCAGGTATGACTAGAATCAAGAATCAAGAGAACATGCAAAAATAATTTTTCACATAAACTATGGGAACAAAGAAAAACATTCTAATTGTTTATTTAATGTATTTTTCAGCTGAACAGGGTTTTTGAAAATTATTCTTTTTTAGCTTTTGCCTTTTTTCCATGTATAATTGGAAATTTAGAAAGTAACAACCTTGCTATGTAAATACAAAAACGATTTTAAAATTGTCCAACTATTCTGTAAGCATCTGATGCCGGTTGGCTATCTGGAAGTTTTTGGTCATACAAAATACCCCGTGGTACCAAAAAGATTGTCCATTCACTGTAATTGCTTGGTTCTGTCAGCAACAAGTACCAAGGAATTTTAAAAAGTAGGATATGGACCAGTCTGTTTCCCATCCTAGTTTTCTAATCCCTTTTCAGAAAGATTGTCTTAAATCTAGAAGCACGAGGCTTAATATAGCTACCACAGTATGTAATAATATTAACTTTTATAAAACTGGATTAGTTTTGTTTTTTTCCTTAGCCTATACTAGACCCAAATAGTATTTCTGAAAATAATACCCATTGTTGATTTGAGTTTGTTATAGTTTGAGTTTGTTACAGTTTGAGTTTGTTATGTCTAATTTCATGGAATACATTCTTGTTTCTGTTTGTTGTTAATGAGAGCAGCATCTCTCAATCTTTCTTAAATCTTAAACCATCCTATATGGCAGGGCTTCAGTGACATCCCTAACTGATAAAGTTGCCTGACATGGTCTTTTAGATCATCCTCCATTGCTTTGTCACTTGATCAAATGTCACTTGATATGAAATATTTCCTGTTAAATCTCTTTTTACAAGCACTCTTTTCTTTCTGGAAAATTTCACCTAACGTGGGCCAAACTTTAACGAGGAAAATTTTGGTCTCATTCAAAATTCTAGGAGATTTTCCTCTGCAAAGTTCATAATCCTGCACTTTGGAGAAAGGGCTGTCTGAGCTGAGCCAGAGGTGAACATTAGCATGACTCCATGACGTCCCAGTGACATACTGGACAAAAACTGAAAGGAGAGGTATAGAGGAAGACTATGGGCATTAAAGAGGATGACTAGATGCCAGCGGTTGAGGGAAGAGGGTAGCAGATCAGATGGGAAGCCAGGACTGCTGCTATGACAGCAAGAGGTAGATATACCAAGGCAGAACTTGGAACAAGGACTGTGTTGGAGGCTTCTGCTAATGGCTAAGCAAGAGGACTCAGGCAGAAGGTCAGTATGGAAAGAAAAGCGTGCATCTGAATATTTTAGTGTTGGAACAGCATTGGGTTTTAGTACTGGAAGGCAGTTTAGGATTGGATCAGGTATGTGCTTTCAAAAGAAATCTCCTGATGGTCCAAAAAGGTCCTGGAATACACTCAGTAGAGTCCTTTCAGATGAAACTCAAAGATGCACTACAGATGATCAATTACTGTGCTCCGGCCTCTCACTGCTAAGGCTTTTGTCTCACTAGGCTATTTGTGGCCTTCTAGCCTTAGATGCAAGGTGGCTTGCATTCACTTTCTTAAAAAGCCTCAGGACTATGTGCATTCATTGTACATAAAACTTGACCTGGATCTTTGGACTTCAGGTGACCTTAAGTCTTAATAATTACTTTTCGGTGATTCCTCAGCTCAAAGAGCATGAAATAAAGTAAGGATTGTGTTACAGTCTTCCAGAATGACGTTTTCACAGTATCATTGTGAGAATGTATGATGCATATGCAGTGGAAGCATGTGTCACTGGGCAAGGGCTGCTGAGACAGTGTTGGAGGGTTATCTTGGACAGAGGAAGCCAAACCTGGTGCAGATGATGTGCATATTATCTGTCTGGAATGTGCTTTACAGTGAACTACCCTATAAATTGTACCTGGGTTCCCTCTGGGAGAAAGCTTATTGGGTCATTCCAGCAGATGATGGGAGAAGTGTGCTGGCACATCGGCATTGCAGACAAATGGGGGAGCAGATCTGGGACTAGCTGCTAAACCTTGAATACAACTGTCTGACAAATGCAACTGCACCCCAAAGCCAGGATGTGAAGAGCATGAATGTATGACAAGACACCAGGAAAGACGGCAAGGGCGTAGGGGAATGAGACGATTGGGACAGAGTCCGTTGTGAATGGACAAAGGAGAAATAACTACTCTTTGGGGAAAAGATAGGGAATCCAAAACATTAATACAGTTTTTGTAATGCTTACTTTTGTAATGCTTACTTTTTGTAATGCTTCATGTGATTTTATGATTCATCGTTCAATTTATTTGGTGTCTTAATGATGTGAACTATCTCAGGCCTTTCGATTTCTCTGTCTATAAGGTGTTTTCCACGTCCCTTTGTCTGAACATGCTCTGACACCATGGGCACATGAGTGGGTTAATCCAAAGCAAGTTTATTTGACTTGCTACTAAATGATTTAACGTCACCTCAAAGAGTCAAATCTATCTCAGGATTTTCGGTGCTCACCTTTCACAGCGAAACTTTTCCATTTTGCCTGCTTTAAGTGTAAAGTCTGTTTTTTGTTTTGTTTTGTTTTGTTTTCATTTGATGCAATTTGTCCAGGTTTATACTTCAGGCTTCACCTCTCCATTCTTGTATTTACAACCTGATTTTTCAATATTTTATATTACTTTTACTAGCAAGCTCAAGAGAGAGGAAATTAAAAAAAAAAAAAAAAAAGCCTAGATGTCCACTGAAAATGAACTGCTCTCCTACCTCTAAGCTAGACCAGGGAAAAACACCCTACTGGAGTGACTGCTGCTATGAAAATCTTATTCCACCTATGACATCTCTAGATAAGTCTGTCAAGGTGTAAGCCTTCACAGCAACTGATTGTCAGAGCTACTGATTATTCAAAACTTTAATTAAAATAAATGCTTCTCTGCTCAGCATTTCAAAAAAAACCATGTCCTTTAAACTACACCTGATACGATACTGAGATTCACAAAGTCATCACTCATCACTATTTGAATGAGGAGGAAAATAAGCTATTTGAAGATATTTATAAAGGTCAAGCAACAGCACAAGCAGGAGGGATATTAAAAAGCAATATACAGCAGCAAGGTGATCAGACTGCAATTGTTGACATTTGATTTTTTTTGAGATATTTGAAAATCCAGTGGAAATTCTACATGCAAATGGACAAACTCCTCTAGAAAGGAGGTTTGGAAAGGGCATCTCTTCTTGCTGACAGGGAAACTCAATGCAGATAGTTTCCAAAGGAAAATAACTTTTTGTTTTCTATATGAATTTCACATCTCATTGTTTGACTTGATTTCTATATTTGACAGCTGTTTGGTTTTGGCTTGGCTTATGGGACACAGTTCTGAGACAGTTGCATGTCGAAAGGAGAGAGACGTACAGCCATGCAGCTCTGTTTCAAAGCATCTAGAGCAATTACAGCTGCCTTAGCTATCATTCCGGCAAATCTACGCTGCATTTAGAGAATTTCCACTGAGAACCATGATTGCATTTTCTAATGTAGGCCTTGAAATGTGTATATTACACCATCTGCCCTTTATTTGTGGGTTTGCATAATAAAATGCTTTAAAAGACCACAAAGTCCAACTATAATTATTCATTTATATGTTTTTAATTTTAAACTTTAGTGGAAATCAATTTATGTTGGCTTAAATAGCTTTTTGGCACAATTGCTGTGTTTCTGATGACACTGCATGTTGCAAACTGACTGTGCAGCGCTGACACCAGCAAGTCCAAATGCCAGCCGATACTATACGCAGTAGTAGCCCTGGGACAAGGATAGCAAATGAGCATGTATCTAATTAAAGTTCTCTGATAGGATTAATCAGCTGACATTTTGCCACATAAATCAATAGCTGGATTTCCCCCCCCCACACACACCAAAAAGCCTCCTTTTTGCTGAGGGAAGCTATTCACTCTTAGCTAGAAAGTCAATATTTTAGGCAGATGATTGATTTGCCCTACATTTTATGCATTCAGATTCAAAATACAAACAACAGATGGCTTTCTCTACAGTCCTAAACCTAGATTTGATTGGTGTAATCCACTCAACACTGCTGGAATTCAAACCCTATAAACTCATAATGACCTATAGATTTCTCTTCTATATAATCTCAAACGTAACCTGTCCACTTTAGCAGATAGAATTGCAAATAGAGTACTACTAAGATAAGGACTTGCTTAAGGACTTGTTGCTGTTAATAGCTTCCATGACATTGAAACTGTAGGCAGAGTAACCTCACACTGGGCAGTACCCCATTAAAAGTGACCAGAAGAAACCAGGCTGCTCTCCAGATTACAGCCTACAACAGCTGGACCCTCCAATTAATGCACATTACTCGGGGTCGTTGCTTCTTTGAATGGCAACTACTGGGCTGGGCCTGAGAGGATTTGACTTTTAATTAGGTAATTATAAAACCCTAATTATAGGCCGATAATCTTTCCAATATCTCTTCTTAACTTTGGCACCAACTAGACCAGATGACTCAGACTTATCCTCATCCTTGAGGAAAATGAGATTTTTATTCCAGAGATAAGCATTGTTGTCTATAGATCACGAGTGATTGGGTGTAAAGATTACTAGTATTTCTTAAGCAGCTCAGACAAGGTAGTAATGATTTTTTTAATATATGTAGTAAATAGTAAACATATTTTAATGCGCTTTCTATAGTTGTATCTGATTCTGTATAACAAACAGTAATAACGGTATGTGTAGAAACATTAGTATTCATGCATCATTGTTATTTTGAATAGTAAGATTTTTCCATGGGTTTTATTAAGTATACAGGAGCTGAGTTTGAGCTCAGCTAAACAGGTATATAAAATGTAGAGTTTCACAAAAATCAACTAAAAAAAGCCCACTGTAAACAAGAGGAAAATTGGACACTTTAGATGTATAATTCAAATGTCCTGCTGTTTCTTTAGTGAAAGTTGGCACTAGCGAAAGATAACATACTGTTATACTTACTCAGTGAAACTATTTATGCACAAGACCAGTTTAGCTTCAAGAATCACTTAAATCCAGAACTCCATCAATCAAAGCAATGAAAGGGGGCGGTAAGAGGTACTAAAAGAAAAATATTGAAGATTTCTCCTTAGAAAAAGTTGACCTAAATTAAAGAGAAAACATTTTAAATAAGTGGGCTAACTAACTGTAGAAAGAAATGAAGCCTTTAGTTATGGGTCACTTTAACCATTTTTGTTTGCATTAAAAACTTAGAATATTTATTTGGCTTTGAAAAGTCATTTTTCCCTTTTCGTTTTTTTTTTTTTTCTTCAGCTATTAACTGAAAAAAATGCTTGCCCAGTGAATATTTTCTGATGTAGCCCTGATATTGCTCCTGCTGTAGAAAACAGTAGCTTTATACTTATGCAAGTTTATAGTACTTAGAGCTTGTGTGCCAAGGTTTCTGTGTCAATCTCTATGACTAATCTGAAGTCTTGACTGATTTCAGCATTAATATACTTCAGCAGATTATTCCTTTTAATTTTTCTCTGAAATACAGTGAAGAAGTGCTTTCAAATGCTGAGGTGCCAAACGGGAAAAAGGATTTTGGAGTCATCGCCAAATGAAAGCTGGAGTCTGGGAACATGAACACCATAAGCCGGATGTGGAGGTAAAAAAACAGGTATAGATAGGAAGGAAGATGATAGGGTTTAGCATATACTTTCCTTGACACAGACGTCCATACAATTCTTGTCTCAACACTTGCGGGAAGGAAAAGTATTCAGTCTTCCTTCCTACTCTTTTTGTGCTGGGTTCTGCTAATTTTGAGGGATGACTAGCATATGTAGGTAGAGCTGGTCCTATAAACTATCTGCAAGTACATCGGTTGGGGTAGGGATGGGATATCATGAACTGATGTGTGTAGAATTTACTTTTAAATCAGGTGTGCCCTTGGTTATCTGTAAATCCAGCTCTCTGCAACTATTATAGTTTTACAATAATTTTTGAACTTCGTGATTTGTTTGGTAAGCAGGAGGAAAATGTAGAACTAGAAACATCAGGCAGATGCTAAGCATATTCGATAAATCAAAAATATTGCAGATCTAATTCACACACATCATTTTAGACCCTTCTCTATAACACTTTATTTCTATCATCTGAAATTAGAAGTTACTTTTGGTGGTCAAAATTCCCAAGTGATAAGAAGCATTTGTAGCTCCTCTGATACCTGCCCTGATACCCTGCTTATGGTAGCCAAGGACCTAGCCCACAAGAAAAAGATGACAAATCTGTTGCAACTCTTACCACATTTTCAAATGTAATATATGCATATATCTCAATTAACTTAGAAACTTGCTTGCTTGCTTGCTTTTTTAATCAGTTTTAGACATGCTTTCCTCTCTGGTTAACCCAGCTTTTACTAGGATGAAAAAGGCATTGTCCTCTGCTAGAAGAGTTATGTGATGAGGAAACCACTTCTGCAGGAGACAAGCTTGTGGTCAATTTTCTCCCTGCATACAAAGCAACAGAAAAGGCTTTCTATAAAGAAGAATTTAAAAGAGGCTTTTCATGAATCATTGTTAGCTGGACATGCCAGGGAAATCTAAATTAAGGAAGACATCCTTTCACTTAGTTAGGGAAAACCACAGTTCATAATTCTTTCAAAAACACACAATGGTAAACTTTGTATTATTTAGATACTGAAAGCCAAGCCAGATTAGATTAAAAGCTGGCTAGCTATATTTTATAATTCTCCAGGAAGTGCTTTTTCTGAGAATTCGGCAGGGTGAGGGGTTGGGGGGGGGGGGGGGGGGGGGACTTAGCTGCAGTAGAACTGACCAGAAATTTTTGACCAAATGGATTTTTGTTTGAAAATGTTAATTTACAAAAACTGTTTTTTGATGCAAAAGGCAAAGTTTGGAAGAAACTGCTTTTGGAAAGGTTCACAGTGTCACAAATAGATTTTAGATGTTATTAGAATTAAGCAAAAAAACTAGAGAGATGAACAGCCTGGCTGAAGTCCTATAGTCCTGAGGCACAGGAAAACAGGCTTCCAGTGTAAAACGCATATGACATGAGACATGAACACAGATCAGCTATATTCAGGTGACTGCCCTAATAAAAGGGCTACGTATTCAGTCTTTTTCTTGCCTTAAGATTGTTATTTTTTTACAAGCTAAATCAACTCCAACAGGAGAATTACACAGATGCTGCTCAATAGCCTGGTGGGTGGGACACTCACCTGAAATTTGGTAGGCTGAGAATTAGTTCCCTGGTCCAATCTAGGCAGAACAGTAACTTTCTCTCTGCTATCACGTAAAAGGAGGTGGAGGTAACCTAAGGAAAAATCAAATCATCATCATCATTATTTTTACTATTAATTGTAGCATAACTGCAATTATTAACTCTTTCCAACGCATCTTTAAACTATAATACGGTACCACTTTAAATTTCCTCGCAATAATGCAAGAATGATCTTACACCATTGCAGCTACTTTGCTTATCTGGGAAATTATTTATTCCTTTACTTATTTATGAAATTTGAAACAAAAGAAAGGTGAACATAGGTGACTGAGGGAGATATTTAGTGAAAATTAACACAAACTAAAACCAGGATCCCAGGTACCATGTCCCAGAAACTTTCATTTAGTTTACATCTACTTGTTGGAACCAAACACTATAGGGGCCTTAAAGGAATGAATTATTCTTACAGATGAATTGAAAGTCCTCAGATTAGGGGTGTTTAAAACTTAAAAAAATATTTTAGCAATCATACAATCATAAGCCTTAAATATATTTGAAACATAATAAAACCATGAAACAAGGTTAGTCATTTTTTATTAGTCTTCAAATTTTCTGTTATTTTGCTTACATTTGAACTTCATAGTCATCCTCTGATTCTGAAACAGGTATCCAGAAAAGATTGTTAGGATATGTAAAACCAAATGAAGAATCCCTTCATTAATTTTTGGTGATCATTATAAGTTTGATGAACTCATCCCTTGCCTTCATCCTTTAGTATTATTCTTTGACTTGATATAAAATTCTGAAAAACTTAAAAAAAAAAAAACTAGCTTTTTATTTGAGGTTAGGCTAAAATCTATGGTTTGGACCGTATTTTATTTTCATTGGATCTGTTGGGTTCGTTCATGGCTATAAAACAAAATTTTAGAAGATGTAAGTCCATATGCATGACAGAACGAGGAGTCATATACTTGCAGTTTCAGTTCTTAGCTTTGAAAATTTTATATCTTTCTAATTATTTCATTTGAAACACTCTGGCTTATCAAATAGAGTGAACCTGAAACAGACAGTCATCTAGAATCAGTTGAGCATAAAAAATTGTATTATCATGTCCAAAAAATTGTATTATCATATCCATGGTGGTAGGATGTAAGAGAAGTAACATTTGCAGAGAAAGACAATCTTTAACTATTGCCACAGAGGGGAAACGTTAGGACTTTAGCTAAGCCTTTTTCAGACCTGAAACAGAAGCAAGTTAAATACATGCTGAGAATAATTACTCTGTTTTGAACTTAACTATGCTAATCAAAGAACCACTTTGAGATAAAAGGATGGTTGTTTTCAGAAGGGAATATTAACAGAAACAAAGTGGTAAAAGCTGTCAGCTCTGGAGATTACAGAAGGCCACATAGAGTTAACTCCTGTGAAACGGTGACACAGGGATAATGAAAATGTTTGTAAACATTTCTCTTCAGTCCATCATTTTTAGAGGTGTACTTTAATTGCAAATATCATCTTTTGCAGGTGTTTAAGTTTTAAGAGGTTGAAGAAAGGCCAGCTATTTTCTTCCAGTCCTGCGTGGACTGTCTTTGTGAGCTCGTTTAGATACATAGCTGTAGTTTCCTAGATGCTTTTTACTGTGTGAGCTGATGGATGTTTCATTCTGGAATGTGTAAGTTTAAATCTGCTCGGTTCAAGTAGTTCTTCTGGTGTTGAGGGCACTTTCTTGATGTCTGTAGACAGGTAATGGCAATATTTGCTAATACAGAAACTAAGAAGTGATCCTGAGGGACTGTAAGATAAGACTTTAATCATGCAGATCAAGCCCTTTACTGGAAAAATATGATTTTCCAACTTTTTTTTTTGCATTATGCTAAGCATTAGATTTCTCTGTGGAAATGCTCAACAGCCAAACCGCAGAAGCTTGCTTTAAATTCCACCAAAGCCAGCTCACAGTAATGAAATAGATTTGAAATTGGACCTACCATAACGAGCATAATTAAAAGTTAAATTCATAAGCAAGGAGCAGAAAATAGTTTCATTTAATACAATTTGTTCAAAATAACAAACAAAGGTGAAAGAAACTAAGATAGGGTATTACAAAAGTCCATACCCTGCTCTAAATGTAGCAATCTCATTCTGCAGTTCTTTTCCTACTGGTTTATATCACTCATCTCCTGGGAAATCAGGTGTTTCCTGCCAATTGGAGATCATCAGCACTCTGAAAACAAACATATGGTTGTCCCTAGATCCTTGTTAGCAAAACTTTAAGACTCTTGTTTTCTGGGAAGAAATTGTGATCTAACCTCAGAAAGGCAGGTGCTTCTGTGTGTCTTTTCAGCTTGAAAGAAACTAGGCATCTGTCTCTAAAAGATCCTAAAGAAATGAGGATAACATACAAAATAAGAAGGGAGAAAAGAGTGAAGTTCACCTCACCTGACTCTGGATATCTGCGGTGGTAGATATCTATAGCTAATATCCCTGCAAGCTCCTTTTATCATAAATGGAGAGGAAGTAGGTACTCTAAACAATTAGCTTAGATGTAAAAGCTTGCAGTATAAATGTTTACATTTATCCAGGTGACTCCTACTCTGAATTACTATAATATGTAACCTTTAAGTTATGATGTCATGCCCTTAACTCTGAGTTTATTTCTATGACTTCAAAGCAGCAATGTACTTCAGCAATGGCCTAATTTTAAGCATATGAGCAGCCCTATTGAAGTCAGTGGGATATTCACATATTAAAGATATACTTCAGCGCTTTGCTGAATCAAGGCCTATGTGAGTAATGTGCCACATGTGTTTTCTCTTGCAATAACTCTGTTACATCACTTTACCTTTAGGCAATATTTTCACTGCACAGTGGAATGAATGTTTTCAGAAACCTCTCTTAAATTTTTAAGATTTTAGCATTTTTAGAGCAGATGCTAGTAAATTAGTAAGGTTTTTATTTTTTCCTATGCTTCATAATAGCAATAAAATTTAATAAAATATAATTCAATGTTTTGGCTACTATGTTAATTGAACAGTACAGCTGTTTCCATCTCTTAGTAAGGATTGAAAATATAATCGGGGCAAGCTAACCTTTTTTTTTTTTCCACACTTGCTGGAAAAAAGAAAATGAATCTGAGGCAGTAATACTACGTACCAAAGAAGTAAAGGTCATTTGCCCTGGGGACACTATTCCCACAAAGCGCTGAGACTTATTCACTTTCCTAACTGTTTAACAGTTAGATAGCTCAACATATCCATCACTCTTCTACTTTATTTCTAACTCAAAAAAAAAAAAATAGATGGCGCTAACAAGTTCAAAGTGTATTTGAATTCTCAAGTGGTTTTGTAACAATACAATCTAAAAATATTTTGATATTAATATCTAAGCATACGCAATTTATATGATCTCACTAATGACATGCCTGAAAATGAAGTATGTCCTAAACTGTAAGTTTTGCATGTCGATCTACCTGCCAATTCAGTTGAAAGAAGAGGGCTAGGTTATAGTGAACTGAAATCCAGCCTAAGAGGTACCTGATGTTCTGTTTTGATCTCAATTCACACTTGAACAGAACAGTGTTTTCTGACCTGGGTAGTGTATCGGACCGCCTGGATTAGGGTGAAGTCCTCTTGCACAGCAGATGACATCGAAGCCAGACTACACTTCTCCATCAGCTACGAGGAAGTTACAAGCTACTCAGTTGGACACAAATTAAATGCAGACTTTCGACCTCTGGCAACTTCTCAGTATGGTCTTTGGTAGGTAAAAGCTTCTCCAACAGGTCAGAAACACTCTTTTGCTGGTAGCCAACTTCTGTATCAGTCAACTACTCGATTTACTGAGATCTTCTCAAACAGGCCTCACTGTAAACTATTTTAACACCTCACTGTTCTGTAACAGTCGTTATAAAAATAAACGAACTAGTGACATTAAGCTGAAAGGTAAGCAAAGGTGCTGAGTGTTAAATGTATTAAGAGGGGAAAAAATCTGTTAATCGTTTTATTAATGTTTTCTTTTCTGCAGAAATCCTTGAAAATGCTTGTAATTCTTTGCAGCTGACAGGCTGCTGATTTTGCAGAAAGAAGAGCTTTTTAGTCCCTTAACTCCAAGTCACAGTTGTTCCTTGTTTTGACTGTTGGAGAGTTAGTTCAGTAACCTGCTAAATAGTAAGTGCCTATGCTCTTACAATTTAAATATGAGAAAGTTTGCATCTAAGAAAAATTACAGTCAAACAAATACTACATTGAAACACAAGCTTAATGGGTTTCACTGGAGCTGTGTAAGAGACTGTCAAAGTCATTTTTCTCTCATATAGATTTTTATAATGGTGTTGCTTTACTTGTTTCAACAGATTTGCTCCTTATTTACATCAGTGCAAATAAATGGAAGCATTGCCCTCATTCACATACACTAAGTGGCTCCTGAACAATATCTGGTTCTTGGGAAGTGGAGGTCACAGGCTAAGCTGTGGGTCTGTGATCTACACTATCCTGTTACAGCACCCACAGTAATATCCATGGGGCCCGGTTCCCCAACTATCCGCACTGATCAGCCTTTACTGCCTTGAGCAGTGTCATAATCACACCTTTTTGAAACTCCAGTGGGGAACCTCAGGAAATCCTGCTTTCATGCACCCTCCTAATGCACATCTCCAAGTGGATGGGCTACTCCCTCCTTTGGGAACGCACCTGCCACAGGCTCCTGGTGCCCAAGTCCACCACTACATTTCCCACAGGGTAGACCAGCAGCTTTCGCAGCTAAGTCACCTTGTCCCTATCATCTCTTGCACTGTGTGCTGCTTCAAAACCCTTAAGAGCACACTGGGTACCACGTTGTCCCTGCCAATCATGCTACCCACAGCAATAACATAATGTTTACTGGGAGGGAAGGCATCTTCAGGGATCTCTTTAGGGAAGAAACGCCCTTCAGACTACAGGTGGAGACAGGCCCACTTCCCTCTGCAACAATGAACAGAAAATTATCCAGGGACACCATTCCCACCAAATCCCTGAGGCTTACTGGCTTTCATAAACAGAGTGCAGAACTACCGGGGGCTCCTGCTGTAGCCAGCTGCCGAGACTGGGCTTGACGGCTGACCCAGGTCTCCGTAGCAGCTGGCCTCGTATGATCTTGGAGTAACAAGAGCCACTGACTGTACCTATGTGGCCAGGAAGGTGGGCGTGAGCATTCCTGTCGCAATTATGGTCCATGTCTTCTTCCTTTCTCATCCTCCTTATCCAGCAGACAGAAATAGCTGGCTGTGACACTTTTTAATAGATAACTTGCTCTAGTCTCTATGCATAAGCATTCAGGAACAAAAGTATTTACCATTTTGCGTGGTCCTACAACTCTCAAATACCAGACCTTCTCCCCTTACCCTGCTCCGTTTATCCCTTCCCTTTCCTGCACCTTCCAAGACAGTGGAAGGTGAATTCACACCTCAGAAACAAGTAACAATTCATCTTTTCCTGCCACCAAGAGTTATTGCTTGATAGATCAAGAGTTTTCCTCCAATAGTCTCATAGTACGAATGGGTTTGATACATTCAGATTTTATTTTTAATTACTTTGGGTCTTGTTCTAATTTGCTTTCCATTTATGTATCTTAGTCAATGCATCTCCAAATTTTAGCATGAGTGTTTTTGACAAAGTACTGAACAGACTGAGGTTCCTATACTAAAACAGCTATGGCATTTTTCACTGTCTAGTATTTTATTTTGACAAAATCGTTCTGGCAGATTTATTCTGTGGACCAACTCATTGCAGAGACACTGAAACAATAGACTACAGAGTTTCAGGTTACAGAATTCTACAATAGCACAAACAGCCTTCTTATACTTGCTAGGTAATCTGAAAACCTGAGGCCTTTACAATACTTTCTTGTATGCATAAGGCTAGTTAAAAGGCAACCTTCCTGGTGATGAAAAAACAAACAAAAAAACTCCCTCAAAAACCTTAAAATGAAAAAAGTAGTGTCAAACCATGTCTATTGCATAGTATGAGTGTTATTATGCTTTTTCTGTTTACCTAAGGATAATGTTAAATTTGGATAGTGAAATGGGTGAAGAAAACTTCTTAATAGCAAAATACCACTATGAGGTCGATAAGTATTTAAAAAATTGGATTTTTTTTTTTTTTAAAATTTTGATTTCATTCTCCAGTTGCATGAACCATACACCACGGTCAATCTTCTAAATGTGCTATGGTCTCGCATGGATTTTTCTTGGCTCTGTCTTCATTCTTGTTATTAGAACATTATATGATTCTGTGGAGCTGTGGATAGGCTCTGTTATCTCTAACCACAGTTTGGGACTTGATGAAATAAATGATGAAATAACTGATGAAATTGAAACAGGTTCACGTCATCTTTTTTTGTGCTGTTTTCCTAACTTTTCTAGGTTTCCTTTCACTTGTTCTGAATCTAGTGTCTGTTTGTGTCATTCACTCTCAGATAAAATGTATGCTATACCAGAAAGAAATGTTTTCCAAAAATCCTTCTTTTGCTACTTAAAATATTATTACCTGATCAGTTTTAAGTCTTACATTCATGATAATCTGCTCTATACTCCAAATTTCAGAGAAATTACTGGGGTAATTCAGGTCACCGTTTTTATAAATTAAATCTGAGAACAACAGCAAGAAAAGTAAAATGTAGAACAGATAGTTATAGCAACATATAGGAATTATGAAAAGTTTGCCAGAAATACCAGTCTCATGTGGAGACAGGAAGAATTACCGCAGGGTACATATCCTCACATGGGGAAGAATGGAAGACAGGGTTCTTATTTCCAGCATAAAAGAGTATAAGGTAGAATAAAGAAAAATCTAATTTTAACCCAGTAATGCCCAAAAAGAGTGCCAAAGCTGCCAGCAGCTGGATTGTGACTGCATGGTTTTAGGCCACACTGTTGTATCGGTTCCACACCTGTTTTAACCCCCAGCTCCCTTGCTATCCCCACACAATCTTCCCTTGCTCTTTGGAATTCATGTTTGTTTTCATGGCTAATGGGCACAGGTGAAAGCCAAACTGCACTTCAGTTTATGTTGGTATGTCTCCACTTTGCAACGAGGATACAAATCACTGATGTTCCTCCAATGACCTTTCTGGAGTTCACTGGACTTTGGTAGTTGACTTTTTTTGCAATTGACACTATGAACTGAGGATTCGGGTATCTTAGCTGCTCCACTAACTGAGGACAAAGAAATGAAGGCAGAATTTCCCTATGGAAATCATCATTCTCAAGGTGGTTAACCCTGACACAAAAACAAAACAAAAATATACCAGTAGAACAAAGGATGTGACCTGAGATGAAGCTAGCTTAGCTGTTTTGGGGGAGCTGGGGAGCATGCTGGACTTGATTTCTATTTTGTTAATACAAGTTAGCTTTAAACACAGCAGTAGTGACACTCAGAATTCAAACACTGAAAACAAGAACATAAAACGATCTCAACAGAACACACCAGTTAAAACTTTTTTTTTATTAAACTTGGTAAAGCATTAGATCACTCTTTACAGAATATTTTGAGCTACACGATGTGTCTCTATGCTTAATGGTACCCACTTCAAAGTAAGCTGTGCAATGTATTCTGTTCGACTTCTAGAACTGGAATGCTGTGTAACGATGACTGGAAACTGCTTTCAATATACTGAGAAGAGTACCACGCCTTCTTGATAACCACAGCAAAATTGTAAAACTTTAGAGAGTGCTTTATTTCTCAAATATAGACTGAATTTTAAAGTTATAAAATGATTCCTGTTGTGCTAACTCTCTGATTTACTTTATTTTCGATGAAGTCAAGGAGCTTTGAGGAAAGCTTTAGAGAGGAGAAGTTGACTGCTCTCTTAAATCTAAAAAAAATAGAAGAAACAGATGAGACTAAATCAGAAAATGGGATCTACACTGTTGAAATTTTATGGTATATAAATGCATTTGTAGTATCAATAATGGTTTTGCTTTGGAGCTGAACTTGAAGATAATACGAAATCATATCTATTTTGGTTAGTAAGCTTAAAATGAAGTAGATATCAAAAGTGCAAAAGTGGCACTCCATTGTGCGAATGCTTTGCCTGCCAGTTGTTTACACAGGTTCCTCCAATTTCAAGACCAGTTAGGTGCAGGCTTACATGAAACACTCCTGGTCATATATTCTGACACTGCTGTAGGCTGCAAGCTGTTTGATAGATGGTTCTCTTGGACCAGGGATGACAAGAATACTTAGAAAATTGAGATTCTCTTTCCTCAGTCTTCTCCTTTCTAGACTAAATAAAAACACTTGCTTCATTTTCCCTGATATTATTCCTTGCTAAATATCCGTTTATCCCTCTTCGTCTGTTTTTGACTCTGCCCAATTGGTCTGCTTTGTTTTTATAGCAGGGTAGTTAAAACTGGACTACAACTGAGGCCTCATGTGTGCAGGATAAAGAATAATTACCTCCTCTGTGTTACCTGCCACAACCCATTACTTTTTAGTAGCATCACATTTTTCACCTAGGTTTAGTCTGTGATTCACTCTAACCCCCCTCCCTCGATCTCGTTTTTGTTTTTTTGTTTTTTGGTTTTTTTTTGGAGGGGGGGGTTGTTTTTTTTTTGTTTTGTTTTTTGCTAGCATACTGCCTAGCTAGTTATGCCTAATTTTCTATTTGCTTGTTTAATTTCCTATTTTGACTGTTGCTCCCCCTGCCCTCGCCCTGGCCTTCTTTTTTTCCATTTCATCATGTTGCTTTTGGACCATTTCTCCAGTTTGTCAAGATCGGTTTGAACAGTGACTGCAGCCTCCAGCGTGCTTTCAGCTCTGTGTGACTTACAAATGGCATGTGTAGTCTCTGTACTGTCTTTCATGTCTTTAATGAAAGTATTGAACCAAACAGGGTGCCATGGAAATATCCTGCCAGTTTGAGAGAGAAATGTTGACAACTTCTCTTCGAGTATGTTTTATTTCAGTCAGTTGTGCATTTATCAGAGGGTCATTTGATCAAGATAATACTTATATCTTTAGCTTAGGAGGATCCTGAGTAAGTAACTTCTGTATTTGCCCAGAGTAGTGTGGCTTTGTGCACGTTTGAAGACAAAGCAGATGAGAAAAAAGACACTTTTTGTAGAAGTTTATTGTTTCTTAATATTTTGAGAATGTTTGCTTTTGATTTTTGCTCTTTGTTGTATTGTAAGGCATGTTTACATTTCATCTGGTATATCATGATCAGTATTGATTTATCCATCTCATAAAGGGCATATTTTCCCTGTCCAACAACAAAAGGCAAGGGGACATTCAGTGAGATGAAGAAAGTGTCAAATGCCCAGCTGATGCATGTTTTTCACACAATGAAAGATGATTCTGTGGAACTTATTGTCACAGGAGATCATGGTTCCCAAGGGTTTTACACGTGATCTGACACACAGATGAATACAAAGGAAACAGAGTTATAATGAATGATGATAATAGTTTTGAAAGAATTACTTAATGTAATGTCTCAAGATTTGGAAAAAGGACTAGTCTGAGAATTAATTAAGACTAACCCTCACCTACCTATTACAGAGTTTTTGCACTGAGCTCTGGTTTAGATTGACTTTGGATCTGAGCTAATATGGCAGCTTTTGTGTTTCAAAGTCTCCACATTAAGCACTATGATGCAAATCATTAACAAAACCATAAACACCTTATTTTCCCTCCAATGTACAAAAAATAGCAGCATAGAACTAGACTGTTTTCCATGGCTTAGGATAAGTCACCTGAGCCTCAGGGTCTGGATCCTGGCTCTGTTATTTCCTTGCAAACAGCAATGGCAGCTACTGGCTCTGCACTGTACTGGTTACGTGTGCGGTTGCAGCCACAGCACCTCTTCCCATATGGGTAAGGTACAGCTGCATAGGCTGTTAGAGCAGCATATGGAGATATACAGCAGCAGCTTGAATACCTGCTCCCTTGGAGAGAAAGTGTCAAGCAGTTCAAAACTGACCAGCCGAACTAGAGATAATATGAGGTGATTAGCTTCCCTCATTCATGGAAATTTCCAAGATGAAAAAGATCAAGAAAATACTTCAATAAATAAGATGAGTGACTTCTCTGAGGTAGCATTGGTGTGACTAATACCAGGCTTTTGGCTTGGTGTTTATTGGTAAGGGACTTTTTTAAATTTTCCAATGTTATCCACATTTCAGTATTGTGGAAAAGAACAGGTAAAAAGTAGTTGCAGAAATATTGTCCCAGCTTTTGACTGGATATATTTTAAAACAGCTTAAAAAAATCTTTTGCATATTTACTGTCTGTGAATAAACTTTATTTTTTAATCATGGAATAACAGGCTTGAACTTAAGGGAAATTGCTCACATGTGTCAAGAAGGTAATATGCCCCTTTATTTTCAAAGGGTTGGCATCAGTGTAAATTATTGCTTACAGGTGTTAAGAAACCTCTTTGATGTTTTTTTTTTTATTGGCTGACTCACATTTTTTAGGAAGATAAAAAGCTACTGTAACGGAGCAGTTATTTAATTAAAAACAACTAAGGATTTCCACAGAACAGAAATGGGTGTGGGTTGGTGATTTTACCAGGTATTCTTTCTTTACCTTTCATTTCTCCATAGCCATTTTCGTCATGTGGCTGAATGTTCATTTTGTTTGAATAAAGACCATTACACTGACTGCACTGACATTTGTTAGCCCAAATAGTGATATTTAGGATACTGTAGACACTTTGGTATAACTTGAAGTCCTTCATCCATCACAGGCCTTCAGAATTACTAGTTTGAATAAGATCCTCGATATTTTGCTTTCCAGAAGTTCAACGGAAACAAAGCCTTTCAGTCACGTGTAATACACATGGACAAACGTCCAAGAGAATTCCTGCTGTTTTGTGCTCAAACTGATCATCAGACAGGTTCCAGTGTAAATAACTTCCTTTTCCTCAAAGTCTAAAACTTATTAAGGCATTAAAAGTACAAAAGGCAAAAGCTAATTCTGTCATATTTCACTACCAGTTATTTCCCATTGACTTAATCATTTTCCCTTGCAGTGAAGTGCAGATAAGAAAATTGCGTTATGAATTTCATACCTCCAAAATATACTTGAAACAATGCCTGTGGTTCTTTGCATGAAACTTTATGGTAGATCACTGTAACAAATTCATGTTTTTTTTTCTCCCTCTCTAAAAAAATATCCTTCCTCCCAAAAAAGAAACATATAAAGTCCTGCTGCTTATTTGCGCTGCAATAAAGCACCCAGACACATAGTTTTATCAACTGCTAGTATGCCTTTAACAAATCACAATTAAATATTAACAGGCCATGGAGCAGCATGGAGGGCTCTGCAATCCTTTGAAGGCATATTTGCCAATTAAACAAAGTCTGACATTAGAGTAAAGGTGGCAAGGATCCAAACCAGAGAAATGAAAGTCAACCACTTCAGCGGCATTCATTAGCTCAACAGACATTCTTTGTGTGGCCTGTTTCTTTACTACTGCCAAATCCACACCCTGTTCAGGAACTTACACAGGCTCAGATAAGCTTATTATGGAAATAACACTTTGTCACCCTTTACAACTTGCTTCTTGTTAAATTATCTTTTATCTTCTTTGTAGTATTTGTCACCTCTCTGTTGGTGCCCCCTGTGTGGCCAAATGGTAGTGTGTTTGATTTGGAATCGCCGGGTTCCAAAGGTTAATTGAGGCTAATAAGATAATATTTTAAAGAGTCCCTCTCTGTATCATCACACAAGAACCGTGTGGAGAGACTTTTGTGCATAGGAAACATGTTTTACTTGGCAACGTGTGAATGTTTGGGTGCTTGTTTGCGTCACATGGTAGTAGGCCTTTATTGGGGTATGAAGGAAAATTTGGATGGGAACTCTCCAGCCTCTGCCCTCCCCAGAAGTATACTGCAACTGCAAACCCTCTCGGAAACAGCGGAGATGGTTCACGCTGTGTCTGCGTACTGAGAAGGACAGAGAGGAATGAAGGATCTTGGGTGCCATACCTTTCTTTGCTAGCTGAGAGAAAGGCCGGAATAGCCTGGACTAGGATGCTGAGCACCCCAGAGTAAGAGGCAACATTAGTCTGAGGCATCTGCAATTCCTGCAGAAAGCACACAAGCTTGGCAAATGATTTTGTCCCCTTTTCTTCATTCTGCAGCTATGGATTTACCTTCCTAAACGGCTCTTCTTCAAAAATTTGGTCTAGCTGCTATGTCTGAAAGAATATACATGAAGTGATTTCTACTACGTGGCCTCAAAGACATGAAGATCTAGTAAGAGAGAGCAGAATTCAATCTTCTCAGAAAGAGCTCAAAGTAATAAAGATGAAACTGAACATTATTGTCCTCATGCAGGTCAAGCCAGGTGTCAGGCTTTTATGGCACAGAGGAGGAAGAGAGACACTGCTAGGATGGAGAAAGAATGGAGGGGAGCCTTGGAGGACTGGACTTGCTGCTCCTACAGGTAGGTAGAGAAGCAACAAATGACCGGTCTCCTGAAGTGGTCCTAGTTCCACAGCAATATCTAGCTTTACATACACCCTGTCCCCACCTTTGGCTGGCATCAGGAGACCTGCCTATGTCCACAACCAGCAAAGCAGGCACCAAGTCTACCATTTTTCTACCTATCTCCTTAAATTTGCTGCTTTAGGCAAACGCATATTTTGCCTATGTGTAGGGTTTTCCCTGGCCGTGACTGAGCTCTACAATTCCATACACAATTGTCTGACCTTCCTGTGCTACACACACATTTTTGATGACATTGTCAGCTCTACAATAAAATACCTTTTTTTTCTAGGCTGAAACATTACATTTTATTTCACTCATCCTTCCACATAGACACGTGGAAACAAGATATCCATCAGTATGTAGCTACAAAAGACTGGAGAGGTGAGTGAGGAGAGAAAAGTAATTTCTTGATCAGATACTTGCTTAAATGACCAGCACATTTAGAATGGTTCTTTGTTTCTATAATATTTAAGCTAATGCCTAAGTCTGTGCTATTATGATGTGTATCTACTGGGCCCCAGGATTTATAATGACATAAAACTCTTACTAGCACAGAAATGATTCTGGAAAATATATTTTTCTATATTCTATATTTATTCATGGATATATATCATGCATATTCACCGTAGTCACACCAGCTGCATTTTCCATAGACATATACAAATGTAGCTTTCACTAAAGTAAGAAAGAACAAGTATATTCCAGAGTTGCATTGGTCTGTGTAGGTCTCATAGGCAACACTGACATATTTTTCATTTAGTGATATTACTGCTCATATCTCACGTATGACTTCTGTTTTTCTTTCACCGTTGTAAAAAAGGCCCTATTTAGCATTCCATGCACTGGAAAATTCCTAAGCTGAAGTCATAGACGTGTTTTCCTGCTCAGTCAGGTATGAAAGAAAAGGAATTAAAAATATGACTTTTATTTGTGAACATCAGGAAGAAGACACTTTCTTCTTTGCTCCAGTAATGCACGCTTGCTCTGAAGTTGCAGAACCAGTGCCTCAGCAGGTGTCTATCTGCATGCAAGTTGCTGGCATGCTGATTTGCAATAGTGAAGGCTTTTGCTTTTAATCTCCTGATTCTGACGTCTGATTTAATGAGCCCAAAGTCATAAATAGGATTACAGACCCTAGAGGTCTAATTCTTAGCTCCTGAATACACTGAAGAGTAACAGTAACTATGGTAAATAATTGCATCAAACTATATTAAAATTACTGTTTGAAAATTCAAACGTGGGGAAGGTTTGTTCAGTGATCTATACAGAGGGAGTCATTTGTCTTTATCTCATTCTCAGTGAACATGTCACCATCACACGTAGCAGAGGAGGAGGCCTAGGATCAAATGAGGCGGGATACTAAATTAGCTTCTCCCTGTGAGTAGTGATTCCCCATCACTACTGATGAGTCAGCACAGATGCTGTTCTTGGGGATAAACAGCGCAATTCACACCCAGAAGTGCCATCAACCTATCATCTCTGACAAAGAGCACGAATACTCTCAGTGATTTCCATGCTCAGTGGTTTGGCTGGGTGGGACTGAAATCAGCTGAAATCAGTGGTTGTCTCAGAGCTGGTTGCAGTGGGTACGTAACAGAGGTTTGGCTCCTCTGTTCCCTCAGTAGCATTTTTTTCTTGTGGACTTGTGTAAAATTAGAACGTGATCCTCAAAGTACGGATGTACAATGCAGCTCTCACAGAGTGCGATAGGAGCTAAATAAGTGCTTTTCAAGAGGCTAATCTTTTCCAGGAGAATTAATACTTGTTTTATGCTTACTTTACAACTTTTATTTTCAGATCCTGCCTGATTTCCATAATACCTACATGGGATATTTGAGTCACTCAGGTAATAATAATTAATATTTAGCTTTTATGACACTTCAGAACTAGATTTCCAAGCATGATTTGCAAAGGAGGATATTTTATAGAAGAGGAAACGGAGACCCAGAGAAGTCATTGGATAATAACCCAGGAGGTTAGCACAAGACCGAAGGATAAGACTCTGGTCTCTAATCTGATGATTTAAATCATATTGTTTCTTAAAGTCCTCGGTGAATTTTCAGCTGTTATAAATTGACCAGACTTTAGCTAGAGTGATTTGCTTTAGGACATGTACAATACTAATATGCATGTGTAAAATAGATGTGGCTATGTATTTTAGCAAACACAAACATGCAGTCATTAGTACATAAACACATTCATTCTCTTGCACAGATCTGCATTGACATATACCTCATGGAAGATAAAAAAAAAAATATGCCATAGGTAGGCTTTTTAAATTGAGCTTGCCTTATCAACTTGATGGATTTGACTGTAGTTTGTGCAGTACTACACCACTGTTTTCTGAATGAGATTTTATTCCATAAAGATGCTTAAGTAGATAGTCTGTAAGACCTGTTTCCGATGCATTAAAAACAGTAGAGTTAAACCAAAAAAGGCAGGAAGAAGTCAAGCAAGAGAGCAAAAAAGGAAAAGACTTGAAAAATTAGGCAATAGAAGAAAGAGTAAATTGAAAGCTGCTTAGATTTACTGTGGCTGTAACGTATGTTCTGCTTATTTACATAAGGTCTATGTGATTATCTTCTCCGCTGTTCAGTAAGAATAGTCCTTACTGTAGTATCTGCAGCAACACATGGTACTTTTGTTATCTTGGATATGCAGCCCTCTTGTTAAAGAAACACACTAACCAATATGTAATGTGAACTTTTGACTGTTCATGATATTTGAAGATGAAGAATTTATTTCACCACTAGCAGATGCACAGGGCCAAATTTGTATTCTCAAGTGTGTAGATTTTGCTCTGTTCTTGTTTAACGCTTTGTAAATTGTTTTTTGGAGTTCTTTTTTCCTGTTTTTTGTTTGTTTGTTTTAAAATACAGGTTCTTCATTTTAGGCTTTATTTTAATGCAAATTTGAGACCAATTTTTGTACTTCTATTGCTTGCAAAGCCACGGCTTGTTTCCTTAAAATGTTGGACTCTCTTCTTGTTTTTAATTTTCCATAAATGTTCTTTACTCACCTAAACTTCTATTTTACATATTTTCCAAATATCAGCTTTCAATCTTTTTTGCAGTTTATTATCTGTCTGTTGTGCTGGTAGATAGGATGCATATCTGCTTGTTCTTGTATATAAGGGAATATATGTGCCTCTCAGATCCCATTTACACAGTGCCTATCTAGTATTCCACTGACCTACAAGAAATCCAGAACTGTATACTAACTTCTGAACACGAGAGCAATAGCCCTTTGGTGACAAATCTTTCATTTTATCCATGACAGTCTCTTTGTGACAGCGCAGTAGACAAAGCAGGACATGAGTCTATACAAAAGTGGTTTGACTGCACACCAGATTGGAAACTCTCCTCAGTTCTGAGCCAAAAAAAAAATAATTCATAGTTTCACTAAACTCTTATTTTTGATACCTGGTTTGACATAAGGGCATACCAGTCCTTGCTGGTATTAATTTGGCTCCAAGTAAATGGTTTCACTCTGAAGCAGAAGATAGAATCTTTCAGATACTGTGTTCTTTCACTTCAATTCTTTCTAAGGTTTATGACAAGTATGAATGTGTACTATGACAATGACTTGTACGAGGATTTAGAATTACAATATGGATATTTGCCTGGTAAGATGGCTTGATGTTTTTAAATTTTCAGTTAATTTCATTTTTGAGATTTTTGTGAACAGGATAAAGCTGAAGTAAGTTGAAAAACATTCTTTTTCATAGTTCAAAAAAAATGATGATTTGGCAAGAAAATTTTTTAGAAAGAAGAGGTAGGCTTCTTAGTAGTGACTCATCAGTTTAATATTTTCTCTGGTCCCTTTTTAATTGCAGTTCATATCAGTGTATTTTAAATGCTCATTTCTTAACATTTCAAAATCTAGAGTGTCTGGATCTCTGGGGAGAAATCAGTGAAAAGATATTTTCAAGTATTTTAACCAACTCAATTCCACATACAAGCACATGAACGGAGATTGAAACAAGTAAATGTGAGTGATTGGTCTAGTGTTAAAGTCTCTTTTAAGTTAAACTGCTTTTGGAGTACTAAGATAAAGACAAGGGTATTTGATATTGCTTGAAGTCTAGGCTAGACTAGACTTCTAGGCTAGTCTACTCTAGTCTAGTCTAGTGGAAAGCAACAGAGAAAAGGCTAAGATTTTTGTGAGGGTTTTTTTGCTTATAAATATTGACAAGTTCTCTAGACGACTCAATAAGTTCCCATTAAAAAATCCAAATCTTTGACGTAATTAACATAGTTATTTGCTCTTATAGAATCTTACTTTAAACGGTGACCCAAAAAGGTGCAGATGGTTATTATTTTTTACCAATCAACAACTAATTAAACACTGATTCCTTTGGCTCAGCACTAGCTCCTAAAAATGGGTCGTACCTAGTATCTAGTCCTTATCATAATCATTTTCTTTCTTCTGAACTTTCCCTGCATAATGAGAGCTACATGTATACATTTTCTTTGAAAAGTACAACCACAGAGTAGTCTATGTTCATTCAGTTACCATTAACTTTTTTACTGATGGACAGCAGAAAGACTCTGTGCACTTTTACTTATGTTAAAAATAACACATTTTTTGTTCAGAACATCAGGCATCATATGCTTCTAGGTAGGTACTCAGTGTAGTATTTATAGATTTATGCAGAGAAAGTTCTACTCTCTCTTTCAAACCATTTGTGCTTTGCTTACTCATAACCTCAAAAGACTTTTTAATTTATTTTTTAAGATTTGGGTAAGCTTATGGGTAAGGATTAAAGAACAGGCTAACAAAGGTGACATGGTTGTGGGAGTTTACTATAGACCACCTGATCAGGAAGAGGAAGTCGATGAGGCCTTCTACAGACAGCTGGAAGTAGCCTCACGATCACAGGCCCTGGTTCTCATGGGAGACTTCAACCACCCTGACATCTGCTGGCAAGACAGCACAGCTAGACACACAGAGTCGAGGAGGTTCCTGCAGAGCATTGAGGATAACTTCTTGACCCAGGTGGTGGAGACGCCAACAAGGAGAGGTGTGCTGCTGGACCTTGTACTAACAAACAACGAAGGTCTGGTTGGAGATGTGAAGGTTGGGGGCAGCCTTGGCTGCAGTGACCACGAGATGGTGGAGTTCAGGATCCTAGGAGGAGGGAGCAGGGCAATGAGTAGGATCGCGACGCTGGACTTCAGGAGAGCTGACTTTGGCCTCTTCAGGGACCTACTTAGGGGAATCTCATGGGGTAGGGCCCTAGAAGGAGAGGGGGGTCCAGCAGAGCTGTTTAATATTCAAGCATCACTTCCTCCAGGCTCAAGATGGGTGCATCCCTCTGAGTAAGGAGTCGAACAAAGTGGGCAGGAGACCTGCATGGATGAGCAAGGAACTGCTGGCAAAACTCCAGCAGAAGAAGGAAGTCTACAGAATGTGGAAAAGGGGACAGGCCACTTGGGAGGAATACAGGGACGTTGTCAGAGCGTGCAGGGATGCGACAAGGAAGGCTAAGGCACACTTGGAATTAAATGTGGCAAGGGATGTCAGGGACAGCAAGGAGGGCTTCTTCAAATACATCAGTAGCAAAAGGAAGACTAGGGAAAATGTGGATCCACTGCTGAATGAGCCAGACGCCCTGGTAACAAAGGATACAGAGAAGGCAGAGTTATTGAATGCTGCCTTTGCTTCCGTCTTCACTGCTAAGGCCAGTCCTCAGGAATTCCAGACCCTGGGGACAAGAGAGGAAGTCTGGAGAAAGGAAGACTCTCCCTTGGTCGAGGAGGATCAGGTTAGAGATCTTTTGTCCAAACATGACATCCACAAATCCATGGGCCCTGATGGGATGCACCCACGAGTGCTGAGGGAGCTGGCGGATGTTATCGCTAGGCCACTCTCCATCATCTTGGAAAGGTCCTGGAGATCAGGAGAGGTGCCTGAGGACTGGAAGAAAGCCAATGTCACGCCAGTCTTCCAAAAGGGCAAGAAGGAGGAGCCAGGAAACTCCAGGCCTGTCAGCCTCCTCTCCATCCCTGGAAAGGTGATGGAACAGCTCATCCTGGAGGTCATCACTAAGCATGTGGAGGACAAGAAGGTGATCAGGAGTAGTCAGCATGGCTTCACCAGAGAGAAATCATGCTTGACCAGTGTGATAGCCTTCTCTAATGGAATGACTGGCTGGGCAGATGGGACGAGAGCAGTGGATGTTGTCTCCCTGGACTTCAGCAAGGCTTTTGACACTGTCTCCCATCACATCCTCCTAGGTAAGCTCAGGAAGTGTGGGCTAGATGAGTGGACAGTGAGGTGGACTGAGAACTGGCTGGATGGCAGAGCTCCGAGGGTTGTGGTGAATGGCGCAGAGTCAAATTGGAGGCCTGTGGCTAGTGGCGTCCCCCAGGGGTCAGCACTGCAGGGTCTTTTTCAGTCTTGTTCAATGTATTCATCTTATCGATGACCTGGAGGAAGGGACAGAGTGCACCCTCAGCAAGTTTGCTGATGAGACTAAACTGGGGGCAGTGGCTGACACACCAGAAGACTGTGCTGCCCTTCCGAGGGACCTGGACAGGCTGGAGAGCTGGGCCGAGAGGAACCTCGTGAAGTTCAGCCAAGGCAAGTGCAGGGTCCTGCACCTGGGGAGGAAGAACCCCAGGCACCAGGACATGTTTAGGGCTGACCTGCTGGAGAGGAGCTTTATGGAAAAGGACCTGGGAGTCCTGGTGGACGACAGGTTAAGCATGAGCCAGCAGTGTGCCCTTGTGGCCAAGAAGGCCAATGGTCTCCTGGGCTGCATTAGGCAGAGTGTTGCCAGCAGGTGGAAGGAGGTGATCCTGCCCCTCTCCTCAGCCCTGGGGAGGCCACATCTGGAGTACTGTGTCCAGTTCTGGGCTCCCCACTACAAGAGAGACATGGCCCTGCTGGAGGGAATCCAGCAGAGGGCTCCAAAGATGAAGAGGGGACGGGAGCATCTCTCCTCTGCAGAAAGGCTGCGAGAGCTGGGCCTGTTGAGCCTGGAGAAGAGAAGACTGAGAGGCGATCTGATCAACGTGTATAAGTATCTGAAGGGGGGGGGGGGGTGTCGAGAGGATGAGGCCAGTCTCTTCTCTGTGGTGCCCAGCGACAGGACAAGAGGCAACGGGCAGAAACTGAACCACAGGCAGTTCCACCTGAACCTGAGGAAAAACTTCTTGACTGTGAGGGTGACAGAGCATTGGAACAGGTTGCCCAGAGAGGTAGTGGAGTCTCCTTCCCTGGAGATATTCAAAAGCTGTCTGGATGCGATCCTGGGCAATATGCTCTAGAGGACGCTGCTTGAGCAGAGGGGTTGGACTAGAAGATCTCCCGAGGTCTCTTCCAACCTTGGCCATTCTGTGATTCTGTGATTTGCCTAGTTATCGCTTGAAGCATAAAGGAATTGTAGCTCAGGTCTCATAAGGTAATGAATAAAAGAGTTCAACACATTCTGTGGTGGCAGAAGTCTCCAAAGATGTTTTAAAGATTCCTTCTCATTAAAACAATTCTTAGGGATAGTTTTAAAATGAAAAAAAACTTAAACCATTTTAAGACCTTCATGTTGACACCTAGATCACATGAAGGAAGTTTAAATTCACCAAAGCCAATGACAGAAAAGGATTAATATGTTATCCATCCTTTCATCATGAGAGGTAGTTCTTTATACAATCTGACTGCTGTATGTGGGAGTATATTTCACACTTTCACAACTTCTCATTTCCTTTTCTTCTTGAAATGGTAGGACCATAATGGAGTAATGCTACTGAGGCACTAGAAATGCCTTAATTCTTTATTTGAATGTGCAGATGGACGAAATGTCATGATATAGTTTCGTAATTAGGAGTAGGAAATATTTATATATTGTAGCAAGGTAAAGGGGAACATTTTAGCAGGAAAGCTGAATAGGGTAGTTTTCATCATGTACTTTACAAAAAAAAAGGTGGGATAAAGAAGTGATAAGAAGTGCAAACCTGGAGAAGTGCAAAACTGGAGAAGGGTAAATTCTGGAAGTCTGTATTTGAGAGCTCTCAGCATAGAACTTATAAGGTCATTAGTGACTGAAAATGAAGAGCTCATAATAGTCAGCTTAGACCTGATGCATACTATTTAGCTAATAGCAGAACTCTTATCTTCAGCCCATGTATCTGGCCATATAAGTATTATTAAACTGTCCTAGCCTCCATCTTCAGTCTCTCTACTGGGAATGGTCTTGGCCCATGCTGCCTCCTAAACTTTGCCAAAGAGTTGTTTGTAAGAATGCCATCTGCCCTGTGTTGAAAGCATGCTGGGAACTATATTAGCTCTTTAATAGGGAGAAATTGAGTTTTCATCCATAGAACAATCCCTTGTACTGTTCAGTGTCTTGGTATAGACATTGTCTCAGTGGCTTCAGAAGAGAGATTTCAGAAAAAGCAGATCCAGTGGTTTTTGGGGGCTAGATCTATACATGTCTTCTGGTATGAAACACAATAGGATAATTAACCAGACTAATTGCTCATTGAGCTAAGAATAGCCATGCACCACCACCCACAGAATAGAGAAGAAGCTCACAGTCTGTCAGTATGGTCCGTGTCCCACTGGGTGAGCTTTCCCGAGTACAAATTAAATTAGGCCACAGGGTCCATTCCTGGTATTGCTCCTGCAACCATGCTCCCTCCAGAACCTAAAGGCTTGGGTTTCCTTGAGCTGCTTGGCGTGTTATGGGAATAATGCCACCAGATAGTGAGTTGTCTTTGAGCCTCCAACATTCATTCTTGATTAATGAAAACATTATTGGCAAATGCTTTCACTTCAGTTCACCTTGCACGACTACAAGAATTTCAGTGCTAGTGGTATAATATGAATGCCCCCAGCCATCCCTCTTAATAGTGGTCCCATTTCCAAAAATAAACCAACATAAAAGGAGTCTTACTCCATTACTCCTGGCTGGAATATTCCATTAGCCTGCCAGCTTTGAACACTAATTTTTCCAGAGTAATCTCTTCCATGAAGTGTATTAGACAAACTTCTCAATGAGTACCCTAAAGTTTGGAGGTTTATTAATTATTATTAATGGTATTGCTATTTTCAGTAGAGGCTATGCCAGCAGAAATGACAATCTGGCCCACAAGTGTTTTCTTATTGTTTCTTTAATTGACTCTGTCCTAACCAGCATGAACAAGAGAGACTCTGGATTGAAAACCGAAGACTTATTTTCTCTTCAAAGCTTTTTGTTTTTGACCTTCATTGAAAATTGGTCCTGTTCTGTTCCTTCTCTGCCTCAGTTTACTTCAGCTATAAAATGGGAGTGATAATTTCCATTGTAAAATACTTACATCTGTGGATGGAAAGTGTTACAGAAGAACTGATTACTGTTATGCCTAAACATTCCAGCATTGTAATTAAGTGATTTTTATGCCTTGACAATTATATTTCACAAGGGGAGAGTGGGCAACCATCCATCAAGCTTCCTAGCTGTAACTGAAGTTCTAAGCTGGCAGAAATTTTGTGGTACAGCCATTGATAGCCATGGTTATGAATAGCTCTGAAACAAAGCTGTGAAAGAGTTCACAGCCACTTTAGATTGACATAAAAAAATACACCCCAGGATGAGGTAAATTTCAGTCACGTACCACTTTTTAAAAGCAGAATAAATTTTTATCTGTCCCCTGAACGCTAACAGATGAAAGACCGTGTTCAAATGCTTAGGTCTTATTGAGTAGATAGCATTGCCTGAGCTAATTGGTGCTTCTGGCATTTGGTGTCAGGGTTGACATGAAATACATGAAATAAAACTGTTTTACAAAATTATTATTTATTGTTTTGTACAGATGGATTTGATTTGTAGTCTGGAAATTCCACAAAGAATCTGCAGTGCCCAGAGGAAAGTAAGAGGAGTAGAATAAATAGAAAGAATAATAAGTACATAGCGTGTTTTTAGGAACATATCCACTTCAGACAGCTTCATCTGAAGTACAGCTTCTGAAGTCCTTATTTGGCAAAGCCTCTTATTGAATCAATGTTGAGCAAGGGTCACATGATTTTATTGATAATTAAGAAAGAGTAGTTTGTTCCGGACTTGCATGGAACGGAGCCTCGTTTTACAACTTGTTCCTTCCATGCCTCCGGGATTTTTGAAGAGTGGAGATATCAATCTCAGTAAATCCGGAACAGCAAAATGTTCACCAAGGAAGAGTCAGACCAAGGAAAGGTCTGACTACTCTATGGCTAAAATAATGAGACAATGTATCCTGGCATCCCTGCTTCTCTCCGTGCATAAGTACACTCTTCTCCCTTACTGGAGCAAGGAAAACAGCATAGTTCACGTCTCATCCTGAAAGCCCTTTTATTGGCCTTGTCCTGTGGCAGAATAACACCTTCCAGCCTCTCTTCAAATGGAAGAGTGTGTTTTGGTTGCCAGGAGGAGTGATGCAAAAGGTAAATCAACTACCAGTGATAGGTGCAGTCAAACAAGATAATGCACATTAGTACAAAGGAGATCAGCAGAAAGACAAAACCAGGCAAACCAGGGACACAAAAGAACGTCACTGCAATGTAAAGCAGAGCCGACTTCAGCGTGACTAAATCAAACACTTAGAGAAGGTATGCTAACATATGTTGCATTACCTTTTACAAATGTACAAAAGTGTAGCTTTATATGCTATAAATAATGACTGAGGACTGGCCTTAGCAATTGTGAGACCGAGCACTGCATTGTTGAGCACTTGGGTAACTTCCTTTCCAATGATGCTGAAAATACCACATAAAGCATCTAAGTTCCTTATAGACCTGGATGCCTAAAAATAGGGTTCACCATACCTAGTGCGTGGAAGGGAATGCAACCTCAGCTAGCAAAGTGAAAATGCCTGAGAGAAAAAAGCTGTTTATTCACCTTCTCTCCCCACCTTGCCCACTGGCAGCTCTGTGGTAGGTGCCTATGTGAAACAGAGATTCAGAGCCAAAAGCTGTTTCCTGATTTTAGGCACCAGCTTCATACATTTCCATAGAAATGACTGGCTCACTTTCTTTCAAAACTGGCAGTCAGTTCATCCCACTCTTTTCAAACTTATCTAATGGCTGAAGCATTTACCTCCTCATCCTGAAGCATTCAGTGCTGTATCTCCTGCTGCCCCAACTGGATAGCGACGGGGGAAGTGCTGGGGTGAGGGGACTTGCGTTTGCCTTGTCTGCTCTTGCATCTGGGCACATCTTACACAGGAGGCAGAAGGCCCCATGGTGAGACCTGATTGTATAAGCTGGTAGTCAGAGGACAAGACCTAAGCAGAGATGAAAACTCAGGGCGTCCTTTATTGAGAATGCCCAACCTTTAGCTTCATGCATGTATGGGAGGCCTTTCTGGTTAACACAGGCTATTAATATGGGCTGTTTGTAACTCTTTAGTATTAACATAGATCAACCAAGATGTATTATTTTTGTCCTTTATGTGTGAGCATTTGTCATTGTGTACCTTTGACTAACTTCTTTAATAACAGTTAGGGGATTCACACTGACAGAAGAAATAAACTTTTTCCAGTGAATGATATCAATGCATCCCTTAGCACATTTGCACAAATCACTTTTCTATGATGTATAGTAGTATTGCATGGAGAAATAAGGGCAAGCTTTACTCCTAAAATTCAGCTGGCTGCCCTCAGACTCTTTAGAAATGAGTCGGATAATCCACCTCAAGAAAGAGTGCATGAAATAATAGCTGCTATAGGCAGTGAAGTTAAAAAAGTTATTTTTTTCTTGTATAATAACTCTACTTGACTGAAAAAAAAAAAAAAGAGAGAAAAAGGCTCACGTTGTGCATTACTATAATTTCATTTAGCATCTAGGCACCCATATGCATTTACTGTTTTGCTGGGAGGGTTTAAATACCCTGAGCTAATTATAGGACAATATTTTCCAACTTGCAAGGGTTAAATTGAAAGCACTGCTAATGAAATACTATTCCTGGCTATTTAACTGAAAGAAGAAGGGTTTACTTAATTATAAAGTATGTAAAAAAGCATAATCATCCTGTAATGTAATAGCTCTCATCTATATTATTATTATTTTTTGTGCACGTTTATGAACATTACCTGGCACACTATAGAGCTGTTTAACATTTACGTGAATGTAGTTACTCTACAAAATAGCAATATTGACACCGTGAGTTAGTCGTCTTCTTATTTCACTGAGGATATTTCACATCTAGTAGGCATTTTTGGTCTTTTATGAGAAATAGAAAGTACCAAGACAGTGAAGAGGTGCAAAACAATGCAAGAGCCGTTGGGCAGTCTGGCAATACCTGTGTATGTTTTCATGTAGCCATTTATTAATTCTTTTCATTTTAAAGAGCTGTGAAGTGTATGGCAACTAGAAATTCCACAGAGACCCAGGAGATGAACTAGAAAGTGAATTATGTTTTTTTTTATTTTTTAAACTCATTCTAGTTCAGTTACAAAACCATTCTGAGTTCAGGTTGCTCTTCTAGAATGACTAGTTTGGTAAAACTCACGTCTCTAAAAACTGAGATATGAAGAACTCTTAGAACTAATTTGTGAAAATATGCCAAGAGGATGTCACCTTCTTGAAGGCTTTTAGTTCTCTTTTTCACAGGATTCATGTGACTTTTATTCAGTCTTTGCCTTTCTTCAGCTGGCAAGAGCTGCTGGGAATCATCAGGTGGCATTCACTGTAGCAATTGTAAGGCTACTAGCATGAAAAAAACAGCTGTGATTGAGAGAGACACGAGGCAATCGAGATAGGCCTTGCACCATGGGTGTACAAGGGAAGGATGGTGGGGGGAGGCTGCTGTTTACATACTGTGTGATTAAAGGAGAAGGGCAGGTAACCAAAAAATTTCAGAAAGCATCACTGAAGCAGTGCATAATGTCTAGTGTATTGCTGAAGTCTTCTTGCCATGGCATCTGTCAGCAGATAAAATGTTTATGGATATGGGTTTAAGAACTAGTTTGTGAAGTTGATTGCGTGTCTAATGGAGGCCTTTCTTGAACTTCTTGAACACACTGAACTTCTGTGAAGTAAGCAAACAGATTTTGACCGGAGGGAAGTTGCATGCATCTCTCAGTAGATCAAAGATAGAGTAGGAGTATATAAATTACGTCTATACTGGAAAAATATATATCAATTCAAGAGGATAAAGTGTCTTAACTCTTTATTTCCTGGTTTTAGGAACTGGGTTTTTATTAAACTAGATGTTGGAAAGGCCACAAGCAATTATCAAATTACATTAGCCCTCAGTTCAGCTTTTTTGCCTCCGAATTTGCTTGGCTTCCTAATAGAAACAAAACATGTAAACAAAGAGTCATAGTTTGTAGTTATCTCCTGAGATTATAATTTGAACTACTATTCTGACAAGATATAGCTGGAAGCCACTATGGGTTTATCTATTCATCTTGCTGGAGGGGAAAGGAGATGGAGGTCCTACTTTCATGTACGTAGTTGCTAATATACCTTCTGAGAGGAATTACAGACGTTCTTGGCTGTTCTTTTACCTGGAAGGTGACAGAGGACTGATGTGTTCCTTTCCTTCTTTTGTCTTCCACCACCCCTTACAACTTACTTTCTATCACTATTTCCCAGCTGACTTTCATTTCTTCTCTTCTTAAGCCACTAATTACCATTTTAGAAGCCACTGGCACATGAAAGTTTGCTTCTTCATGTGTGAGGCTCTCTGAGGCTGTTCACATGGGCCACTTGTAGCAGATGACTGCTGACTGGTCACCTGGAGGTGGTATAGCTCTTTGATCGTCTAGTCTGAGCTTGTGTGTTAACAGAGAAAAAAAAAAACTCTCACCAAAGAGCCTACCATATGAACAGGGACACAGGGAAAGATTACACTAGATTAGCAAGCCTAAATTTCCATGTGGGGAGACCCAAAGGCTCTCACTAGATTAACTCAAGGCTTTCCAGATCTGGCTTTACGGGGGATATATGAAAAGCCCTTTGCTACAGGCACAGGATATATCTACATTAGCAAGTAGCGTGACCCAGTAGGCGTGGAGATGTAGAGCAAAATGGTGCTGAAGGCCTGATGTTGGCAGCACAAGTATATCAAAGGGTTTGCTTTGGACTCGTTCTGGTCTGACCCTGTGGTCTGAATGCTTATTAGCTGTTGAATTGCATTGAGTCTGTTTCTACAGTACATCGTCCATTTTTCTCCAGACCGAATATAGTTTGCATACCTGACCATCCTTAGTTCCAGGCTGCTGCTGGGAAGCATTTTAGAAATATTCTTCTTCCTAAACTGATTCAACATAATTTCATTTTTAGTTTAGCCTTTTTTTTTTCCTATTACTTTTGTTGCAAAGCTGCTATAGACTCTCACTTATTTCTAAGTGAATTAATTTTTCATCATTTATATCCACTTGTTCTCATGTCACATTGTTCTTCCCAATGTGATATTGACTTACTTGATATATTAACAGAAAACTTTGCTGTCTTCTCTCAGCCTTCGTTTTGACAGAATAATACAGCTAACATTTTTAGCATCTTGGGGTGGGATAGACTCCTAATTTCCCCCAGTGGTCCTTCTCTGAAGCTGAACAGAATTATTCCTACATTTCCAAATAAGGGGGAAATTACTGATTCATTTTGTCTTACAAGACAGCACAATTATCTGTCTTAGCCGATTTATCTCTTTCACAGGCACAGCTTGTTGGTGACATAATCCTTTTATTATCAAAGCTATGTCCAAGTCTCTCTCCTTCTCAATCATTTCCAATTGACGAATTTCTGACTTATAGCAGAGCTGCTTTTTATTAGTCTCTAAGATCAGTCATTGCAGTTAGGACTATTGAATTTAGTCCATTACTCCAGTCCTTGGCATCATTTTGCTGTTCATCCTCCCCTGTACTGATCGTTAACATATACCTACTTCTTGGGCATTAGAACCCCTGTTGCTTCTTCTTTCAACATCACCCATTGCCATCGCTCTCTTTCAAACAATTTCTGTCCCATTTTATAATCCTTCATCCTTTTCTTCTCTACTTTAATCTCCTGTGTGAAACTGAAATTGCTTTCAAAAGGCTTGGAAGAGTAGAAATGAGCTTTTTTAAAATCCACTATTTCATGAAATAGAGGTATCAGAATAGCCTGGCATAGGTAACCCTTAGTAAAGTTATACTGCACTTAATATGATTCTTCTAGTTACCTTTAATGTCAAACTTACTCAAACCTTATTCAGGTTTGATCTTATAGTTGCATGTATAGCATTCTTCTACTTAAATATTAAGCAATAACCTTCTGTTCTCTAGTGATCCAGCACTGCTTTCAAAGGTTAGCAAATTTATTTCAAATACTTGCCACCATATCAGCAATTTCAGAATTCTGGAGGCTCTTGAGAATTTATTGAATTAAGCTCGTTGATTTCTACTTTTAAATCGAGGTAGTCATTTCTATGTCACACCTACTTCTATACCATCATTCTTACTAAACTGTGAGACCTTTGCTTCCACATTCAGCAGAACTGTACATGTCGAAAATTAAGAGCAGTCATTTAGCTTTTTAACCACACCTTAAAGTATCTCTAATTATGCTCAGAGAGAACTAGTCTATTCTTACTGCATAATAAAGCCATTTCTTTTTTTAAAATCTTCTATTATTTTTTTATATTTTCTGTGATTCGGTGAACCCAGCTTTAAAAGCCTAGAAGTTTGGCTTCCTTACTTGAGATAGAAGTTCTCTGTAGATTTTATGCCTTTAGCAGAGAGAAGTTCCAGGCTCACACTACGTTGAAGCCTATAAGCTTCATCGGTCCAACTGGCTTTGTTAACTAGCTAACTTAATTTGTCCTTTTGGAATTGAGAACCTTAGTTATAGCTATACCCATGAGGATCTTTCCATTTGATTTAAAGTGAAATGAATGGCTAATCTGTAATAATTTTCTGTGAATGTTTCTGAAGGTCATCAGCTTTCAGAAAGCAAGGCTAAAAGTCTTACTGTTGTTTTAGTGTTTATCTGATTATTTTTTTCTGTAAAGAAAAAAATCCAGACGTAATTGGGTCCTACTGTTATTAGCATCATTTGTCTTCCTCTCTATGCTTGGAAAAAACAGTCATTCACGTTACAATTCCACATAGTATTTAACAACTTCAGAGATCTCAACTGATATCCAAATTTGTTATTAGAATTTAGGGGCGCAAAAATGCTACAGCTCTTTCCAGACATGATGCTGGCCCAGTCAGGCTTTACCATCTTTTCAGTGTGTAGGGTTACATTCATATTTTATTAGTCTACTGTAAAGTCAAAATACGAATGTGAATAAGTTAATTTACCCATTCTTGTTTCATTTTTAGCTTTCCCAAGCAAAACATACCCTTGAATACCTGTTTCAATCATGTTTTCTGTTTGAAAATGTCTTTCTTGTCTGGTATGTCTGTCTTGTTTTTATATATTTGCTGTCAGTTCTTATTCAATATTTCAAGTTTCTCCACTTGGTTCTACAAATATTTCTATTATTTCATACTGATCACACCAGTTTCTCAAGTAGATAAGGTATAAATTATTTGCTAATAATTTTGCCGATTTGAACTCTTGCCTAGCATTATTAATAGGTTTTTGTTATTTATTTATTTGTTTGTTTTGGCTTGCCGTTTATTCTTAGATCCTCTAACATTCCTTTATGTAATGCCTTTGTGTTGACCAGATCCAATGTTAAAATTATAGAAAATTCATTGAGATTTAGTCACTATTCTGTTTGAAAAGCATGTAAAGTATTTGACAGGGAAGCTACAGAAAGTTGCAATTCCTTGCCAGCTAAAGCAGGGTCCTTACCAACGGTAAAGCAGCGCAAATGTATTCCAAAGGAGGATCACGCAGAGCAGAATGGAGATCCAATACAACCCTCATAAAATCTTTCCCTGTGATATGCTGAACACAGTCCTTGTTCTTGATGTGCAAGTTGTAAAGGGGCTGGAAGGAGGATTAACTGCCTGAAAGAGAACAGTGTGCCCCACGCCAGATTGCTACACTGAACAGGGGGACTTCTCCGCTGGTAGCCTCGCTTGCCTGAATATGCTCTTTCTGGCTGTGATATTTCTGTTTGTGCCCAGGGACCTTCACAGATCAGAAAACTTGGACATACCAGAATACCTGATCTAAACGGCTGCTTACTGTGTACTGTACTTCAGCAAGCATGCTCTAAAATACTGCCCACGTAACGTCAGAGGAGAAAAACAGCATCAAGTGCTAGAGGCACTAAGCAAGTCCAATGCCCAGGGAGTGGGTAGATATATTAACTATTTCCTCTGCTTCACTCACTGGTAAAATACAAGTAGCTACTATGGCAACATCACGTGGTACATTTGTTATCTCTGAATGAGAATGTGTTGAAGGAGGTAGCAGATCAATATGCCATGTGTGCTTTCATTTTTTGGAATATTTTCAAGAGAAAACATCTGTTCAGATATTTTTCCTAGGATTATCGTTTTAGTTAAAAAATGTGAAGAGGAAGGGATGTAATTCTCTCTCTTTATGATCCCTTTTTTCCTATAAAATTACAATGCTTTCTAAGAAGCAAGCGGAGTGCTTGTATCTCATACTAAGGTGTTTTTCCTGAGTGAACTCTACTATTTGCATCCTTTGTAGTTTCTTTAAATGAATGAGAAGCTCAATACTCCTTTGAATGCTTATGTAGAAATATTGTGGGTAGGTGGGAATGGAACGGGTATGGCTGGGAGGTGAGCCAAAACCTTTCTGTGCTAATTGGAAGCATTATTTTAAGATGTGAAGAGCTTTTATATAACTACTCATAACATCTCATAGAAAAGATGATCTGTGATTAAAGTATTGACCTAGAATTTAAGAAGTATATATGACATTCTTGGCATGGCTCAGGTTCAGGCTTCATCTGTGATGCTAGACATGTTCTTTACCATTTGTGTATATTAATGTTAATATTTGTGTTTAGTTCCTTCCCCATATGATATCCACATTCTTGTCTTTGCGCTGTAAACTCTCTGGATTCCTGTCACTTAACTTCAGACATCTGCAGTAAGGATGTTGACATCTTAACAAGCTATCTAGATTTCCTTTATAGTCAAGGGAAAGAAATGGACAATTTAAGGATGCCATTCATCTGGACAATTCTGAATACCTAGAGTAGACTAAGAGGAATGGCATCCTAAAAGTTCCTATTTCTTTACACTCATTATAAAATGGATCTGTTCACATGTAGACATTCACATTGTACATATAAGATTCGGACAGACAAATCCTACCTTTTGCAGTGAGAACTGTCTCTTTATGTGTATTAATAAAGCACCTACACTGATGTGCACTTTCCTCATGCCTAGGTTTCTGCATGGTACTTGAACACAAACTACAATCAGAAAGAAAACTATAGGAGGCCCCAGTGTTGTTTATTTCTCAGAGACCGAGGCAAATATCGATCAACCAGACACACAGATGAGAAAACTGGTTGAGATAAAGAAAGAAATGTTGGCCAGAATCCCAAGCACTAGGTTTTTGAAATACTGAAAAGGTCTTTTTTTTCACTGCAAAAAATTGTTAAAATTGTTGTTTGAAATATTACCTATAGAGATGGTCAATAATTTTTCAAAAAATAATTTATTTCTCAGAAGATTCCAGTTGTTAGAAACTTTTGTTGTGAAAGGTTTTCAGTTGCACCATGGGATTTCTAATTGAAATGAGATTCACAGAGTATCTACACAGGAAAGAAGTGTTCAATTAATTTTTCCATTTGTGGGTGCCCACTGCTATTTCAGATGTCTTAGTATCTGAAATATTCTGATGGAGCAGGCAGATACAATACAGGACCTATAAGAAACTCATGTCTACCTGGAAGAGTAATTGGACACCAGGTGGAACACACTAGACGTCTAAAATGAGACTAGATGCCTGTGTATGCAATTGAGTCGGGCCCACCGAGCATGGATAGTCACAGTTCCCATATTAAGCATTACCTTTTAGGTGCTCAAGTAAGATTATTTGTCTCTCCAAGCACCATAAACATATTTTCAGAGTATTATTCAGAAGGAGAAGCTAAGTCAGAAGTTCTGAATCACCTTCTTGAGGCAGTGTCTCTTCCAAGTGACTATAGAGAATTTAGAAAGGCAAGGCCTGGAATTACCCCACTTTGAGACACTAAAGTTAGGATACAAAGTTCCTTGGGTTTTCTCTAAAGTCAGTGGGGGGAGCCATGCTTCCAGCACAAAATACAGAGCTTTTATAGATTCTTACTCTCAAGCTCTTTTTCTTCTGTTCAGTGCCTAAGATTAAGGTGGCCCATTTCCATGCCTGTGTCCCTCATTTAGGTGAGTGAGGAACCTAAAGTAGTGCAAACTCTCTCCCGGATAAAACACGCCAAACAGGTAAGGGAATCAAAGCTGAGGTGCCAGCCTTACAAGGTTGAAACAGCTACAGCACAAAGTGCATCCATTTCTTTCAAGTTTTTAATCAGAAGATATAATATCATTTAGATGCAAAATTGGAAGATTTCTGAAATCTCAGTAATTGTGAGATATATTTAAAAATTTACTTGCTCAATTCTGACACAAACACTTAGTAACAAAGGAGAATTTTGTGAAGATTCATAGTTAATTTTCAGACTAAAGCGCCTCAAGTCCCACTGAAAATTTGGATCTCAGGTTAATCACAACCATGTCACCATTCTAAAAAGTCTGATGCTTCAACTGAAGTGAAATTAGTGGATGAAAACAAAAGCAGAATTTAAATCCCAGGCATTTAACTTTAGTCATAGTAGTCTAGAGAGACCATCTTCACTGAAGAAACATTCACAGAATCACAAAACGGTTGAAGCTGGAAGGGGTGTCTGGAGATCATCTAGTCCAATATTAACCTCAGAGATGTTGTGCCTTGAATAATCTATGAAAAAGACCCAGAAGCTATCTTCTAAAATATTTGTAATCTGTTCAATATTTACTAGGAAAAGAGATGATGAAAAACCTGAAATAAATCTGAAATAATAAACAATGGAAATACAAACTAAAACTGGTTCTGAGGATTTGAAGAGCGAGGAAAAGTAGAATGGCTCTACCCTTGACTATATTCCCAGAACATTTAAGATATCAAGGGACAAGAAGACTCAAGGCTTTTCATCACTGTAAATGAGTTGACGGAGTCTAGAAAGACAAGGTCGCTGCTAAAGGATAGGAGATATAGGGTTGGAGACTATTGCTACTAGAAAAGGCAGCTGCCCTCGTAGAAGTAGGTACTCCTCTGACATCTTTGTGACAGGAACAGCCAAGCTCAGCTTTTAAGGTCCTGGCCCTGAAAAGGTTGTGAATGGGACTACGACTGTTTTGCCAGTGCTGGAAACCCATTTCCTTGAACAACTACCTACTTTGCTCCTGCAGAGCCAGTCCTAGTGGGAGGGATTAGTTTAGCCTCAGTGCAGGAAATACTTCAAAAGTTCCTCTCTGTCTCCTGCCTTTGATGCCAATCTCAAAATGCCTACCTTTCCTGAGGACTGCCACATGTCACTGTGTATTAAAAGTCTAAGTTTTTTCCTTGTGTTTTTTCTCAGCCTATGAATATCTGCAGGATCGACTCTTTTCTTGGTAAAAGAGGAGTTCCCTCTTGAATCACTTTACATTTTTATATACCATACGTTGAAAGCGGCAGGGAAGATTTTGCTGATAGTAGATCAGACTTGAGATGAAAGATGCTATATTATCCTCTGCAAGTCTTTTGGAGTTGAGTGGCATGCACTCGGAGAGTCAGTGCAAGCTGATGTTTCATCTCAGGCAGAGATGCATTGTGGGTCAGGTGGAAATTGAGATGAAGCCTAGACAGAACCAGTACGAGCAGTCTGAAAGAATGAAGAGTTCTTCCATATTGTCTTTGTAATTAATCCATATCCTGTCCTATAGATGGACTGCATAGCCCATAGTAGGCTTCTTATATGGCATCATGTAAAAATATCCCTGACAACAGATGGACTCTGAGTCAATTCAATTGAACTACATTTGACAATTCCACAGAAATGTGAGTGTTTTGGATGAGAGAAGGATGTTGGAACCATGCGCAGTGTTTTTATTGAGCCTCTATTTTGAATAACAACTTGCAGCTTTATCAGGCTTACGTAACTGTTAATGTTACAATCATTTTCTCCCCTAGGAAGTTCACCTTCATAATACGATGTTGGTTCAACACATGCTTGTAACTCTCATTTATGCATTAACTTGCCGCTCTTGGAAATGAAGAAGTGTTACATTAAAAGTCCCAAAAGTCAGAGCTTCCATTTTTGGAGAAGCCAAAAATGTGTCTATGGTATATCTAGTGTCTATTGGTTTAATTAAGATAAGTGTTCAACATCGAAAAAAAAAAAAAGTTAGAATCTAAGAAACGCTCTAGTCGATCAGATCATTGGTCCGTCTGACTCAGTCTTCTGCCTCTGACAGTGGCAATATGAGATGCTGTTTTGGGAGAGCACATGAGCCTGCTCACATTCTGTGGTCCATCTTCTGTCAAAATTTTTTTATTAGGTATGAAGAGGGCACTTCTCTGCTCGGTCCTTTCAGCATCCACTCATGAATCTGTTGTTCATAAATTTGTCTAATCTCCTTAAGAACCTGCTAGTACTGTCCTGCCCAAAAAATTCTTGTGGCCATAAGTTTGAGAAGTATAGTTATTTATTGTGTAAAGAAACACTTTCTGAATAACTTCATGCCTTCACAATTTTGTAGAGTTTCCTTCCTTTCCTTCTAGCCTTCTCCTCCTGAAACTAAAGAGGTCTGACTCATAACATCTTGTAAGGCAGGTCTTCCATCTCCTAGTTACTCTCCTCTGTACCCTTTCTAGTCCACTATGTTGCTGAGATCACAAAATCACACACAGCACTCAGGAGGTAGGTGCACTAAAGGTTTTATATAGAGGTAAAATAATGGTTCAGTGTCGTTTCAATGATGTCTGAGGTCTTACTGTGGTTTTTTTTTTGTCTGTAGCACACACTAAGCTGATGATTTCTGAAGACAGTCAATGAAGAAACCAAGATCACTTCCCAGAGTTGTAACAGACATTTCCAAGTCTTGTACCATGCAGGCTTAGATTATTTTTCCTTACCTTTATCTCTACTGAAGCTAATGTGTCACTTTTTGTCCTCCCACTTACTCATTGTTGTGAGATCTTCCTGGTGTCCTTGCCATTGGCATGATATTAAACTATCTGAAAAATCTTAATATCATCTTCAGACTTGGAGATTTCACTATTCACTCCCGTTTTCAGATCGTTGAGGAAGATGTTTCATAAAAGAGATTCTAGAACTAATTTCTCTAGGACCGTATTGTTGACTCGTCTCCATCCTGAAAAGTATTCTTTAATTCACTTTCAGTCCTTAAAAGAACTGCACATCCATGGCATATTAGTTTTTATTAGCTTTTTAGGTTCTTTAATAGTTTTTTTGTCAAAACTTTTTTGAAACTACAAAATATTTTGTCCATTGGATCCTGTGTGTGTAGGTACATATTGACACCTTCATAGACATCTCTGTTCCCTGGATGTGTGCCCTGAAAAGATTACAGTTTAAAGAAAAGCATGAACATATCTGTTACCCTACGAAGCTGTAACATAGTGATCCTCTTTAAAAAATTCTTGCTTGCTCATTTGTGACTCAGTTTAGCTCATTTAATTATGGTGACCTCTTCACTATAGGCTGGCTTTATGCTCTATGTTCCTACAGAACCAAACACAAGGGGTTCCAAATCACAGCTAAGAGTCTTGGGAACAGCAACAATACAACAATATCTAAACTTCATGTTAGGCTTTTCATTATTCAATCTAAAAGCATTTAACATTTCTCAGCAAAGAAAAACCAAAGAGGGCAAAGAAGTCGAGTGGAAGAAGCAGGAGTTGAACCCAAGTCACCCAGTTCCTAGCTATACTAAACTGGACTTTCTCCTAAGACCAAGGATCCTAAATGTAAAGTTGCATTAGCATTTTGACCCCATGTTGTCTCTTTTCTTTGCATTAGCACTGACCTGAATCAAATTCCTGCACCTGAAAAGTGAAAATATTCAAACATTGTGGAAATTCGGGTTTATTTGCATTTCAGAAGCTTTTCAGTTTAAGCCCATCGCTTATCCTAAAGAGCCTTTTTTACTTAATAATTTCTCCAGTCCTTACGTTTTCTCCTATCATCAAGCTTCCTGTTTACTTGGCAAGCCTCCCCCCAACACCGAAAGAGCTTTTGATGGCCTCACACTTAATCAACATTCCTTTATTAAAAAACTATTAATTAGCTGCTCAGCGGTCCAATCTACTGACCACTGTGATAACTATAAGACTTCTAGAGCTTTTTCCCCCACTCTGTTGACAGAGCTTTGGACTTAAAAACAGCACACAAGGAATGCAGGCTCATCTTTGTTTCAACATACTTAAGGTGCTTTTATCTGCAGGCTTGCCTTGAACAAAATCCTGTTCAAATTGTATTAAACCCCAGATAAACCACTCTTTCAGATTATGGTTTCCAACTGAACTCCTGTGCACTGAAGAGCGGGCCTCGAATTCTTGCTTGTTTCAAGAAAATCTCTTTGAGTAATCCCTTGAGCTTGCCTACAGGGCTTGGATTTCCTAATGGATGCTTTGATGACAGGAGATAAGAGCCAAAGGTACCTTTATTCTCTTAGAAATTGCTCCAAACAAACAACCTAGATGATTAAAGCTAATAGAAATACCTGGAAGATTGATAGCTTGCAAAGCACTGCTGAGTGAATGAATAACTTCCCCTTTAGTTTCAAAAGCTAATATTTGTCCACATTTGCTGCCTTTTAAGAAAGTGCAATCTTTTTGTATTCATAGTGTTGATCAGGAACAAACAGACACCATTCAGCTATTATTTGGATTTTAAACAAAGCCTCACTACTTCGGCTGTTGAGGTAGCATTCTGCACAGGCCCATTTATAATAATTCAAACATGGCACAGGGAGGGTCGCTGGAGTAAAGTACATATAAGTGTGAACATGATACTCTTGTAAAAGTCTTTAATGATGTGAATGGGCACCATGCTATGGTATTCTATATGGGGGTTTTAAATTGCACAAAGGGCCTATAAAACTTCTATATCTGTTCCCAAGCAATACACCTATCAGGGAGTTGAACAAATGGAAACCAAACCCTGCAGCAAATAAAAGTCTTAAATTTACAATGCTGGATTATAAAACAGTGTCTTTCAACAGCAGCTCTGACTTATTTCATGTTCTGATGAAATCATTGCTTGCGAATGCCAAGAAATTCAGCTGTAAACTTTTGGCAATAAGTAGGTTCTCCTTGGAATCTCTGGTTTTGAAAACATCTGTAAGTAAGGAATCCACTGCAGAAGCAATAAAAGGGGCTGAAGAGACCAAAACTTTCACTAACACCTCATAACATAGGCAGCACTCTGAGTGCCACCAAACCCTCCTCGCTGGAACGCGGTTATGTACATTCCAGAGCTCATTTTCAAAATCAGGTTTTATGATTCCCAGTGTCACAGAGAATGCAGTCAGGGAGTGTATCACATAACAAAGCAATCTAACAATAGAGCTAAAAACATTTGGTTTTGAAGTGATGCAGCCCAGGAGTGGGGTGTTCCGATATTGAAATTCCTCAGCTTTCTTTCGCACAACAAAAGCAAAACCTTAAAAGGATCTGCTCTGAGTGAGTGGTTGAAGGAATTTCCTCTCCTATAGCCACTTTGAGAAAAGATCCAAAATAATCTCATTTTCCTTAAAAGATAATGGAGTATGGAATTAGGAGTCACAAGAGAAGCCCGGAGGTTTCAGGGAGAGGGTATGTATATTGAAGAGGAAATTGTGAGCTTGTGTTGACTCTCAGAGGTTCCCATCCTTGGTCCACCTCATCATCTGGTCTTTGGAGTTCAGCTGAAAAGACTTACTGGAAAGAAAACAAAAGTGTGATGTCAGATCACACTTGGAGGCCTGTGGCTAGTGGTGTCCCCCAGGGGTCAGTCCTGGGCCCAGTCTTGTTCAATATATTCATCAATGACCTGGAGGAAGGGACAGAGTGCACCCTCAGCAAGTTTGCTGATGATACTAAACTGGGGGGAGTGGCTGACACACCAGAAGACTGTGCTGCCATTCAGAGGGACCTGGACAGGCTGGAGAGGTGGGCGGAGAGGAACCTCATGAAGTTCAACAAAGGCAAGTGCAAGGTCCTGCACCTAGGCAGGAATAATCCCATGCACCAGTACAGGCTGGGGACTGACCTGTTGGAAAGTAGCTCTGCCGAGAAGGACCTGGGAGTGCTGGTGGACAACAAGTTAAACATGAGCCAGCAGTGTGCCCTTGTGGCCAAGAAGGCCAATGGGATCCTAGGGTGCATTAGGCAGAGTGTTGCCAGCAGGTCGAGGGAGGTGATCCTGCCCCTCTATTCAGCCCTGGTGAGGCCTCACCTGGAGTACTGTGTCCAGTTCTGGGCTCCCCAGTACAAGAGAGACATGGCACTCCTGGAGAGAGTCCAGCGGAGGGCTACCAAGATGATTAGAGGGCTGGAGCATCTCTCCTATGAAGAAAGACTGCAAGAGCTGGGCCTGTTCAGCCTGGAGAAGAGAAGATTGAGAGGGGATCTCATCAACGTGTACAAGTATCTGAAGGGGGAGTGTCAAGAGGATGAGGCCAGCCTCTTCTCCGTGGTGCCCAGCAACAGGACAAGAGGCAATGGGCAGAAACTGAACCACAGGAAGTTCCATCTGAACCTGAGAAAAAACTTCTTCACTGTGAGGGTGACAGAGCATTGGAACAGGTTGCCCAGAGGGGTGGTGGAGTCTCCTTCGCTGGAGATATTCAAAACCCGTCTGGATGTGATCCTGGGCAATATGCTCTAGGTGACCCTGCTTGAGCAGGGAGGTTGGACTAGATGATCTCCAGAGGTCCCTTCCAACCTAAACGATTCTGTGATTCTGTGAGATTTAAAGTTATGTTCAATCTTTTGACAGAGGCTTGAATATTCAGCAACTTTTAATGATTATTCTCCAGAATTAGCCTTAGGAAGGAACTCTGATGTGGAGAAGGCACAGATTTAATTTCACTCTTTCTCCCCCAAATCATTTGTTTCTACCCGACTACTCTGATACTGCCTGTGTTCCCTGCAGAGGACTATGGTTTCCCAGCTAAGCCCGGTGGTAGTTTGAGATCCTGGGCTCTAAGGACTGCTGCCCCCGTTACATCTGGAACCTAGTGATCAAGTTTTTTTTTGCTGTCCTATAACTTGCAAGGACGGACAAGGCTCCCTCTCCTCTCTTATATCTCCCTGGCTGCCTGATCTCTAGCAAAGTGCAAGTCCCCTGCAATTGGAAATTGCACAGCTTGTCCATCGATGCCTAGACAAGAGATAGAGAAGAGCAGCTGTAGCTCTTCCTGTCCCCTTTCTCCAGCACTTGGCAGAGACGGGCACAGAACCCATTCTTCCATTATCGTTTAATAAAATGTAATAAAAACTAATTATAATTCTCATTGAAATAAGTCAAAGCATCTCAATCAGTTTCAAAGGCGAATAAAAAATGAAGACACTATTACATTTTGAAGCACTTTCATTCTGCAATTTCAATATATTGAAGAGGTTCATCCACCCTGTTATTCACTTGCTTGCTCAAAGGAAGTGTTCTCCTCAGGGCCCTGGGTCTGGAGCATTGCACTCTTCTAAGCCTAATGAGATCCATGCACAATCTCACAGGCAGCTTTTAAATTTGAAGTGAGGCCAAGGTAGTATGTGTATTTTTATACAGCTTTTTTTGTTGCATTGCTTCATTTTCTAGGCTTTGGAGAGAATGATAGAAAATTGTCACTCTGGTAACTAGTTGTAACTTGCTGGTTTTGCTGATTCAATGCAGCAGGGATATTTTTCTCCCCAGTCTTCAGGGGTAAAAAGCTCTAGCGTCCTGGAGAGAATCTATAGCATATAGCAGGGGAGAAACTATAACATCCTCGATAGAGCTCCCTTCCTGCTCCAGCTCTTAAATCCTTGGAGATAAATATAGAAAAGTAGTCACTATTAATATAAATTCCTCCAGTTTATTTTTGCTGACCAGATTCTTGAGGCCACTGCATGAGAATTTGATTTTGCTTTCTGAAACTGTCTGCCTACTTGAATTCATACTGAGAATCACAACTGCACCTTTAAAGACTTCTTTTTTTTTATGTACAAAATCATGGCAGCGTTTCATTTGTGGCTTCCGGGAGTTCAAAGTTAGATGATCCCTCTCTTCCACCGGGATGCCTTCCACAGACAGTGGACTATGGCTTGTAACAAAAGCTGTAGATCTGGTAGCATCTCAGGTTATTATGTGAGCTTTGTGGGATGGTAATAGTGCAGATGGTCAAATAGATCTTTTTTCCCTTCCTTCCTTCCTCCCTTCCTTCCTTCCTCCCTTCCTTCCTCTCTTCTTTCCTTCCCTCCTTCTCAACCCTTCAAAGACTGGGAGCATAGAGCTCCCATCTGTCTGCAAATCTTTTGGCAGCAACAGTTTACGAGGTGGCACCCTGGCCAGAGAGAGAGGGCCTGGGGAATGGGGGTATGACCTCGATGTGTTAGAATATTGTTTAGCCAGCAAGGCTGATATGATCTAACTTTTATTTTTTATTTATTTCAAGTGTCTTATTTGCTTTTTGTTTATACAGTGAACCAGGAGCAGTCACACTGACCTGCTGCCAAAATTTCTTAATTCTGCTTGATAAGAATATATCCTCCCGCCCCCAGTCTGATCCTGGAAATCCACATAGTTTGTGAGTACGAAAAAAGTAGATTAGTATTTTAGAGTTCTTGAGTAAAGTGAAATACAAATAAATATCATTTCTCACCCCAAATGCTGTGAATCGTGCTGCATGGTTTTTTTTAAAACTTATATCTCAAAAAGTGTTAGCATTGATTGAAAGAGAAAGTGATTTATAAGGAGCAAGTGGAAAAAAAAACCCAATTTGTTCTTAGCAAAAACAAAATAAATGGAAAAATTATAGATTCAGTTTCACATCTCATGCAAATTAATCAGTGCTGGCCAGAAAGTAACTATTCAATTCAGTTTTATGATAAATTTTGAGATTTCTGCATCCTGATTTTGTTTCTTATTATGAAGAAACAAAATTGTTTGTGATCCCTTAAAAACTTGACGTAGGAATCTTTTCTCATACCAGCATCCATACAGAAGAAAATGTGAAAGAGAAAGGTCTGTCCTGGAATGACCAATAACTTGCTGGATTGTTTATTCTTCCAAAATGTGTGGGCACCTGGCTCAAATCCTTCACCTGCCTGGTTCAGGACAGAATGCAGATGCTGACCTCCAACATCACAGTAATATGTCCAAAATCACTGCTTTACTGGTTCTTCTGGAAGCAAAGAAATGCTCTTTTTTTTGAGGCATTTTTTCTAAAAAATAGCATATTCTCAAAATCAAAAAAAGCGGACAAGCTCTTTAGCTACAACTGAGTTTGGTAAAGTGATGGGAGCACCCTGTGGAGCTTGGGATTTTGAAATGGCAGAAAAAGATATTCAGTTTTTTTGAAGATCTTGACTTATATCTGTGCTATCAGTGATAATCACGGTGACATCCATTACCCACTCTCTCTGGGCATGCATGTCCATTCCCCCCCTTGGACAGAGAGAAGATGAAAGGTAAATGTTAATGTTCCTTTATTTATGTGAACTGGTGTTTGTTCACACTTACTTATAAAGACGTAGTCTTACTTCCTTCTGATTAGCCATGTTCCTAGACAATGTCCCAATTATTTTATGTCCGGAGTTGTTCTTTTTCTAGTTTTGTGTCCACACCCTGTGTACTGATGCTGTCATACCGCGACCTGTAGGATGAAGCGGATGACTAGAACTCACTCACTCTCTTTTCAAAGGCCAGAAGTATGTGCTACAGATAATCCCATGCTCCCAGTGGAAGCTGATTAAGGAGGTGGTTGCTGGGAGGCAGAAGCCTTTGATGCCCAGCTGGTGTCCCAGATCTATGAGCTAGCAGGAAGAAGGAGGTGGGAAGAAATTTTATTAATAAATGTATGCTATCCCATACTGATGAAACTCCAATCTATCACAAACACAAGGCATGAGAGATGAATAACAAAAGGATAAATGGATAACTTATAAGCTGATGAGTGGGGGTGCACTAAGCCCTCAGCTTTGGACACCACTGATGTCAACAGAAGCTTGAGAGCTGAGGTAGGCCACTGCTGAGGGCGCTTGAAAAATCCCACCCTACGAGTCAAACAAACTATACTAGTCTGGTGACCTGCGTTTCAACCCATTTGCCTTTCAAAAATAAACCCTGTACAAATCCCCAAAGCAGCATATGGTTAGTTCACATCATGGACTAATAATAAGTTACATCATTTTATTTTTAAAATCAACCCTTTTTTGAATTATAGGAATGCCAAAAATAGTGCTGGAAAATTCCAGAGCCTACCAATCCTATAACTTAAAAGTGACTAATCTTTTTTTTTAACCTCTTAAAAAAAAAAAGAAGAAAAAAAGAAAAAAAAAAGCCCAGCCTCTAAAACTACAACCTTTGTCTGCCAAGTTTTAGCCTGGAACACATTTTTACAGCACTTATAATCCCCTGAACAAACTAGGTTTATGATGGAAGTGCTGACAGACCTTAAGCTATTCCAGCTATCTTAATAGCTCAGCTGTATTTATTTTTCATTACATTTAAATATAATTGGTTGAAGTTTAACTCTAGTTCAAGTTGATGAGAACCTTTCCACTTAAATATCAGTTCTGGGAAATGGGTCCTTTCTTGGGTGCCTTTTGGGGTTATTATGAACATAGTTTGAGGGTCATTTTTTAGAATTTTCTTGCTAGCCCATTTGTGTAGTTTTCCTTTTAACTGAAAATGCAAAAGGAAAAATAAGCACTCTCATGGAGTATATGGTACTCAATCGTGGTTTGAATCCCGATGTGAAGAATTCCACTAGAAGTTTCACACATTCCGCTTTGGTCTCAATTAAGAAATGTTTGAGCTGGCTTGGTAAGTTGGTGGAAAAGCAATGGGTTGACGTGCATGGATCCTTGATGCTGCCCTGAACTTCTTTTGATATTTCTGAATGGGGGCAGAAGGAAAAAGAAGAAGGTGTGAAACAACTCACTAAAACCAGAAATGCACGTGTCAGGGGTTGTTTCTAGGATAGCTGTGGGAGAAGTTTAAATCTGAGGTGTTGCCAGTCTCTAGACTAAAAAAGACTTTTTTCTCAGTGAAAAGTAACCAAGATGGAAGACCTTTGAAACAGAGAATTAGGAAGCAAGAAAAACTATCTCAGCCAATTGACTAAAACACCAGATCTAGCCAACTCTTATCCAATAGGGCAAAATATCTTTTGAAGTGAGAAAAGTGGGGTTTGAAATTTATGTTTAACTATTCTGATATATGATGGCAGTGGCAGTGGATATGGAGCCATAGCTCTTAATGCTAGTTTTGGTATTAATTAAAAATTACAATTGGAATTTTAAAGTGTGATTAGTACAAGCAATTTTACATATTTTAGGGTCAAAAGGAACCATTCTGAATTCTCAGTCTAATCTTTTGCATAATGTGGGATAGATAAGCACATTCACTCTTTTCTAAATAAAGACCTTAGCCTTCTTAGCTTTTTTTTTTTTTTTTTGGTCTATGATCTCTTTCTAGAAGACATTGGATTTAAATAGCAAGTCTTGAAAAGATGGATAATTCACTGGGGAAGTCGTTTCAACTGCTTTCTTTTGGGTGAAGTATTATTTCCAGTTTTCGGACCTTTAAATGCCTTTGTCCGCAAGATTTCAGAGCCTTCAGTATCTCTTTTCCTCAAGTTTATATAATATAATTAGTGATTACATGCAATCACCATTTCATTTGTTATTTAGCATTCTACAAAAGAAAGAGACTAAACTCTTAAAATCTCTCACTGTCAAGCATATTTTTCCAAGCCTTGAATAATTCCTGCAGGACAAGGACTGAGATGACTTTCTTAGCTAAATTTTTGCATTGGATGTTCATGCTGAGTTGGGTATCAAAAGTGATTTGTAAAGCCTTTTCTGAATCACTACTCCCAAAGACACAATTCCACTTTCAGTAATAAACGCCTCATTCTTTGATCTTTGAATATGAATATTCCATTTGCCTGTACTGTATTAGGATACATGCTTACTGCATTCACTTTATCAAGCAATCTATATAGTGGAATATAAAATGATTTTTCATTATCAGTTTCTGAATTATCAGCAATGATTGAATATTTTGTTTCATATATTTGGAAAAATATTGAATGACAACTGAATTAAGAGAAAAAAGTCTACAGGAACTAACAAGAAATACCTGCATTCATGATTCAAACTTATCCATATTTTTCACTTTTATTCAGTTTATTAGACACTGCCATGATTAAATGTATTTTTGGGTAAGTGGTATGTTATAGAATATGAAATGAAAAGTGATTTGGATATAGGTCAGTTAGGTACACAAGTGAGAGAAATCTGCAGTACATGGAAGGAAAAAAATTCAACTTTATTCTTGTATTTACCCATGCAACTCCTGATAAAGCTTGTAGAAACTCTTTTCTCACATATAATGGTATTTGATTAAAAGCTAATTGAAATTCCTTCTAATCTAGTAGCAATGCCTTTAAGCTCAGAGTGGCAGTGCTATTTGGTAATGGGGAGAAAATAAATGCTAGGATTCTTCAGATTGTAAAAGAGGTAATAGAAAGCATCAGACAGAGGTACTAAATCACAAACAGTATGAATAAGGTGAATACAAAAAAAATACTAAACATTTTCAGAATATAAGAACTGACAGGTGAAGGGGAATTGCAGGACTTCATGGTATAACTGAACATCAACATTGGCTCAAAAAGAAGTACTTTATCAATAGTATTTGATTAAATTGTGCAATAAATTGCCACAAAAGATATTGCTGGGGAGGCTAAATGTTTAAAAAGATTCAAAAATTGATTAGCTATATTAATAGAAGTAGTCATTAAAAATAATCCAATTTCCTACTCAAAAATGACCTGTAAGACACTGGTAAGATTACTCTTTGTGTACGCTATTTCTTGAACTTAATTTCTCAGCTTCCTTCTAGTGCGTCTTCTTCTTCTATATCCTCCCAGAAATGAGATGGCTATATGGTCTTTTAGTATGACCCGTTGCATCAATTTTTGCAGTCTTATATAGGAGACCTTGGTACTTAACCTTTTATTGCACTTCTGTGAATCAAGAAAATACATTATAATTAAGTATAATTACCTGACTGACCTGCAGAAGAGTTATCTTTTCCCCAGCAATCACTAGCACTCTGATCTAGATGTCTACTTGTACTTTATAACTGAGTTCAGTAGAGGATGTAAATTAGGAATTGTTTAAGAGTCTTTAACCAGGTAAATTAGGCCTGGGCATCTAACACATACTATGTAGATAACCAGAATGTAAAATAAAGTTAAGTTACAGAGATACCAAACAACACTATATGTTTGGCACAGGAAAAAAAAAATTGAGGAAGAGGAAAGGAAATAAATCAAATAGAAAAGAAAATAATGAATAGTAGAATGCATCCTAAAATGGAATGAGGGTATATTGCATCCACTATGCTTATATTAGCCATTTGGTAGCTACACAAAGAGTGAACTTCAGCAATTAGCAGAGTCCTTTCCTTGGCTGGGTTTACTATGTTTGTATTCTGCTCATTAATACACCCAAGATTTAACCTGGGAGCTTTGTGCTCTGCAGTCAACAGTTCTGCTTGGAAAGCCAAAAATCAGCCCAGGCTTTGCCAAGCCAGGAGGAGCTTTGTTATGCATGTCCCAGCTGGAAATTGTTCTCTCCCTCCTGATGCTTACCCCAGGTCAGCTCCAAGAGAACAGCAGAAGAATCAGGTGAGGAACACATTGTCGTGCTGGTTTGGCGAGCAGGTTTCCGGCTGGGGTGGAGGGGCCATGCAGAGCTCACCAACATTGAGTGACCAGGTGCTGAGCTGCCACAAGAAGCTAGAGCCCAGGGCAGAACAGGACAGATGTTTTATTTCCATGACTGGAACAGAAATTTCTAAGATTGATGTAATGCACAAAGACCATGCAGACTTACCGCTTTTTGTGGTTGTTAAGATACACATTAAATCCAAAAGTGTTTCATTACTAGAGAAGAAAACAAAAAAAGAGTAAGTTTCTGGAGCCAAGAAAGATTCTTCAATGTGCTTCTCACTTCCTATCTGGAAGAGAGTCCGTCACAGCATTATCACTATTTAATCCTTTACTATTACAGTCGATTGAAGCTTAGCACTTCTTACATTGTGATACTTGGTAATATTCTGATGGGGAAAAAAAAAAAAAAAAACTTTTATTCTTTTCAAAATATGCATCTCTGTGGCACCAGTAATGGATTGTCTAAGTAGATGTGAGGTTTTTTTTTTTTTTTTTTCATTGTAATACTTGCCCACTGTTGAAGAGTCACACTAACAGTCATGCTACCAATTTCACAGCAGAACTAGGGCTTCCAGAGCTTAGGACTGCAGGGTAAGTGCAGCATGTGGATTCTCTCAGTGACCCTTGCCAGGATGCTATGCAAGTGGCTCTCTCCATCCCAAAAAATGGTTCGCCTCCAGAACCTTTTACATCCCCAAATGTATAATTTGAGACATCCAGAAGGGCTAGCATAGTTGCCGTATGGCTCAAGAAAATACACATTTTGAGACAACCCTTCCAAGACCAGATTTTCTCTCCAGCCAGTCACACACTCCATATATCAGAGACTATGTAAAAATTATCTTTAAGTCATAAAAGCCTTGTTCAAGCTCCTTCACCATGAACTGTGGAAAGCAACTGTCCCAGGAAAGCAAAGGAAGGGTCACCTCTGGCATTATTTGGTGTCACTGATGCCAAAGCAAATGATAACACTTGGTAACTAAGTTTAAAACATTTAGCTGTAGTTTACCTTCATTTCTAACATAATCCTGAAGTAATTTCACAGCTTTCTGGAAAGCAGTCAAGTAATAACGGATTATACCTCTTACAGTGATGTAGCACTAAAAATTTATCAACAACATTTTAGCATTTTCATGGTTTCAGGCATTAGATGCTGCAGAGAAAAAAATACATCGTTTTCTTTGTAGTCCTCTCAGATGAAAGGAAAACTAATGCATTGTTGACAAGGCACAGAGATACTATATTTGTCATACCAAAATGTATCATTTTAGCTATGGCTGCATCTTTGAATATATAAATTAATTATGGATTATATGGTGATCTATATAGATAGCATTACAGAATGTGTTCATCTTTTCTTGAGCCATCACCTTTTTTCTGTGTTTTCACATTTCTAACTACAATAATTTGCTCTAGTTAGGTGCTGATATTTCTGACAGTCCACTGTGAGCAAATGAGAAATTCCTCCTGCAAAAATTACGTTAAATCTTACAGGCAATTATGGTTAACTTTTCAGGCCTATGTCATATCATATTCCCATTCAAACTGAAAAATGAAGTTTTTTAGAGAGGATCTTGACTTGTTTTCAAAATGTTACCATTAGTAACTTTATCAAGTAAATATACCTAACTTATGTTTAGACAATTTGTTGTCATCTGCTAAGCCAATAGATCACAGGCATATCCAAGTATATCCCATCCTTAGCCTCCAATAAATACATAGGATAAAATCATCTGTGCATACCAATGGTTGCCTACAAACTGCATCTGCAATTCTGTAAGATAAAGCACAGCTTTATGGAAAGACATTTCTATCTATCTTTGTCCCTTTTAGTGCTGCTAGAAATCATTCTATATACAATTTATAGACAAGTCAAGAATACATTGGTTGCCCAGTGCTGTACCTTTGTGCCCGTACAAGGAAAAATGGCTTGGGGAAATAAAGCAGAATTCAGCAAAGATAGCTCAAATACAAACAATTACAAATCCTCACAGGGGAATAAGTATGCACAATAGATTTTCAGCTGTTCACAGCTGCCTCACTCTGGCCATATTCTTCAGTCTTTGATCACTCTTTTTAGTGTAGGATTTGCGGGAATTTCCATTACCATTTTAGGGAGGAATTTCTGACTTAAGTTCTCTTCTCGGACTCTCTCTTGGTCCTTGTCCCAAGCTCACAATTAGCCTGTTTCTCATTCCGGTATCAGTACATGCTCTGAAGCCGTATTACAACAAACCAAAAGACTCCAAAAGCTTCAGCCCTCTAATTATCGACTTCTGGATTTGGACGAATATTTTCAAAGAGCTCCACTACTGCCTCCACCTTAGAAGTGCTGGTCCTTACACAAGGAGGTGGTTTAGTGCCCTTTCCCTGAGTCCTACACACAGCACAAATTTAGACTTTAGAATGTCCTTTTAGACAAAAATGTTCTGCTGAATGAAATTAATTGCTGAATTACATTAATGAAACTTTCCATATTGTTCTTTATTACATGCTGGTTACTTGCTTTATAGATGGCAAAACAGGAACTGAAGGTAATTTCACGTTTTAAGTGGTGAAGTCTTAAACATGAAACTGCACCCGGGATGCTTATTTCAGGTATGCAATTTTGTCGGTTTTAGGATACACAGAGAGAACTTTTTCTTGTGTTTTTCAGTTTTGCAGCTAATTAAAAGAGCTGCTTTTATTCCACACTCATTTCTTCAGTGAGAACTGGAGTTAACCAACAGACAATGTTTAGTGATGATCTTCAAAGATTCGATTGACTAACACAATCATCCTTTGTTCATGAGAAAAATTAATGAAATAGAGGCTACCCATTAAAAGAAAGGACGTAGTCTTCAATTCATAAAAAGCTGTTGCACAGAGAAGGGAATAATTCTTTTCTATGTTCAAGTAGCTAGAGTCAGAAGTAATGAATGTAAATTGCCAGCAAGGGAGTTAAGTTAAATACAAAGAAAAATATTTTCTAATGGTAAGGCTAATTAAGCATTAGACTGTCTAGGGAGCCCACAGAACATCAAATATTAGAACTTTCCAGAACAAGTTGAGCAGAGTCTGAGGTGGGTATCATTCTTCCTCCTGTTATCACGGATAGATCTAGTAGATGACCCCTTAAAACTCCTTCCTACTCCATTTTTTTATCATCCTAGCATTTCTGTATGTTTTGTTCGTATTTTACATATCATTTGTTGAGAATTCACACTGACAGTGCTTTGAATTTATTCACAGGTTGTCCAGCATGAAATGGCTTTTTGGCTTGCCTTCAACAGACAAATCAATTGTAAACTGAATAACACATTTATGCTACAAATGTATACTGTTCCCATATAACAGTAACTTCCCATTAACTTTCTGTATGATTTTACAGCCTGTAACCCAGTATTAGAGATTTTGGCAGAGTGACATGGATCAGTTCTCCTTTATTTTCCTTTCTGCAAGACAAATGGCACAACAATACCTTCAACCTTTTGATAAAATTTTAAAGGTATGAGTTTTCCTTTTAAATTTGAAGTGAGGGTGAGAAAACAAATTCAGTATGATCTGGTAGCATTCAGGAAACAGTTCTGACACTTACCTGCTTTGAGAGACCTTAGATAAGTCCCTCTGTTGTTGTTGTTCCCTCCTCCGCCCTTTTATCCTTTAGACTGAAGGCTTCCCGGGGCAAGAACAGTCTTACTTTGTTTGTATTACACTTAACACAAAGCAACTTCATTTTGGGATTCAGTTGCCCATTTTATGCAATGTTCTTATTTTACACTAAGAAATAACTGATTAATGACATGGTATCAAGCAATCTGTAATGAAATACAATCAATTTGCAGCCTGTGGCCAATATATCACGTTTTCAGAAAAGCAGTAAACAGTCACATCTCTTTCTCTCTTTTTCCTAGATCTTAAAATGTGCATTGCCTGTGTGGAGTAGCTGCAGAATGCTTTGAGTGTTCCTGTAAAACATGCCAGGAAGGCCTCCCTGTGCACTTCACAAGGAGAGTGCAGACGGTGCTGTACAACTACTGCTCTACTTTGCACTATGGAGCACATGCAGACTTCTGGACACAGTTTTTTACTCTGATGAAAGCAGAAACCTCTGTGACACCTAAAAATCTCTAGAGAAGAAAACTTGCATGAGTGAAAGTTTCCAGGAACTTTGCTTTGCCATCTTTTAATTAATTCATGAATGCAGAATAGCAACAAACACCATTGTGTCATTACTTGTTATATCACAGAGATGCCTTCAGCACTACAAAGTACAAGAAAAGGCAATCTAGAAGAAAGATGATATAGATACAATAAATTGGGAAGCCTCAAGAGTTCATTTAGGCCCTGATCCAAATATCACAGAATCACAGAATGGCCAAGGTTGGAAGAGACCTCGGGAGATCTTCTAGTCCAACCCCTCTGCTCAAGCAGCGTCATCTGGAACACTTTGCCCAGGATCACATCCAGACGGCTTTTGAATATCTCCAGGGAAGGAGACTCCACTACCTCTCTGGGCAACCTGTTCCAGTGCTCTGTCACCCTCACAGTCAAGAAGTTTTTCCTCAGGTTCAGCTGGAACTGCCTGTGGTTCAGTTTCTGCCCATTGCCTCTTGTCCTGTTGCTGGGCACCACAGAGAAGAGACTGGCCTCATCCTCTCGACACCCCCCCCCCCCCCCCCTTCAGATACTTATACACGTTGATCAGATCGCCTCTCAGTCTTCTCTTCTCCAGGCTCAACAGGCCCAGCTCTCGCAGCCTTTCTGCAGAGGAGAGATGTTCCCGTCCCCTCTTCATCTTTGGAGCCCTCTGCTGGATTCCCTCCAGTAGGGCCATGTCTCTCTTGTACTGGGGAGCCCAGCACTGGACACAGTACTCCAGGTGAGGCCTCCCCAGGGCTGAGGAGAGGGGCAGGATCACCTCCTTCCACCTGCTGGCAACACTCTGCCTAATGCAGCCCAGGAGACCATTGGCCTTCTTGGCCACAAGGGCACACTGCTGGCTCATGCTTAACTTGTCGTCCACCAGGACTCCCAAGTCCTTTTCCGTAAAGCTCCTCTCCAGCAGGTCAGCCCTAAACATGTCCTGGTGCCTGGGGTTCTTCCTCCCCAGGTGCAGGACCCTGCACTTGCCTTGGCTGAACTTCACGAGGTTCCTCTCGGCCCACCTCTCCAGCCTGTCCAGGTCCCTCGGAATGGCAGCACAGTCTTCTGGTGTGTCAGCCACTGCCCCCAGTTTAGTCTCATCAGCAAACTTGCTGAGGGTGCACTCTGTCCCTTCCTCCAGGTCATTGATGAATATATTGGACAAGACTGGACCCAGGACTGACCCCTGGGGGTGGACAAGAAGAAGAAGAAGTTATTAGGAATCTTCCCACTGACTTCTCACAGTTTTTTGAACAAGGATATTTTAAGTCAAATTTACCTCTCCCTCCCTAGCCAAACACACTGTGCTGTTGGACTTCATAGGGGTAATAAACGCTTAAGCTCTCCTTTTTAATTAAGGTAATAATAGTTAAATGTTAACTTTATTATATCGTTATGTATCTAATTTATGTCCGTTGCCTCCTACAAGATGTTTTTTCACCTGCAATACAAAAAAATGAAGGAATCATGGCCATTATACCATTGTTTTAGTAGTAACATAATGAGTTGCTGTAACACACTACACACTACTAAGAATAATTAACATATTGTGGCACAAATACTGATCCATATTGCAGAGTCAGAGATTGATTAATTCGAGTTAATCCATTCCCCAGTATACCTGAGATAAAAATCAAGACCACCAAAGAGATTAGAAGACTTTCTAGGTATTAAAAAAATATATTTCTTTTATTTTTGTAGTTCTTTGAATTTGCGCACTATCCACCTCCCTGTAGTTGGCTGGTTGTGTTCTTGACTGCCTTCCTACCCAGCCACTGCCTCATGCTAAGGAACTTGTTCGTGATCCACTCTTCTCTCACACACAAGGGTCAGGCAACTAGGGAACAGCTATTCTCTTTGTAGAGAAGGCCACTAGTTTATTGCTCTTTTGTCCTAGTATAAAATAAATATACGTATTTAAATATAATTAGAACTATTTGGAGAAAGGGAGAGAGTTTGCACTCAGAACTGAAACAGAAAGTAAAAAATTTTGTGAATTGAAAAATTCCCAGCAGTTTTGAGTTGAAAAGGTCGAACAGAAAAAATGTTGTTTTAAATCCAGTTGAAAGTACTCTGTATAATAAAATAAAAATATATTAAAAATAGTACTTTTTTGCTTACATTTTCGTCAGCAGGAGAAAAATCCAATGAGATGAACATTTTCTTTCAAAAAATAGGAAGGCAGTATGACCATCTTTTCCCAAGCTGACTTTATTTTAGTGTTGAAAAAAATCTATTAGCATTAATAATACTTTATTATTGATTTTTTAAAAAAGTCTATTTAAAAGTCTAGTATCCTGAAATCATTCTTTCTAAAGCATTCCACTAAATGAGCACACAAGAAAAAATCAAGTTCAAGTGTTGAATTTTTTTTCGCAGAATGCTCCACTAGTGTGACACTGCTGTATGATTTGGGGGATCTAGTTCTTGTTTTGGAATAGGAGGAAAGGGATTGATAACCAGAGTTCTGATAAGATGTCATTGAAAGAGTGATTTCCTTCAGGTAAGATAGACCCAAGCTTCACATCTGGGGGAAAAAATTCTCATCATTTACTGAAAACCGAAACAGTTGGATTTATTTTCCTCATTTCACACACAATAAAATGAGGCAGCCTGAGTGTGCCTGAGTGCCTGAGTGTGCAAATCAAAATTGTGAGAGGGCCAGTGGAAAGCATGGATCCACAAACAAGTTAACATAAATCCACAAGGGAGGATTTACAGGACATTATTTTCTTTGTATTAGCTGCCCATTTGCAGTCTTACTACGAGGAAATGTGATGTAGTTTATGTTGCTTTCATCAAGATGTAAACTTCCTTGCATTAACTTTAGGGAAAAATTCCGTAAGAAGTCAGTTACCGCTGAATAACCAAATAGCAAGTATATAGTGTGGTTCACCTTGCCATAATTTGTCTGCAAGGTCATATCCTAAATCAAAGGCAGACTCCAAGTCTCTAAGCACCAATTGCCTAATCATTAAGGTCAAAAGCTGGAGTTAAATTAAACCTTTGCAAAAATATTTTAATTTTAACATCGGATTGCTAACTAAATAGGCTGAAAGCATGCAGAGGTAATTATCAGTGATTCAGAAGGTATTTGTAATGTGATAATTTATAGTTGTGTTCATTTAAGTCTCTCTCTACCTTCTCTGCTACACAAATAAGGCTATTTCTAGAATCGGTCTAACCTAATTAAACCTTCTATTATATCTCAGCCAAGCACAATACATAGAGCATAGTCTATGAACATGAGCCCTGGCAAGCATTAGAGGAGGTGTTTAATGTCCAGCCTTTCATTGGAAAAGCTAGACGATCTCAGCTTTCTACATTTAATTATCTGATATTGTGCTGAATTTAAGGAGAGAGATAGAGATAGAGGTAGACATAGAGATCACTGTGTGATCAGATGTGAGTGGATATACTGTTAATCGATCAAGGACAATTATGTTCAGTAAGGGTGGCATAGGTGATAGGTAAAGGCAAAAAACAGAGTTTTGAAACAGGAGTGCCACTTACTCTTTGCTCTGGTTGTTGTTTGGATAGCAGATATATGCGTATTGATGCTAAGGATACATACTGGAGATTTTGTTACTGATGTCTCAGAGAAAATTGTAGTGAAAAGGCATACATTCAAGCAAATGCAATGAATAGCTATCATGTGCATATTATATGCATTTTATCTATCAGCTACCACTTCCTTGTCCTATCTATGCAAAACTGAAAAGAGGTGCAACCCTTCTGCTAAATGGTGCTAGAAGCAGCCAGCACAGTGTTTGCTTTCACAGTCCTGGTTCAAGAATACTTGTACTCCATTACGGGAAAGGAAAAAAAAAGTCTTTTCTTTTCGTTTTTCCTAAGCGGTTCTTCCCTACTCAAAAGCACACTTGAGTATATTGGAAAGAAGAGCTATGTTGAAAAGAAAGGAATAGAAACAAAAGACTACGGGGAGCTCAGGTTTATTATTTATGTAGTTAAGAAACCTCAAGATACTTCACAAAGGGCCTATTTGATGCCCACCCTATCAGAACCTCCTTGAAGCCCTAGCGTATGTGTCAGAGTGGGTAGCCAGGTTATTCAAAAGCTATACTCCGTGCAGATCTTTGCTATACCTCTTGCATCTGCCTGGCCTGTTCTTCTCCCGAATTTGGCTTCAGAGTCTTCAGACCTCAAGCTCTTTTTATCCTTGGCTTAAAAAGACAGGTCATACCTTTCTACCTACTTATCAATCCAGCTGCATCTGCTGCTTGCTGCTAATAACAAACAATAATAGATATACATTTACACGGTTTCTCCCTCATGCTCTCTTCCATGTCAGCTGAAGATGAGGGGAAGAAAAAGCTTTTTTGTTCACTCAGCATCATGGGGCTCATGCTGAATCTGAATCTTGCCTATATTAAGGTTTCTGTACTCCGCTATAACACAATAAAGATATTTGCGTACAAGTTTCGACCTAGCTGAGATTCTCCCTTCAGATGTCCTTATACTTGCAGAGTAATGCACAAGGATTGTATTGCATATGAAAAGAAGGCCCAAGGAACATCCTGTGAAACTAATTTTGAAAACTTGCCTGACCAAGTCATTTCTCCGCAAGGTTTGTCTATAAGCAGTTATGCATTTTAAGAGCATTTTAAGTAACTGCCATTGCACCTAGAACATTTTAGCCATATGCCTGGAGATGAAGCAGGCACTGAATGAAATTTTCAAATAATCTTCAGCTATGTAAGAACTCACAATAATTTGAATCTTAGAGCTTGGAACAGGTTGGAAGGGAGGGAAGAAGAGAGGAAGAGTGGACAGAAGGAAGACATACCCTTCTCCTTAGTTCAACTTTTCTTCTACTATCATGCATTCACCAAAGCTACGTTCAGACAGAATTACCAAAGAAGAATAGATAGGTGATCTCTGAAAACCTCAACGTATATTGATTTTCCCACTTAACTTTGTTATTTCTTGCAATAGAGTAGAACATCATTCAAACATGCAAAAAGCCATTTCTGAAAGTACCTGTGAGCAGCTCCCTTTTCTTATGGTCTCTGCACTAAGACGGGCATAGATTCACATGAATTTTAAACAACTTTTATGATCTTTTTTTTCCAGAAAACTTTCAAACAAGAGTAAGTTTTTCTAAAATGGTTGACGGACGGAAAGAAGAGGGAGTAGAGAGCATCAAGATGTCAAAATGATGTGTGGACAAGGAGAGGACTTAGCTCACCAGCACAGCTAGTTCTGTAGCCAAAGGGAGAAAGACTGAGATAAAAGATCTTTTTCCTTGCTGGCCTGAGGCTCTGGAAGTATGCTAGGAATGCTGCTCCCCTTCCAGAGGAGCTGATTCAGTTTCACTTGCGGTGGTTTAGTTCCCACTGTCATCACTCTCACAGTGACAGTTGCTATAGTGAGTGAGAAAGTGCCTTGCCTGGTTTCACGTACTAACACAAAAGGGTGCCTGTCTCCTCTGCAATTTGGCAGGAAAGGCTTTAGCACGGGATGATGTGTAGCTATGCACTTACTCACTGCAGATCTCATTGGAGCTTACTGGTGCATTCCTGAGGAGAGCAAGCAAGTACTAGCAGTGCTGACTGGCCATTTTCCTTAGAGGAAACCTACCACAATATGTGCACTTGACCCATGTGTTTTACCAGCTGTTCCCCAAGCACTTTATAGACTTCACACCTGTTCTGAGAAAAGAAAAAAATATTTATTTATTTGAATCAAGCAGAAAGTGACTCAGCTGGCCACTAAAGGTCCCCTTGCATGAAACTTGACCCATATTTAAGACCTTATCCATATATTACGGTTGCAACTTTAGAAAAGGCCCTTGGGATGCAATTCAGTAAAAAAACTGCTGTGTTCTTTCTGGATGCCAGCTCTCAAAAGACCCTTTATTGGGACCATTAATCTGCCTGTACAGGTAGACACCTCGAAAGGTGATCCAAAAAGATTCATTTTTAAACAGGACCTACACAAAATCTTCATATTGCTTAGCACTAGCTAAGGATACACATTTCAGCTTTACTGTGAGGTTGAATGCATCCATCCACGTGGGAGCCAGAAGGTGTAGAAAGTTACCCCAAAGGCTGCATTCAGAATTTTTATCTTGTATAAGTGAATGCTGCTTTGCCTTTCAAAATATAGAAAACTGGCCATATATATTATATTTCAGAGACTGGGTCACCGGCACCTACCAGTGAATCCCAGTTGCCATCCCCTTCTTAGCCAGAGAAATTCAAACTTGTATTTCCTCACTGCCAGAGCAATATAGCCACTGGGATAAAGGTTTCTCATGGGAAGAAATTGCGGCACTTCCTTTAAAAAATAACAATCATTTACCTGTAGCACTGTGGTCAAGAGTAAAAGGTACAGATATGAATAGTCTGGGATGGGTACTGAATTGCAAAAGTTGGTACTTTTTTTACTAGACAAAATGAAGGGGTTGGCCACCACTGCTTTTTCTGGGTGATCCAATATACTGTCTTAGTATGTTTGGAGAATATCTCCACAGTAAGCACTTGAGAGGACTCAAAGCAAGGCATATTTCATTTCTAGCCTCTGAAAAGGTGTGAGCCCTGAGTCAGATACTACTGAAACCTGATGTGGCTGAAGCAATTCTACATATATGAAAAGTACAATTCCAACCAAGTTTTTTTTTTTTTTTTCTTGCTTTCAAAGTAAAGGTTGCTAATATTTAATTACTTCTGGGTTTAGGTAACAGCGAAACAAAGGAGCCATTTTTCTGCAAGAGGAGATGTTGGATTTTAAAGCTTAAAAGCCATTTTAACACCTTTTTTCATAAATTGAGTTTTTCCAAACCTGACTCAGAACACCTAACATAGGTGCTTCTGAAAATATTTTGCTTTTCTGGCTTTGCATAAATTGTTTCTAAGAAAAACAGTAGATAAAGCAGAAAGAAGAAAGATGCGCCTTCATTTTACAAACACCTCCCCCAAAATGGGACAAAAGAATAGTCTTCTGCTTACGGCATTGAACTGCTGTTCAGGGATGACCTACAGCAACTCATTTAATCTGTCTATACCTTACTTTCACAGCTAAGATCTTTTTTTCTCCCCCAGTAATTTAAATAGTAATCTCTTCATAGCAGAGTTTGTTTAACTTTGTGCCTTTGCATCTATATTATAGCAGATAGTTTCTTTCTAGAAGAGCTTCCAAGCACCATATTGACATGAAAATATGTAAATATAACATAAGCATAAATAGTAAGAAAACATTGCAGTTTTGATGATCAATTTTGGGGACCAAAGTTTAGATTTTAACAAAACAAATTTCCCTCTGAAAATATTTTTGGAGATATTTCTTTAGTTATATACAGAGAAGATTGCAGAATACAGTTTCTTCTGCTTACATCTATCTTCCCTCTAATCTTAAATGAACTCTGCATACTCTGACTCTAATATCGTCCTCACTTTTCAGACAGTTTATCATGGATTACATTCCCTGAAAGCGTCATTATTGGAGATATTATTATTACTGTTTTAGAAATTAAATTATCTCCAAGAAGGAGCTATGTGTATACAGCAGAATCAAAGCCCCCTTATCTTCAGCAGTATTTACGTTATAAACTATCTCAGAGACCCAAATTAGAATGTCGAAAGAATTTGGCAATGGAAAAAAAAGTGCATGAACCTCCCTTAAGACACATCTGATAGCTCACACTGCTTTTACCATATAAGCCTCAAACACCAGATCCTCAGCTGGTGTAAGTTATCCTCTCCCTACTGGTAGAGCCATAGCAGTTTACACCAGCTGAGGATCTGGATTACTTTTAGTTTATGGCAAGCTGCCATGCCCCAGAGTATGCTGCCCAGTGTCTTTATCCTGGGATTCTCATGGCAGTCCTAATCACTTTTACTAAAATGTGACAATTAGGATTTTTGTGCTTGGAAACAAAAATACTGTTCCTGAGCTTATCTCAATAGCATGTACGTGGACACTATAGAAGATTCACAGTTTAGCATGAAGAATAAAAAAAGGTAAGTGGGCCAAAGGGTCCTGAAATTGTTTTTTCTCTTGATGAAAGGTTATTATTTCTGACTGTACTGAAATAAACTCCTCTGTGCATCAAGATTGCTTCCATCTAAGAGGAACTGCACTGAGTATTTTGCTAACAAAATCAAATCTCAGACCAAATTTTATCATGTGCAAAAAATATTAAAATTGGCAACATTCCTACTTCCACATTGTTTCATGGTGAGTCAACTGGAAATCATGCAGTAAGCATGGTATTTGCAAGAGCTAGAGAGGGACTGAGGCAGCCCGGCATACATTTGTTGTATGTCTGCTATGATCAATCAGAACAGAACATGCTACAGAATAGACAGATATTGTAAATCTCGTTTACCACATGAGAACGGGAAAAACTAGGGAAATGTTCTTGAAAATCTGCAGCAAGAAGCAGTGAGCCTTATGCTTAGCAGTTATGGTCTATCATTTTTAACTACAAAGATTTAGGCATTCAGCATAGAGGCTTGTATTTTGGCGCCTGTGAGCTATGTGGCCAGCTCTGGACTCCCAAAGTTAATGTAGACACATAAGTTTCATACACATAAGCTAAAGGCAGGTACAGCTCCAGACTGGGACTCACAGCAGCCTGTATGTTGAGTGCTAGCACACACAAACCAGGCAACAGAAATTGCCAAAGAGAAGAGTATATCTGAACTCTGCTTCTTACAGATACGTATGTCCCTACCTTAAATTCGAGGATATGTCTGAAACTAAGATTTGGAATGTGAAACGTTGCTAGCACTTAATCATCTGGAGAAATATCAGGATGTGGCCTTTTGCTCCACAGTCTAAAGGTCAATGACTTTGCCCCAAATTTGGGGTACTTGATGTCCACATCCTTCTCAGCCGGAGTGGGTTTGAACTTCTCATCAGGCGAGTACTGCCTCCAACTGGCTATGCAGCACCTGTTCTCTCCCCCTACTGAAGATGTGCAACACTGCGTAGCTTAGGAAGAAAGATTTATTGAATGCGGTAAGCAGGAAAGATGATGTCTGTATGTCCCCAGATGAAGCATATTCTTCACCTCTGATTATAACACAGAACGTGGAATCAAAGGAGAGGGGCTGACTAGGAGCAACAGTGCAAGAATGAAAATTGCCACTGTGACAGTAGAAATAAAATTTAGGACTATAAACTGCTCAAGTTGGGAAGCCCAAGCAATTGGAACCCCATTTCAGGGTTCTGCAGAGGAGCTATATGAACTTTAAGTCCAGTAAGAGGATTTCATAAGATCTGAGCCATGTACAAGGCAGCAGTGAGCTTTTAGATGCGTGGAGCGTAGGCAGCAGTTCTAGTTACTCAGGTGCAAAACAGATAAATTCAAAAGGGAATAGAGATAAGGAACAGCTACCATGATGTAAAATTTGAACATCTTGCATTGGTTGATCTGAGGAAAGAGTATAAGATTGTTGTTTCTTTAAAAATGTTGATAAAGTGAATACTGGGAGGAGAAAAGAGGGATTTTAAGCTAGCAGTGTTGGCACAGGAACAGATATATGTAAACTGACTAGAAATAATTTATGCTGAAAAATTCACTACTGCATCAAAAGAATGAGGTTCTGGAACAACTATCTGGTAGCAGCTGTAGAGGAAAAAAAAACCCTAAACAAAACAACAACAACAAAATTAGTTTTTAAGAGGACTTTGATCACTTCATAAAAGGATTACCTGCCGTAGTTGCCTGAGGTTACAGGGCATAGCTTTCCGTGACCCAGGAGGTCCCTTTCAGTCTTGTGTTACTGTGAATTTAGAATGTGTTTGTAAAATAACATCATAAATGCCTTAGGGTAATTTGAGCACTTCAGCAAATAGGTAGACACTATTCCATATATCTAAGGCTATTCATTAGCAGCAGAGTAATTATTGTGTCTTTATCTGCATTTTAAAAGGAAATGGTTTTCCATTTCCCACTGTTAATCTTGTCTCATTGGCTGTATTAATTAATAATGTCTATGTTTTCATTCTTTTTTTAATTTTTATTAAATGTACTGGATGCCAGCTTGGGTTGCCCAAGGGACCCTCAGACCTGGGTGAATTAACGTTACTATTTCAGCTAGAAAGCATGTCCTGTAACAGATTCACATTTTCTGCAGGCCAAACAGGCAGAGCAGAACTTGTAATGGTAAAAAAGTCAGTGACCAGCAAGTTATATCTGAATCTGTCTGCTCTACAAAGTCTGTCTGCTCTGTTATATCTGTCTGCTCTGCAAAGTAGTCGTATTTCCTTTTGTCAACGAATTTTATTATTTTAAAGTCTATAAAACCCGTGGCCACAAGTTAGTTTTGTGCTTAGAGAAGGCTGTGCCCTTCTGCTGTACCCTGTGAGTGCCTAAAGGCGAAGCTTCATTAACAGCTGTGCAACAGCGGAAGTACAGGACTAAAAAATGACCCAACACCAGCGGTGGATATACTGGGTGGCTGCTATATGTACTTATCAACACCTTTTGTCTCAAAGTCACCGTTTACCAGCAGAAACAATGTGGGAAGCATGCAGAAAGTGTGTAATTAGATTACAATGCTTCCTTGTAGCTGGAATTTTGTATAACCCTTGACCACGTTTTGTTTTCAGTGAGAAGAGCAAACAGCAAGCTCCCTGGAGTCACATTACCGTGCAGCACAAACGCCCTTTCCTTTAGCCATAAGCAGCCAGATCTTAAAAACTCACATTGACCCTTATGTTCATCGTCCTTAACAATTAAATTAAGCTTTTTATTTATTCTAGAAATTTCTTCCGAACTTGCTCTTCTAAGATTTTCTTGAGCTTCAGAAAGCTCAGAAACCTGATGGGAAAGTGCAGTAAGTCTATTACTCAGTTAATTTTAGTTCAAACCACGGCAAACTCACCTCCAGCTGAAGAAAGATATGATAATGAGTTGTCATCTCCTCTTGCTTATGGAAATGTATTACATTTCAGCTACAGCGAGACAAGGCTATAATGGGAGAGAGAAGGGAGGCTGTCAGGACTGTGAAGAGAAGGAAAATGACAGATTCATAGGCTTTCTAGAAATCTGGTGACAACAGACCACTGGTGAGCCTAGGGAGCCTTTATTCCTATTTTATACATTTAGCACCTTGTGTGATGTGTAATTTATAGGCTGATCCCAGGTTTGTGGAAGTTTTCTGTGCTTTATTTTGTTCAATGCGTGAGGAAAATTTTCATATCATTAGTGATGCTACTTTCCACCTAGGAAAAAAAATATTTTTTTGTCTAATTAGGGAAATAAACAAACATGAGCTAACGTAGATGTTCCAGACACTCTTCTTGAATAGCTGATCCTTAAGTGGATTTGAATTCCAGGTTTTCAACCAAAAATTAAGATCTGCTTCTCAGAAGTGCTGAGATGGAGTAGAAGGGCCAGATGCGGAGCCTATAGCTATCTTCAAACCAGCTTCCGCAAATAACAACTTTTCACTCTTTTCATTCAAATCAAACAACTTACAGGCAGGGCTATCTTTGTTAACCTTGTCACCATCTAGATTGTATATGTGTTTATTAGTGATTAAAAATAGTTACCAGCGATTATTATTCTGAATTTAAATGTAACAATAGATTGCTATCTACGACTTTCAAAAGGAACAGTTGAAATTTCCTAAGTCATAACAGGTAACTCTGTCCTTTAGTCTTTTATTTAAAGGCTCAGATTCCATTCTAAAACCCAGGATTTTTGTCCCTGCTGCTCCTAACGGAAGGATGCATCGGACTTCTCTGCTCTGACGATCTGAAGTATTTCTTGCCCCTTGGCCGACTTACTTACGCTCATTTTTCTTGTGGAAGCATTGCCCTTTAGTTTCATTCTCCCCCTAATTTACAGCATTTATTGCTCTATAACAGCCATACTATCTTTTCTCTTGCTTCCTTTTATTTAACAGAATAAACATTTCTTTTCCAATAACTATGTATCTTTCAGAGAATCGCTCCTGTAAAATTTTCACAAGTTCTGCTCGTCTGTCAGTTAGAGGTAACATATGACCTTTAACCACAGAACAAAGCCAAAGTTTTCTCTCAAAGGTTTCTAATCTTGCTCTTCAAATGCTTTCCAAGAATCAGGCTAATGTCCAAGTAGTGCAGGTAAAAAACTGTTTCAATTGAAATACTATTTAAAACCTAAAGATAGATTTCCAGATCACCTAATTGCGAGTAATGACATTATGATCAGTAAGGACTATCCCTAAAAACAATGATATCTACAGTGAGCCATATAAGGCTTCTGCTGTTGAAATCGTTTGTGTGATGCGACCTACGAATTCCTAGAACTGATTGCAATTTTTTTTTTTTTTACTCTGTTTTCTTTCATGGGCAAGAAGAGTGTCTGTAATTTAATTGAAGACTTTTAATTTTATTTACTGCAACTGTTTTAATTACCTCAGATACGACCTGACAGAATAAGACTTAAGTCTGATAACAAAATGAAGATGAGCATATCTGTATTTTATTCTCATACATTGTTCATCCAGTTTCCCTTTTCTCCATGTTCTATACTCTTAAATAATTCTACCACTAAAATAATCACTTTATGTTAACATTTTCTTAATGACTTAAGTCAATAGCCACTATAAAAATATTCTTCAAGAAATTAACAAATCTAAACCTACTGAACAGTTTTATTATTACTTCCTCTCAATCACATCACACTGGAGTAAGATACCAGCAACTTAGGAAAGGTAGGCAAGCAAGGAGAGTTTATGTTCCATGTTTATGGGCCAGTCAATAGGCCCATCAGGAGCTTATGGGTCAAAAGCAAAGGAATAGCTGAAAAGAAGGACACAGTGGGTGTCTCCACCTTGGTAAATGTCTCCTACCGAAGACAAAACCAAATCAAATGGATGAAGTCTTCTTTCAGCAACTGGAAGGAGCCTTATGACCACAGGCCCTGGATAGCATGGGGGATATTTGCTGGAAGGGCAACTTGGTGGGGTGGGGCCATGGATAATCTGGATTGGGATACTTTCTTTACACAGTATTTGGCAGGCTGACAAGGGACAGTGCTTTGCTCATTCTGCAGCACACAGGTTAGGCAGAACTGTCTGGGAATGTGATCGTCAATAATAGGCTTGGATGAGATGAGCAGGAGATGGCAGATCTTGAACTATGTGAGGGAGACAAGTAGCACAATAAAAACTCTGGACTTCAACAGAATTGACTGCATTTATTAGAATTAATAGGCAGGATCCTGTGGCAGGCTGCTTTAAAGGCAAAGGGACACAGGAGAGCTGGCTGATCTTCAGAAATAATCTCCTTAAAAAGTCCACCCCTATGGGCATGAAGCTGAGTAGGTGTGGTAAGATGCCGGCTTGGCTTAATGGAGACGTGACAGTTAAAATACACACATGCACACACACATGCACACACACACACTCACTCACAAAATCTACAGAAAGTGTTAGCAGGGATGGGCTGCAAAGGAAGAAGCACTGTCCAGGGATGCAGAGATGGAGCGAGGAAGGTCAAAGTTCACCTGGAGCTGAGACTGGCAAAGGCCATGAAAGGCAGTAAGAAGGATTTCCATGTCAGTAGAAAATAAAGATCAAGAAAAGTGGGCCTGCAGCTAATCGAATGGGTGTCCTAGAGATGAAGGACAGAAAAAAAGTGGAGGCATTCAGTGTATTCATTGCCTCAATCTTTCTCCAAAAGGAACTGTTCCTCACCTCCCAGATCTCTGTGCGAAGTACCAAAGTTTAGGGGAGAGATGCACAACAGAGAAAGATCAAGTGAGGCACTGCTGAAGTAAATTGAATATATACACGTCCACGGGACTGAAAAGGATGTATCCAAGGATGCTGAGGGAGCTAACCAATGTCGGTACAAAGCACCACCATTGCTGAAAGGTCATGGTGACTGAGAGAAGTCTTTGTTGGTTGAGCAAAGCCAAATGTTACACCTGCTTTCAAAAAAGGCAAGAAGAAGGATCAAGGGAACTAGAGATCGGTCAGCCTCACCTCAGTCAATGGGAAGATTATGGAGTAAGTCCTCACCATTTCCCGGTACATGAGAACAGGAAGGTGACTGGGAACAGCCAGCATAGATTTGTGAAGAACAAATAAAGCCTGGCCAAACTGCTTACTTTTTGTGATGAGAGGACTGGCTCTCTGTGTGAGGGGAGACCACTGCTATCTGGACTTCAGTAAGACTTTCAACATGGTCTCCCATAACATCCTTGTGGCTACACTGGGGAGATTTGGACTAGATGGTGGACTAGAGGACGGGTGAAAAACTAGCTGGGCCATCAGCTCACAGGGTCATAGTTAATGGTTCAAAGACTAACTGATGGCCAGCAAAGTGTGATATTCCTTATATCACTGATTTTGGAGTTAATGCTCTTTAACTTTTTCATCAACAACCCGGATAACGGACTCTCATCAAGCTGGTAGATAACATCAAGTTGAAGGGGGAGCAGTTGATATGCTGGAAGGCAGGGCTATCATTTTGAAGAATTTCAAATTGCATAGAAGGAAAAAAAAATCACAAGGGTGGTTAAGTACTGGAACAGGTTACACAGAGAAGCTGTGGAATCCTCATCTTTAGCATTTTTAAAACTTGGCTGAATAGAGCTCTGGGCAACCTGTTCTGAAGTTAGCTCTAATCTGAGCAGGAGGTTGGCCTATATGATCTCCAGAGCATACTCTGGAGCATACTCTGTACTATTGTATCAGCTTTTCTAACCCAAGAGTAAGATCTTCCAACCAAAATTATTCTATGATCATATTATTAACTTGCTGGGGCAAGACTGCAAGTCTAAATAGGATCTGTGATTTTTTTTTTTTTTTTTATTTTGGGATCTCTGGAAGTCTTTCTTCTGCTTCTGATGGGTCAGCCAAAGGTGCTCAAAGCACAACTTATTTCTAGTAGGCTTACAATTGTTATAATTTTCACTGGAAAATGTTTGGATTAGACAAAAGCAAGCTTGAAAATTTGAAATAGATAAAAGCTACATGACATAGAAAAAGTGTATTTTTTGAAGAATGAGCTGGCTGGACTGGATTTTAGAAAGACTCACCCAGCCCTGTGAATAAAATACAGAATGAATTCTTCTTTGAGGTTTGACTAAATATAGTTAGCTCCTAGCACTACTCCTTACCACACCTTTGCACCAAAACAAAGGGCCAATTTACAAGCTATTCCAACCTACCTCTTAAGTTGAGAGCTCCTGACAAAACAAATGCCTGGATAGCCTATTTTTTTTAATGATCAAAGAAGTCTTGTGCAAATATGAGTATCTAATAAGTGTTTAGGCGTTGGGATGATTCTGTGAATTGAATTACATTTCTGTATAATCCGTGATTTGTTATCACTCGTCTGTTCACACCTTGCTGGGTGCGAGTTTACAAGTGACTCCCTGCAGTGCAAAATGCAAATGAATTTAGTTTTGAGAACAAACTCACTGTGAAGCAGTCCATTAGACTTTCCTAGAAAGTAAGGTATTCTGGAGGTAGTTTTGAGCCTTAAAATGCAGCCAGGTAATCATAGACTATAGAACTTCCAAAATTTTCCCCTTTTATTTGCAATTTGTTTTATTTGTAGTGTTGAAGGTCTGGCATATTTCAGTACAACAAAATTCAGGAAACCTCTCAGAGTTTAAGCAGTATAAAACACTTGACAAACACTATTTCAGAATAGGAAAAATATAGACACTTTTTACTGTGTTACAGAACAAAAGAATGTGAATGATAACAAAATACCTTAGGAATAAGAAATTATAAAAGCAGAAAAGGAAAACAGGATTACTTTTGAAACAAAATATATATATTTTTAAGTGACCTTTATTTTTGAAAGTCCTGCCACCTGTGCACAATGGTTCTCTCTTCTCGTTTCTGCCTGCAGTTTGTTTGTAATGTAGCAAACAAGCTACATTGGACCCAGGACAAGAAAGCACTGCAATTCATCAGCAGTGTTATAACTGATGAGAAATTCTGATTTTCCTATAACAAGGACTGCAAATAGAAAGCCAGAATTTCGTGAACTCAATCTGATTAGTTAGATAAACCATGAATTAAAACTACTTACTTCAATTTATGTAGAGCCAGAAAACTGTCAGTCTGAGCTATCAGAAGTTATGTATGTGGTTTATTTGTAATTTGGTTGTGCTTCATGCATTATCCAGACTAACACAGCCTTCCTCTCAGATAACTTGCTAGTCACATTGCAAAATGCACCAACAAAAAGGTTATATAGACACAAACAAAAAATAGAGGGCAAAAAAAGAATAATAAAGAGGAGAATGTTTGGAGACGTTACCTGTAAACACAGTATTACAGAAACAGCCAGGCTAATATGTTAAACGTAGGTGAAGTAAACAATAGGTGGTATCGACAGCTGTCAGACGCGTAAAGTTCCGTTTCAGGAGCCAGGGTCTGCAGCTACAAGAATATTTTTTCTGCTCATTACCCACTTTTGAGCTACTCTTGAACTTGTAAAAGTTGATGTTTATGCCTTTTACAGCCCACACCAGCACTGTGCTAACGTTGTGCATTGTATCGAGACTTTTGGGCACAGCAACCAAGACTCTTAGCACTTACTGTGAACTAAGTCACTGATGGATTATTTCTGTACAAACTCAGGCAGTCCTTTCTGAGTACGAGGGGGAGAAGGGTAAAGCCATGACATGTCACTGAAGGATAAGTGACTCAGAAATGAGCCCAGAAATGACCACTAAAAGGTTGTGTTAGAAAGTCAATCAGATGTTAGCTTGTAGCCTCTCTAAGGCCAATCCGCGTGAGCTAAATAAACAGAACTCAGTTACAGTCAAGCATATCAGAAAAAAACTGTACAGCGAGAGAAAGCCAATAGGCAAAGACATCTACTTTGTGTAACACGTTAAGGACTCAAAGAGGACCTTCTAAGTCCAGATCACATCAGTTAGTCCAATAATAGACACAGCACTTTGTACAGACCTCCTCTGTCGCAGGCTAAGTCATCCCAAAAATCCCTTTGTTCTCTCTCTTGCGTGCCAGTCCTGCCTGATGCATAGATGGAATATGAAAAGTCACTACTGTGGGGTAGTAAGGGCACTCGAGGGAACCCTGAGCCAACTCCACACTGGAAAGAAGCCACAGAGCCCCAACAGCACGGAAATAGCTACAGCTGAATCCATCCTGCTTATTTGTGCCATTCCACTTAAGCCATTTTGGTAATGTGGAATTGTAAGGCATGATTTGAAGAGGCTCCTAGGAAAATATCTAGGTTAATTTTGTAGAAAAATCTTTAATGAATTTGGCATCTACTTACATAGGGCTAAGGCAAAAATGTTGCATGTTTCATCTTCTCAACTTTGAAAACCCAATTTTCTACCTAAAATTGAAAACATTATTAAACTATTAGATGTAGTTCACTTTCTGCCATTCTAGATTATTCGTCCTGAAGGGACCTTTGTGCAATTAATGTCTGCATTAAATCTATGGCTTCTTTATAGAATTCCCATGTGACCTTGAGCAAGTACTTTCATTTATCAAATAACATAATTCCCTGACTGAGTACATGCTAATAAAGCTCCCCTACCTCATAAGCAGGCTGTGGGAATCAACAGCATTAAATATCTGAGGTGCTCAATAGTCTGGTGATTAGGACCATGTAAGTAGTTACATAGTCAATCAGCCTATGGTTAGAACATTATCAAAGTGTGTACCCCATCTATCTATGTCTGATGTGACATTTTCCTAGTACATAATTATCTGGAGACATTACAAGAAGAATTGTGGAAGGATCAAAAACAGCTTGAGTGGCTCACCCAGTCCCCTGTTGCAAGATAAAATGGCATGCAGCTGACACAAAGCATCTCAAAGTCCTTGATTTGCTTTAGTGCCTTTTAAAGTACTCCTTCTGAAGAAGGAATATGTGTGCACACAGGAGTTATTGCCAGCTAAAAACTCTATCTTCTGATATCCCACCTTAGAGCACTACATGTATCTATTCTAAAATCAGATGTGACACTGAAAAAATATTTGACAGAGGTATGGCTGTCTTTTGATCTTCGAAAATTCCTGACATACTTCTACTGATCATGACCTTCCTGCTACTTTCAGAGGTGTACAGAAATGAGAACCATCCCTTATGTGTTGCCAATTTTTATCTTACCAGTGAATAGTGATAGTGATTCTTTTTTTTTTTTTTTTTCTCCATTTACAAAAGGAGGTTTCTCATAGGCCTGCATGGGATTTTTAACTGCATCAGCTACAATAAAACATGATAATATAATAATGATTGTTAATCTGACATGCATTCACTGGTCCTATAAAACATAGTTAAGAGGCTTACTGTCTTATGCACTAATATCAATTTGGAGATCAGATCACTTTCCACAAAATTTAATGCACCTTTCGTATAATTACAAGAGAAATTCTTTAAAATATGTCCTATTTTTAAGAATAAGTTCTTTTAACTGTAATAGAGACTTCCTCAGTGGCTGATAGAAACCAATTTACACTGTAAATAAGGGATCACTGGAGCTGTTTCAGTTTGTGATGATGATGAACCTGACAAGCAGATGGGAGGCACATTAGTAAATGCTCTTCATTGCTTCTTTGTCAAATATTTTCACTTGTCCACTTATTCTTCTGCTTGCTTCTCCTGAATAGAGATTCAACCGCAAATATAAATCATTTGAGAATTTTTGGCAGAGGTAGGATCTCGTGTTTAAGAGATTAACCAATATGGCTGATGGATACATATTTTGTTTGTTTACACCCCTTTCTACAAAGAACCACACTGCTCTGATTTGTCTTCTGTAGAAGTTGGGAGTCCATCAGTATTTGATAAAAGTCATCTGCAAAGTTTGTGAATAATGATTTTCACCTTGCCTTTCAGGTCATTGACAAAAATGTTAGGTAGCATAAAAGCAAATCTGACCCTTGCATGACCCATTAAAATATCCTCTGTGTGATGCCTCCCTGACTCTGAACTAGTCAGGTTTTAACCCACTCATATGATGAAATGTTGATGATTTTGTTAATCCTTGTGATTTCTTAACTAAAATGTTGAGCAGTCCCGGATTCAATACTTTGTAGAAGTCTATTATATCAGCAGCTTTACTTTTAATGAATCAAACATTCGTTAAAATCAAACATCCAAACTTGGGACTGATTTTTAGCTACTTAGATAGAATTCAGGAATTTTTATTTCTCTCTGTTTTTATTTCTCTCTCATTTTCATCCATTATATTTTCCTCTTTAAATTCTATATTAAATAAATAAACCTCAGGCACTCTCTTTTGCCCCCAGGTTGATGTCAGGCTAATGGACCCCCTGTTATTCATATAAGTTAGGGAAATGTTAATTAAAATGTTAGCTTGCTATGCTCCTTAACTTCTTCAGTAATCTTAGAGTGGATGAAAACTACCACAAATGGTCCTAAGGGCTTCTCTCCCAGACTTTAAACCTGCTAAAAAACAATTATCTGAACTTGTTGGTATAAAAATGTCTAATGCCAGTAGCTGCTGTTTATCATCTTTCAGAGTTTCCAAACCGAAAATGTGTGAAAAGGAAAATCTAGCTGCCTTCCCATCTTCTTGTCTTTTTCTTCATTCTACCCAAAAACCCAAAAGAGAAATGTCATTTAAAATAAAATAATATATAAACTTTCAGGAGACCTTAATTTGTTAACTCTGCTGGTCAAAAATTCTACATGTGTCATTTAAAACTCTTATTGGCTCTAAAATTATAGAATACTAATATCATACCAATTACTATTGTTAATAATCTCTTCTTTTTTAAAATCTCTATACACTCAGTTTAGTCTTGTGTGTATATGTGTATGTGTTAGTGCACTTTTGCATAAGCATGTGTGGGGCTGCTTTCACTTCCTAGCTAAGTCTGTTTAGGGTTTCAAGCACTGTGGCCTTTCACAGACGTGAGGCTGTGGATTTCTGAATACCTATTAAAGTGTTCTTAAACAATTTCTGATTATTATTCATATGTTTTCAATTAAATTTTGCCTCCTGCCTGATATGGGTTGTAATTATTTTCAGCTTTGTGAAACTGGCCCTTTGAAAGTATCAAGTGTATATATCACTGGTTTGGATTTTCTTTTATTTACACATGGCAAATATAATTAAAAGACAGTCACCACTTTCCCATGATAGTGATATGATCCTTACGAAAAATAGCTAATATAAGGTAAATTTGGGCATTTAAATTTCTCTCTGCTTATTCTTATCCATTAGATTTTCCTTTCTTATTTTTGTATTAAACAAATAATCATCAGATCAATCAATCCTCGATATTTTTGTGGTTACCCTTCTTATTGCTCATTGGTTTATGAGAATGCATTTGAGAAGAACCGCCATCTTGTAATGCAGCTCTTGAGCTCAATGCAAAATAGAATCACATAAGGAGCCAAGTTATTTCTGAAGTGAAAACTCAAGACCAACCTTTTGCCCAGAAGACCTTACCTTTCTCTTAGTTCAAGATTAGAGTCATTGGCTGGATGCCTCAGTGACTACCTAAATAGGATAAAAAGAACTTTCCCAGGTCATTTCCCTGCCCTCTGCCCTTGTGGGCTACCTGCATGCAGTTCTGCTATCTACGTATTTTAAAAGTCATAAGTTGACCTTCACCTTTCCCAAAATAATGTAACACCTCTATAAACCTCAGCATCTAATAAATTCTGGTTTGAACTTCTAAAAAGATCTATCAAGTCATGTTCAAAGCTTTTTTTTTCCTCCTTTTTTTTTTGGGACCAACTTCATGAGAGCTGGAAACTTGGGTGGGGGTACGCTCTCCCGTGATATTCTGATTATACACTTATCTCTCTGTTCATTGTGCTTTCAGCCACTTATGATGGCTCTCGCAGTTTTGTCTCACAGTGATAACTGATATCTACGGGTATGTCAGGACCATCCTGCAGGATCTGATATACTGGCAGAACACTGGAAAGGAGGAAATAGGATTGCTTTTTCCTTTAAATATCTTCAGTTTGGAAATTTCTTTTGATTATTTATTGATCCCTGTAATTCCTTATTTCAGAGCAAAATGGACTGTTCTGATTTCCCAGCTTTTCCACTGTAGCGAGTTTAATAAGTATTATCATTCATACTCCTATACTCTGCGGTCAAACTGGGATAAATAATACAGTCAATTATACAAGGAACTTTAAAAATAGATAGGACAACATCTATGCATGTCAGAAAGGACCAAATTACAGCATTTCTAAATTCTTTTTTCTACCAATAGCTCTGTGCTGTGATTACGAGTCCTCTGAATGTCTGCCATTATTCACATTGCTTTGTAACCATTTCCTCTACAGTACAGAATTCAAGGCAGAAATTAGTGGTATTTTAGACCTAAATAAACTCAAAGATATTAGTGCTTGGCAGAAAGCTTTCACAGAAAATTGGTGTTTCCTTCTTACACTTCACTGTAGAGCTGATCATATTCCCACAACCCCCTCTGCAGGTTGGGTACACAGCAATCTCCAGGTCCTACTGACAATACAGTTTTGTGGTCTGTACTGTGGACCCAAAGGACCCAATTCAGGATAACATGGAGGTCTGTGGCATCTGCTGGCAGCAGTGTCGTCATGTTGCCCTGTTGGAGGTCTGGTCGCGACCTCAGAATGTCATGCTACAGACAGAACTCTGCTGCCTGCCACATAAGTCTCTCCTTCTTTACACCATGAGTGTGACAAAATGAAGCCCACAATGACAACAGAAGCTGCAGTCAAGAAAAACAGGTTGGTTGAACAGATGAGGACGGTTTTTGCTACACTTCTGTGTTTCACAATGTCTTTGTGCTGTCTCAAGTGCAATTCAGAAGGACCTGTGGCTTAAAGCATCACCAGCGTTCATATGACACAGAGGGGTGCGCTCTTTATACCTGATGTATATGACCCCACACTTCTCAGCAATGCTTACTAGCAAGAAGAGGAATAGACATATGGTTAAACTTACGTTCTCTTCCTTCATCATTCTGCCTATCTGCTGCCTTGAATCAATTATTTGGGCAACCCACGTGGGAAAAGCAGGTAAGCCAGGGAGCCCAGTTATGTATGTGAGTCATTATAGCTCTCACCACAAAAGACTAAAATAGTGAAAATTAACTTGGAAACAAATGTCTTGATTTCATGCCAAATAAAATGAAAAAATGATATCACTTGAAATTAAATTTTTTGCTTGAACTTTCTTGTCACAAAATCAAAATGGTAAAATTTTGCAGAAAAGTGTAAGATCACCCCACAAAAAAATCATCAGTCGGCTCCAATGAAGACATTTCCTAGTGCCTTCCAGCTCTGCTATGGCTTTCTGTGCTTTATTTGTGACTTCACCTTATAAGAAGAAAAAAAAAAAATCTCAAAACCTGTGGCTTACTGACTCACTTACTGGCACAGAGCCTTGCTTAAACATCTTCCTGAAGTGGTTTGCATAGTACTTTATATCTCCTAGGAATTCTAATGGATTATTCTGCCTGAAATTAGGTCAAGCAGCTTCTTCAAAAGAATTGAAGCTTTCTGAATGGTTACTACCACTCCTTTTCCATTTAAATTTATCAGCTGGTTTTATCAGTGCTCTTCTCTTCCCCTTATCCAAACAAGAAATGTATTTTTGCTTATACTATATCATTTTGTTTCTGTTTTTGTGACAGCTAACAACTTCTCCAACACAATTTCTATACTCATAGATCTAGCATTCACCTTGCGACCTCAGTAATGCAGTATCAAATTAACACACCAACATTTTCAGCAAGAATATAATTCCTCGAATACAGTCAAGCATTGGGACAGGCTGCCCAGAGAGGCTGTGCAGTCTCCAAACTTGAAGGTTTTCAAGCCTCAACTGGACAAAGTCCTGAGCAACATGGTCTGACCCCATAGCTAACCTTGCTGTGAGCACGAGGTTGAGCTAGAGACCCCCTGAGAACCCCTCCAACTTGAATGATTCCATGAACCTTCCTTCTTTTAACTACAATATCAAACTTAATTTATAGTTAAGGTATTTATCCGAATACTAAAATTCACCTGTGGCTTCCAAAATACGCAGCTATGCAAACATTCATCTATGCATTGTCGCCTTACACTTTGGGGATTTCTTTATGTAAGACTAAGTTAATTAGAGCTCAACAACTGTTGTAGTAAGGATTCAGGTTTTTTTTTTTCCTTTTCTCAGTTGTTCTAAAACATTTTGGTCACCAGGTTTTCCACTTAACCACTATCTTTTCTACCCATATGTCCAAACTGAAAACAGCAATAGAACATAACACTATGATATAAACGGCCATTGAGTTGGAACTGTGTTTTTCCACAATGAAAACGTTCCACTACTTTTGCAAATTCATTCTTACCTGTGAATCTAATACTTCCTGACATTGCCTGGGTGAGTCTATGTAACTGTGTTTCTGTAGATTTTTGTACTCAAAGCGAGTGTCAAGTTTTCTCACGACAACAGCTTCTCACCTCAGGAACTTACAGCAGCACATCTTATAAAGGTCTTTTTAAGAGTAACCAAACTCTCCATCTCTACAGGGATATTTTCTTTGGCATGTGCCGTAAATTAATTTTCTTCTGGGAAATTGATAGAATTCCATTTCCACTTGAGCGCGTTCCTTAACAATCAGCTTTAGGGACCTCTTGAGAGTAGACACATTAAGTAAATTATAAAGGGCCAAGTACCAAAGTCCCTGCTAAGGACTTGATTGTAGAGTAAGAGCAGAACTGCAGAACATGACCTGCCTAGGAGGCAGTATTTATACTACCTCCTTTTGTAAGTTCAGTATTATATATGGGAACTTTATTCATAAGGAAACTCTCTGATATTTTTAAAGACAAAATGCTAGGAATCTTATTCTAGGAAAGAAGTATATAAATCCAATACTGCAAGTGTTTTATTAAATTAGTGATTGATATTTATTTCAGCCTCACTACTTCTCATATTGTGTTTTGCAATTTTTTTTTGGCGTTTTCCCCCATGAGAAGTCAGTGTCCTGTTTGGATCTTAATTGTTTGCTGTAAAATTACATTTACGCTGTTTGGCAAAGTAGAAACATAACCTGTGATCCTGTAAAGTTTACTCTTTGAATGTTATTGGAGAATTCAGAATAAATGATACTGGAAAATGCAGGCACAGCGAAAGTGTTTATGCTCTATTTGCTGAAAAGTAGCTCTGAAGTTTGTACAAAACTGGTTTATTTGAGTTTCATATAGAACATCTAACACATTTATACTATATATGTTAATATACAATTACTTATATAAAACTATAACAAAATCTTTAACTTGTGAAATCAGCCTGGGTTTTGGCATTCATTTCAGAGAACCAAAATCACATTCACTGTGAATTTCTAAAGCAGTAGAATAACCTTTTTAAAGTGATAACATACCATTTCTAGCAATCTAATCACTATTCCAGAATATACTGTAATGGTGGAAAAAGTTCCTTAGTATATTTCTGCATCTATTTTGTGTGTCAGCAACAGATGTTTTAAAGTGTAAATTATTTAAAAGTGTAGCACGCTATAGCATCTCCTTAAGTGCAGATCACTGAATCTGTGCTGCAGTCTGCTCTGCAGATGGAAACATTTGTATATGACACACACAAAACATTTCTTCACTGAATTAAATAATATTCCAAATTGTATAAACCCTGATGGGACCAAATATTAGGCTAATCTAATTCCATGGAGTAATGGACTAATGAAGAAAGGTTTGAAAGAATTAACCCAATTCCTCTCCTTCTTATATCAGCTGTCACTGCGGGAGTGTGACTCGGTCTTTGATTCTGTCAAACTTAAAGAAATGTTTGACATAGTTATATCTTGCCCTTTAAATTGTAAATGTGAATAATACTGTGTAGATTTTATTCTTTTTGTCAACCTCATAACACTTTGCAAAGGGAATAAGTATCATTATTTCTTTTACTTAAAGAGAATAAGGCCAAAAATATAGCCAGAAAGAGAAGGGTTGAAATATAACTTTTGAAGACGATGAGACTATTCATATGGGTAAAGTTTAGTATTTGTGTAAGCTGGGCAGAATCAAGGGTTTGCTTTACCTCCCTCAAGGCGCTGGGGCTGCGGCAGTGACATGCTTCCAGTAGGCAAACTCTACACTATCTTGAGGGCTTGAGCACATTTGCATGGTGCTGCTAGCACTGAAAAATGTTGAAGTAGAGGATCCACTGCTTTTTTTCTCTAGATATTTATAAACCTTCTCCCTCAGGGGTAGCAGCAGGTTAGCAAGAATAACAGAAGCTTTTTGCTGTGTTGAAAGCTGTACCTAGTCGGTAGCTCTCATTTGGGACTGTCCCTCATGGCACTCATATGTCATTTCAAACTTCACTTCATCACGTTGGTGAGCTAATGCACTGTACGGCCCCACCAGATGTGTTTCTCTCAGTCACAGCAAGCACTTGACATAGCTTCCTTCCCCCCCCCCCCCAATGGGAAACTATCTTGAGAGGATGTTTACATGTTAAATTACAAGAGAACTATGGCTAAGAAATACCACTTCTGCTATAGCCTATGAACCAATCTGCATTTCTTTCACCTCACTGAAATGAGGTCACATAGTTAGTGACACACAAACTAGGGGGGAAAAATAGTAGATTGCCTGTTGTAAAACTGGAGCCAGATGCCAAGGATATACTTCATAGGGAAGCAAAAGAGAAAGCAGCAGAATTATATTAGTAAAAACATACATAACACATACCTGTCTTTCCAGATAAATCTGCAATCAGGACTTGATTTTCTTCCTAAATGTGTTACCTATTAGTGTAAATCCACAGATTTTAATTGCATTTATTCCTATTTTTTACCTGTCTGATGGGTGAGACAGGGGCATGTAGTGGTGTTAAATTATTGCCCCTTCTTCTAATACCTGTATTTCCTTTCTGCCAAGTGAAGTAGGTGCTTGGGCCCTCTCAGGTTGACTTCCTAGTAGAGGACAAAACAGTCATGGTCTGGGTACTGTCGGAGTACAGCTTCATTGACTTGTATGTACAGCAGGGAACAGGTAGGTGGAGAATCACTGAGCAAATATTGCAGCCCAAATCCAGTCAGATTTCCAGAGTGCAACACTATCTGGGAGCAGCTCCAATCAGATCCAACACAAGGCACTTCTGTCTTCACATCATACTTTCTACCCAGAATCTGCATATGGAAAACGAAGGAAAAAAAAGTCAATTTTGAAAATTTTATTTACCTTTAAGATGACTGTATGACAATGTTATAGACACTCTCACAACAGCGTGCAATCTTATCATCCCATTACTCTATAAGGAAAATAAGTTTTAAACTTATAGAAATACACTTCCTCAAAAAAGTTGGACATGAGCTTTTTATTATTTTCATTACCTTTGAAACGTACTTTTACAACAGCTCTTACAATGGCCACCAAAGTTTTTTTGAGAAAACTATTTTAAACTATTTTAAAAATCCACTCTCCTGATTTTGAGATCACTGGACAACAAGTGCTGACTTTACCGACAGAAGTTGTATTCTGGCAATTATCCACATGCCTGGAGAGAGATTCTTCCACGGACTTAAGTCAAAATTGTTCTAATACTAAACCCATTCAAACCAGCTAGGGGCCTGGAACATAGCTAAATTCAGTTCTACATATCTGGTAAGCTTGCTTCCTAAGGTTTGTCATAGCCACAAAACTATCTGCAATTCTTTATACCACGCATAGAATTGCTGAAAGGAGCAGCACAGTAAAGAGTGCTTCCTAGAAAACTTTGTAAGCTAGTTGCGTTCATAACATCTGGAGCTTTATTAACAAATAAGTAAATGAATAACAGAATACAGGAAGGTTACAACAAATATAATGTGTTACCAAAGGAAGATTAAATAACTAGTCTCAAGAATTTGGCAGGGTCCATAGCTAAGTTGATTTAGCCACACGCTCGAGTTGTTTACAGTAATGTTCTTGAAGGCAGAGGGGAAAGGCTAGTGAACAAAAGTCGCGTTAGTACTTTTTTCACTTCTCTTTCACTGTTCTCTCTGGTTTCTTCTTGCTTTTTTCTCAAGGCTGTTTTGGCAGCGTTTCTGTCGGTGTGCTAGCAGCTTTTTCTTTTGCTTTGGCTTTCTCAGAGAAGGCTCACCCAGTCTTTCAAGGGAAATCACACCTCTTACACCTGGCTTGAGGGATTCCATACATTTTAATCTCCATGAGCCACATAAATAGGATGTCTCCGTGCTAGCATGTTTAAAAGAAATGAAACCTGAAATGTGAAAATTATAAAAGTGATTAACTATAATAGGGAAAGAACTCTCCTAACATTTGCTGCATAATTTTGTGTATGTGCCCTCCTGCCTGGTCACTGGCGCATGCTGCAGCCAGCATGTAGCCTATGTATGGAGTTTGGCAGATTTAGAAGGGGAGACTGAAATCAAAGCCCATCCATGAGGACTTTCACTGTCTTTGAACCTTGGAGGTTTAAAGTGGTAAAGTAGTTTAAAGTATCCAGCTGGATAATACTCTGGTTTTACTTCCTAAACTAAGCTGGAAGGAAAGCATTTTGGCCTGCTCATCCCTCAGATGACTTAAACCAAAGCCATCCCTTTGGCAGCACTTATGAGACAGTCATTAAAATCTGTCCTTGAATACAGGCATTCCCACTAATCTTACTGTAATCCCAAGTATGATTCTCAGTGTGAGTAAGCCATCATAATTTCATGACAACAGATAAAATTGCACAAATTCCTGGTGGATGACAAATTAAGCAGGAGCCAGCAATGTGCCCTTGTGGCCAAGAAGGCCAGTGGGATGCATTAGGCAGAGTGTTGCCTGCAGGTGGAGGCAGGTGGTCCTGCCCCTCTCCTCAGCCCTGGGGAGGCCTCACCTGGAGTACTGTGTCCAATTCTGGGCTCCCCACTACAAGAGAGACATGGCACTACTGGAGAGAGTCCAGCGGAGGGCTCCAAAGATGAAGAGGGGACGGGAGCATCTCTCCTCTGCAGAAAGGCTGAGGGAGCTGGGCCTGTTCAGCCTGGAGAAGAGAAGACTGATGGGGAAATCTCATCAATGTGTACAAGTATCTGAAGGGAGGGTGTCGAGAGGATGGGGCCGGTCTCTTCTCCATGGTGCCCAGCGACAGGACAAGAGGCAACGGGCAGAAACTGAACCACAGGCAGTTCCAGCTGAACCTGAGGAAAAACTTCTTTCCTGTGTGGGTGACAGAGCACCGGCACAGGTAGCCCAGAGAGGTAGTGGAGTCTCCTTTGCTGGAGACATTCAAAACCCATCTGGATGCGATCCTGGGCAAAGTGCTCTAGAGGACGCTGCTTGAGCAGGGAGGTTGGACTAGATGATCTCCCGAGGTCTCTTCCAACCTTGGCCATTCTGAGATTCTGTGAATTTACACTAACTGAAGAGATAAAGTGAACATTTGAGGTTAAAATTTAACCTTTTGTTTCTGAATCACTAATAAAAATAGCACAAAGCTGAATGCTGACTTTGGATGGATATTTGTGCCTTTCACCAACTTCTGTGTGAACAGAATCAGGGAAGTCATATTCCAGCTCTTGGAGTGGAATGCCAAAGTGTCAGCTATGTCCTGTTCAACAGCAGGAATTTACTAAAATGCCTAAACTCCAGTTTAGGAGTTAAACTGGCAGAGCAGTTTGCAGGTTTTCCTATTTTAAGTATGGAAAATACAGCAAAAGTAAATATATCTGTGTTGCAAATGGTCATTTCCTAATGTCTTACTGTACACAGGAACCAGTCTTTACTTTTGCATTCATTGCAGTACCACAGAGTGCTGTTACAAAACTATATTCATGACAAAAATACAGTGTTTCTGAAAACATGACGGTAGTAATGTAACTATAGCTTCAAGAACATTCAATTCAATCATAAATGAAGCACAATAAATTGCATTAAGCATCAAAAAGGGCACTCTCCTTCTTCTGACTGATGTTTATAATAGTTTAGAATATGGCAAACCTGACACCACTGAGTAGGATAAAGTATTATAATAAGAAACCTGATTGATTAACTAATGTCTGCACGGCACTTTTAAATGTGAAGCACTGCCAACTTAATGCTAAGGAAGCACTCAGATAGGCATGCTGTGTACAAGCTGAGATCCAAAATCACCCTTCTGATGAAGTAATGTGTTTGTTAGACTACAGCTTTTACAACTCTTTTGTATCCACTCCAGTTATTATTATGGTCAAGCATTTTCTGGTGATCCATTGAATAAATGGTCAATTATCCTGTTGTATAAAATACAGAGAGGCTGATACTGCAATTGTGCAGGTCTAGAGCAAGCTGTAGTCATTAGCTAAACATAATATTATCATTAGAAAGTATGTCATGCCTTTCCTTGAAGAGTACATGTACAAAAAGATATCTCACAGCAGCAATTTTCTGCTTTCAAGTACATGGGTGGTGTGATGGGAAGTTCCACTTGAACCCTTTGCTCTGGATCCAGAAAAACTGATTCTATATGGTGGTGTAAATTCTATTTAACAGGGTAAATACCAAGCCAACATACAATGTCCTTTATAATATTTAATTTGCAGATAAGTGCAGGGGGATAAAAAAACAGAAGTAGAAATAACATTGAGGTTTCTTGATCAGATGATTTTGTGAATCTAAATGATACAGTCAAGGATGAGTGATCTTCAGGGAAAAAGATTTTCAGAATAGCAGACTAGCACCTTTTCATGTGCTGTCAAAGCCTTAAGAATTAAACAAATATTGGCCATGTTCTGCAGTCAAACATTGGTAACATGACTGCAATAGTAACAGCAGGATAAGGCAGGTTTAAAGAAAGGCAGAATCTGGCAGTAGCAAAAAACTCTTTGTAGGAGGATTCCATAATTATGACTATGGAATGCATGTTTGATATGCTGAACAGCTAATCTAATTCAAAGTCTTACTTTTTATTATTAACAAATTACGGGTAGAACTGATCGCACTGTCTTTACTACATTTGTCCAGCTCTTCGCACTGCAAGGCACTACTATGAGAAGCTTACATACTTTCCAGATTAATCCTGTGTTTCATGTTTCATACTATGCTTCCTCCTCAGGCTGGCCTTTTCTGGAAAATTTCAGACAAAATTTTTTTTTTCTTTTCTCCTTATTACTTTCTGGTAACCTCTTCTTTCAAAGGTGTGTGGCCCTTTACTCCGGATGAAGATTTCTGTCCTTGAAGACAGCCTTGGCAATTTGACAAGCTATGTTTACTGCTATCCCACAAAAATAATCACAAATGAAGCCAAAGTAGAAAGTTTCGTACTGGTTCTTTCTTCTCAGGAAGGACACAACTTGAGTGTAGTAGGCAGCTTTTTGGAGGATCCAGTTTTCCCTGAGTGCTCTCACGCTTTTCTCAACCCTTAACGCTAGCCAGGCTGTGCATGCACCAGATGTAGCTGCACTGCAGTTGGAGGAGGGATTCCAGCTGGCTTTCATCCTCAGTGGCAGTAACGCAGCAACAAAATCACAGAGGTACGGGCTCGAGCACATTGCCTCCAGCAAACAGTCGTGCTGTGCTCTGTAATACTGCAGAGGTCATGCTGAAATCACGTCGAGTTCAGGCTCTCATGTTCTTAATGTCACCATTATTCAAATAACTGAGATTAAGCTGGCTTAGGTGTGCTAACCATGCATAACCATGCATGCAGGGGGACACATGCCCCCAGTGACTGAGTACTAATGTAATACTCAGCCTCTTCACCTACCTTCTCACAGTTGGCTTCATAGATATATGCGAGTTTTATCTTCGTTTTGGAAATCAGAGCTGTTTGCAGTTTGATATTAAAGATAGCTTGAAAGAAATTCTATATGTGCCAGTTCTGATTTCTTCTTTAATGTGGCTTAAGTTAAGATCTGGTCCTATATAAGCTCTAGCTTCAGTGTCTTCCAGATGGGCAGTAAATCTGAACATAAGGGAAAGGTTCTCAGCTGGTCTAAGTCAGCACTTATCCAGATGAAGTAGCTTGTGCTAAGGGTTATACACTCCAGGGATTATAAAGCCATAGTTTCTAGAAATGATATATGCAATTGTGGTGGTTACTTGGCAATGTAGCAGGCTGGGGAAAATCAAAGGCAAAGAGGCCCAAGCTAGAATGCAGAGGACATTCAGGACAGAGTAAAGAAATTATTGTCTATTTCTTTGCCTACCGTTTTTTTTATTAATATCACTCCTAAGAAGATGTATTACAGAATTACACCAAAGTGCAGTAAGTAAGGTTCTGAGCCCAAGAGCAAAGTCCAACAGAGAGAAAAATAAGTAGATGTAACTGTAAAAGGGAATAAAATATCACCTGAGATTTCCATAGCCACATCACTAATCACTTTTGTTCCTCTGATAAGATGGTATTTTTTCAGGTAGAAGAAATGTGTAGGTTTAAGACATCTGGACTTCACTACGGCATTCGGTATTGAAAAATGTGGTAATTATGAGCTAGGCTGGACAAGGTGGCACTTAAGGTACATGTAAAGCATATAATGAATTAGACAAAGAGATCACAACAAAGTTATGCTGAAAGGGAAATGATTATCACAGAAAGATTATTTGTGAAGTTCTTTGTGGATCGCTCTGAAGTATTACTTAATTTAAGACTTTTTATGGTGGCCTATGTTGCTCTAGTAACATTTGCTATTAACACAAACTTGGGAGGCATAATTCCTATATATAGATATATAAATGGTATTTCAGGACAGCAAGGTACCTGGTACATAGTTTCCACTTTTGAAATACTTCAGGTAGTGACTTGTAAATGCCTCCGGTTGCTTATGCAAACACAAACTGAATGTGTTTGAAAGAGTAGCTTTATGAATAAAATGGTATTTTGGTTGCCCTGGTCCTATTCTGTGAAAAGCCTAAACCGTATCAATACTTAATGCCAAGAGAGAATAAAACCAGGAACAGTAATCTAACTATGATTTTCATTCAGAATAATGCAAAAAGTGTGCAGTCATTAGACTTTTACCTAGACTAGTGAACAATTGGATGGAGTAGAATAAAATTGCTGAGAAGATTTATTTTAGGATCTCAGCCAGGTTATGATATTTATCCCCGAAGCATACATGTTAGATAAAGTACCATGGATATCTTTGGAACTTGGATATGTACTAGAGAGCAAGCTCACTAAACTGGAAGGAAAAGATTCAGCCAGATTTCTTAAGCTATCAAAGAAAAGAGAATTTTTTTCAGTAAAAATAAACAAGCAGACAAAAAAACCCCAACAGGGTCATCAAAATAATTATAATGTGTGAAACCATACTGTATTTAATAATAAATACTGAACTGACTGAACATTCAGAGATGGGAGTGATTTACAAAAGGAAAATACTTTAATGAGATCACTAAAAATAAACAATGAAGGGAAATTTAATTTTAGAGAAGTTGTTGGAATAGGCAGAACACATGAGCTGTACATATGCTAAAGTGAGAGGTCTGACTAGCAATCAGGCACTTATACGAAAAAGAGATAATTGTGCATGAACAAGGTCATACTCAGCCAGAAAAGAGAAATGCATTGTCAGGGCACAGATGCATTAGGCTTGCTTTCATATGGACATGATCTTGCAAAACAAAAGGAATGTCCAACAATAGGGAACATACGCATCAAATGCCACTAGTTTTTAGTTCACATAAGCCTGCCACTAGGCAAAGAGAAAACCTTTTAGAACAGAAACATTTACACTAGCTATATAGCTCTTTAGGCTCATATGTTAAACCAGGAAACAGAGCAGTTGTAACTACACAGTCACCTCCACAAATCCAAAGGTGATGTATAAGCAATTCAGAAATTTCCTTTCAAGTAGTTATTTTATAGTGTTTCACAAATTTTCTTCACTCTGGCATTTTGAATGCTATTGTCAACTTGAGGAATAGAAATTCCACAAAATTGAACTTTGCATGATCCTGGAAGAAGTTTGGTCACATCCCTGTGGGATTCTGATTCCATTCAGCTCTTGCTTACTCTTGGGCTATTTCGATATGCTCAAGAAAGAAACATCCCAGACATCTGTTTCGGTGCCTAATCTGTAATGCAGGAAAGCACCAACAAATAAGAGAGCAGTCATGCAGATGGTGCTTTAGGTGAATGTAATGTAAGTACGTACTGTAAATTAAGTATGTAACAAAGTTTGGACTTAAACTGAGCCTTTAGAATGAAGCCTTCACCAAGAAATGATTAGGTTTCAATATTACTTGTTACATGGACACCCTTTTGAGAGGTCACTTTACTGGGGAGAAAAGTACTACAGAAGTAGGTATGCCACTGTCAAAAAACTAAGGGTTGGGTCAGACTAGGCGCGCAGTACTAAGTTTTGAATCAGGGCAATAATATGAAGCCTGAGCCTTTTCAGCTTACACCACTTATCCTCCACGTTCCTACTAATAGGGGCTGATGTGCTGTAGGCAACACAAAGATGGAGGCTCTGAGAGGCAAAAGGTGGAGATAAAAGGAAAAAAAAATCAAGGAATAACTCCATGTATATTAATTTTTCTGTTTTTGTTGTTAGACAGATGCAAAGCTTAAGCATTTTAACAAAAAACAGGCCGGCCTGTGCTTTCTTTGCACCAGTGTGAGAACTTCAGTGTTCTGATACCTCTTAAAGTATTTGATGAGAGACTAATAGCCCGACAGGCTAACACTTCACTTCCTTCCAATTAGGAGACTTTAACATCAAAGCCAAGGTCCTCCACTCAGCAAGGGCTTACTTGAATGAATTATAGAGGAGAATAAGTCCAGTAGTTTCTTGTTTTTTCCCTTGCGGAGACACAGTCCGGCATAGGCTTTAATAAGACGTTTGAGGTCAAAAGGTTAAGGTTCCTCACTGCGAGCGCTAGGAAACTGCCAGAGTGTTTCAATATGTGGGGTGTTTGTAATGCAATCAGGCAAAGAGGAAAACTCTATTACACGGTGTCATGTGGCTGACTTCCCTTTGGAGTGCTCTTGTGTGTAGTTAAAAGCAAAGAATATAGGAGTTTTAGTACACTATGAATCTTCCATGTTGCCATTCCAGTGTGCTGAAACAAATAATGCCTTTGCCACCATCATTTTTTGGCTGACAGGAGAGGTGAAAACGTGGCTTCCTCTGGGGTATTGTGTCAGTTGTTTAGGTATCGATTGATAACAAATCTCCAGGACTCAGAAGTGTGCAACATGAAATCATGACTATGCTTGATGTATGATGTTATTTGACTTGCTAAGCTGGAGTCCCTGGCGGAGTCTAAAAAAAATATCGTAAACCGCTCTGCCCTATTTGCCTGATGAGCAAAGCAACAAGCATTAAAATCCCTTTGAGATAAGCACTGAAGACACTATGTTCCTTCTTTTTGTCAAAAAGCAGCTTTTTAGATGCAGGATATTTTTTTATGTGCATGATAGGTAGTTTTACTTTTTTTTTTTTAATGGTTCTTGCTGTCAGGACTGGATCTTTCTGTCTTTCAGCAGCAACTTTTGATCTGAAGGAGTTTAGAAAGTACGTTTCATTTATTTTAATATCTGTTTCACCTGGAATAGCCACAGACAAATATTTGTAATATAATTGTAATGCAGTTATTTGCTAGTGCATTTTAAAACTAAATGGGACTAGACGGAAGGAAAAATAGATGTAATAATAGATGTAAATTTCTGTTTAATCTACACTACCGACTGCATTCACCTCACCTTGATTTAAATCCTCTGTGTTCAAACGAAAGAGATCAGCATCCATTGAAGGATAACTAACATCTCAGTTTCTTTCCTTTTGAAATAACACAGGTATAGCGAAAACCCAAGGCCAGAGTGCCAAAGTGGCAGAGTCAAAAAACTGGGAAGCACAAGACCTTCTTCAGGTCTGTAGATCCCAGAATTAACTCGAGGAGAGTTTCTACAGCGTAAGGTCACTATCTCAATAGTCAGCAAATAAAACATATCTAGAAGAAAATGGTTTATGAAAATGTTTACTAGTCTTTAAAATAAATTATTTGATTTATCCTGATATCAGTTTCTAAACTGCTGCACCCAAATCCATGAATCCCTGCAAACTGCAAAAAACAAACATACAAACAAACCAAAGCCCATCAAATGAAGGTGCTTTTAATTTTCTTCCTGGATTCCCAGGTTAATCTCTTGTTTCTTTTTTTTTTCTTTTTTTTGTGGGAATTTTTTACTTACTTTTCTATTTTTTATTTTTCCTCATACAATCCTTACCTTTCTCTGTACAAAAAAACCTGAACTGAGCTGAATAAACTGATACAGAATATAACCCTTTAACTCCAAAAGCAAATCCAAACATAGTGGTAACATTATAATTAATGTCTATATAAAGTCTATGTATGTCCCAAGTCTTTCTTTTTTTTCCCCTTCTAGTATTGTCATCCCCTAATTACTGCAACTACTTGAAAAAGAGTAAGGTTTACAATACTTTTTGCTGAGTAGAAATAATGAAAGATTTCTAAACTTCTCATTTCTCTGTAAGAAAAATATTAAGCTAAAACTATTTAAAAATTCTGCTTTTCAAAGTTTCTTCCTATATTCATTTTCTTTCAACTTCTTTTCTTTTTTCAATCTTCCTCTCCCTTCTCCAACAACCTTTTCTTTCTTTATTTTACTTTCTTTCTTTCTCTTCTTTCTTTCTTTCATTTCTTTCTGTCTTTCTCTCTTTCAAAGTTTTTATCTAAAGAACAGAAATGGAAAGGAAGAAAAAGATTTATTTTTTTTTCAATTTATAGTTCAGGATTGGTTGAAGCCAGTCAAAGGAATAAGTTTTCTGTACTGTCCCTGAAGGGTAGTCCTTCAATATGAAGGCTTCACCCTTCGAAAGACTCCTGCTCAAGTGTGACTTGTATAAGACTGACACATCCATAATTGCTACAAAATTAAGCTTCCAGAAGATTGCATCATGGAAGGCCTCAGAGATTCTTCAACCCAAGTGCAAGGAAAACCCTAACGGGTTGAACGTTTGAAATAACATCCAGTGTATCCAAAGAACATGGGAAAATGATCTCACCTTCGTATCTTTTTAGGAAAAAGATAACTAGTATATTTTTAATAAAATTAAACTTCTCAAAGTCTGTTTCTTTGTGACTAAGTACAAATGATTGTGTGCAAGTTATACGAATTCATCACAAATGCATGGTCCCCGCATATGAGCCCAGCTTCTAAATCCTTCTAAACTATTTTTGATGGAGGAAAACATTGTCATAGTTCTAGCTGTTTGAACTTCAAAGTATATATACTCATGAGGGGGGTCTAAATGCAGACTTTTCATACTGTACATCATCTTGAAAACATGAGGTGATAGGAGAACATATGTCTTTAAAGAGCTTCCTCTCTCCACGAACATTTCTTCAATGTTTCTTGGTACAAACATGAATGATATTCCAATGATATTTTTGCAGTTCTCATCAATCTTTAAATAATATATCCTGAGTCTCCTGACTTATTCTTAACACCTAGATATATATTCACAGAATCATAGAATGACCACGGTTGGTAGGGACCTCTGGAGATCATCTAGTCCAACCGCCCTGCTCAAGCAGGGTCCTCTAGAGCACTTTGCCCAGGACCGCATCCAGATGGGTTTTGAATGTCTCCAGCAAAGGAGACTCCACTACCTCTCTGGGCTACCTGTGCCGGTGCTCTGTCACCCTCACAGTCAAGAAGTTTTTCCTCAGGTTCAGCTGGAACTGCCTGTGGTTCAGTTTCTGCCCGTTGCCTCTTGTCCTGTCGCTGGGCACCACGGAGAAGAGACTGGCCCCATCCTCTCGACACCCTCCCTTCAGATACTTGCACACATTGATGAGATCCCCCCTCAATCTTCTCTTCTCCAGGCTCAACAGGCCCAGCTCTCGCAGCCTTTCTGCAGAGGAGAGATGCTCCCGTCCCCTCTTCATCTTTGGAGTCCTCTGCTGGACTCCCTCCAGTAGGGCCATGTCTCTCTTGTAGTGGGGAGCCCAGCACTGGACACAGTACTCCAGATGTGGCCTCCCCAGGGCTGAGGAGAGGGGCAGGATCACCTCCTTCCACCTGCTGGCAACACTCTGCCTAATGCAGCCCAGGATACCCCAAGGGCACACTGCTGGCTCATGCTTAACCTGTCATCCACAAGGACTCCCAGGTCCTTTTCCATAAAGCTCCTCTCCAGCAGGTCAGCCCTAAACATGTCCTGGTGCCTGGGGTTCTTCCTCCCCAGGTGCAGGACCCTGCACTTGCCTTGGCTGAACTTCACGAGGTTCCTCTCCGCCCAGCTCTCCAGCCTGTCCACGTCCCTCTGAAGGGCAGCACAGTCTTCTGGTGTGTCAGCCACTGCCCCCAGTTTAGTCTCATCAGCAAACTTGCTGAGGGTGCACTCTGTCCCTTCCTCCAGGACATTGATGAATACATTGAACAAGACTGGATCCAGGACTGACCCCTGGGGGACGCCACTAGCCACAGGCCTCCAACTTGACTCTGCGCCATTCACCACAACCCTCGGAGCTCGGCCATCCAGCCAGTCCTCAATCCACCTCACTGTCCACTCATCTAACTCACACTTCCTGAGCTTACCTAGGAGGATGTGATGGGAGACAGTGTCCAAAGCCTGGCTGAATTCCAGGGAGACAACATCCACTGCTCTGCCCTCATCTACCCAGCCAGTCATTCCGTCAGAGAAGGCTATCAGATTGGCCAAGCATGATTTCCCCTTGGTGAATTCGTGCTGACTACTCCTGGTCACCTTCTTGTCCTCCACGTGCTTAGTGAGGACCTCCAGGAGGAGCTGTTCCATCAGCTTTCCAGGGATGGAGGTGAGGCTGACAGGCCTGCAGTTCCCTGGCTCCTCCTTCTTGCCCTTTTGGGAGACTGGAGTGACATTGGCTTTCTTCCAGTCCTCAGGCACCTCTCCTGATCTCCAGGACCTTTCCAAGATGATGGAGAGTGGCCTAGCAGTTTAATCTCTCAGTTTATATCTGACTCATCAAGAAGAAATGTAAATAAATGAAGTGCACTCAGCAATAAGGCGTTAAAGAAATCTCCAAGATGCAGTTTGAGAAAAATGTATGGACTGCAGAGAATTAAATCTAATTAACTTCAACAGTATATGCATTTACTCTAAAATAAAAGTAATAATAAAAATTAAGAATAATTGCTTGTTAGGTTTCAATTACTTGAGTAATTGTTTTCTAACAGCTATCACAATTTCAGGGCAAAATAATGAAAACTTTTTTATTTTTCTGGATTTTTCTCTTTGAAATCAAAAATTAATTTCCAATGGTATATTTTTGTAGAGAACCTTACATTTTGAATTAAAATTTTCATATGATTTTGTAATGTTATATAAACAGACATGACTCATAGACTGATTTTGCCATAAATGCACTTTTCTGCAAAGAATTATTTGACACAATACTAATCAGACAAATTTTATCTGATATAATTAATGTGAATATAATAAGCATGTCTACAAGATTTTCACTTTAATTCAATATAAATTAACCAGATCAATTGAAAATATGCTATTAATAAATATCCTTTAGGAACAACTTTGAGCTAATCATGCATATGGCAAAATCCTCTACTGAAATATTTTTGCCTGTTTTTAGTACAGGATAGAAGAGAGTCTCAGCAAGCTTTTGTCTGATTCCTGTGTGTAGCTGAACAAAAGATCATCCTGAGTATTATCTATAGTCTGTTTCCATTTTCATATTAATCATATTATTCCAGAATCACACTCTATATTCACTTGCCAGTTGCCACTGGTGGAAGACAATCTTTATTATGTAAAAAAGTGACATCAGAATATTGTTTTTGAAGTGTAATGAAATGATTTAATAACAATATATCTTCATATTTCCTAAATGATTTTAAATCCTTAATGCACTGCAGGAGCCTGCCTCAGTAGCATAATGAAATGGGACAGTTCAGATTGCAACCTGCTGTGTGAGGTTCTCCCCCATGTACAGAGCAGCATGACAGCTCTGTCTCTTTTCCTTTTCATCTTTCTTTTCCTCTCCAAGTGCCGGGTAATATCCCTGGACTGAAGGATGTTACTCAGTATCTCACACATCCAGCTGGCGATTAATTTACACAGAGTAAAGATGAGGTACTTTTTAGAGCTAAATGAACTGCTACAGTTTGATCATGAAAGTTGCCAAAAGAGTCAATATATATCTCTGCTGACTATTGGGCATTAGTACAAATGTTAGCCATTTACTCTTTATTACCAGCAAATTGGCTTCTACATGCGCGCACGCACACACGCGCGCACACACCACACACACACACACACACACACACACACACACACGCACAGAGCATATAGATATAAACATATAGCTGGGTATATAGATAAACATATTTAAAGTAAAGAGAGAAAAAGAGGCATATGAACACACATGCGTATGTGTATACTGCTGAGATGATGATTCTATATTGTCTAAGACTACAGGCAGCTGGAAGTGAAAAATGTTAAAAACAAACAGCAGGAAATAACTTCATGAGAATTTTGGCAACTCTGCTTACTATTCAGAACCTTTAAGTCGATCTTCTTAAATTCAAATGACCTTCTAAAACTCATTGTATTACAGTTATTTGTCTTTGCATCGTTTGGGTTTAATCCTGTGGGTTTCTTTCAGCTGTGGGGTGTCTTGGACAAAGCAAACGTGGTATCTTAAACAGAAGCAAATATGCTGCTACTGCTGCATCGTCCTAGAAAGAGAGTCTGCCGATGAATAGTGGGCATGAAGGGAAAAAGCAACAACAGTTGTGGCTGGAAAGGAGTTTGGAGGGAGGGAAGAGGGATAATGCTAGCCGCCTGTGTCCATTTGCGAAATTGTCCCACTGTAACTTTGCCTTTAGGGAAAACACCATTTGAAGGTACTGGAAAAGTAACAGCATTATACTCTAGGTGTTGTTTTGCTGTGGTGATCTGGAGCACTAGTCCTAGGTTAAGTCTTGAGCTAAGATCTATTAGATTTTGCATAAACTCAAAGGAGATGGAAAATTTGATTTCCAAATTGTAAGGCAATCTTGACTACAATCTTGACTATTCAAAGTGAAAATCATTTTGTTTAACTTTAGAAACTAAAGTACCAATTTCTGCTTCTCCAAATGAGCACTTCTAGGCATTTCTCAGACCTATTTTAGATGTCTACTTAAGGATAAGATAAATTGCACCCTAGAAGTACCAATTTCTCTTCATTGATATGGAGGGAGCCTGAGGTGACTGTAGATGGATGAATTCTGCTCTCTGTTCCTAGAACACTACTGCAGCTGAATTAATATATCCGGTGGCACTCTTCACATCAGAGATGTGTTACTGTGGGTATTAATAATGTAGGTGGTCCTACTCTAGGAAGATGAGGATGTGCCTTTGTAATGGGACTGGTTTCTTTACCTGAAAATGGGCTATATTAAATGATATCTTATTTTTTATTTAATCATAGCAATGTAATATGTAATTTTTCTCTGTCTGCATTATATGAATAGTTCTTTTTCCAGCCTTTGAATTGACCTAATGCAACACACAAGTTCCTGATTTGGTAATGCAGTCAATACAGAGGAAAGCATCTGACAGTCACAAACTCACCTGGAAGCTAGTGACAAGCAAAACAGCACAACCTCTAACTCCATCACCATCTTTAACACTGGATTTCAGCTCTTCCAGGGTTGCATTTTTGCAAATACTGTTTAAACAGTGACAAATACAACTTTACTGTTAGGTTGGTGAAAAAAAAAAAAAAAAAAGATTGATTCCAAATCATTTGGCTTTCTTGCCAGCTGAATTTCCTGTGAAGCTGATCTGAAGAGTGTAAACCCAGTCTCTGCACAGATTTCAAAAACCTTAACTCAGCCCCATGATAGTAACCCTAGATAATCATAGATATTCCCTCAGGTACTCATTGTTAGTCTCTTATATGTGCTTCCTACTCTAGGACTATCTATGTGAGAGCTGCAAATAAAGAGATTTCTTTTTGTAAACTTCTACAGTCCTGCAGACCAGTAGAAAGCTGTGTGACTCCTTTATCTATAAGTACCTATGTTTAAGGGTGATACTTTGTTGAACGTTCATCGCTGTTAGACACAGATCGGAAGGAATTGTCCCATTTTGCTTCATTTCAGAATTTTTGGTATTTCCTAATCTTCATTTTCTTTCTAATTCCTGTTATACCTGGACTATGGAAACAAGAAGAAATCCCCCCCACCCCCAATATCATCCCTCTGCTATCCCAAGATAGCTAAATTAAAGTCCAACTAATAAAAAGCTTAAGCCTGATTATAACATAGACATTTATAACAATAACAACAGTAAAGATAAGCTGTCCCTAAACCGTCATCTGAAATCTTGATTTCTTCCTTCATACATATTTGCAAAGATGAACAGGAAGTATGCTTATTAACAGCTTCCTCCTCCTATACAGCATGATCCAGATAACTTCTTTTGGGTCTGAGGGCTAACAAAAGGCAAAATGCCTACATTTGCAATGTCGTGCAGGCCGTTTGCATAGGCACCAGGAGCTGGATTCATTCTAATTACCTAGGCAGCAGACTCAGACGCCTAACTGGCAAAGATGGGCATAATATACTTTCTCTGTATACTCAATGTCAAGAAATAAAAACCTGCCAAAGGTATTTTGAGAACTCAGCTACTCTTACTGCTGGTTTGCTCCTACCATATTAGGGGAGGTGACCGGGCCCTTCAGGTGGGTGCCTGCAGTTATGTGGAATAAACCCAGGCCAGTGTTTTGAAGCCAAGAAAATAAAATCAAAACATTCAAGCTGGTGACATTAGCCTGTTAATGCTGCTGCCTGTAACAGCAGAAGTGAGCTGCGTGGATGGTGCAGTGGCTGACGTTGCGGACTCTGCAGGTAAGGGGGTTTGTCAGAGGAGGCAGCATGAGCACGCAGCTGGCGATTTACTAGCGCGTACGAAGCAATTCTCTGCTCAGGCCCAGCGTGCTCAGGCAGCATAGGATAAGGAAACAATTGGTATGTTCCCACCTGCTTACATTCGAGTTATCTGCTAACTGCTGACATGAACCTGGTATCTTCCTACTGAGACACCAAGATAAATTCAGAGGAAATGGAGCCATACGGGGGGGAAAAAAGCTACGCTGTGCTAAATTGGCTGATTCCTCTAGGCTCTGACCAACAATTTGAGGTCAGCGTAAGCAGAAAAGACAAAAGAGAGTCCCTCAGGGTTTACTCACAAGCTAAAAGAGAAAATTTGCTCAGCTGCTTATCACCTGGGTTTGACCTCTCAAGCAATATATTTTTACAATAGGAAAGCACCGAAGGATTTGGCAGTGAATGAAAGGGGAATTCATCCTCCCAGCATTTTGTTAGTGACACTCAGTGGCCCTGTTTCTGACTTGCATTTCCTTTAGAGTTAGATCCTCAGGCTCTCTGGGCTTTTTCCCGCCCTGCGTTACCCCCGCGAGCAGGCAGTGTCGAGTACTGTGTATATTTGTAAGGTATAACCAGGGCCAGGTTGTACCTATGTTTTTTCATAATTCCTTCCAAATAAACACATCAAAAGACTTTTTTCTTTAGCATATCTGTTGTCGTTGACAAGATTGATCTTATAAAATGTCACACATCCTCCTCTCCCATAGATACCGCCACTGAAGCAGGTGCTTGGCATCTCTCAGGATCAAACCCTAAAATGCTGGTTGCCATGGTGACTGAATGTGAAAGAACAATAAAGAGCTGTTTACCAGGGAAAGTTATCAGCAGGGCTCGACATAGCACCACAAAACTGTAATTAGGGTTGTGCCGAAACACAGCTTTATTTCTGCAAGTAAAACTAGGCGACATCCTTTGCCTTTGATTTCTTCCTGATATTATCCCTTGTGTATCCCTTGCATCGCCTGTGTAAGATCCCACCCAAACTCTAAGTAGATTAGAGCAGAGCATGCAAAAAATATCGTTTTAAAAAATCCCTGAAAAACAAAGCTGCCAGACTGCATTCAAATGACCTTGTATGAAAAATGAAGCTTTGAGATCAAAGTACTTTCAAGTGTCCTACACATAGCGTTTGATATAATCCATACCAATCTGGAGAAAAGATCAAAATAGCTTAGCTATTTTGGGATGCAAGGATTCTCATTATATTTGATTGAAAGAGCAATACCCCAAACAACACAGAGTCCCTTTTATTTTTTTATATTACATTTTGCTTATTTTGTTCTTCTCGGGATTCTGCTTTCCTACATTATCAGTAGTAGTGCTATCACAGCTAATAAGTTAAAACAGTTTTTGTTAGTAGTAGTGACCAACATTAGCTTGGCAGCTATGTCTTGAATGAATTCAAAGGTGCATTGTGGAAAGCATTCCGCAAATGCCTGTGAAGGGAAGGTGTTTATACTGAAGCACTTTCACTGTAATTAAACAAAGCAGATGATGTGGGAAGGAAAACAAAAGCACAGAGAGGTGAAGCATCTTTCCCCCAGCTGATCAGTGGCAGATCTCATACAGTGATTCCCAAATTATTAGGGCTGGGAACCACTGTCGGTTATCAGCGTTGCTCACATATCACTATGCACTTCTAGCATTCAGCTGAAACACCGTGTATGTGATATGTATGGGTCTGCAGATTAGCAGTGATATCCTGGATCATTACTGGCCCCGAGGCAGCAGTCTGAGGACCTCTACGTCAGACATACATCTACACCCCTATTTCTTGCACCAAAAGAAAGTTTCACTATTCTCTCAGAGTGCTTAGGAGGGTAGCTGCACATTTTGGCATCTCAGTAGCTGAGATACTGGAAAGTTTTATGTAATCATGAGCTTTGTTCATGTGCTGGTAATATCACAAGAAGAGTAAAGGTAAAATACTACTTTATTAAGAATGGCATCTACACAGATGCCGCAGCATCCATCCCCATTGTACTCCCGCAAAGCATTTTTGTGAGGCCTCTGTTGGCTTTTTGTCTGCAGATGGTGTTGCTTCTTCAGTCTTCTGTGCAGGTAATTTACCATGTGATTCCCATGGGCCAGACAGAAGTGAGGAATTTGCAGCACTGTTTCTGCTAATGCACTGCTTAAATCAGTTAAAATTCAAGACACTCAAATTGCTATTTTTAGATTTTGGTAGCAATGGGTGTCCAATGTGTGTTTCACCTGAGAATAATTCTACTGAGTGTGTGAAACAAACATCTCTCTTGCATATTCTGAAGCCTTCTTTTGTGTATGTAGAAGAGCTGAATCAGCTGTGCTTCCAGGCAGCCTCCCCTCAGCATGAGATAGGGAACAATTTGCTAAAGGAGGAAAAATTATTTCTTTGGAAAATTCAAATCTTGCACTGATTTCTCTTCCATCTCAATGCAAATCCATTGCCTTTGCTTTGGTGTGTTACAGCTGTATGACACAGAGGAAGATCAAACATGTTGAGGTAGTATAGCCCGAACTACAATCCAGGTCTGGAAGAGAGCTAGTGGGTGGGGAGAACACAAGCCAGGGCTGATCTCTGTATAAACTGCAGCTGCTGTCAGTATCAAGAACACTGAAATTTGTACTAATGGTCTCCACTAATTAGCTGCTACATGAAGTAAAATATCTGGTGTGCCCCAGGTAACTGTTGTTGTTGTGAGAAACTAGGAAAGATAATGATATCTGTTTCCTGCAATCATTTCTAGTGTTCTCTTATCTCCATCACTCACCTTTCATAATCAGCAGGAAATCTCCCAAGATGCATTCCTAACTTAAGGGGCCTCAGGGCCTTACTGCCTCTCTGGAGACAAAGAGAGAGCAGCCCTCCAGAAGCACGGGTGGACACAGTTGCTGCTTATTTTCTATCACATTTTGAAAGACTTCAGAAATAGTGTGGGAGGGAAGAAAACAGCTGCAAATCTGTCCTCTGTAAAGTGCTACTATCCTCTGAAAAATTATTTTTGCCACTGTGGACCTTTTTTTTGGACATGGTACAAAAAACATTTCATGCTTAATGTTCCTATTGCAGTGAAAGCAGCAGTAAAGAACCCAACATGTCAATCCGTGGGTTTGGGGCTGCTGTATTTTCACTGCTTCCTACAGAACTGACATACATACACACATACTGCCTTAACGTAACATAGATATTCAGACATGGCTAATGTTCATCAAGCTGAAGTCCTGTGATGTTGGACTATGGTGAGCCCGAAATAATACTGAACACCTTGTGGTAGCCCTCTTGTAATGAGTTTCACCCATAATGAAGATGATTTCTTATGTCACTTAGCAACACAGCATCTAAAATGAACTTCATAGAAGAAAGGAAGTTGTTTTCTCATTAGTTGACATTAGACTCCAGGGTTTGGACATAAGTAACTGTTAGCTATCAGAGACATACAAAAATAATATCAAAGTGAAATGAGTTTGGCCAAAAAAAAAAAGCATATTTTCCTTAAGAATAAAACCAAATATTAAAAGTAGGAGGCATCTCAAATGGCTTTAGCTGTTTGAAGGTAGGTTACTGATGGAAAAAGAAATGTTCAGGTTCCCTCTACAATCAATGGGAGTTAACAGGCACCGCAGATGGTTCACCACATCAATTTTAAAGATCCCTTCACACAGAAACATTTCTCTTCCTCTAGTAATTATAAAGTGAGCCTACATGACTAGCTCCAGTTAGAGGCCTAATTTGGGGGTGAGATGAATCCTACCTTATAAAAGAGATAAAGCAATGCTCATGAAGTAAATGTGGCAGGTATATTATGCAGTAAATAGAAAGTACAAACCAATGAAAGCCTACCAACTTCACAGGACAGATGAAGTATAAAGTCTCATTATGAATCCTTCTCCAATACGTACATATATTAACCTTCCTACAATACATTTTTTTCTAAAAAGTTGCATTTACTTCATAGGGTCATGAGTTTCATGAAGACACATCAGACTAAGAACTCAGTAAGTTCCATTAAACTGGTTTTGTAGCTGAGCCACATTTTATTTGGATCCCTGCCAGTGTCACTCCATCCATTTACCCTCCTGCTGTCCCTGTGAAGTCAGGCTATGAAAAGAGTTAAGAGGGACGGATGGCATTTAAGTTCAGTGGTACCAGAAGTAGGGTACTTCATGCACCTACTAAGATTTTGGGATTTTACTTATATGTCCATTTCTGATTACTCTTTAAAAACAGTCTTTACTTATGACAATGAAAGAACACCATTTCTGAAACAGCAGCCAAACCAGAAAAATAACACAGAAAGAAGTGAAAGGTTACAAATATGTGTTGCAGCATGTTGAGTGTCAGCTTGTAAAACAGAAGCTATTTCTTCCTGGGGAAAACAATCCAAAATACAGATATTCTATGGCATATGGAAGTCTGTGAAAGTAAGGGTAATACTGATGGACTAAGGCTGGTAGAAGACAGGAAATTAAACATAAGTTTACAATACATCCTCAAAAGACAGCAGCCTGGGGAAACACGTTCTTACCTCAGAAAGTCTAGCTTTGGTAAGACTTTTCCTGAAATATTGTTTTTAGTTATTGACACAGAGTTGCCAAATTAAAGCAGGAAAAGGGCATAGAAATGAACATGACAGAGGAGAAACTATCAGAAAAAGATAAAAGACAGTATATAGCTTTCTCCAGCTAGGCATCAACTGTGAAGCTGTAGCCACACTGAAAATTTGTTGCAGAACCCCTTGTCTGCCTGGATGGAGCATCAGCCCAGGTATAGGGGAGCTGATGCAAAGGGTCTGTTAATATTTGTCAGAAATACAACATAGGATGGGGTAAAGAGAATGGAGCCGCAACAAGGATAGTGTGCCACAAGAGAATTCAGAGGAGATCTGAGTTTACTCTTCAGATTCACCCAGACTCTCTGTATGATATTTACCAGAATCACTGAATTTCTCTCAGCTTCTACTCTCTAAATACCTATGCTGTTGTTGTTCTGCTTGTTGAGATTATGAGGTCTCCAGATCATGATCAGTCACCACGTACAATATTTTGTATAGTGAGACGTGGTCTACCTCACTGCTATAACCACTATTACTAAATATTCACTTTACCCAAGACATGAAGGAATGTAGAACAGAGAACTTGAATGTGTTCTTGTGGTCCAAAGGAATGCTGGAGGACTTGTTACCATTGTTTAAAACTAGTCTTGACAAAATACTGTGTAATTTGCTGTTAAGAGCACCCTGGGAATAGAAGGGGAGTCATACTAAGATATTTCCATAACTGGTCCTTGTGATGTGACGCCTAAATGTATGTGTCTTTCACTCTCTTTAAATATAGACTCGCAAATGCACTTACACTAATGTGGATGATGGAACACTAGCAATCACTCTATAGTTTTTTTAAAGCAGCTCAGAATTAGATTTTCTTAATAGGATGGAAATAACTGCTAATCTATTTGCAAACCATTTTTTTTTTAACTATGAAAAGAAATCCATAAATCATTGCTCAGATTGTCATTTTTTTCTGACTTCTACTTATTATCAAATATTATTTAAACTGAAGGCTGCTAGGTAGAAAGCCAATTGTAACTGGTAAGCTACTAAGGAGAATTGGTAAAAGCTCCTTTCAGAGTCCTGGCTAAATCTTGCATGCTTTCCTGTCAATGGTTCTCTTATGGATATCTAGGTGGAATTGCCTTGCAAGGATTTAGCCCTCAATCAACTATAAAGTTAGAATGAAACTTTTGAGCTTCTTTGTTTGTTGTCTTTCCACTTCTTTCAAGATAAGACAGAGCTAAACTGAAAACCATTTTCTTCCAACACGTGTGGCTGACCTCCATGCATATACACACATAAAAACAAAAAGACCCCCCACCTCTCCAAAAAAATCCTTACTGTAGTACTAATTCCAGCTTTAATCTGGCCTACATTATTCTTCTGAGCATTCAAACTTTTACAATAATGCCATTTATAGAGTAAGCAGTTTTATTGTCGCACTAAGCACACTATGCTGTATGGCCTGTACAGTTTGGGTGAGCCTGGAAACAGCAGTCGAAGAAAACACTAGATTATTAGGTTTTACTCCACAGCTCAACAAATAGCTTCTACTTTTGTAGCTATGCTACCTGTCTTTCTCTGTCAGCTGTCAATGGCTTGCTTCTTTTTAACGAATGCTGGGGCCTCCAAAGTTCCCCCAGGCACACATACATCAAGAAAAATGCTGAGATTTGTCAATTCCCCTAACATCCATTTAGGATTATTGTCAACATTTATAAATCTATAAGCAAAACATTCCCTTGAGACTAATTCTCTTTGACGGTTTGTTGAGGTAGGTCTCCCAGCAGGGAAAATCTTGTTGGTGTATACTATGGATGTGCTGCCTTTAATGCCTTCTTTTTATCAGTGATCTTGGAGTCTTTTGATTGCTTCTAGGATAGAGTTTATCATTTTTATATATATTTTAAAAGCTTGATTTTGTAATGGTATCTGTGTAATTTGATAGAAGTGCTCTTTTGGGTTTGAACTTGGGATGGGAATAAAGTACAGAGAGGTGATATCTTAGGCAGAGTAATAAATAAACCTCTCCATAAAAATAACACAGATCTAATTCTTTTTTTCATTAAGGCTACTACACAAATGTTTAGTCAGAAAATGAGTTAGCTAGTAGCTGAGAAATTGTTCTAGTTTAAGTACCCTCAAGAATTTGCCACTTCTTCATGTCTAAAACAGGGAACACAGGTGAGGGAAGGAGGCACACAATGAAGAGCTGATGTCAGGCCACCAAGTGTGGTGGGCCATGTTAATATCTTACTCTGATATCACGAAATCAACTTGATATAAAGGATCTAGAATGTAAATAGGAATTATTCCCAAAGACATCCATCTCCACTTTTTAAATTGTTCAGACATATACAGTCCAGACATATACAGTTTCCAGAAGGCTGGAGACTGGTCACTTCTCGTAGAAGGAGAAAGGCTCTTGCTCCCCTTCAAGACTTGCCTCTGAGGAACAGGTTTAGCACCCTCCAGGCTGAGGAGAAGCTGGGTATGGCTTCAAGGGAGGCAATTGGCCTGGCAGACCCGTGCCACGTGGGAACACCTGGAAGAAGCAGTGAGTAATTGTTGTGGGTGACTCCCTGCTGCAGGGGACAGAGGCACCTATCTGCCGACCTGACCTCTTGTCCAGAGAGGTTTTGTGCCTGCCAGGGGCTCGAATAAGAGATGTCGTGGAAAGACTGCCAAGGCTTGTCCATGCATTGGACTATCAGACCCTCTGCTGATCTTCCATGTGGGCACTAATGACACCAAGGGCAAATTGGAAACCATCAAATGGGACTTCAGAGCTTTGGGAATGGTGGTCAAGGGTCTGGGAGCCCAGGTTGTTTTCTCCTCAATCTTGCCTGTGAGGGGAAAGGATGGGAGGAGGAGTAGACGAGTTTTCCAAGTGAACAACTGGCTGTGCCACTGGTGTTGGCAGCAGGGCTTTGGTTTCTATGACCATGGAACGCTGTTTGAAGATCAACAGCTGATGGGGAGCGATGGGATCCACCTTACCAAGTGGGGCACGCGCGTCTTTGCCAAGAGATTGGCCAGCCTGATAAGGAGGGCTTTAAGCTAGGCAAGATGGGGGAAGGGGAGTGGTATAGCGGCAGGGGAGTCAGTAAAACACCGCTCAAGTCAGGAGGCCTCCAGCGGGTGCATGCAGCCAGGGGAGACAGCATGGAACATGGCTATGGAGGATCCTCTTGCACCTCTCCTGGGAAGCCTGCGTGCTTGACTGGCTCTCTGAAATGCCTGTATACCAATGCGTGCAGCATGGGGAATAAGCAGGAAGAGTTAGAGGTCTGTGTGCGGTCGCAGGGCCATGATCTCATTGCGGTTACAGAGACATGGTGGGATAGTTCACATGACTGGGATGCTGTCATGGATGGCTATGTGCTTTTTAGGAAAGACAGGCCAGGAAGGCAAGGTGGTGGAGTTGCTCTTTATGTGAGGGAGCAACTGGAATGTGTAGAGCTCTGCCTCGGGGTGGATGAAGAGCAAGGTGAGAGCCTATGGGTAAGGATTAAAGGGCAGGGTAACATGGTGACACTGTTGTGGGGGTTTACTACAGGCCACCTGATCAGGAAGAGGAAGTCGATGAGGCCTTCTACAGACAGCTGGAAGTAGCCTCACGATCACAGGCCCTGGTTCTCATGGGAGACTTCAACCACCCTGACATCTGCTGGGAGGAGAGCACAGCTAGGCACACAGAGTCGAGGAGGTTCCTGCAGAGCATTGAGGATAACTTCTTGACCCAGGTGGTGGAGACGCCAACAAGGAGAGGTGTGCTGCTGGACCTTGTACTAACAAACAACGAAGGTCTGGTTGGAGATGTGAAGGTTGGGGGCAGCCTTGGCTGCAGTGACCATGAGATGGTGGAGTTCAGGATCCTAGGAGGAGGGAGCAGGGCAATGAGTAGGATCGCAACGCTGGACTTGAGGAGAGCTAACTTTGGCCTCTTCAGGGACCTACTTAGGGGAATCTCATGGGGTAGGGCCCTAGAAGGAGAGGGGGGTCCAGCAGAGCTGGTTAATATTCAAGCATCACTTCCTCCAGGCTCAAGATGGGTGCATCCCTCTGAGTAAGGAGTCGAACAAAGTGGGCAGGAGACCTGCATGGATGAGCAAGGAACTGCTGGCAAAACTCCAACAGAAGAAGGAAGTCTACAGAATGTGGCAAAGGGGCCAGGCCACTTGGGAGGAATACAGGGACGTTGTCAGAGTGTGCAGGGATGCGACAAGGAAGGCTAAGGCACACTTGGAATTAAATGTGGCAAGGGATGTCAGGGACAGCAAGGAGGGCTTCTTCCAATACATCAAGAGCAAAAGGAAGACTAGGGAAAATGTGGATCCACTGCTGAATGAGCCAGACGCCCTGGTAACAAAGGATACAGAGAAGGCAGAGTTATTGAATGCTGCCTTTGCTTCCGTCTTCACTGCTAAGGCCAGTCCTCAGGAATTCCAGACCCTGGGGACAAGAGAGGAAGGCTGGAGAAAGGAAGACTCTCCCTTGGTCGAGGAGCATCAGGTTAGAGATCTTTTGTCCAAACTTGACATCCACAAATCCATGGGCCCCGATGGGATGGACCCACGAGTGCTGAGGGAGCTGGCAGATGTTATTGCTAGGCCACTCTCCATCCTCTTGGAAAGGTCCTGGAGATCAGGAGAGGTGCCTGAGGACTGGAAGAAAGCCAATGTCACTCCAGTCTTCGAAAAAGGCAAAAAGGAGGAGCCAGGGAACTGCAGGCCTGTCAGCCTCACCTCCATCCCTGGAAAGGTGATGAAACAGCTCCTCCTGGAGGTCCTCACTAAGCACGTGGAGGACAAGAAGGTGACCAGGAGTAGTCAGCATGGCTTCACCAGAGAGAAATCATGCTTGACCAGTCTGATAGCCTTCTCTAATGGAATGACTGGCTGGGCAGATGAGGGCAGAGCAGTGGATACCTGGACTTCAGCAAGGCTTTTGACACTGTCTCCCATCACATCCTCCTAGGTAAGCTCAGGAAGTGTGGGCTAGACGAGTGGACAGTGAGGTGGACTGAGAACTGGCTGGATGGCCGAGCGCAGAGGGTTGTGGTGAATGGCGCAGAGTCAAGTTGGAGGCCTGTAGCTAGTGATGTCCCCCAGGGGTCAGTCCTGGATCCAGTCTTGTTCAATGTAATCATCAGTGACCTGGAGGAAGGGACAGAGTGCACCCTCAGCAAGTTTGCTGATGAGACTAAACTGGGGGCAGTGGCTGACACACCAGAAGACTGTGCTGCCCTTCCGAGGGACCTGGACAGGCTGGAGAGCTGGGCGGAGAGGAACCTCGTGAAGTTCAGCCAAGGCAAGTGCAGGGTCCTGCACCTGGGGAGGAAGAACCCCAGGCACCAGGACATGTTTAGGGCTGACCTGCTGGAGAGGAGCTTTATGGAAAAGGACTTGGGAGTCCTGGTGGACGACAGGTTAAGCATGAGCCAGCAGTGTGCCCTTGGGGTATCCTGGGCTGCATTAGGCAGAGTGTTGCCAGCAGGTGGAAGGAGGTGATCCTGCCCCTCTCCTCAGCCCTGGGGAGGCCTCACCTGGAGTACTGTGTCCAGTGCCGGGCTCCCCACTACAAGAGAGACATGGCCCTACTGGAGGGAGTCCAGCAGAGGACTCCAAAGATGAAGAGGGGACGGGAGCATCTCTCCTCTGCAGAAAGGCTGCGAGAGCTGGGCCTGTTGAGCCTGGAGAAGAGAAGATTGAGGGGGGATCTCATCAATGTGTACAAGTATCTGAAAGGAGGGTGTCGAGAGGATGGGGCCAGTCTCTTCTCCGTGGTGCCCAGCGACAGGACAAGAGGCAACGGGCAGAAACTGAACCACAGGCAGTTCCAGCTGAACCTGAGGAAAAACTTCTTGACTGTGAGGGTGACAGAGCACCGGCACAGGTAGCCCAGAGAGGTAGTGGAGTCTCCTTCCCTGGAGACATTCAAAACTCATCTGGATGCGGTCCTGGGCAAAGTGCTCTAGAGGACCCTGCTTGAGCAGGGCGGTTGGACTAGACGATCATCAGAGGTCCTTTCTAACTTTGGTCATTCTGTGATTCTGTGATTCTGTGATACCAGTTTACTAGGTTTACTAGGACAGTCTCATGGCATTTTAGTCAATGAACCAACAAGTCTATTATTTTTTAGAAAGTACGTGTAAGATCTATGCACATGAGAGTCAGCAGTGGGAACCTGATTCAGACGTTTTGCAGCCTCTCTGCACATCCTTATCAGTGCCAAGTGGATACTCGTTGAAAGGTAGGTAGAGATTCCCAGGGTGTAGAAGAGTGCTCAGCAGCATGTTTCAGAAGAATTTAAGTTTATAATACTTCAGATCATAGGTGCACTTCGCTCGGTACTCTGCCCACTATAGCAGGAAGTGTTAAGACCTGTCATCTGCATATGCTCCCAGCTTCCACAAGCTGAGGTGCATGGACTTCCTAAGACAGAAATCTGTGGTTGTGACAGCTCATTTCTTGCATGAAGAACTGTCCAGCTCAGTTTTTAAAGCCCTGTAAATTATTAGCTGTGTTTAATTTCACATTGTATGAAGTACCATTCTGTGAAACACCACTATGTAAACTTGCCATCTACCCATTTCATTGGATGCTACATACTTGTTGGGGAGTCACAACAGACAAATATTTTTGTTTCTAAGAAGTCTTATGACTGGCAAAAGGAGAATAGTGAACTGTTCATAGATTGGGAAGAAAATGAAAAAGAAACAAAAAACCCCTACAAACGTGAAAAGAACTTGAACATTTGGGATTTTAGCTGAATCTGAATGCTTGTTATTGGGAGAAGCAAGCCCCACACATACAAAATTAATACATGTTTTTGAAAGTTTAATGACTTGTCCAAGAGAAAGAACAAAGTTCCAGTACTCAGTCCAGTCAGTGCTGTAGATAGTGGGTAGTATTTATTTCTCCTGCTATTAAGATATGCACTCTTTGGAACTCCGGTTTTGAAGTAGTTGTCCCATGCACCTGTTACTCTCATGTCTGTCCAGGCTGGTCTTCAAACATTCAGTCATGGATGTTCAGGCTTTCTGAAAATCAGTGAATGAAAGAAAAGGACAGAGTTATGTGCAATCAGCAAAACTTGCTTAAGAGTACAACATTTTCCCACAGATAGAACTGAACTCAGTATGCAATTTCCAGCATATAAAGTATGCAATTTGACTTCAGGTTTTCTTACCAACAGTTGTAGGTGAACTTAACAGCAAATATGGGAAATGCCTGGTTACTAGAGATAAGGATGCCACCAAACCCAGTGTTGTAAGAAGAATTTAATGAGAACTCATATTTGATTGCAAGGCAGCAGCATTTGAGTTGAATCCCTCTGCCTCATCCATCTAATTAAAATTTGTGCTAAAGGCAAATGACTAACAGTGGCTTGAAAGTCCAGCACCTCGGTGAAGAAAGTTGGGCTACAGAAGAGAAAATTGCAATATTTAGATTTGGCATTAACAGTTTATACTTTGAGCTGGAGTATACTGCCATCTCCTTAGGGAAGTTCTCAGCAGTACTCTAGCAAAGTGTTCGGGCAGCTTGTTTGTGTCTCTGCATCAGAGAGAAGGGGGAATTGGAGCAGAAAGTGAGGGAGAGAGACTTCAGAGCATAGAGAGAAAAGCGGAGCCTTACAGAGAAGGAAGAGCAAAGAGAAAGGCACGAAGGAAAATGACCCATGAAAGGTTAGAACTCACAAAGAAAGGGATCGTGTGTATGGCAGTCAGGGGAGCAGAAAGTCCTCCTGGGTTGACTAAGCAGAGCCAGTTAAAAGGCATTCAGTCATACCAGTGATTATTAGTCCTTTGAAACCTATTAATCCTATTATGAGGCTGTGGAGCAATTTTAAGATTCAAACAGACAAGCACCTGTATTTAATGTTTGGCAATATATTTCTTTTTGTCTTCTCTTGTTTCTGTCTTTATTCCTTTCCATTTTCTATTCTTTTTCTTTCTCCTTTCCACTTTTCCCTTTCTGTTTTCTCATTTTAGCTCCTCTATTTCTTCCTACATTTTATTCAATCTCCCCCTAGAGATTAAAAGGGAAAAGCTGTGTTTATACTCTTTGTCCTTTACAGCAGGCATTCCTTACATTAGGTTGGGGAAGCAAAAGAAAGCTCCTGGAATCTTTCAAGCGAAACAGAGTATTATTGCCTACACAGTATAATAGTTCATAAAAGGAGTTTAGAAAGGATACAGTAAACACTAGTGTAAGCAGCAGAGTTTGGCCTAGGCCAACAAGCTCTGCCAGGCAATTGAATGCTCATCAAGAGAAATGGTAATGCAGCCAAACAGCTGCATGTTGCTCAGAGAAGCTGTAGAAACACATGGTCTTAAAAGGAAAAAGGATTTTTCTTTTCTTTAGGTTCACAGACATTGTGTCTTAAAGTTAAATTTTCAGTCTTGCCTTAACCAGATCTCTATTTTGCACCTGGAGAATTGTAGGGGTAACTATATTTTAGGTTCATCAGCCAAGTGAGTGCATAGTTTGTGGGAAGGAAGCCATTGTACAACAAGCTAGAGGAAGAATTTAAAGCACTCTAGTTAAATAGTTAATTTTAGGCACTTCCATTCAGCCTGTAATGAGCTATTATGGTTAGGGTTATCCTGACTATGGATTTAGAGGGTGCAGAGCCCAGGGATTTCTCCATCAGGGCATAAGTTGCAGTGGACACGCTCCCAGGTTACACAGTGCAGCTGCAGCACTATAAGCGCACAGCGCTTTCATCTCTAGGGCAAACGAGCAAGCCCTGGCTCAGTTTGTGTCCCCTTCAGAAGTATATAAACAGGAGGCAACACAGAAGATATATCCTGGACTGTTCCTCTTTTATTTTCCTTTCAGTCTTTTCCCATTTCCACTGCCACAGAGACAGTCCTTAGATAGTGATGATCCCCATGTTCATGTTGAACCTGCAATTATCTGGTTAACTGTAGCAAGGGGGACATTTGAGAAACACTTCCCATTCTCTAACTACTCCACCTACTGCCATCCAACGCAGAATAGTCTTTCCCTGGGCATCAGGAGCAGCCACTGTACCTCATCCATATTTGCTTCCATTCATCACAGCTATCCCTTCTAAGCCTCATTACGGCTCAGATTATTTGTACTGTAAAAACCCTAAAATAATGGAGACCAGTTTGGAGACCAAAGTCACAAGGCACACAGGAAATTGTTCTGGATCAATTTTATACCATATATATATATTTATAAACAGACAGCTGCTTGCATACCACCTTATAAATCAGAGCTGGTGTGGGAAAGATGTTCACAACAAAGAACTGGGGTGCTGTGAAGTACAAGAGACTTATTCATTGCGATGAAGAACTACTGATGAGCCAATTTACTGTAAGATCTCCTTGATCTAAACCGATTATTGAGAGAAGGTGTACCCAGCCCATTAGATGTAAAATGAAGCCATGGCAGGCTCAGGAACATTTCTCTCCCAATCTGCAAAAAATATGCAGCCGCAGGGTGAGAAAACTAACCAAGCAGCATTTGTGGAATTCACAAAGGGCAAAGTGCATTTCTCCATAGTATGCATATTTATTTTGATGTGGTTGTCTGTGGGCAACAGGGTATGAAATCAAACCACACAACTGACATTTACACTATGGCAACTTTACTACAGTCTGGCAAGGAAGAGAGACCTCAATGTGAATATACCAAATGTTGCTCATATCAGTGTCTCTTTTTATTACTAGGTGTAAATGAGAACAAGAGACAAGAAATTTTATTAGTATCCTTGCTATAACTATTAGATAATTAATTGTTTTCCCATTCACTTTTTCTGTAATGACAAAAGGACAAATCCTTCCTATAGGTTTACTGATGTAAATGTCCTCTATTTAATGTGGACTTTGCACATGCTGGAAGAATCTGATTTGAAATGTTTATGACACTTTCCCAATACAAATAAATGTCTATGAATGCATCATAGGGGTAAGGCTCTCTATAATGTCAGTTCATATGTGGTGTTCATCAATGTCAGAAGAGTTGAAAGTATATACAATAGATATGTGTGATTCAGACAAGTGAGTGCTACTAGCAAGATCTCATTAACCACATGTTCCATTTGCTTGCTATTAATTCATTAATCATTTTCTAGTATAAAAGATACGTTCTATAGAAAAATAATTCTTTCTATGTCACTTGTTCTCATGTATTCTACTTTTTAAGAAGATAGGTTTCAGGTTTCATTTGTTTACACACCTAAAAAACCCATTTTCCAACTCAATGAATGCTGGGTTTGCCATATAATGGGCTGTCTTCACTCTTCTGCATGTGTTAATCATGTTTTTCTGTTAATCATGCACTGAGAGAGAAGGCACATTTCTAATAGGATGGTTAACCATTGGAACTATCTAGTAGGTGATTCTGTTTCTTGAGTTCTTCAAATAAAGACTGAAAGCCTTGCTAAAATATGTGCTTTATTCCGATACAAGTTTCTAGTTTCTACAGTGATAACTAGAGGATACTAATCAACAAGATTATTTGATTGCCCCTTATGTCCTTAACATATATAGACATATGAGTTCAGGATTTCAACAGAGGAAAGAAAAGATTCCTGTTTCTCTGTCATAGCCTAAATTCTACATATAAGCCTGTGTCATAGTACTGGTGCCTTTTGTTGGGCATTTTACAAAGAAATATAATGTGTTAAGAAGAAATGTTCTGTTGTAGAACAGTACCAGTTTCAACAAAAATGAAAGGGGAGAAAACAGGGCCAGAGTGGAATTTCTGATTCAAATCAGAAATAATAAATACTCATTGAGAGCCAGTAGCTAACTGGTGGTAAATATATTTATAGAAAACAAGATAGTCCTTTATTATTTAATCAAAGGGTTTTTTAATGTTTCTTCATTGAAATTTGCCATAAGTGTTTCACTGGTATGTGCCAGTGTTTAAAAATTTACGGAATGAGAAGAACAAGAAACAGAGATTGTTCTCTGTTTCTCAGTACTCAGACAGGATATTGGCGATCTAGGTTAAAATATCTGCTCTAAATCAGATTATTGAACATCTTTGTCATTCTTTGAAAATTCTTTGTTTTCTCTCATTTCAAAAATAGAGGAAAAAAAAATAGAAGCTCAGTAAATGAAAACTATTTCCTGTCTGTCAGACAAATTTCATAGCAAAATCAAAATATTTTATTTCATAAGCCTATGAAGTTTTATTTCATGGGCGTGGGCATTGTGTAGCCACTGCTTTGTTTGTTTGTGTGTGTGTTTATAATAGAAGTATCTATTTAAAAAATTGTTTTACTCTACTTGCGGTATTTTACTTCCAAAGTACAAAGTAATTATCAACCTGAATGAGGTACACTTAGCCCATCATGTTGTTTCTGACCATGACCAATGCTTAATGCTTCAGAGAAAGATACAAGGAAATCAATGATGGTCAATTATGCAATCCCCTGCCCATAATACAAGACTTTTTTTCACCTAATTCTCATTAGTTAGTGGTTAGCATACGACCTGTAGCCTGCACTTTTATGTCCCTTATGTATTGTTTATCTTGTCTGAGGTATCTGTAATGTTCTGAAGAACCATTCAAGTGTTTAATCTTCTTAAAAATCCTATTAAGTTCTTGATCCTGATATCCTGTGGCAATGAGTTCCACAGGTAAATCATATTTCCTAAAAATGAAATAATTCCCTTTTATAAACCAAAAATATTCTGCCTTTCAGCCTTATACAGAAATATAAGCAGCAGATCTAGGTTTGATTTCCGACGTGCTACAACTTTGTTCCTCATTTAGAGTCTTAGACATTCACTGGGCCACAGGCACTGGCTCCCACTGTCTTTGCTGGGTGTTTTGAACAGCACAATCACTCTTGCTCTGTCTGGCCAAAGTGTACGTAGTAAAGAACAACTCAAAACTTCAGGGACAGGGAGCAATCTCCCTTGGTACCCGTATACTGTAAAGCGAGAGGGTGATGGGGAAGGCATATTTAAATCCCTGAGGTGGGGGAATGAATTGAGCTTAGGTTCTTCATTTTCTGAGAGGACCACTAGGTAGTACTGAGAACAGAAATCTGGAGGAAAGCGTAGTTATGAAGCTCGATGAATTATAGGCATGAGTCACTCTGCGAGATCCTCAAGGATACTTTCTGCGTAAACAGCTGTTATTTCAAGAGCAACTTGGAACCCAAAAGTCTTTAAGACTCAGGGCTTTTATTCATCAGCACTGCAATGGATACATTTATGGGAATGAGCATGACAACAGACTTTGAAGCACCTGGAGAAATTTAACAATAATAAATAAAGGTTGCATCAGGCCTTAGTACTGTGCTGATTGAACAGGCTCAGCGGGTGCATTATTAAAGTATATATGCAAATGCATAAAATAATGTTTAAATATGACTTGGGTTCCTACGTACTTCTGTGGATCAAGGTCCAGACGCAGGCATATATTAAGATTCATAATTCATATTTATACTCCTAGTATCCAAAAGGGGCTAAAGCCAAAATTTTTCTTGTTTTTCCCCTAATACTTATAATCCCCACTAGTAAAGTAGAAATATTAATACATATCTACCTCATCGAAATAGTATGGAGGTACAGTAATTCATATTTCCAATAAGTGACTCTCTCACAGAGCAGCAGACCATGGATTTTGAGTGCATTTTGAGTACACAGTATGACTAGTGGCATAATAATATCTGTTTTAGTAGTAATAATAAAGGCCATAACAGTATCTGTTTTCATGTTTATTTTTACATGTATAGTCATTAAGGATATACAAATGTCTTTATAGTGTCAGAAGCGGTAAGAGCAAAAAGCAATCTGAGAGTCTCCGATTTGGAAGTTTGTACAAGGTACGCTCACTCTCTTTCTGCTCAGACGCTGACAGGAAGGAGATCTGCTAAGGGGAACATTGTTTAAGATTTTGAAAGGTCAGCTGCTTCTCTCTTCACATGACTTTTTTTTTTTTTTTGTGGAGGTGTTTTGGGGTAAAAGAGGAAATGTCTAAATAATTAAACTGACCAGATACAAAGGGACAGTTTTCCAGGATTCAGATCCTGTTTAGGCACCTAAATAAGTTGCCTATTTTTTTTTTTAATTCTGCCATCCAGCAGGTCCCACTAAGATTAGTTTATTGGGAACAATGGGAGCTGCTGCATGCCGAGCTCTTTTCAGGACCTGGCCTTTGTGCCTGAGCAGTTTCAGCTCTCTTCTGATATGGTCAATTAATGGGTTCATTTCCCCCGGTATTTGTGTGGGCCTTTGACACATCAACGAAGGAGAAAGGAAACATTTCCTAAGAGGAATTACAGTAATCACTAGCAAAGTCTTCGGAACAGCAATACTACTTGACCCAGCTTTGAACATACTGTTCAAGTAAAACTAAAAATATTTGTGGAGATCTAGTCTCTTTTAGATAACCTTCCACAAGCTTCTAGGCTCCAAATCTGCACCGACTTCCCCATCGCTTGTTGAGTTACCAGGCCTGTCGGTAATAGATGTCTATAATACCAGCCCCTGCCTGTAACAGAGCCACTGCTTACATAGCGCAGACTTGTGTATCTTCCGCTGAGAAAAGCAAAGCTCTTTTGAGCTCTGCACTTAAGCTTCCCTAAAGGAGGGGCCGAGCCACCTTCAGTGGATTCCTGTTACAACAGGATTAGACAAAAAGCTACTACAAAAGATTCAGAATATAATGATACTCCTGATGCTTTTCTTTTTTTTTTTCTTTTTCCACTTTTGATGTCTTAAAAGCTGTCTTTGCATTATATGCTGCTGACTCCACTGCAGACTCTGGGGCATTAGAATAAGTGAACATGCAAGGAAAAGGAAAATCAATCTCTAGCCTCAGATAATGGAACTGCTGGGGCAGATGGTCACTAAACACCAGAGGTTTATAGGCTTCATTCTAGTGCTTGAGTAGTGGAGATGATTCCCAATGGAAAAGGAAGAGGAAACTCATAGGAAAAAAAAAAAAAAAAAAAAAGGAATGTTCTTCTCCTTATCAGGTTTATATTTACCTCACCTTTTAATATTTGATCGTAGCCTGTCCTGCATTTACAGCTTGGTACAAATTTGGGAAAGGCTCAGGTTTGTTTGTCTGAACTGCACACTCGGTCTCTGCCTCTTGTAGGTCTCAGATATCACAGCTCATATTGGAAAGTGTCAAATGCATGGCCAAAGTCCGTGATGATGAATTGCAATGTTGTGCAAGTTACACAGGAGAGCGCCATTGTGTGAGGTTTTCCTATAATTTACCAGGATATAGGCCTTGTTGGGCACATACAGCCTTTGAAAACAGATTTTTTTATACTTGCAGCTGACCCTTTTGAAGGGTTTCGCTGAGTTTTCGTTATCAACAGCAGTAATAAACATGAATATTCTTACATATTTAAGGGGGCAGGAAGAAGAGCAGAGCTTTGTGAGTATAATTCTGTATATTTTAAACGAATAAAATACATGTTTAGGAAATGACCAAATTAAAAAAATGATAACATAATTCCACCTCCCCATTTAACTAGCACATAATTTTCTCATGAATAAATTCTAATGCACAAATTCCTTTGGATTTCCAGTGTCTTTTTCTTTATTCAGAAACATGTATTAAAGAGTCTAAGATTTTGAACCTAATTCTTACATTGGGATCCTAAAAAATACTTAGTGATTTCCATAATAGCAGAATTAGCTCTTCAATGAACACCTTCGAAATATCTAGCTTATATGAATTCCCTGAAACTAATGAAATCTCAAGCTACACAATTTTTGTGCCCAAAATTTAAGGAGAAAAAAAGAAAAAGAGGGATAGAAATGGGAATAAGTTTTAAGGAAAGGTGGTGAAAAATGTATTCAGAGGACATCTTAATACAGACTTTTTAGCTTGTTGTTTTAAAGAAGTAGTATTTAGTGAACAGATAGTCTATCACTTCTATTCTTGTATGAGTGTCTTTCGCATTTCGGTAGATACTTTTCTCTGCATCATTTGCATCTATAATTCTGAAAGTTTACCCAGAAAAGGAGAGTCTTAGCCCTTAAGTACTGATATGCAAATTCATCCATATGAAATAATTTTAACATATATTATAAGTTCAAATTTTGTTTACATGTATTACTTTCAAATTTGCCCATAATTCTTGCATGTACTTTTATGTCTTCCTACTTCCTCCTCCTTCACCTTTCACCTTGTCTTTCATTTTTTATAATCACCACTACATGTATTTTTCATACAGCGTGGATGTGAAGTGGATTACAGGAGACTATGACAACAGCTGCATAAATGAACGACTAGATATGTTCTGTGGATAAAAGCAATGGAATGTGTTTCTCTGTTTTGCCATACTATGGGATGCATTAATGAGGACCTGAACAGTAGTTATAAAGCTATGCTAGTTTTTATTCTCAACTTTATGTGGGATTTCTGTGTATTTCTGTATATTAACAAAAATATTTGCTAAATTATTTTCCCATCTGCTATGTAATTCTCATTTATTTTAATACTCTACTTGGACACTCTAATTTTTGCAGACTTCTTTTTATTAAATCATCTTTTGTTTATGCATTGTTTGTTCTTTTTTAATTTTAATTTCTTTTAAAAATGATATTTTCCAATATGCAATAAGGAATTTACATACACCCTTTTCCTTACTGATATTTGCAGTTCATTGATACACATCTCTTGACAAGGCCTAGATAATTCATCCTGGAATTTTTAGAAGGCTTTTTTGGTTTTTGTATTTTGCCATTATGATTTTTGGCATCATTTTACACAGATCAGTGCAAATTGCTGCTCATGTACAGCTATAGGGAAGAAATCTCATAAGATGTCTGTATGGTTTCCCACATAGTCAATGGAGAAAGGAAGGATCCTCCAGGGAGGAATTCTCTTCCCCTCCTTCTCCTTCATCTCTGTTACTGCAAAACCAAGGGAGTGTAAAGAAAATAAATAGCAATGATCAAGAACACCCGCCCCCTCCCCCCAAAAAAAAATCTTTCTTACAGAAAACAATGAAAAGGGCAAGTATTTTAAAAGGACACAAATAGGACAGTTACATGATAAAACAAAGTAATCTGAAAATCAGAATGAACTGAAAACAAAGACTAGTCTAAATAAAATGAATAGGTACTTCTCTTATGTTTTCTGAAATAAGAACAAGAAGATATGAAAGACGGAAGGTTCAAAACAGAAACAACAAAATAGCCTTTCCACACAGCTTTGTGATTATAACGCTGCCTTATAAGTCTGCCAGGAGTTACCTTAATTAATAAAAACAGATATTTCCAAGGGATTATTGCATGTTCAGATCTTATACCTGTTAGAAGTCAAGGAAAGAAACTGTTGGAGCCCGTTTATTCTGTGTAAGCCCACTAAAGGGTTCTTCTGAAAAAGTTCTTTGGAAACAATAGTTTTAGTCCTGATGGAAAAAGGTGCACTGGTGTAACCAGCTGGGCTGCCACTTCTCCTGTGCTCCATTTCTAAATCAATACATATAAAGTTCATATATTTGTATTTGCTGAGATTTGTGTATTGACCCCAACATACAATGCCAATTGTATACTGGATTTCTCCTGTTTCTTTTTATGCAAGGCTTCTCAAATTCTGCTCCTTCATTTAGAAGTGCTGGGAAGGAAAGGAAACATCTGGAGCAAAGGCAGAGGTTGAAGAGGTTAACGACAGATGGAAAATACTGTAGTTACCTCCAATTCAGTAGCCACAAGGACTCTGCTAATTCTACATTCCTTTCCAGGGAAAACTCATGCACATGTTCACAGAACTATCAGCATCCAGTGTCAAAATGCCAGACCCCCTCGGCTTTCTTGTAGCAATCTGGTTGTTAAGTCTTTTGTGTGTATCTTTTACCACGCTAAGCAGCTACAAGGATTATGCACTGATTGGTGACCGGCAGAGGAATTCGATTTTCGGTCAGATGTGGGAACGCAGGAGTCCTAGGGGCAGAAGGCTGATAAACTGGCACAAAAATCTCTCTTCAACTGCTGCCCCTTGAGCTGCGCAAGGAGCTGTCTAAAAGCGTTCAGGAATTGGGCTGCAGTTTATAATGCCAACTTCTGATTCAGTCGGCCTCTCTACTGGATTTCTAGTAGCAGTGGTTTCAGTAGCTAAAATAAATTTCCCCTATGTTAGGAGGTTTTAGAAGTGGCAAAACATGGGAGTTTTTTGGTTTTGTTTTCTTTTTAGGGGAATCATGCAATCACTTTGTGTTTCAAGCTGCTGCCTTCTCTGCTTTAAAGGAAGGTTTATACTCTTCTTTCCCCACTTCCCTTAATTTTTGGAAAAGGCAGAAGTGTAACATAATCTAAAATGGAGATGACCCTTTCCGCCTTTCAGACAAACTGCAGTACATTATAGAGTCTTTTTCTTTCAGTTTTGATTCTAAAATCTCCCTTCTTTTAGTACATTAACTTTGGCAGCGCTGTGTTTTGCCAAGTCAGGCAGGCTGCCCTGGATTTATATTCCCCTCTGAAATCAATAAAATAGTAATGAAGCAACAGAGGACACAGTTGGGCTCTTACACCACAGATTCAGACCCCATGCTGGGTTAATGTACTAAAAGATTTTGCGGCAGCCAGATTTTCATTTAATGAAGTTCCTCTTTCTTTTCCCTCTTTTCCCTGAACACCCCCACATTTCAGTTTGCTGCCCTCTTTCTTGTCTGCTTGCTTCCTTTCCTGTGACAGCGAGCCGAACTTTAACAGCTGTTGCAAAATACAAGCTGTGCAGGAGATTGTCAAGTCAGGAGGAGCGATGACTGGGTCTTTTGGCATGTGAGGTCTGAGCAACCAGCCCGGGAGATGAGGTCACTTGTATACATCCCAGCTTAGAAGTGACTGCTTGTCAGTCCACAGAGGTGTGTGGTACAAATGGCATGAGCCCCAGGATACCAGCCGGGATTAATCTTAGAGGAAGGGTCCCATGAATATTTTCCTATCTCGAGAGATGGCCTAGGCCAACTAATTAGAGCTGTTTGCAGAGCGGGGTCGTTATGTCACCTTCCAGAGGGCAAGGCAAGCCAGTGCTGGGCACTCTGCGAGTGATCAATAGGCAGCGGGGGAGAACAATCAGCACTGGAGCATTTAAAGAGCTGCCAAGAAAGCTGGTCATAGTTCAAGCTCTGGTGTTTGAAAGCATGACTTTGGGGCATCCAGCGGCAAGCAGCAAAGTAGCACAGCAGAGAAAAGGTGAAGGCCGTTTCATACGCTGTTTCTGAAGATTTGTTATTACAATATAAGGAACAATCATTGCTGTTCCACCTGAGACCGAATATAATTTTTTTCTTCTCTCTCCTTGGCTGACATGATTTCAAACTTTGTGACGATCTTGCTTCGCAGGTTGAGAACTTCCATGTTTGGGTTGCATCTTAGGCTGAATTTCATTTTGTTAAGAGACATTTGATCAAAAATAGTCAAAGAATTCATAATCTTAAATCACAGTGAAACTTCCTGTTTCAAAAAACTGACATTTCCTCCCTGCAGAAGAAGAAAGGAAAAATTCTGATCTTCAGAAACATTCAGAAAGCCTCTGGTTTGTGATCGGCTGCATGATTTGCTTGCTTGCCAACACTATTGCATTTACATGTTTTCTGCCTAGCTACTGAATATATATGAATCCTGGCCATAAGGCTGCTATGCGAGCAAGAAAACAATTGTGCAGCACACATACAGGGACTCTGATGCATCCAGGATGCAATTGAATATGCAATCCACACACTGGCCAGTTCATCTGCACGTGCGCAACAAATCTAACACAATCTGGGTGTGAATCAGTACGCGTTTCTGTTTGTACAGCAAATCACAGCTGGAGAAGTAGGGTTCACTTTTCTCAGTTTTTAAATTCTGGCAGGTATGAAAGTTTTGCTGAGATGTTTAGAAAAGATTGTTGCTTCTCTGAATGTTAAATTAAGGACAAGAGGCAACGAGCAGAAACTGAACCACAGGAAGTTCCACCTAAACCTGAGAAAAAACTTCCTGACTGTGAGGGTGACAGAGCACTGGCACAGGTTGCCCAGAGAGGTAGTGGAGTCTCCTTCCCTGGAGATATTCAAAACCCGTCTGGATGTGATCCTGGGCAATATGCTCTGGAGGACGCTGCTTGAGCAGGGAGGTTGGACTAGATGATCTCCCGAGGTCCCTTCCAACCTAAACGATTCTGTGATTCTGTGATTCTGTAAATCGTGTAAGCAGAATATGAGTGAGTATAATGTCTTGGACTGTACATATCTTTGCTTCTTCTGCTAACCTTGTCTCCTTCCAAAGGACAGCTTCACCTGGCTAGGAAAGCTCAAGCAACCTGCTCTGACATCCTTCAGTGCAAGCTCTTGGCATTCCAGCCCACCTTTGAAAACGCAAAACGTGCAGCTAACATAACAGGTCTATCCCAGATAATCTCGGCAAAGATGGGTAACTTGAAATGCATTGTTGAAGCTTAATGCTGACCTTAAAAATGGCTTTGAAAGTTAGTCTTCAAAAGTACAGGCCTCATTCAGTTATCCAGAACACTGAACGTGTGCGGGCTGCATTACTGTTCCATGAATAACTTTCATACGGATCTGTTTCTGCCAACACTAGAGGATAATTTCATTAAGATTAATCATTATCACACATATTCCCTTATGTAATCAACACAGTGATGCTTAATGAAGCCTTAAATTCCTTTGTGCCGTCTATTTTTTCCCATTTTCATTCACACATGGTTTTGCAATGCAATCGAGTAATCTATGCTGGATTGTTAGTGAGGATGGGGGGAAATCTCATTGCTGAGTCTTTATTTCTCTCATATGGTGTAGGACCAAGACCATTGTGTTTGCAGAGGTAAAGAGTGCAGAGTTAAGGGATATAAATCACCTTGAAAAAGTGCCTATCTCTTTCCACTGACAATAAAGGAAGTCATTCTGGCATCTAACTTCTGTAAAACTGACACAGATAACAAACTGAGAGACAGTCAGGAGAATAAAATTAGGTAGATAAACTCACTAAGTAAGTACTTTAACTCACTTATTTAGCTGCTAACTCGTTTATTCATTGGCCTGTACCAACTGAATTTCCCCTTTGAAGTAGACATCTGAAGGGAGGAAAAATCATCTTTTCTCTAGGAAGTACAGTGATTGCCTGCGAAGTCTTCTGCCTGAAAGACTTTGAACACACAGCTCCATGTATGGGGCTCCAGAGGACCAGATATAATTCCCCCGTACCCCTCCTACTGAAGCTGCACCATTGGCCAGGAAAGAGTCAAGCAGGAGCAGTAACTGAAAGTGAGTTTGATCCTCCAACACAAAAAAAAAGACTTTGTAGTCCTTTAGTTCTGTTCCTTATGCTACTTAAACGTTTAACCTGCAATTTTTAAATGAACAATGCCTAAGCAATTTCTTGAGCAAGACAAGAATCCAGCTTCCTTTCTTAGGTCAAACCAAAGGAACCGTGCTAGGCTTCCAGACTCACAATTAAATATTCTCCAGTGTGGAAAAAAAGAATGTCTGGGAGGTTACACTTCTTGATGGCATTTGACTATAGGTAATTTTACTTAATGTCTCCTTATGTACATAATATTTGGCTCCAGAGGTAAGTTTTAAAAATAGGTAAGGTAAAGGATAGTTTGATAAAAGATAAAGGTTGCTGGAGTGTTAATAAAATGGGAAATTGTACTAGAAGATTAGAGAACTTGTTCTCTTGCAGCACATTCAGCTGGAAACAAGTGAAATTCATTGCATTGTGAGAAGTGTCTATGTGCGTTGTTGTTCTACGATCATCATCAAACAATCAGAGTAGAGCAAATCTGGATTTGATTTCACTGGCATCTTTAAATGGAGTACAATTGCTAGCTGTGATTGATAGGTGCCTTTTACATTAAGTCACAAATTATTTAAGTTTTCCTGAAAGTTTTAGATGTAACACAGTAACCAGTATGTTCAAAACAGTTTTTATAATTTATTTCATCTGAGTAGAGGACAAAGAGGTGGATATTTCAGTCTTTACCCATCTAGAACTTCCATTTTGCTTTACATAATTTTGCCAAGGATTTTGCCAAGGACTAGCAAAGGAAGCTAAAAAGAACTCTGATGCAACTGAGATTTGCACACATGCTTAGAAAAATGTAATAAGCATAGGATGTACAATGTGTTTAACATAAGGATATTGCTCACATTTAAAGCTGTGGACATTCTTAAGTTTTTGTGAGAGCAAGGACGTAAGGTTGAGACAAAAATCTCTGCCTACTTTTGTAGGATTATGCAATTATATCATACAGAAATGCTTGCTATTCCGGATCATATAAATTTTCCATGTGCAAACAGTACAATTAAAGAAATATCTGTCCTTTAATCCTTTTCAGAAATATGTCCCATAACAGTATTCTGTTTTTAGATAATTAATGTGTACATATATTTTTTGACTCCAGCTTAGAATACATTAAATTATCTTTTCATATTAAAACTCATACATATTTTTCTTTAAAGCATCATTTACTTTGTACCTTTTTATGTAAGTGAAAAATAATTTTATAGCTAAGATTGCTTTTTGGTTTGGTTTGATACAATCAGCTTTTAACTGTCCTGACATTTACCGGATGGTCATAAAAAGAAAGCAAAGTGAAAATGACAAAAAGCCTCATGTTTTGCAGAAGTTCACATTCAGTGCATCCAATCTGCAGTCCCCAGAGACAAAAAAAGAAAAGAGCAGGTCTGTAATGCAGCTGCCAGTTTAGTGATCAAACCCAACAGATTGCGGTCTGGCCAGATCTGGTGTCCAGATAAAAATGGTATTCATGCTAACCATCTGCTTACAGGTCAGTAGGGACAAAAATTAAAAATAATTACCTCTAATGAATGAATAGACAATGACAGTCCTGTGTGAGGTATGGTATCATCTTTATTCACGCGCACGCGCACACGCACACACACACACACACACACACACACACACACACACACACACACACACAAGCACACATGTATTGGTAAAGAGCAATTGGATTATTTTCTTTAGAATGCTATCAGCTACAATTTTCTTTTTTTTTCTTTAATTTTTTTAATTCTGTCGTTATGTGACTTTTTCATATTTTAGACTACTTTTTTTCCTTAGAATTAAATTTTGTTAATCAAGAAGATAATAATTAGTATTTCGGTCATGTCCAGGACTCAAACGTCAGCTTCTTATTCCTAAATCCTAAGTGTCAAGAGACAGAATTCTTGACTCAGAATCTCCACAAGCAATCTGGGCTATCTCCTTTCAGAAATAATCCACGTGGAGAGCTCAGAGCCTTAGAAGAGCTCATCTGAGCGCTGACTACTCAAGGTGAATCTTTAGCTGGGGCTAGGTCGAGGAGCCAGGAGAAAACATCCCAAAGAGGGATGAGCAGCTGCCTGGGGCTATAGGGTCTGGCTTTAGGATCCAGAGATCAGAATCCATCATTCAGAGTAGGAGCTGGCATCTATTTTTCACATATTCTTTTTTTTTATTTCTTTTTTTTTTAAGAAAGAAAGATTGGATGTGTTAACAAATACAATGATTCACCGAGATTCATAAATGTCTCTTCTGAATAGCCTCTGATGTGGGGCTGTTGTTGTTACATAGAGACCAGATAGTCAATAGTCTAATTTCACAAGATTACAAAATTTTTTTGTTTCTATGGCTATGGGACAAGATTTACTTCTGGATTAAGAAATGCATCCTCCAACCAAAATTAGTATATTGTCTTCCCTACTGAGCAGCCGCTACTAACTCATTTCATCCAACTATTCGGGAACCAGCAGCGCTCCACACCTACTGTCTGCTGAAATTGTCTTCTTTATACACTTTCATATAGACAAATTTGAGTGTCCATGCAATTCCTTTAGCCATAAGGGAAGTCAATAAGAATTGCTTAAGAAGATGTTGCTTATATCTTGATAGTATTTTCTGGGTCTGATTCCCCATTGTGTTGTGCTGGACTTAATTAGTCAGGTAAGAGGTCACTGCATAAAGGGTGCAAAATGCTGCTCTTTTTTCTGCTCACTGTTCATGTGTGCAAATCACAATGCAGAGTTCAAGAAGGTGAAGAATAATAAACAAGAAGTGTTACCAAATGGCCAGAAAGTTAATAAGGTGGACAACAACAGCTGCAACTGCAACAGCAACAACAGCAACAGCAGAAATAAACTAAGAGTGAGGAAGAACACTGATGAAAAGACACAGTCAAAAGCACATTATTCAGTTCTGTAACAGTTTCTCAGGTGATTATGTATGAGGCCTAAGTAAGATAAAGGATACTTGTCCCTAACAGAAGCACAGGAGACCCATTATAGATTTTTAGGTATAAATGATCTATTATCCATATCTACATCTATATTACATAATGGTAAGAGATGAATTAACCAATTATATAAGTTGGAAAGCACAGACATTTTACAAGTAAAATGTATGCAAAAAATGCATATGTCAGCTTTGAGAGAAGAAGCCTGAATTTTCTAATTTCCAAGAAACTACACTTTCTCTGAATCAGAATAAACTTGGCTTCCCTGTTCAAATTTTCACGATGCTAAAATTCAGAAATGAATTCTAAGCTGAAGTAAGTTGCTGTAAATTAAATTTTCACCAGAAAAAATGAGTTTGTTTCTCTCAGCATCAGATATCCTCAACAAGTCAAGCACTCTGCCCATGCACAAATTGTTTTCAAAGAGGCTGTTCATAATAAATCCTCTTTTCAAAAATTCAGAGCTTTTTCTGCAGGCTTAGAAGAGCCCATACTGCAGAAGGCACTGCACTGTAGAATTGTTCTTATTTTGTACCAGTTGAAGTTCAAGGCCAAGCCATTCAGGAGATTCAGCTCGTGTAAAAGATTTCCTAAGGTTCTGCAATGACAGCTCTGCTCCTCAAGTATAACAGAACCTGGCAGAGATTTCTTGCAAGATCACTGTATAAGAAACACCATATTACTGCTCTGTGATTTTCGTACTAGGCTACTCAGACTTTTTTTTCCCTCTAAAAGATTTTGCCATGGAAACCACAGAAATTCATAAAATTTTGGGCAATCTGAAACTGTGAAACATACAGAACTGCAACTCACAGCACTGTGGATCAGTGCTAACTTCACAGCTTCCTTCAACTGCAAAGCTCACTTCTCTGAACTCTTCTTCTCTATCTAGCCCAGAGGAACATCTCTATCTAGTCCAGAGGAACAAGGCTTACGCATAGCTAAACATATACAATATACACAGACACTTATATATATACTAAATAAAACTGTATCTATCAGTGTAAATTAGGGTTAATAAATATGTTACTCCTTCTGGGGAGTAGTTGTCTAATTTGTCTTGCATTGTCTAATGCAGTACATACAAGGGGTACTCACTATAGAAACTGAACTGTGATATAAGAATGTGTATAGAATGAAATGGAGAACTTAATTAACTTCTCAAAATCACAGAATCACACAGAATCACAGAATCGTTTAGGTTGGAAGGGACCTCTGGAGATCATCTAGTCCAACCTCCCTGCTCAAGCAGGGTCACCTAGAGCATATTGCCCAGGATCACATCCAGACGGGTTTTGAATATCTCCAGCGAAGGGGACTCCACCACCCCTCTGGGCAACCTGTTCCAATGCTCTGTCACCCTCACAGTGAAGAAGTTTTTTCTCAGGTTCAGATGGAACTTCCTGTGGTTCAGTTTCTGCCCATTGCCTCTTGTCCTGTTGCTGGGCACCACGGAGAAGAGGCTGGCCTCATCCTCTTGACACTCCCCCTTCAGATACTTGTACACGTTGATGAGATCCCCTCTCAATCTTCTCTTCTCCAGGCTGAACAGGCCCAGCTCTTGCAGTCTTTCTTCATAGGAGAGATGCTCCAGCCCTCTAATCATCTTGGTAGCCCTCCGCTGGACTCTCTCCAGGAGTGCCATGTTTCTCTTGTACTGGGGAGCCCAGAACTGGACACAGTACTCCAGGTGAGGCCTCACCAGGGCTGAGTAGAGGGGCAGGATCACCTCCCTCGACCTGCTGGCAACACTCTGCCTAATGCACCCTAGGATCCCATTGTAAAATCATATTTACAATGTTATGTTGTGCCTGTGCACTGTATGAGATCAAGATCCAGAAAGCCGATGAGACAAATAGCTAAGCTGAAATAATTGTTTCCAATCCAGCCTAGTAAACATACTCATATATTTACTTTTCTTCAAATGCAGCAGATGATTGAAATGCAATCTAGTGACCAAACGTTCTTGCACATAGCCAGTCCTCACGGATTTCAGTGGAACTTCATGTCAACAAAATCTGCTTTCCTGGATTCAGTTGCCATCTCTTAGCCTGAAAGACGAACAATACAACAAGGTATAGCATTAGGTTAGTAGAGTTTTCTGATGTTCATAGAAAAATAACACTTCACAGAAACGCAGTAAAAGATTGTGGTGAGTGCACATTGAACCCGAGTGAGACCTGGATCATTGGGTCAACTGGATGACCTCCCCCCCCAGGGTAGGTGCTCGCTGGCAGGTACACAATGTCTTCCTCCCACCGACACAATGCTGAGAAGGTGGAGTTGAAAGCCCAGAGCGTTCTCGAGAGTCTTTACATCACCTGGTATCCAGGTCTTTCCAGCTCAAAACATTGTTGACCACACCCTGATTCAACTTAGGGTATAAAACTAGCCCAGGGCTTTCCCCGTTTGAGCCAGGTTCTCCTGGGAAGCAGCGGGTCTGCCAGGGAAGAGCTCTGCCCTCGGGTCGGGATGCTGCCCGAGGTAACTCCTCGAGGCTGAGAGCCCTCTCCCAATTTTGGGTGAGTGATTGAGTGCGGGGTGGGAGGCACTGGGACATATTTTGCTGGTGAACCCACAGTGCAGTAGCTTAGTTCCTATACTGACATCCAAAACCTGTTACATATTGTTGCTGGCTAACAAATTGGTTAATAGTTCTATAACAGAGTGGGCCTTTTTCCATTCTGCGATAAAGATATAGCTGAACCTTTAGTAATTTAAAAGCTTTCATTATCCACAAGGAACTTCAACATAGTGACCATGATAGTTACACTTAAGAAAAATGTTTTTTCCAGAAACATTGATGCTGTTGACTCTGTTTTTCAGAGAAGAAACAGAAGTGCAGAAAAATGCTTGATTAAGTAAGAGGCTTCCAAACTCCTAAAGAAGAAGTCAACTTCCTTTGACTCCTAGAATCAAAGGCTTGAAACTAAAATTTCAGTTAAAAAGAGTGTTATTTTTCTATATGATAACTTAAAACTAGGATTTTACTTTGTTTTCCGCATAGAAGTTTGACAGATCAATTTCTCAAGCATCCAACAAACTGGAGACTTGTTAAAAAGTTCAGAATTGGAATAATATTTCCATATGCATGCTGTGAGAGATTACATATACGCCTTGGAGATATTAAATATATTGAGTAGAAATATAGCCAAGAAATTTAGACTCAGAAATGTGGTACTCTTTCTTAGGAAGCTTGCAGCCAGTTTTCTTCTGCCTCTCCTGGAAATAAGGTATAGACTGACTTTACCTTCACGTGTACTGTACAGATGTAGGAAGTACAGGAATAAAGAAATATACCTTGCTAACTTAACTAAATTATTTAGATATCAGTAAATATATTAGAGTTTAATCTCTTTTCTTTATTTGCTTACAACTTATTACGTGTTCTGATTTGTCCTAAAGTTCTGACTGAGTAGCAAAGAGGAACACTGTTTGTCTTGTTATGGCTGCTGTAGAGAGTCATTTGCTACCCAGCGGATGAAGGAAAAAATTATATCTTCTTTAACAGTGTGCATAGACTATTAAAGCTAGGTCTTATTAACACAGTCTAGAACAAACTTTTAAACAGTCAAAGGGGGTAGGAATAAAGCTAGTGACAGTTTGCATAGAGCCAGCAATTTGAGAAGAGATGAAGACACTGCTGAGATGGACAAAGGCAGATAGCTGGGGTGGACAGCAAGGAAAGGAGGACACTTCCAAGGTTCCTCTCTGTCTCTGCAGAATTTGCTGTCTCTCAGAAAACCACTAAATATCACTAGACTGAGAGCAAGACTGCAGGAAAGGACTTACCCTGCCCTATCTGGTGATGTCCACTTATCTTTTTCCAAAAATATCTGGTTCTAGATTTTGTTAAAATAAAACTATCTTTACAATTTAATAGTCCTGCTGCATGGGTTTGTTGCGGAAAAAAGGCTTGGCAGTGCAATGTTAAAAACTCTAGCATCATATCTGCATATGTTCTGTCTTATAGTAGAGCTTTTCACCAGTACCCAGCAAAGCTATCTACAAAGACAATCTGTGCAGTGGTATAAGCTCTCTTCTCCCTTTATCTCCTGATTATTTCTAATGCAAATGTGGCATTTTTTTAAATTTCACATGTTATTGTTTCTCCATATTTTCACATCCACTCAGCTGCTGACTAACCAGGTGACTGCACATTTTCTAAAAAATGAATCCCATTTGCCTGAGACACCAGCTGGCTCAATGTTTCCAAAGTAGGTTGTCCTGCTGTGTAGCTAGGGTATGTCTTCGCAGGTAATGCCTATGACCATCTTGTCACACAGTGTGCAGCAGCAACAATATTCTTCACTAAACAGGTAATCCTTTTGAGCCTTGTATCAACCTGTTTGTGACCTAACAGTGATCTCAGAATATGAATTTTTCAGATAATATTTACTGTGGGGGACTCAGTAGTGCCAAGTGATATACAAGGAGATGTTTGCTTCCAAGCTTATGTACCATTCTTGGCGCAAAAGAGAAGCTAAAACATTTTATATGCAGTGTTTCACATACTGCCCATCTCAACCTTTTGTTGCTCAATGTCAATGCCCAAGGCAAAAGTTTTGGCCAGCTTGTGCCTGGGCATCATGCCATCCTAACAGATGGGTATGAGTGTAGACAATCAAGAAAGTATGCTTGTTCATCAAATAAGATGGTCGGGGCATTTTTCCCAGCTGACATTTTGGAAACAGCTGTCTTCCTTGAGCATGTTTGTTTCTGGTTAAAAGGTCTGTGATATTGGTAATTCTTCTCTGAACTATGTAAGCTGTCAATAAATGAAAGAGTCATTTTGCAATTAGCTATAGTTACTATGTTTGAGGTTGCTCTTAAAGAGAAGCCTAAAACAAGCATTTATTTTTGCTTCTAGAATAATGGGAAAGTGAAAATCAAGGTCCAAGACTCATCTGAGTTGCAATTAAATGGAACATGCAACCATATTCTCAGTTTTTATACAACACAGTGTGAAATAGGTTGCCCTTTCTACTGATGATTGAGGTAACTGGGAACCATGGTAGCTGCATTCCCTTCTCAGACCTGCCATCTACCAAGCCTAGCCCTAACCCTAAACAAGATGCTTGGTTTCTGTTATGCGGTTCTACAATAGAGAAGGAAAGATGAAAAATTTACCTTTATTTACCAGTGAAAGGACTTGCCTGATTAAATCTGTCATAAAGTACTTTAAAGTCTATGGATGAGTCTCCAAATCCTGTTTCTTTCCTGCTAAACCGAGTCACCCACAAATTCTGGCATTTTAAAATCTTCACACGCAACCATGTGATATTTATATTCCTGGGAAAAGACTGTATCCAGCAGCAGGAGGGAATGAACAGCACAACATTGATTCAACCAAGACAACAACAGTGGTTTTACTGTTTCACAGAGTGTCATAATGATCTATATGGTCAAGATTTTTACTGTATAGCGTACAGTGATTTATAGACATCACTTGTTTATGCAACCACAAGCACAATGGCATTTCACTAAATTATTTACTTGTCATTTTTCAACCCTTTTAACATAGCTGGTCAAAATTGTTCCTCCTGCAGATTGATGATATTTTACTGAAGTCGGTGGAGTTGCATGGGATTACATAAGTGATGAGTGTATTTTAATGTGCCTCAGATTACTGCAATAACGACATGTGTTGAGTGTCCTGAAATCCCAAATTCTTTTTGACGGAGACCTCAAAAAAGGTCTGAGATGTCAAAACCCATGGTTCAAATCTCAACAAGCAGATTTCACTACAAAAAGTCCTGTGTCACAATATGAATATTAAATACAAGGATATGTAATATCCACATATATAATAAAGAGAATTTAGAGCATATTATGGCTTCTCACACCAAAGTCTTTGAGAACTTAAATATCACAGCACACTTCATTTTCCTGGTGTTTAGCATAAGAAGCCCTAGACCAAGAAGAAGTGGAATTCATGGGTCCACAGAGGAGATATTCGGCTGTCTTCTGGGATGGCGGCACTCCGTTTCCTTAGGAAACTTGCTGTTCTATCTATCACACATCCACATTTGGACCCAAAATCTCGCCCTCAAAGAGCATGAATATTTACAGTGAGAACCCCTGGGAATCAAAGCATTAATTCACATAGCTATTTTCCCACAGGTTTAATGGGGAATATTTTTGCCCTTGAAAACCTGCCAGGCCTGAGCCCGACTGCAGCATTTATATCCTACCGGGTACTTACTAAGTGATCACAGAGATGAGCAGCCCCATTAGGTCCTTGCTGTTTCTACTACAGCACACCACTACTGGCTTCACCTGCACGAGGTTAGCGTTTATTCCCGGGCTTCTGCACTGCCTTGTCTACCGGCCTGCCATACTCCTTGTGGGCAGTGCTTGTCCTGGGCGGGTTTGCTGACTTAGCACTGCAAGAAACTCCTTATTTCCCTGGAACAGGTGAAGCACTGAAAAAGGAGAGTCTGGAAAGGAGACTGGGCAGGATCTTGGGATCACGGAGCACTACTGCCCCTCTAGCGAGTGGGACACAAGCATAGCCTGGGGCTGAAGTCATTTTATGGGTAAAAAATAAGTCTCAGAAAGGGGAAATAAATCCTGTGCATTTTTTATTTACCATATTTTAGGGGGATTGAGACGATACTGGGTCACTTCACCATGAGCATACCTGAGCAAAATTATCAAAGGCTAGCGACTACAGAGCTCCTGTCCTCCTTACATTTCAGTGACTGCCCACTCTAATGCTGGACAGTTATGGAGGGGTGAGCTTTTACAGTAAGCCTAATCCTGAATTATCTGAACATTTTTTAGCATAACCATGGAGCATGCAGGTAGAAAGGTAGAGGGAAATATTTGTTTTACTGAGATAGAAAAACTTTAATCTCTAATCCATTTCTTTTCACACTCACAAGTACGTCTAAAAAGAGAAAATTCTCCCAGTTTCACTGGGAAACTAGCTGCAGGACCACCCAGAGAGCTGTGTTCCCTTCCCCTTGTCTAAATCACACAAAGAAAAATAAACAAATGAACACAACATTTGCCTTCTCATCCCTTCTTTTCACTAAAGGGTCAGGAGGGTCGGGGATCCTTCTTTTGCCATCTCTGGACACCCTCACCCTCTTGAACAACCAATCCAGATGGATCATGGCCTTTGAAATCTTAAATCCTTTAATCAGTTTCTCCAACTTTCTCTGTTGGCTCCTTTATGTCACATTCCTGCGCTAATTCAGGTACCTTTATACAGCATAGGATTTGGATGACATAAAACACATGGGGAAGTACAAGTCCAGAGATCTTTGCAAGAGATGGGTTGATTATGCTCAGCTTCATTAAGGTTGCTCAGCAACATGAGCTTATATTAATCATGTCAGAGCAGCCACATCCTGACAAGCTATCTGTACTGCCAGGATACAGACCCTTCCCTCACACTGCTGAGCAACAGTTCCCATGAACTGTTCCTCTAAAGTCAATGAGGTAATCAGTGAAGGAAAATTTGGATTTGTCAAAAATTACATAAAAATTACCCTCTCTGCAGTAACAAGCCCAACAGGAAGGGGACATAGGATGTTGTACAAAATAATCTTTCACTGACAGCATAAGAAAGACACAAAGAGCAGTGACGTAAATATTAAGTAGTGTGGCAAGATTACCTAGGTCATTAAATAATGGGTAAAGAATTCCCAAATAGATAGATAACTGACTACACAGTTAACAGCTTTGCTATGCCTGGAAAGATGGAGCCAACATATTCTTGAGATATTCATCACTGAGTCTGCAATCATCGTTTCCAGCTGAATTTTTTCCATTTGATAATTTTATACTATTAATCAGAGCTCATCAGATACTGCCGAAATAGCATTCAAGAACTTTAGTTTAAATTCCAAAGAGCTTCCTCAGGTCTTTCTTTCTATTTCTTGTTGATATGATTATGTTGCTCTCACAAATGTTCTTTTTTTGTCTCTATCATTTAGCGCTTTAAATTTACCAGCCATTCAGTGGAGCAGTACCTAAAGTGACATTGCAGAACAGGGAATGAACTACCATGAACTGTCCTTACACCGTCAAGCCAAACAGGAGCTTCTGGAGATTTCCAGATAATCAGATTACCACTATCAAGCCATGTCTAGGGTTTTAAACCTGGGTAGGGATTACTGAAGAAGCATTTGGCCAATGGTTACTGGTAGTGATTTCCTTTTAATTATATTTGGATGAACTGGATAAGAATGCTGCTAGCCTTTTGAAATAACATGAGGGATTCTCAGTTGCCTTCCAAACTGCTTTACAACCCAGCACCTGAAGCTCTAGGCAGATAGTGCTGTACCCACACCTCTCTGAAGTCAAATGGGATTCTGGAAAAAATATAGCGTTTATTCCCATACTGCAAATGAAGAGAATTTTGTGTTGAAACAGTCCAGAAGATATATGTACCTGTGTCTGTATATTCATTTACTTTTATTGTCTACTTTTACTGTCTACTGGTATTCCAGCACTTTATTCAATAGAAAACGAGCTCTAATTATAGACTGAAGGACTGTGCCCCAAACAATGTTTACCTGGCACACTGATTGCTACTGCACCAAGGATGGATAATTGTCAGGAACAGCTTTCTTATTCCCACCCTTTTCTTTATGTGTCACTTCATAAAGCCAAGGAAAAAAAATGGAATTGCAAGGAGATTTACTTAAAATAAGCAAGCAAATAAACAATCTCAGACTTTAGAAGACAATTTAAAAAACCTTAGGGAAGCCTATTCTCTTTGAAGGAAGAGAGCTCCTATTAGTTTGTTCATACTTGACCGTATGAGTATGAACGTAACACTTAAATCAGAGAGACCGCTGAGGTAAAGTTTTGCTTTCTTTACTTACAAAGTTTTGTTGAGGTTTCCGATACTTTCAGATGAAGAATATTTCAGGTAATTGAAAACCATTTATGCTCCCACATGCATTTTTTTATTAAGTCATCCACACTGAAAGAAAATGCTTACTGGAAAGGAAGAAAGCTCTTGGCCTAGTCTGCAGGACAAACTCCAGTTCTCTGTATCTCCATGAGATTTAATAAATCACCTCAGCTCTGTGCTTTTTTCTTCAGCTGAAAAACTAGGACAGTGCAGTTTCGTTTGACAGTCACTATCTGTCTGGACTGCAAATTTGAGTGATCAGGGGCTGCCCCATCCTATACTTTAGTGTGAGCATGGTGATGGCCTACTCTCAGATAAACTTTGTTTACACAGCCAATAAGTTAAATACTATTATTTTAAAAATTGATCTTTTTATATTAGTAAAAGAACTTGGGCTGGTCAATAATTCTAATAGTTGAACATGTTGAACATCTGAGATGTTAACATAAAGAAATTTAACTTTTAACAGTGATGTGGTTCCTAGTAGAGTGACAATGGGTGAGGGTCAGGTATGGAGAAATTTTTTGTTGTTGGTAACACTAAATGGTATTCAAGGTTTAAGGAGTTGCTATGTAGCATGTTAAACACATATCCCAAAATCTACGTTGAGTTATCTTTTCTTGGCAGCCTAAACAAATCACTTACAAGTTCTGAAAATTTATGCTATATGTATATATCATGTACATTTTAGATCACTATTATATTAATTATTTACTCATAATAAATATATTTTATTATATCAGTATAAATATCAGTAAATATAAATATCAGTATATGTGCAACAAGGATAAAACTTTCATTTTCCATCTCAGGATCTTAAAGAACTTTTCATCCAGAAGAGTAGTCCAAAAGTAGCTATTGTTCTTCCTGCTTTTATTTCAACTGATCTTTAATGTTGGGCATTAGGATAAGACTTTTCTCAGAGCACATCACCAGTGCCTGCCAGCTAGGATAGTTGCTTACTTTCCTCTGAGGACTGTATCACTGGCTAATGTTAGATTTAGGATACTGGAGTTGATGTATCTACAGTCTTGTTACATTAGGAAAATTTTGAGGTAGAAGGGTATTTTCCTATTGACTCAAAACACGCAGAAGCTATTTAGCAAAGTAAGTAAATAAATGCATGATGCCTCCCTTCCCCTGCGGTACTACCTAAATGACTAGGTCTGGCACTCGGAGAGGTTCGATCTTCACCCAGCTCAGTCCATTCTGTTCCTGCCCAAGACGGGGCTCGGACTTTCACTTTTCACTTTCACTTTTCACTTTTCACTTTCAAAGTGCTCAACGTTTTCACCTCCAGGCAACAGACGCTGCCTCTACTGGCTGCAAACACGGGAGAAAGTCGGGAGTTGAAGAAAAGTGAAATAAAAAAGAGGAAGATAACTGTAAGGAAAATATGGAAACTATGGAAATCTTGAGTTAAAAAAAGGATCTTTGATGCACTGACTCTGGAAATATGACTTAAGTCATGACTGTAGAGAAAATTCACAGGGCAGTGTCTCATTTTTATTTCTCTTGTGTGGTCTATAAAAAAGTCAGCTTAGTGCTAGACATAGGAAAAATCTGCAAGATAGGAGGAATGAAAGCAGAAGCAGAAACAAAGAAATGGTTGTAGGAGAGAGAATGGAGTTCTAGACCCAGGAGGAATAGTCATGCCAATAGGGCCACAGATTTTGGAAGCTGAGAGAAGCTACAAAGTGAAAACAATTTGATTGATGGCGAAATAGCCGAAAACACATTGTGGCATTAGAACTGTACAGAGGCGGTGTTTTAGCCATTCCACCGTTACGCTTAACCCTAGTAAGAAGCAAAGAAGCATAATCCTTATGCAAATGGAATATTTTTCAGTCCACTAAGTATAGCAATAAACACATCCTTTTGGCAAGACAGGTAGAAAAAGAACTATCAGCCGTTTATCCTGGGAAGGACCCATATGTCTGCAACTATTCTGTTTTTTAGTTGATGATATTATTCTACTTCTCATATGCATTTGCATAGATTTCCCCCCCACCCCCACAGTTCTTCTTAGGGGAAGCAGGCTTTTTTTTCTGATTTTTTTTATTCTTAGGTGTCTAGCAGGTAAATCTCCAAAGGCAGACTGAAGAATTTAAAAAGATCAAGTTGTCCTGTCCTTTCTTGAGATCATTGCTTCCATTTGGTAACTGGAGTAGAGTTACTGGGTGGGAGAAGAGAGCCAGAATTGTTTTTGCCAGCACTGCTTACCTAAATACCTCTCAATGGCATGGGAAATGAGAATTATTGACTTCGTAACACACTTGCAACTAAGGGGCATCTGAAGAGAAAACTGAAGATTTAATCCTCTACCAGGGTTAGATAAGAAGTGCAAAGCAGAGCAGGCAAGTTCACTTGGTCATCCTGTGAAATAGTCTAGTGCCTTATAGGGACATTCACTCTTCTCTTCTCTGGAAAAGCTGAGACTTCATTTCTTTCAGACTGTCAGTATGGCTTTATGCAAAGAAGTTGATTCCACACATAAAATCCTTAGGAAAAAAAAAAAAAGGGGGGGAGGGGGGGAGGAAGAGGGAGCCTGCACATGAAATCTTTTGAAAATAATACAAATCATGTGTCTTTCCCTCCCCCCTCTTCCTTTCCATCTCACATACATGCTTTAATGGGGAGTATAATACTGAAAATACTGATTTATAAATCATTTTATCCTTGAGTTACTCTGAGCTATGAATTATCTATGACCTTCCCTGTAGTGCTTTCTTTTGGATGGGGGAGTCTTTCCTCCCTCAAAACTGCTCTGACCACTGAGGAAACCCCATAAGATTTTCTGCCTATTTCTGTCCTCCATGCTCGCTGCTCTGCAGCTCTCAATGGAGAGTTCACCCCTGAGACATTCCCATACTGGTGGGAGTGGAGGAGGGCAGTGCTCTCCAGCTCCACCCTCTTCCAGAGGAAATGTCATGAGAAAATGTTTTCTTGAGGTCTTTCCTGTTAACATGCTATGAGAATCCTTGCTATCGACTGTGCATTTTTATGGCATTCTGACTGGAAGTAATGTGAGAATGTTCTTTCTCACATTATTTCCAGTAGAAATACCCTGAGAACATTGTTGCTTGAGATATTTCTACAAAATGTACTTAGAGATTGGATGTCACTAAAGTTGCCTTTATAATCTTTTCTTTTTTTTTCTTCCAGCTGATATTTGTACAACATCTAATGTCTCTCCATCTTAACATTTCTTTTATCATTAAGCCTTGTCGAGATTTGTGCCAAATGAAGCCTTAGCTGAAATAGCTGATTTGTTTCTTTTGTGCCCTGAAATCTACCCAAATTGAATCAAAGGTTAAGAAACCAGATTAAACTCCACAGCAATTACAGTATTTACAGGATTCCCTTGTGAGATGAAGTTGTTTCGACTGCCTTTTCTGTTTCAGAGTAGTCCTACAATAGCACTGAATAAAACTGGAGGAGTTGAGACCTGACAGAACAAAGACCACATACTGTAAAAAAGCCATTCTAATTAAATCAGAATGAAAACACAGAAATGCCATTGCTTTCAGAGAAACAAGTAAGCGACCTAGAGAACCTTATAACTTGGCAGTCTACACATTTATTTTTTAAAAAGTAACCCACATCTTTAAAAGGAAATAAATCTTGGAAAAAAATATAACTGTGTCAAGTCATTCAGCTATTTATGCCATTTCCTCCCATCCTGATGTTTCCCTCATGAATTATGCACTTTCTGCTGCCACTGCTTACATATGTGGGCCCTTGTGGCATGTTTCCCAAGACCAGCATGTGATTACGGATCATAAAAAGTGAACATACACATGGCTCTTTCAATGAAGGCAGAGATGCACAATTCCAACTGCTGCATGTTAGAAATCTGTGTCATGTTTTAAAACATAGCAGCTGCTATTAAAAGCTTCTACAGCTACAATCTCAGCAGCCCTGAAAACTAATCACCATATTTTCATTTTAAATTACAACAAAAGAATTAAGAAACAGACGCCCATTAAAAAGGGAAAAGGTAAGTTAGGCACTAAGAGTTTCTCAATAGCCAGAAGGTGGTGCTACATTGTAATATAGTCACAGGGGGTCAGCTTTGGATCTTTGATAACTTATGCTGTTTGATTCAATTCTTTAAAGCGAAACAGAAGGAGAGATTAAACCTTCAGAGCTGCACGGCGGGAAGGTGTTCAACGGAGGTAAAAAGAGGCCTAGAATTCAGTTCCTAATCCCATAGTTACGCTGATGTAAAACGGGTCTTTCAGTGAAAGTTTTAGTTGTGTTTCGTTGTGTTTCTTCATTGCTGGTTGCATTTTACTGTCCTGCTTCCTTAACTCTTCTGTTTCATCAGACTAGTCAAAAACACAAAACAAAAAGCCCCACGACCCACCACGCCCATCTGTTTCCTTGACAAAATTTCTGTTCTTCTATCCTTTCACATGATTTTTACTAAGAATGTTTCAACCTTTCCCTTTTGTCACATACGAAGAGGATAGATATTGAGCCACAGGCAGACACTGTTGGCTTTGATGAAGCTATGCCAGTTTTTGCCGGCTGAGAAGGTGTAATCATTTCTTTAAAAGCTGAAGAGAAATAGAGCAGAGTTGCTGTCACATTGTGTATATATGCAAGTAGAAAGTAGCGCTGTGCAGATATACCGGAGTTGGATGCCAGTGATTGAGCTCAGGTAAAGTAGTGTGAGTCCTTAGTTCTGCCTGGTTAGGCTGTCTCATTGCCTCAGCCACGCTGCTCCCCTGGTTTGCATGGTTGTATCTGCGTCAGTTTTTTATTTAGGGTCAGGAGTGTGCTTTTGAACCACATTTCCTCATTATCCCCACTTACTGTGCCTTGTTTTGCATCTTGGATTACTCTTGGAGAGCAGGTACTGGATCCCTCTTAGATGACAATAAGTGTGCTCCAGGAGTTTAGAAACTGAACCACAGGCTGTTCCATCTGAACCTGAGAAAAAACTTCTTCACTGTGAGGGTGACAGAGCATTGGAACAGGTTGCCCAGAGAGGTAGTGGAGTCTCCTTCCCTGGAGATATTCAAAACCCGTCTGGATGTGATCCTGGGCAATATGCTCTAGGTGACCCTGCTTGAGCAGGGAGGTTGGACTAGATGATCTCCCGAGGTCCCTTCCAACCTAAACGATTCTGTGATTCTGTGATTCTGTGAGTTCACCTAGTGCGCACCAGCTGCATAGGAGCATCAGTCCACAGGACCAGATCAGAGCCATGCTGAAGTAACCTCTTCTCCCGCTCCAGAGCGCTGTGGGGTCTGGATGCAGATCCTCAGCACCAAATGTTTTTCTCCTGCAGATTCCTTCTGCATCGCTTGCTGATGTGGATATAGCCCGTGGGTATCTCTGCATAGACTTGGGGTCATGTGGACAATTCCCCTGTGTTCTCTGATGAGAAAGAGACTCCAATTTGATGCAATGTTGTGTGTGCCAAAGAAGGTCACTAAGAATCAGGGAGCTGCCTCATGGGGATAAAGTTTTGACTGAGATGAAAATGACCCTGACCGTCAGAACAAATCATCTCAGGGGCAATGGAAAATTGTTACCAAGCAATGCCATTATTGTTGTTTGCATTGCAGAGGCAGACTGAAGTCATGGGCCACAATCCACTACGCTGACTACTAAAAAAATATGATATATTCTACAATAAGGGGATGAATTTGTATGTTAAAATCTTATATGGATTTAAGGAGAGACTGTACAAGCTCATTTAAGAGAAATCTACTGAGAATGACTGACTACCTAGAAACCATATCTAGTTCAGGAAATCACTGAGCTGAAAGTAGATGGAGGTTGGGAGAATAATAAGGGGGATGATCAGATAGACTTACCACCTTCTTATTTTTTTCTAGACACTGTTTTGATCACTGCTCAGACTGGTCAGGCAGCAGTAAGAAGAGCCGATGCTTTCCAATAACAGCAACAGCAACCCTTTTACATGCCCTTTGGCTGTGGCTCTTGTTGTGCAGCAGTATAGTGTGGGCGCTGTAGGACACAGCCCAGAAGCTCCTTGACACTGCAGATAGCAGGCTGCAGGTCTCATAGGAATAATGCGAGTTTTCTTCCTGGCCTTTCTAGCTCCTAGGTTTTTGCTGCCAGTTACTTCAGAGTGGCAGATGTAGGGAAAGGCTCCCTCTCTACCACCCATCTCAGCACACCGTGCGCACAGCCTGCAGGAAACCTTGACATGAGCCTTGCAGCCCTGCTTCTGTGGCCGGGCATGATATGCTCTCCAGCACCAGTTACATCCTTTTCCACATGAGATCTCACCTTTGCACTCTGCATATGGTCTGTCAGGTTGTAGGACCTTTGGGTATCCACTGCAAATTGTTCCTCCATATTTGCAGGATTGGAAAGCTCTTTCCAGGTGGAAACATAGCAGTTTAGATGTGCAAAAAAGGACACAGACTTTGATCATAGTGGGGGATAAATAGTGTTTTCTTTCAAATGACAGGGTAAGGAAAGAAAGGTCCATTATGATCATGTGGCCTGACTTGCCCTAAATAGAGTAATTCCAGGAAAACTTTGTTCCCACAGAAATAAATATGGCTTCATTCTGGTGTGCAGTGAAAAAGGGATGTTTTTCAGAGTAAAAATATATATGTACACACACTATATATAACATAGCATTATATATCTAATACCTAAAACTATGTATCTATAGTAATATATGAAATATAGTATATGTACATATATGTATATGTTCATATAACAATATATGTGTATTTAACCTAACATATATAACATATATAACACATAACACACACACACGCTTATATATATAAACACACACACCTATATAACACGTATGTGTTAGCTCTGTGTGTGTGTGTGTGTGCATGTGTAGTAGCTTTTAAAGTCATCAGCCACATAATGGCTGCTTTCAGTCTGCAAGGGAGCCCACAGCAGAGTGTACCTACACATACCTACACATTTCAAAAACTATGGAATTTTATTGCATTAAAACAAATTTTCAACAACTAGAGGGGAAAAACAAAACCTTTCTTTAAGTTATGTAATGACAAAGTGGCCCAGCTATTTAAATAAAATATTGTTTAAAGCATCTGTAGATCTAAGACCTGTACCGACAGAGATCATTTTCAGCTTGGGATAAGTGCTTGTTTGAGAGTTTCTTATTGCTGGAAACACAGGCCCATAATGGAAGTGGTGACAGACTTTAAATTAGTGCAGTGCTACTGTACAATAATGTATACTCTCAGTGCCATATGGTTATGATATGCAGCCGTTTTCCTTTGCTGATTATAAATTTGGACTGTCTGGCAGACATTAGAGAAGGGAAAGACATCATTGATCATTTTATCCATCCACTTCGGGTCAGTGAAAGATCATTCCTGACAGTCTCAATTTCAATTTTTAAATTATTTGCATTGCTGCAGTGCCCCAAATCCCCAGACAGGTCAGTGGCCCACTGGGCTGTGCAAGACACACAGGGGTAAGCGTTGCCAGCTTCAGAAATGCAGAGGAGCCAATGAGCACATATAAGCAGAGGAAAGTCGGGACTGCAGCTAAAGGTGAGAGAAGTGATGCCACACCTAATCTGAAGACTACAAATCATTAACCTTCGTTTCACTTTTTGTTCTTTTATTATAGTCCAGCTATCTTGGATTACCTGTTACAGCACCACCGTAACTGGCTGAAGCTTTATGAGTCTCACAGCACACCTGGCATTTGGACTAAAAGCTTCTTATGGATAAATGCAGGCAGGACGTTGTAGGAGTAAAGGTCATCAAGGAAAATTTTGGAGTTATTTATCTGAGAGGCACGCATGACAGAATTACAGGTTTATACCGCAGCCAAAGCAGTGGAGAGGCAAAGTCATGGGACGGAAGAGTTAACAGACGCAGAACCGTGAAAGACCTTAATGTACAGAATTACTGAAGATTTGTCTACATCATAAAATGGACCTGGTGCAGAAATCCCACAACTAGTGGAAACTCATGCTATTAAGTCCAGCCTGTATGTGTAACACAGCATTATGCCATAGTGACCTGTCACTGCGTTTTCTCAGCAGGGCTTATTAGCTTGGGCACAGCACTGTCTGATGTGGGAATAGTTCATCAAATGTGAGCTGGCGTGGGTCCAGGCAGCTCAGCGTATCTGTGTATCACACGCCCCAGCGTACCAGTTCTGGGATTAGCTTGGGCAGACCTCGCTCGGGTCTGCTTTAATTGGTCGATAAATGATAAGAAGCCCTCATTGCTGCTCTTATTCAACTAGTCTCCAGTTTAATAAAGAAAGTTCTTTCTCATGATCAGACAGGTCTTTTCCTTTTTAAAAAAATATTTCATCCCAGTATAAATTAATTGCCTTCCAAAAATGGAGCAAAGTCCTTTGAAAAAGAGACATTCTGGCAAGCCAAGAAACTCTGTGTTTTGTTGCCATTTGAGGGGACTTGCACTGAAATCTCAGCCTCTGCTGCCTTTCTCCTGCTAAGGAAGAAGTACCTCGTATCACAAACTAGCAGCCCCTTCAGGCAATTGCCATTTAAAGAGTGGCATTGATGGACTCTGTAAGGAGTCCTATTCAGCGTTCTCTAGCTGGCAGCATGATGTCAGTGATGTGGGCGGCAAACCCCTGAATTTGCTTTGATGGTATTTGTGCTCTTTTTTTTTCATTTTTCACGAATGAGTGATTCATTTCTTTGAAACAATGTGTTTGGAAAGCCTGCCCCGCTAAGGAATTGTCTACGCAGTGGGGGAGGCTTGGAACATTGTATGTCCTCATGGAAGTACCAACAGGGGTTGTGCCAGATCCCCAGTGCAAGAGGTAACAGGGATGCTTGTCTCAAAGCCAAAGCTTCATGAATCAAAGGCGCTGACTCTTGAGCACAAAGTGCCAGCATTTGGGCAGATAACCTAGTCCATGCCAATTTAGGGTGAGAGGAATGCCCCAGACTAATCCCGTAGATTCAAAGAAACTCAAACATAATTGGTTTTAAGTATCCCATAGCCCTGAGAGACTTCTCTTCATTTATAGATGTTAAGGGCAGAAAGGAGTGTAAAAAAGTAATAATTTCTTGAATAAGAAAAGAGAAAAAATGTTTTGCACTGTTTTCTACCAATGTTATCTTGGGTGATTTATTCTAAATCACTGTATAGGTGGGGTGGAGGTGAGGGAAGAATAAACTATGAATATCAAATCAGGTACTTTGCTAGTGGTTCAAGTGGTTCAAATGCTCTTGGGGCAGGTGACCAAGGGCAATTTTGACTGGTATTAAGGCTGTTGAGTAATTCTGTGACATCTACAAAAGTAAGTACTTGACACTTACAGGCAGGCTCATTCAGACTACCTAGATTTGTCTAAAGCAAAGCCTTATACGCAATGGAGAGAATAAGGCACTCATGAAAAAGCATCCAAAAAATCCCACAGGCAGGACAGACCTGGAGGCAGCTAATACTAAACTCCGGAAGCAGGGCTGAGTCTGAGCTCCTGTCACTCTCTAGTGGTTAGGTTCCTGAATCAGTCTGAAAATTATGTGCCTATGTCCATTCAGAAAAAAACATGGGATCCCCTTCTGGTCAGAGGTGTGTAAGCAAGCATTTCTCATTCCTTTAAAAAGACAGCTAAAGGACAAGGTGACCCAGCCCAGTTTTTTTTTATATATAACAGTTTTGAGATTCAAAGGAGGAGCATGGACATGGCTTTATATCTTAGGATAATAACAAGGAAAGTTAAATAATTTAACTTTCTGTTTCAAATATAAAATGTTAGCTGGTCTATTGTAATAACTGATCTCTATCTTGCTAAAACTACAGGCTTCCTCTCCTACGATACCTGCACCAGGAAGGCCCCACAGGAGAACTGGTGCCTGAACTGATGCTGAACCAATCTCTAGTTCAAATGACTGATCCCAAGCAGCAGGACAAAGGGCTTTGTATTAGTGGAGTCCAACACCATCATACATCTTATCAGTGCTTTCTTAATCCTTTTGCATAACAACATATTGGTTAGATTACTTGTATAGGAAGGAGAAGATCTGACCCCAGCCTCTTATGAAGTCTGAATTTGTAACATCTACATTACAGAAAAATCCTGTATCCCAGCTTTAGAATACTGCGGACTGGGCAGCCTCCATGCCTTCTGCTGAGTCTAAGCCATGCGGTGCTGGCTGGAATTCAAGATTAATGTTGCCATAATTCTGTTAAAGGTTTCCTGTTTAGAAATAGAGGCACAAACACAAAGAGCCCAGCCCAAGTCATGATTGAGATTGTCTGTTACAGAAAGCTAAAATGTAATAAGTCAATGCTCAAATTCCATCTCTGCAACATAAGATGAAACCAGTGGATCTGCAAATAGAGACACTGAAATTAATGGATTCTCTGATCACCTAACAGCAGAAAACATCCTGTTCTTCTCTGCCCCTGCTTCCCCTCCCACCTCTCCCAAAAGACAACATATGCAAGAAGATGTTATTCACAACAGCTGCAATGCTCTAATTTTCTAACTTACTTTGTCCTTTGGTTTCATCGAACTCAGTGGTGCTCAATAAGAACAGAGAAAACACTACATTTGTTAAACATTCAGAAGTAGCTCCCCATTTGTCCTGCAGTTATGTATATATACTATCTAAGGAGTAAAGAGAGGAAACACTTTGGAATTAGAACCATTTTTTATTGTTTGGAGCTTGAACTTTATCGTTCATATAAATACAGCAGATTTTTCCTTCTGCTTTTGGCTAAATCCATTATGAATCTGAGAAAGCCATCTGGCTTAAAACATTGTCAAAATGGCACATTCTTGCAGACACTTTCTGGGTCTGACAACCATTTTTCTGGGAAATACCTAACCAGTCCCCATTACATTTTACAAAATCATTTTGTATTCTGCAATATGTGGAACATTGGATTTTGCGTTATAGATTATGGAGATATTACTTGGAGTTACATGCAGAATAATCCATTCAATAGAAAATTCTGAACCAAAACAAAAGATTAAGTCTTTGCAGAGCAGAAATTCAGAAAAAAAAATCAGAAATATCAAAAGATGTTACTTCAATAAGATTGAATCACTATAACGCTAAATGTTAATCATTAAACATTTATCATCTATCGTTATAAATCACAGAGTATTTTATACCTGTAATATTACATTAACATTGTCAGATCAAAACCAAAGTTTTTTTTTTTTTTTTAATTGTCAAATTGACATGTTATGATATAGTGAAAATAGAATAAGAAAGTTGAAACACTTGGTTAGAGACTTTCTTGTTTAAAAAAAGAAAAAAAAAGTCAGCATTGCCAGATTGCCGTCAAATGTTTTGATTTTGATGTAACTGTATTTCCTGATGGAAGTCAGCTTAACTCAACATTTTTCAGCTACTCTAGAATCAAACATGAAGGAAAAGACAACTAAGACTGATTTTTAAAACAGTAGTGGAAATGAGAAGCATGTGGATCCTACTGAAATTTACTATGATTTGGGCACCGTGCTCCCATAGGCTCCTTTGAAAGTCCTAAAATAGTATCATTTGTCAAGCACAGTATGCACTCATTGCATGTCGTTTGTAAAGATAAAGGGTGTCTGAGGTACATGTTTAGGAAAACTTGAAGCACTGTAAACCGAAGACACTATCTTAAATATCTAAGTAGCTGTTGCTCTTTTATCCTTGTAATATGACTTTCAATACTGTTATATGCTGTTCTCGGTGGCTTTTGGATTTCTGTCATTGATTTATCTCTCTCCAAAAAAATCTATATTGTCCAATATGAAACAAAGGCAAACAACCATCCAAAACGCAATTTCTTTAGAATTTTAGTTGAAATCATAAAATGTTGTCCAGCAAGTGACATTAAATCATCTAATGAGATTTCCTGCGTTGATATAACTGATGGCAATTAATTCTAAACTTCAGTTGTGTCCCTGTGAATGCTAACTTCACAAACACAAAACTTCCCAGTGCACTTTTATTCACAGACTTGTCAATCAGGTGCTCACCGTTCCTTTAAAGTTTAAGCCTTATTAACCTACACACTGGGTTTGACTGATGATAGGCCATAACAAACAAAGAGCACCAACTCTCAGGTTCCAAATCCTGTCATCCTGGTTCAGAGGGTCCCTGCAAACCCCCTGGAAGAGATGAAAGGATCACTCAAACGTCTGATTATTCAAACACACAAGCAATGAGGGCACATTGTAAAAAAAAAGTTAGTGGAGTCCCCTGCTGATTGAGATATCTTCTGAAAAAATAACTCGGTGCTGATCTTTGTGCAAAGATAGCATTGGTTTCTAGCCCAGGCCTTCATGGGTTATGTCAAATGCATGCTGGGAACACCATGTGCAGGATCTGGACTGAATACATATTTGGCAAATATAGTAAAATTGAAATCACCCTATGCCAGTGTTGCCCAGATACGGTAGAAAGCCCACATGTTAGCTACTTCACAGAAACTAAAAGAATCACCATAATTCTACCAAGAACTTTTATTTCATTCATATTCATTTGTAATTTCATAGTTTAGGACTTAGGTATAGGCATATACTTATGCACCACGTAGGTGTATAACAAGAGATTACTTTATTATGAAAATTCTGCTCAGTAATGGCTTGACACATTGGGTAAATATTTCTGCTGGCTAAGCCTCACTGTCTTTTTCAGGATTATTAATGCTGTTCATTAATATTACAGCATTGCCCAGAGATCCCAATCAGGTGTAGGACCCTATACATATATAATAATGGCCCTTTCATGTTCTAAAGAACAAATCTGAAAAGTAGCTATGCCTTGCAGAATGCAAAGATCTGAGGGAAGAGAAGGATAATGGCAACAAAGAAAGAATTCCGCATTTATTTAGTATTTGAAAAATCTGGAAGTTTTGTGTTTTTTCGTAAAACTCTCTGGTCTTTAATATTAGATAGGGAACAAGAAGGAGAAAAGAGCCAGGCTGCCATGGAGACAGAACATAAAATAGAAGCCAATCTCAGGATTTTTTTTTTTCTAAACATTCTTTTCTTTTCTTTCTTTTCTGCTCTTTTTGCTTTCTGTTTTCTCCTAAGTAGAGACTACTAACCATGCAGGATACCAACTATAAAGTTTGCATTCGAAAACCATTATGACATTGATGGGTTGATAGCTTCCCACTGAGTCTAACTACTAGTTGGTAGAAATATAAATGATCTGATGAACAGAGTTGAGGAGAGGATCAGCTCATAAGTACAATTTTATTCAATACCTTTTGAGAAGGGGAGAACAAGTACAGGTTATAACTGAACAGTGTAGAAAGCAAGCATCAACAGTCCCTTTGTTCTTTCCACCAAAGCAAACTTTTAGTTTTCTGATGAAAAAACATAAGAAAAACTGAGAGATGAAACACTTTTATCACTAAAAAAGTAGTTTCCTATCCCAAAGTGGCAGTACGAAAATCCAGCTGGCTTTACTGATATATCTCAAGGCAATACATAAGAAAGAAATGAAGGAAACAAATGATGAAAAGAAAACAAGGACAAAAAACTAATGAGGACATGACTTTTTCTTAACAAGTTGCATATACCATTTATAGTACTTGTTTTCTGTTAACAGTCAATATGTTTGCCCATTTCTTAAAAGAATGAGAAGCTGAGATTTTCATCCATTTTCTGTGTCAACTACATCTTAATACTTCTATCCCATAAGAAGATTCCCGGCTACTCAATAAGCATGTTAAATAAGGGGAAAATGTATGAATAAACTTGCTTATATGATTTGGAAGCTCACAACAAAAAAGCAACGAAGCATATACAAGCAATACGCTGTTCCTTTGGGAGTACAATACTTGTACCATAGCTTTGGCTTTATGTTGCAGTGTTGGACCGAGCCTGACAGATGAATGTAAAAGATAAAGCAGCATTGTAAGGTCAGTGACTGAGCTCCTCTTTTTGCTAATCGGCTTCCCTTGTTATCCATCTAATTTACTAGAAGGTTAACCTTTTCACTACTGCTAGAAACTAGCTACAATTCTCTATGAAATGGCCCTGCTAACAAATTAAACTTATTACTGCTTATACAGATCTGGAAAAGTACATTATATTGTAAAACCGAATCAGCAACACTGCAGCATTTCTCTCCAAAGGGCATTCAATCTCAAAATGTAAATGGCTTTAAATGAAAAGGGATACCAGGCCTTCATAGGTAAAAAATTTATTGGAGAAAGAGGGCTTCCAGTGCTCCTGAAGGAATGATAATTTCATATATTAGTTACGAAAATATTTCAAGGGGGGCTGATCTGGAATTTTCCAAAAAAACATAGTTTTGTTAAAAATGCATTTTCTTTCAAACTACTTTCTCTATGTAAAGTATCTTTACATAGAGACTTTAAAAATATCCTATTCTAAATCAATTTTAAATATTACATTTGTAAAATAATGTATTTCAGTATTTTTTTAAAATTTGAAAAAAATTCTGAAGTGTAAAACTTAGTTTCTTTTAAGCTATATTGGACAGCCCAAGAGTACAAATGAAATAAAAATTTGAATGAGGATGGGCAATACAAAGACAAGGACTTTGTCTAGAGGACATAATATACTGAGTGTTTGTTTCCAATACAAACTGTCCTTTTGGCCAGTACCTTTGGCCCAGACGCTTCCTTCCGTGTTCAGATCTCCTAAATTTGAGGAAGCTATTAAGTATCTAAATCTCAAACAGGCACATGCAATGAATTAGTACTTCTGTTGCAGAACATCCACCTCCGTAGATGCACAGAAGAATGCCCAAAAGCATCCTGGTATAACGGGGCAGACAGTTGGCTTCGCCTTACGAACTGTCGCTCCTGGGAGAAGAATTGCTCCTAAGTTACAATTCAGGGGCTGTATGGGAGAGCCTTAAATGAAATAAAAGTCTCCAGAAGGAGCGCGTTCATTAGATGTCCACTGGCTAACTTATTTAGATACCACAAAGTACACTGCAGCTATAATGTCTTTGTACTACAATTTCTTGCATTACGAAAAGGAAGGTGGTGTACAAAGGGCATCCTTTACACAAGAGTTCACTTGTGGTCCCACTGTTACCTCCCTATCACAGAGGATCATCCTAGGAATTAATACTCTTATTAATGGGAGCTCGGTAGTCACTGCAGTGATGTAGGGGTGGGATGTGAGTACCCTCATTTGGAAAGCAGCTTGGGAGAAATGTCTGTAATTATCATTATTAAAAACATGTAAAATATTAAGAAGGAGAAAATATGGAAAGATTTAAATTACAGTGAAGCTAACTATGAGTGAGAATTCAGACCAAAGTAATTCCATGACATTTTAAGCAAAACGAGCTAGAAAGGTGAGGGACAAGCATTTGCAATGACATCAAACTCTGAAGAGCAAGAAATACAGTGGAAGTCCCAGGCTGAAAACTGAAAAGATTTATTTGACTTTCTAAAAATATGTCACCTTTATACTGATTAAGTGAACAAGAAATTTCAAACCCCCAAAAATATCTTTTCTACGAAAACTTCCAAAGACAAAGTTTGTGTGTCACGTTCTCTCTGAGTGGTGAAAGAAGAGGGTATGTTGAAACTTTTTCTGAAAATGGCAATGAACCCTAGTCACCTGGCAAGTGTCACTTAAAATGGACCTGAGCTCACTAAAAAACAAATTAGAGGGGATGATTTTCATTGGATGGAGGACATAAAACGTATCTGTATTCATTCTTTAAATAAAGGACTGAAGCCATGCCTTTGGCTAAAGTATTGCATCCTCAAGCTATACACCTTCACCTCCTCTTTGTTCCTTAGTTTTTACCATAGTATTAACCACCACCCATTAGCAAAGGCTCCACAAAATTTTATTACTTAGGTCAGGATTCTTTTCAATAATTCTTCTTGGGGCTGTATGCAAATTAGATACATAAATAAAAATTTTGGTGATCAAAGGAATGGACTGTTCTGTCCTTTAATTGCCAAAGTAATCTTTCAGCATTTGAATGGGTCAATTTTTTTTTTTCAAAACATAGGTAAGTGTTATAAGTATAAAATACAGAAGAAAATCCATGTACTCTTAAGGTCCATATCAAGGCAGGAAGAGGATCCGTAACTAGAGGAGATAGGAAAGACCTTTAGAATTGGTTTCAAGTGAGACACAAAGGTAGAATAGAAATAAAACCAGGATAAGCGTAGGAAAGCGTTCTGAGGTTTCAGGTTACTATCTGATAAACTGAAACTGACCCTTTGTGCCTTCTGAGGTGCACCAGTTGTTAATCAAAATCAGTCTCGTGGTCTTTGTATATTCAGAAGTTCCCACTAGTTTTCACTTGTTAATTTTGAGATTCCAAAGTGTGACATTTAGGGATAGGTTTCCATTCTAACATCAGCGTGCATCGCAGGTGCTTGACATCTCTAAGTGCTGTGTCTCATCATCTCAGTTTGGATCCCCAGCAGTTTAGCCGTACCGTTTTGACTTAATGTTGGCATTTATTATAATCATGGACAATTATGTATAATTATAATTAAGCCCTGATCCTCCTCAATTACACTGACATAAATTAGTCATAAAAGCACAATTTAATCAAAATTAATGGATTTACACCAGTGTAAAGCTGACACAAGGATAAATCCAGATCTTGCACGTTATTGTGAAGTATAACATTCAAAATATTCCATAGTAAGCCCAGCTTATAGGTAACTACTGTTCAGTTACATGAAATGTTCGTTATTCATTGACCATCACTACTAACAGAAAGGGAAAAGTAGATTAATTCAGAAAATAAAGCAAAAATTACAAAGGAAGCACTGAAATCGGAAAGAATTTCAAATCTTATATATAAGAAAAACCATTTGTAAGATCATAAGGCTGTCTATAAAGATTACTTTTGTTAAAATAAATCAAAAGAAAATTCATTCCCTTGGGCATTTTAAACGTATGTGATAGAAATACTCACATCCAGATGCTAACATTTCTAACTGACCAAGAGTGGCCTTAGAGAGGCTGGTTAGGGAAATGATCCTTTACAAAACATGGGATACAAAGCTCATGTTGTTGAAAGGAGAAGCATGTAATCAGCTAAAGAATTCCTGAGAAAGACCAAGGGCAGCAGATACCGAAACCTTGAACTTCCTTACTTCAATGCATTTTTCGCATGCTTCCTGAAGAAAAGAGCAACCAAGGGAATTTATTAACTTTTAACTTAATTAGGTATATGCCAAAAAAGTGTTCCCTCCTGGAGTAGACTATTTAGACATTGCAGCCTTCAGAAAACTGTAGTTCCGCTCTAGGATTCTAGTGGAGATTTTTTTTTTTTTTAAGAAGCTATGTTAGCCTTCTTATCTTCTTAATATAAAACAAGAGATGTTTACAACGAAACTATTAACACCACAGCTGCAATGAGGACAAGTCTGAGGTGAAAGAGAAAGTGGCATATACATAAGTTTACATTATGTTTAATTGACAGTCAATGGAAACATAAAATAAAACTATAAAGTAATATTATAGTGGAGTTCCTGTAAAATCTGGGATAAAAACTATATATATGTACACATGCATACTTTTTTTCCTGCTTTGATTCCTATTCATTGCTCTCTGTGATCTCATATATAACCTAACTCTATCTTCTCTACCTTTCCCATGCAACACTGTGGCAAATATATAATATAATAGCCCCACCTTGACTTACTGGTATAAGATTATTATTATTATTATTATTATTATTATTATTATTATTATTATTATTATTATTATTGCCAGCTTTTGGTATAAAGTTAGCTACTGACAAAAAAATGAAGTATTTTTTCAACTTCTTTCCCATTTTATGCTCAGAAACAACCACTAACTGAAGCAGTAGCATCTGAACATCTACTAACTTTACTGAGAAGTGTGCAAAAGAACACAGATGCCCAGTTTCACCATAAGCCACAACCTACGTTTCACTTATCTTCTGCGTCAAACAACAAAAAACATGAGGACATGGTACAGTCCTTAGCAATAGACCTTAACTCTGATATTTCAGCCCAATGGTAGCCATTTGCTTGACTGTGTAAAGGGCTAAGAAAGAAAATAGACATTTAGGAACCACTTCTGCAGAAACAAACAAACAAACAAGCAAACAAACAAACAAACAAACAAAAAACGATAGGCACAGAAGAACATTCACTGTATGCTAAACTTTAATCAAATTAATTTTATTTGCTGTGTTGGTTCAAGGTATCAGCATTGCAAGATACGTTCAAAATTAGTCCTCTTGAATGAAAGTGCCTAATTTAACAGCTATCTACTGAACTACTTCTAAATAAATGAAAATGTGTTTGAATTAAGAACAGAGTAATTAAAGTAAAGCCATTAGACTTCTTAAACATGAGACCACAAACTCCTAGGAAAGTTTGTAAATAGTAGTTTCGTTTTTACAGTAGATTCTTAAATCCAGCCACTGTACTATAGTATCTGATATGTTCTCTACTGAACCCCTTTCGAAGGATTAAAATTTTACAGGAGGCAAAACACAACTGAAGGATTTATGTTAAAGTACTGACATTAAAAAAAAATGCAGTAACTCCTATGTTATGAGAACTGCTGGCAAAGTATGTTTTTTGATTGTTTATTGCATATGGTGGTAGTTACAGTCTTGTCACCAGTCTTCTTTTCCTACTAGTAAATCCTACCTTTCACTGTTTCAGCCCTATTAATCTTGTCACCAGGCTCAGCATCACATTCAATCCCTGAATCAATAGCTTTAATCATCCTTATGGCTTCTCTTGTATTCATATGTATTGATTACAGTACCACAGTATAAAACAGTAGAGGATGAAAAGACAGAGGAGTACTGAAAAAAAAACCTTAAAATTGAATAATGCTTCCTAAAATGCTGTCTCTGAAAAAATTTGATAAATCAGTCATTGCAGGCAATTCAACGATTTCTCTAAATACCTTGATAAATCAGTTTTATATACAAGCTATTTCAGGGGAAAAAAAATCTCTTCATTCTAGTTAAAATTCAGATACATCATGATTTTTCTTAACTACAGGAAATAAGATGTGGACAGAAACTGAAAAGCCAAAAGAAGTTAACCAACCTAATTGAAGGATGGCTTCTGGAACCCTTCACTTCAGCTCCTTATTATCCACTTAGGAGACAATCTTGAAGATGCGACAGCAATTTTAATTTCATGCTTCTATAGATCAGCATTGCTATACTAGTCTCAGGGGCAAGAATGAACAAACAGATTGGGGAAGATGTTATATTGCAAGGATGAATCTCAGAGTTTTGATATGATCTGGACAACCTTTGAGATAAGAGAACTTTTACAGTAATCCTAACTTAAAGCTATGTCTGAGCCAACATGAGTCTTTTAGCCATTTCAGATGGCTATCAGGAATACTGGGCTAAAACATTTAGAATTTACCTAGGAAGGCTCCCATATGGGTTTGTAGGAATTTTGATGGAATACAAGATTTTGAGGAGATATATGCATGCATATGGAGCTGAGTATGCTTCCTTACAAATTATATCCCTTGCAAAAGCAAGTGAAAGAATGAAATCTATTTTGATGTTCTGGAAGTCAAAACAGCTTCCTGAGTGTGATTCATCCATCTCTGTTACATTACACAGAACTGGATCAAAATAAGCAATTTTTTTTTTTTTCCTTCCAGATTGAAGTGTGGGTGTCAGGGGGCTAAAAGAACAGTTTTTCTCTCTTTTTTTTTTTCCCCAAACAATTTTTTTCCTTCTTCATTGGAAACATAATGCTGTCAGCTGTCCCTGCCATCTTCCAGTTTCAAGTTCTTTCTCTCCATCTGTGTTCATACATTTTTTTAAACTCTTAATCAGGTCCTGCCTTGACTTTGTATCGGAATTCATCATCATATGGCACCAATTCAAATCTGTAACATGAATAAAGGTTGGTATTTATCATACCTGCTGTAAAGGAAGTGCCTTTAAAAGGAAAGGGAGTATGTAATTCCCTGTCCTTCACTTTCTCCTCAACCTTTCACCTTTTAATCAGTAGCCATAACCCAAGGAGATCTCACAATGGAAAGTTAATTATTAGGTCATGAAGATGAAAGTATCAGACCTGCATTTTCCAAAGGTACTTTACTTTTAAATTATCCCTGATTTACCTCCTTAAAAGGAAAGGAAGTTCTGAAAGATTATTCTAAATGGGCCAGACTTTTTAAATCATTCAGATGCCAGTGTTTCTAAGTGGAAATGCAATCCTGTCAAAATATTCTTTGAATATTTCTCATGAGGGAGTCTTCCATTTACCAATATGACCTGACTCATAAACTAAAGATATGCTAATGGACCTGAAGCCACGAAGCAGTCAAGGGTAACACTCCATGGAGACTCTGCAGCTAAAGTAGTAATATATAAGGAAATATATCTAGAACTCTGGATGCATTTTACTAGAAAACTAAGAATATCACAAAATTCAAGTATTTGTGTCTATCTCCTTTGAGAAACTGTTATCTACTGTTGAAACCTGCAAGGAGAAGTATAACTGTAGAATAATGTTCCATTCTATGTGGAAAATGCCAACCATATTCTATCTCGACAACTGTGTAAATTGAGGGCAGCAGGAATAGCCACAGAAAAAAAATCTCTCTCACAAAATTGTATTTTAAATATTCGTTTGTTTTATGGCATCTAGCATTCAGGATGGTTTGATGGAAAGCTTGCTAGTTGTATCAATAGCTGTAAACAGTAATAACACCTCCTCTGCCCCTCAACACGTGCAGGCTGGAAAGGACAGCCTTCCTTGGTCCTTGCGGACTGTATGTTTGCTATAGGCAATAGCGCAACACTCAGTTTTCATGTGGATTACTGCTTAAGAAAGAAACAGTCCATATTTACCTCTCTGATCATAAATGGTATGGAGATACCAACTTTCTCTGATGTTATTATTGGCTCCACTGTTCCTCTCTTAACATAGCTTTAAAGTATGACTATTTGGCTATTAGTATTTTAGTTGTTCTTGTTTCCTCTAAGGTATAAACAAAACCTTTTTTTTTTCTTTTGGACTTTTCGTGACAGTTTTTTTTGGAGGATGAATGGAAAAATAAAGGTTATGATTTGTATTTGCAAAAGATTAATTACATATTGCTTCTACTGAAACAGGGCTTCATTCTGAGAAGAGCTGAAATCAGCAGTTAGTAAAAATCTCAGCACTTGCAGGATCAAGCCCAGACTGTTTACAGCTATGTGGTAGCCCTTAAGACATTTTTAACATGAACAAGAAAATGTTTTGTGTAAATTTTTTTCATATAATACTGTAAGCCATGAGGTCAGCTGCAGTAAAAATATGAAAATAAGCATGACGCTTAACCAGGAGTCTCATATCTTTGGCATTTCCTTGAAATGCCTTGAAATCATCATTTGATATCAATACGTCTTATTCCCCTTCTGTAAAATGCAGATGCTGAGTGTATATATGTGTTCATAGAGCTGTACCTAAAATGCTGTATGAGGATCACAGAGGATTCAGACTGAGACAAACATGAAGCAGCTATACCAGCTGTATAGAATTTTCCCCAATCTAGTTGATACAATTTTAAGTATAATATTACTATTCCATGAAGAAATAGAGTGATAAAATTCCTTTTCCTTACAATATTATCCATTCAGCTGTGATAGGAAACACTGCAGATATCACTCTCACAGGCTTCTTGTTCACATATTCAGATAAAGGACATTTCTAACAGGTTTTGAAGTTAAGCACCATTATTCAAACCAGAGTTTGCATGAATGAGCAATAGCGAGTTTATAATCTATGCAGCTAGTAATCCGTGCCCGTATCACTCCAAACAGAACCAAGCCTCTTAGTTCACTCAGAAACTTGGATGTTTAGTAATTTAATAGGCTTAAGCTTTATTCCTTCAAGGTAATTGTGCAGATACCTTTAATAAAATACACTGAACATTGCCAGCAAACATTCTAGATAAATGAACAAAAGAAATGTTAGATGCAACTTTATTATACTGTTAATCCTTGCTGGAAGGCTTCCTGAACTGTTTAAGGGTAGTGTTGGTAGTGATGATAAACTAATTTGCCATGGCTCTTAAGTTCATGTTATCTTTTCTTATCAGCCTAAGGGTAGGTCAGGAAAAAAAAAATATTGGAAACATTTGCCAGAGATGGTGAAGTGGGTAATTCAAATGCCATTGCAGAGTGTCAATCCATCCATGCCCCCAGAATGGATAGTTTAATGGTCCATTTAATTCTTCAAAGCAATTGAATTTCCAGCACCCATATCTTGATAAGGTCATACATCACATTAGGGTTGCAAGTTTTTTTCTTTCATTTTATGCAAGAAGACTTTTTCACATTCTAATTTCTCCAGCACAGACTGAGCTTTCTCCATCTCTTAAATGCTAACAGGAACAAATAATTTGAGATTCTTGCCCTCACATAGTCAGTATCAAATAGCATCTAAGATGGTGGAGGTTCTTGGTTTGACTTGTTTTTTTTTTTTTTTTTTTTCTTAATTTTCTCAAGTTAGTAAGGCTCAAAACTATCAATATGTTGTGGGGTAATACATTAGGAAAAATACAGGAAGTCATTAGCACTCCTAAATCTGAGAACTCAGTAACAGTTAAGCTGATAAGTGAATCTAATTTCTCACATCCTGTGATCCTTGCTTTACCCACGAGCTCTTGGCTCTACCATTGTTAACACTGGTTATGGAAAACAAAGGATCTTGAGACTTCTTCTACCTTCTACTGTCTTTTCTAGGCCACTTCACAAATTCTGCTTATACTACTGTTGTAAAATCAGTCCATTGCTTGGTTGCGGCTTTCTTGATTCTTCTACTCTACTGCAGCCAGGTTAGCTTCCATGCAATCAAACCTACTACATTGGCAACTACTGAGTTTGGTGTCACAAAATCAGTTTGTCACCAAGCCCAGTGCTGGGAGGTGAGGTCACCAAGCCCAGTGCTGGGAGGTGAGCAGTCTACAGGATTCAGAATTTCAGAACAAAGTAAGAAGGGGTGGAGGGGGAGGGGGGAAGGAAGTGAAGCAAGACTTCTACATGAGGTTCTAAAGTCTTCTGCCAATTTCTTGCTCTCAAGCAGTCCTCCTATTCCTCTTTAATTTGCATCCATGATGTACCAGGATAATCCACTTCCACCAGGCTGTTACACAATTAATGTCACTTATATAAATAAGTGAAAGCAAGGACCAGGTGACTATAATTTCTAAAAACTAATCACAAATTATTTCCAAAATGTAACACAAAATACTATATTGGACTGCACTGGTACAATTGCAGGCACTGTATATGGTATATGGACCTGGCAAATGGAGTTTTCCTATTCAGGAGGAGGAGGACTATTTTCTGTGTAAGTGTTTTAGCTTTTAGGCTTATAACATATGTTTCTGAATGAATGAATGAGCCTCAGCTAAAATACAGTTAACAAATATTCACTCCTCATTCCAGTCAATCGGCACAAAACTATATTTTTGCAATAACTTTGAAAAAACTCAAATATATATTCATGCATATGTTGTTGCATATTTTAAAATTGTTATAATGTCCGATCTAATTCACATCAGTAATGCTACAGTAATAGCAGGTCATGAACATAAAAAGCCTTTCCCAAAGAAAGACTAAGAGTAATGAATTTTCAAGAAAAAAGGATTACATTGCACTCAAAAGTTGACAGTGGTGAATGAAAACAGAGTTATTTTCATGTCAATATAAATGAAAGGTTTTTTAAAAGTGTTTTTAAGCCCTCTACTCAGCAGTCAAATAATTCTGAAATATAGTGAGAAAGGCATTCTTCACACCTCAGTGTTGGCTCAGAACACCTCTGTTCAACCTGTAGCTTTTTATTTTCAATAAAAGTAAGAATTCAGCCCCACATTAGGACCTTGAAAATATACCACAGTGACATCATGACCCTGGTATGATCTATGTCCTTCTACTGAGATAAAGATAAGGGTTAATAGCTCAGGGAAAAGAATGGTTAAAATGTTCTGATTTGCACAAATAAAATTTGGTGATCGTGTCAATAATCTCCTTTGTCATAGTCTTTTCCCACTATGGAGCAACATTCCGTATGGCTTTGATGTTAGTTAATATCAAAAAAATAACATCATTCTCAAAGAAAGGAAAAATAAATCTGGACTGCCCAGAAAGAGGGACTAAGTTGAAGATAACAAAAGTTTGGCCTTTTAAGGGGGCTGGGATTTTGTCAGTGGTATACAGTTTCCCTCACTTACTAATTTGCACCAACTTATTGCATCTACTTTCTTTCTCCTTTCAGAAGAAATAAAGTTTGAACTGTTCTGCTAAAAAATAAAAGTCTATTTTGCAAAAGCAAAAGTATAACCCAAACCCCTACATATGCACTTCTTAAATATTAATATCTGAACTCTTCCTAGTTTTTAATATCACATCTCTGATTGAAATATTTATTTATGAGTAGTCATACCTTGTGTAATATACTATACATGACATGATAAGATAGGATATGAAATTACATTTGTATACTTTTATATTATACATGTCATATACATCTATTATACTATATAACCTATTATATCTATTATCTATCATATAGATATAATATCAAATATAGAATATTGACTATATAGAATATAGAATAGAATATATGCATATATTACATATGCCTTTATAACACACAGAAAATGAAGTCAGAAGAAGGTAAAGTCAGATTCAAATCAGTGAATTCTAGATTTGGATCTAGATTTGGAATTCTTTGGCTTAATCTAATTTTTTATATTAGAATTAATAGGCAAATAATGCCATTAAAATAAGAACCATAAGTGAAATAAAGACCTATAAAGACCTTGAAGTGTTTTTACTTGTTTACTTCGATTAAGGAACCACTTCTTGTCTAGTTGTGTTTGGCATTTGTCTTTCCTAAAGGTAATGCTCTGTTTACTGTAGTCTTACTTCAAACACAACATTTAGTGGAAAAGCTGGAAGTTGACTCCTCAGTTCCTTATTTTTTAAATGCAGCCAAGAAAATGAAAGTAAATTATTTGGAAATCGTGATGCCTTGTAGAAGTCACACTGAGAATGTTTTGGGAAGAAATATTAAGGCTGTAATTTTTTAACATGAATGTTACTTAGTCCAAAGAGAAGCATTATTAGCTTTCTTACTTCTTCTATCGGAGTTTTCATCCACTAGCAATGAAGCACTGTTTAAAAGTAAGCTGCAAAAATAAATATTGGAGTTTTACATCAAAGTTAGTACTCAGACATGTTTACAAACTTCTAAGCGTTCAATCTCCCGATTGCTGGGCTGCAAGTGACAAGAAAAATCCAGTCCTTCCTACCTTTTAGAAGGATATCTAATCTTGATAGCAAGATTTCTGTGTCAGTTGAAGACCACATCTCAAGGCTGCCTACCTTTCTGGAAGGTTTTCCCTAGAAAAGTCTTTGGCAGGGATCACTAGATAAAGTCCTCTGGCCTGTGCTGTACAGGAAGTCAGGCCTGGAAGGTCCAATCTTGGTCTTAAAATTCCACTATGGTTTCAATGTCGAAGCACGTTAGACTTAAGTCTTTTTACAGAATGTTAGTTTTAAAATGAAAAATCACAAAGCTCATTCCCCTTCCCCTCCAACCTTCCTGGCACTTAAACAACCTTATCTGCCCTTCAGAGAAGGCTTGGCATCATCTGATGCTTTGGAAGAAATTGTGGTTCCTCGTCACTTTATTTGTGCAGTAAGTATACTCCACCCATAGTGAAGATGAAGACCTTATTTTTTTGCTGTTGTCTACTCAAAGTTAATGAGAAAAATGAATGTGGAGCTTCTCAGACCTCAATAGAGAAAAGCTCCTGAATTAAACAAATACTGTGGATAACAGTGAACAAACATTCTTTATGTGCTGCAATGACAGGGGAGTTAGGGACTTACCAATGTTACAGTGTCGAGTCTCTATCAGGATTAGACAACTTTGTTCCTTTAATTCATACAAGGCAAAACTTTTACTCCATGGCTTCTCATCCTCTTCTGTCCCTTTTTATTTCTTTTTAATGTTAGTTCTTTAACAAATCCCTCTTTTCAAGGAGCAAAAGCTGATATGTTCTGGGGAAATGCCAGCAAGATGTTAAAGATTGGCACAACTAGCTACTGTCATTCTATCAAGACAATAGGATTTGAGCAAAAGGGGTAGAGTTCTCCATGCAGAATTTAGCTGCTTAATCCTCTCTTGTGGGCTGGCACAAAATCAACAAAAGAAAGAAACCAAATTACCCAGCTCTGCTTTGGCAGATTTAGCCACTGTCAGCAGGCCAGAAGTTAATTCCCTCATATTCTTGTTTGCCACCAACTACGGCAGACCTCGCTGAGCCAGGTTTCCTGTGTAAATCTGTCAGCTGAAATGATGCACAGCATGAAGAAGGAGAGAAAGGACATGCAAAGAGTGTGGTCCTTTCGCCAAATCAAGTCCCCAGAAGTCAGGGACTGGCACGGGAACTACCTCTTTGCCTTCAGCCTGAGTGATGTTTTTGACACGAGATGAGAAAGATTTATAGTTTCCTAAACCGTCATTGCGCGCACACACACACATGCACACACACAGCCTCCCTTGCCAATAAGTAAGGATTGTTGTTACATTAAGCTCTGTGTGTGGGAGCCTGTTTCCCTTCTGGCAATCTGCACAAGCTTCCAGCTGCTTAGCGTCTTTCTGAGACTCAACAGTGTGTAGGGTATGATATGTTAATAATGAGGACTACTTAGTCATCGAGGCTAATAAAATTTCATTGAGGGTAGGAAATGCAACATCAGTTTGCTATGTCATAAACGCTTTCTAACTAGTCACAGCATATGGTGCCTTTTAATGTTTTAATGTTTAATACTATCCCCCCACCCCAAACTAAGTTCTTGGGGGGATAGTATGACATAGGGGGAATCACACCGCTTTGTGCCATTCATTATCTTCCTCTTCCCTTGGAAATCAAATAACAGCACTGCTATGAGACCTAAGTAAGTTAGGTGCAAAATATTTACAGTAAAATGCAAAATAACTTAGATCACATACCTTTTGGCATCTCATTATGAACTCCAAAATGGATGTAGTTTTATGAAAAAATTTATTAAGGCTTTAATTTTTAAAGCTTTAATTTTTAAAGCAAAGATAGTGTCACTAGTAAAAGTGAGAAAATTAGGAAAAAAAATACAGTCTGTTTCCAAGAGAAAGAATATAGATCTTTTCACAAAGGGTGACGGTTTTCAACAAAAAATCACAAATGCCCAGGGGTTTCCCACGTTCCTCATCTGATAATAGACATTTTCTTGAAATTTTTAATGAAATATGTTTTGACATGACAGAGTGAGTAAACCTTCAAACACGTAGATTCGTATGTGGAACTCTCAGAAAAAAAATTAACTTCTGGTTGCCGTTTTTCTATAGCACAAAGAGTTTTCACTTACAGTAGACCAATATATGTTATGTTATAACAGTATATGTCTGTAACATAGACAGTGCAATTCAGTGACTGCTTAAATTTTGATAATTTGTCTCTTAGATTAAATAAGTGCTAAGCTATTTTGTAGTACATTTTTTTTGCCAGTGTTGAGATGAAATTTTAGACACTCATCACAAACACATTTGTTGACAGTAACAACTGGATAAAGTGAAGGGTAGATGAAGCATTGTTCTCCAAATACCTGTGTTCCTTTCCTGACTTCAGCAAGTTACTTCTAATTATAGTCATATCACCTTCTTTAAATGCCAGCTTTGGTAATTATAGGTGGTAACCCCAGACATTAATGAGCATTTGCATACTATTCATGTATACTAAACCTTGATATAATCAATGGAGAAAATCTGTTGTAATTCCTCAGAAAGACAGAAAACTAGCCCCAAAAGAGCCACTCATCTATGTTGTTATTTCTAGCTCTAACCCAAGGCACATTTTCATATCAATAAAAAAACTATGGAAATGTTACTGCAAAATTACTAACAGTCCCAAACAGGTTAACCTGGAAAATAAGTTAAAAAAAAAATTTACAAAACTCAGCACACTATCTAAGAGACAGAAGTGTAATATGATGTACTTAAGAGGAAATAATCAACTGCATAAATACAGGTTAGGGAATATTTAACAGACTAGGTTGCAGTTCTGTAGAAAAGGGTGCAATCTATTATGGGTAATATACTTTTTTGTAACTGCCTTTTAGCACCAAAGCTGGATTTTCAAGGGAATTTAAAAATAGGAAAAAGGGCTAGATCTGAAAAAGAGAATTAAGATTTTTGGCCTCAGTTCTAAATCTAAGCATATTGTTAAGACACCTGCCCTAAAAGTGAAATCACTGCACGCTTGCTTTGTAGCTAATGGAGAGAGACTAGCATCTCCAGAAAGCCAGAAAAGATTTTAATCAGACTCTGCAGATCTTCCCTGGATACCTCAATAAAGGTGTCCACATTTGCGTGGGAGGAAGGCAAGTCTAGGTGCCCGAATACATTGCTTTTTAGCAAGCCTGTGGCCTTGTCATATGTCTAAGTAACTTAGGCATGTTTTTGATCTGTGCTTCTGAACTTACACATCGGCATTCCATCTAAATTCTCGTTTTAGGGAGCTAGGTGCTATTTTGAGTCCCACAGACCAGAGATAGCAGACATTTTCAAGACAGTGGACATGTCTACCTCATGCCTAGGACTGGAGGCAGGTTGCAGTGACAGAAGACAATAAGCCAGCTCTGGGATTGCAGCTACAAGGCTATAGTATTGCAGTGCCATAATTGCAGAGATAGAGAGCTTACTAGGTGGAGATCCTGAAGTTGCACAGCCTCACTGGTACCGTAGGTGGCACTTTTCTATGCTTTGTGGATAATATATAATGCTGGCAAATGCTAACACAGGCTTTCCTTCACTCCGCTGCCTGATACAGACATATTTAGCAGCTCGAGCTCAAGTCCAAAGGGAGGAGAGTCAAAATGCATTTTAAAGGTACTCTGCAGGAAAGATCATGACAGTCCCTTAAATCTTGTACCTGTGGACATCCCTGTGCTGCTTGCCCTGGTGAGAATCACACTTAACAAACATTTCAGATGAAAAAAAAAAAAAAAAAAAGACAATCTGGACATGTTATTGCAAGTTTAAAGTTGATTAAGAAATGCTTCAGGAAGGTGGTTTTGTCTGGAGAGATGCCTGTACTGTCAAGGGTTGGTCAATAGGTTTGCAGGGGTGTAAGTGAGAGCAAGGTTTGGCTCACATAGTTTGAAAACTATTTGAACTCTTAAAAAAATAAGTTTTAAAAAGGATTTCCTTCCTGTCAGCAAAAAGCCACAGACATCAGAAGAACAGAATCAGCCACATGTGTGTTTCTTTTCATGCTTCCTAATCAGATGTAACGATTGCTCACACTGTATAGATAGATTTTATTCAAGGATGTGCATTCCTGAGTCTTAGGAGTCTGCCAAGTGTAGTTCTGCAAACAGAACAAGCTACACACGAGGTGATGTATGCCCTTAGGCTTTCCTGCAGCAGGACTAGGGGAGACTAATAGAGTTCTTCTTCTAGCCTGCTTGTTGTAAAGTTCTCAAGAGAAACCACAGCTGGCCTGTGTCCAGTAATCATCCTTTTATCAGGCTGGTAAGTTGCTCTTCTGAGAGCACAGAACAACAGCAGAAGGAAATGCACTTACAGGGGTTATAAATAGTTCTGTAGAAAACCTAACAAAGGCGTCATAGTGAATGACTTAATCCACAATGCATGACGGTATTATTGATAGTGATTCTCTGGGCTGTGATCGAAGGAGGAGGGGAGAAAGGAAAAGGTATCTTAATAAATTGAAGTACTGAGGAATTATCATAATTTTTACATAATAACCTCTTACCTTAAGTATGTCTATATAACAGATACCACAGTTTTTACAGGCGTAGTTAAGCTAGCTCAGGTACTACAACTGAGCAGTCGCAGCAATGCAGAGTTTAGTATTTTCACCCAGTTTCTTGGGTAAATTTTGCAGCTGGATGAAGCTCTGTGTTATTACAGCCAGACTGCTAGTGTTATCTAAAGTAGCTCATTAGAAGCTCACTTAATCAGGTATGTCTACACGATCTGCAGTGATGCTGCAGTGTATAAATATAGCCTAATACTGTGCCTATAGACAGCGTGTAGCTTCTCTTTGGTTTTGTAACAAATCTAAAGAAATATGCAAGTTCATTACTGGGCTGCCAGTCAGAAGACCTGGATTTTATTTATAGTTTTCTTACTCATCTGTGATCTTACCCTCTGCCTTTCCTCTTCCCTGTCAACCATTTTTGAGGGAAGGAAGGTTGGGGCAGACACTGCTTCTCAGTAAATATCTGCACAATGTCTAATAAAATTGGGTCCTAATTTTGATGACTTCAAATCAGCTTCTCCTGCTGAGATTCCACTTCTGGCCAGCACTGTGCAGATTCTGTTTCCCTCCTGCACACGTGCTAAACTAGCATAGGGAAATGAATTTTATTCAGGCCTATGATTATGGTCAAAACTGAGATTAGTCGTGACCTCTACATCAGGAATCACTACAGTTATGTAAATAATTTTCTCCAAAGTGGTGGAAAAAGCTTTCTGATGATCAGTATCATGTAATGCTCTTTCTGCATGCTTTAGCTTAGAGTATCTTCCCTGCTCCATTCATCCCAAATAGTGCCAAGGGTCATTCTGACAATTTACCAGTCTAGATCACTGAGTGCCAGTACCCAGGCACATTCTTTGGCACTCTCTAATTTATGAGTATATATGTAGCCCAAGGGGTGCAGCTTAAGTGAGTTTTCTTTCCAAAGAACGGGAAATAGGCATGTTTAGGATGTAATTCATCTCATACAACGGAACATGGTTATGTGAAATAGATCAAATGAATCAAACCCTGCAGGTGTCTATTCCTTTTTGTGGTCTGTAAAGAGATCCCAGGGAGAATATAGAAGAGTACATTATAGAGATCTAAAGTTAAAGGGATGAATCCCTCTTCTACGATCAGAGCAACTAATTAAGGAGGATGCGTAGTCAGCAAGAATCTTTATTTTTTGGTATGCGAGGCTATCAGTTTGGATAACAGCTTCTCTGAGATATAGAATCCGGATCCTTGTCTGGTTTTCAGGTACCCAAAGGCTTCCGCATAATTAAGCTTGTGCTTACTTATGAGTGCAGTGCAGCTTTTCAGGAATCTGAAACAAGCTGCTATCATATGAAATAATTAGGCACAAGGCAGTAAGAACTTGCATGATGACAAACTAGAGTAGAAAAGTAGGAACATGAGATCAGAGGAACACTTTCATGATATTAAGAGCAGACTCCTCCAGTACTGGCAAATAACAGACATTATAAAACCTCTTTCCAAATATTTATCTATATGAATAGATCTTTGTTCCAGTAGTCTTACTGAAAGGTTGGGTCAAATAGCTTCACTTCTTTGGTGCTTACAAAACTTCTTCTGACTTCCGGCCTAAATTTATGCTCGATTAGTCTGTCTTAATTTGTTCTTGTGCCAAGTTTGGCTTTCATCTTAAATAGTCATTTTCCTTGTCTGCTCTTTGCCTCCATGGCATATTTGTGGAGATAAATCATATCCTCTCTCAGCCTTAATTTCAGTAATCTACGCCAATGAAGGTCTTTTGCTATACTACATGTGTCTAGTCGACCTTCTATGTGTCTGTTCCAGTTTAAATTAGCTTTTCTTGAATAAGACTGACAAAAGTTGCACAGTTAACATTTCTCTACTTCTTTGTAAGTTTATTTCAGCTAGAAGTAAGCCATCATATGCATCTATTCTCATTTGTCTTTTCCACAGACACATCACATTGAGTCTGGAGGTTATCGTTGTGATGATTCTCTTCTCTAATTTGAGCATAATGAAATATTTGAGTTTTTCTCATATTTGAGGTGTGATTGTTTCCATTTAATTCACACTAGATAAAGGCCTGTGCTCAACTTCTTTGTGATTTTTGAGACCTGAGGCAAAATAATCATATCATTTTGAACCACTCCATTATCTTTAGTTACACTCTTCTCCTGAGTAGCAAAAGTTTCATTTCTTCCTTCTAAGGTCCCTCTACAGCTGAATAACTATTTTGATATCTGCAAAGTTTAACTCATCTTCCTTTTAGCCAAATCTTCAGCTTTAAGTTATTGAGAACTCATAGAGTTGCTTTACTGATTAGTTTTGTTATTCTTTATGGATTCTTTACTTAATCTTTAATTGTTTTTGGAAGACGTTATTTATTTATCCATTGATAAGTAGGCCCTTTCTCGGAAGTTATTTCTTTCACTTGGTATGCAAGTCCCAGTTAATTTCTGAGCCTTTAAGGATTTCTGAGCCTTTATTGACATTTCAGTCATTGAATTTACAGTTGATCTAATGTCATTAATAAATTTTCATTCATTCTCAGTTTTCTCCTCTAAACTGAAAATGTTAGTTACAGACTTTTGTTTTTCTGCTAACATCATTTAAATTGAGTCAGTCCATAATAACTTTACCTAAGGTTATTTTCTACTGCTGTTGGACGTCTACTAATGGTAAAACAATATAATCTTTTCTTAGGTTCCATGACTCTTTGGCAAAGCGCTCCATAGGCTGTTGCAACATATCATCATTATTAGTAGAATATGTTTTCTAGTCTTCATCTATGAAGAAAAAATCTTCCATATTTCCATAACTTCTCACCCATATTTATCTTCCCAATAATAATATATCTGTTCTCATACAAATCCCATCTTGTGAGTCTGTAACAAAACTGTAATAATCAGACCCCTTCCTTGCATTCAAGGAAAATCTGTTAAACCTGAGATGTTTTGACATAAGCACTTAAGGTTCAGTGAACAAGCATACTTCTATACAACTTTGTGTCATCAAGAATTTTTCTGACCAGCTCCACACACATCCCCCATAGATAGATGATATAAACCTTAATCAAACACAGATCTTACAAACAACAGCCAGAAAAACTGTCAAGCAACTGAGAAACAAATTAATCTGAAATAGTGTCTTGCTCCTCCTTCCTAAAAACACATTTTATGCTAATTCCACTCCTTTCTGCTCTCTGCTTTCTAGTTCCTATATATTGCCTGAAATATTTGGTAAAGAGGGAAACTATGTGGTGCCCAACTATAAAACATCAATGGAAGTGAGGCCCTTTTCCTATTTTGGGAGCTCCCCAGGAAGGAAATCATATTAAAGGACTGAAAATGTTAATAGCAGGTAATCGGACAGTATAGGATTGGTGATAGCCACACAGCAGCCTAACACATGCAAATAGTTCTGCTCAAGTGATAAAAAGGAGATGATGCGTGTATGACTGTATATACATATATATATATATACACACATATACATATACACATACACATACACATACATATATATATATAACAGATACAGATTCAGGAATTCAGAATTTGAATGAAGCAATGGGCTAACTCAGCATTATTTCTTCCAGAGCCAAAACAATAGGCCTACAAGGTGTGTCATGATTTGATTGGAGAAGCATGGCCTTACTGGCTAGCTCTATAAATAAGAAGCCCAAGGATTAATCCCTGCTACCAGGACTGTGTGGTATTAATTGGTTTGTGTGCATACTGCTCAGAACAAGCTCCTTCTAGAGCAGGCTAGTCACATTTGTAGCACTTAGTATGGTTTTTCCTCTGGACTTCATGACATGTGCCTTACCTAAAGACATAATTATGAATTTTCTGTGTTTCCAAGATCAAAATGTACAAAATAATGGGAAAGGTGCCGGAATGGTGTTCTCATAGCATTAAACTCTTAAGTTTCTCTTTAAATAAACTCTTTAAGTTTGTGTTGCATGAACTGAGGTGTTATATGAGGGCAGGTGGGAGTATTTGAGGTTGCAAAGCTTACTGCGAATTACTGAACTGTGAAAGAAAGAAAAAAAGAGTGAAACCTGGGTCACGTTCTCACGTACTGACTTTTAAGATCCCTTCTTTGAACTTCTTCCACAACTATATGCAGGCTTGGAACTGTCAAAAACAAAGTGAGCTAACAGTAAAGTGGTATAGACTATCAGTGTCCGGGACTTGAGCCTGTGCTCTGGTACTTTTATTTAGTAAAGCAGTGTACACATAGGATGCCTGCTAGCACAGAGGCTTCTTCATCTCTCTCTTTTTCATTAAGAATCTCACTCCACTTTGTTAAGTAGGCTTGTCTTAAGTGTTTTAAAGCTGGAAATCTCAGCTTAAACTAAGTCTACATTTTAAATAAACTGTTTAAAGGCTGTAACAATCATGCCAGTTTGAGCTCACTTTTCCTAAACTGATGAGTCCAGTTTTAGATCCAGGAGAGCAATACCCTTGCAGAATAGGACTTTGTCTAAACTGAGATCACAGTCTATACTGACACTTTCATAATGATACTTTCATTTTTTTAATTCTTCTAACTTTTCAGTAGTCAGTAATTTATTTCAATTGTCGATTGACAACTGATAAATACAATGCTTTATTGCTACAGTTAATGCTACAGTTTCATGAGAAATTATCTTTGAAAGGTCAAGGCAATTGAAGGAGGTTCCTGGGGCCTGGAAGAAATCAAACATCACTCCTGTCTTCAAAAAGGGCAAGAAGGAGGATCTGGGGAACTACAGGCTGATCAGTCTTACTTCTGTCCCTTGGAAAGTGATGGAGCAAATCCTTCCGAAAGCCATTTCCAAACATATGAAGGACAAGAAGGTGATCAGGAGCAGCCAGCATTCATTTACAAAGGGAAAAACCTGCCTCAACAAACTGACAGCCTTCTATGATGAGATAACTGGCTTAGTGGATGAGGAGAGCAGTGGATGTTGTTCATATCCGCTTTAGCAAGGCTTTCAACACTGCCTACCAGGACATCCTGATGGGCAAATTGATGAAGTATAGACTGAATAAATGGACAATGAGGTGGACTGAAAACTAGCTGAAATGCAAGGCTCAAAGGGTTGTGATCAGTGGCATGAGGTCGGAGTGGAGGTCATTAACTAGTGGTGTGCCCCAGAGGTCGATACTGGGGCTAATCACAGAATCACAGACTCACAGAACGGCCAAGGTTGGAAGGGACCTCTGGAGATCATCTAGTCCAACCTCCCTGCTCAAGCAGGGTCCTCTAGAGCATATTTCCCAGGATCGCGTCCAGATGGGTTTTGAATATCTCCAGCAAAGGAGACTCCGCTACCTCTCTGGGCTACCTGTGCCGGTGCTCTGTCACCCTCACAGTCAAGAAGTTTTTCCTCAGGTTCAGCTGGAACTGCCTGTGGTTCAGTTTGTGCCCATTGCCTCTTGTCCTGTTGCTGGGCACCACGGAGAAGAGACTGGCCTCATCCTCTCGATACCCCCCCCCTTCAGATACTTATACACATTGATGAGATCCCCCCTCAGTCTTCTCTTCTCCAGGCTCAACAGGCCCAGCTCTCGCAGCCTTTCGGCAGAGGAGAGATGCTCCCGTCCCCTCTTCATCTTTGGAGGCCTCCGCTGGACTCCCTCCAGTAGGGCCATGTCTCTCTTGTACTGGGGAGCCCAGCACTGGACACAGTACTCCAGGTGAGGCCTCCCCAGGGCTGAGGAGAGGGGAGGACCACCTCCTTCCCCCTGCTGGCAATGTTCTTCCTAATGCAGCCCAGGACCCCATTGGCCTTCTTGGCCACAAGGGCACATTGCTGGCTCATGCTTAATTTGTCATCCACCAGGACTCCCAGGTCCTTTTCCGTAAAGCTCCTCTCCAGCAGGTCAGCCCTAAACATGTCCTGGTGCCTGGGGTTCTTCCTCCCCAGGTGCAGGACCCTGCACTTGCCTTGGCTGAACTTCACGAGGTTCCTCTCCGCCCAGCTCTCCAGCCTGTCCAGGTCCCTCGGAAGGGCAGCACAGTCTTCTGGTGTGTCAGCCACTGCCCCCAGTTTAGTCTCATCAGCAAACTTGCTGAGGGTGCACTCTGTCCCTTCCTCCAGGTCATTGATGAATACGTTGAACAAGACTGGACCCAGGAATGACCCCTGGGGGACACCACTAGCCACAGGCCTCCAACTTGACTCTGCGCCATTCACCACAACCCTCGGAGCTCGGCCATCCAGCCAGTTCTCAATCCACCTCACTGTCCACTCGTCTAGCCCACACTTCCTGAGCTTACCTATGAGGATGACTCATAATACTGTTTGACATCTTCATTAATTACCACGGTAACGAAGGGACGGAGCACAAAGCTGGGATACAAAGCTGGGATACAAAGCTGGGAGGAGTGGCTAATACACCAGATAGTTGGGTTGCCATTCAGAGGGACCTGGACAGGCTGGAGAGATGAGCAGAGAGGAACCTCATAAGGTTCAACAAAGGGAAGTGCGGAGTTGTGCACCTAGGGAGGAATAACCCCATGCACCAGCACAGGCTGGTGGACAACCAACTGGAAAGCAGCCTTGTAGAAAAGGACCTAGGAGTCCTGGTGGACAACAAGTTGACCGTGAGCCAGCAATGCTCCCTCGTGGCAAAAAAGGTCAACAGCATCCTGGACTACATTAGGCAGAACATTGCAGCAGGTCAATCCTCAGGTTGAAGGAGGTGATTCTTCCCCTCTGCTCAGCACTAGTGAGGCGAATTCTGAAGCACTGTGTCCAGGTCTGGGCTCTGCAGCACAAGAGAGATATGGACATATTGGAACGAGTCCAGCAAAGGGTAAAAAAGATGTTTAAGGGACTGGAATTTCTGTCATAGAAGGAAAGACTGAGAAAGCTGGGGCTGTTTAGCCTGGAGAAAGGCTCAGGATGAGGCAGGGGAGGAGGAAGACGGATGGACTTACCAATGTGTATCAATACCTGATGGCAAAGGGGAAATAAAGAAGATGGAAAGTCTCTTGCCAGTGGTATCCAAAGCCAGGATAAGAGATAGTAGGCTCAAATTTAAATACAAGAAATTCCTTTTAAACAGAAGGAAAAAAAAATTGTTTTCCATAAGGATGACTGAGCATTGGAACAGATTGCCCAGAGAGGTGGTGGAGTGTCCATCCTTGAAGATATTCAAAACCCACCTGGACAATGTCCTGATCAACCTTCACTAGGTAACCCTGCTTTAAGCAGGGATTTGGTCTACATGATCTCAGAGACCACTTCCAACATCAGCAATTCAGCGATTCCACGATTCTAAATTGGGTGGGAGCAGGAGAATGAAAATCACACATTAAATGGCTCCCCAGTTAGTGCTGACATGAACGATCTCATATTTATTTTTCCTCCGAGTAAAAATGGACCAATCCAGAACACAACTGAAAATAAATTACTCACTAAGAATATTAACCAAAAGGTCACTATTTATAATAAACTCTTACCTCAAGTATGAGATGTAGATCACAAAGACCATCAGTTTATGCTTCCTTTAAGTATTTCCTTGACCTGTCAAGAAAATTTATGCCAAAGCCCTGAGCAACCAAATGCAACTTCCAGATTAGTCTTGCTATGAACAAGGTGTTGGACCAGAATGCTTCCATAGGTTCCTTCCTACCAAAATCATTCTTTAATTCTATGATACAATGCCGATTCTATGCAAGGGTACAGGTGTAAACAGAGTATATAACTTTCACCAGTGCATCACTGATTCCAGTCCAACATAGGTCAACACCGCATGAAAAATTCTGACAAATAGTGACTGTTTTGTGGTTTAAGAATTGGAGAGGAAATCTTTTTCCACATCTGCTTCAGACGACAGCGATGCACCAAGACTGGTAGAAGTTGCAACACAGAAAAACTGTGGTTCTTGATATTTGTACTATAAAATGTTAGTGGAGCTCACAACCATAAACCTGATTATAAGCTGAATTACTCATTTTTTCAGGCCTGGGACATGCTGAAATGATCTTGTGCCTCTGCTAGCTGTGTAGTTTCTGTGCACTGCATGGAAACTTTTCAAAGTTGCAGATGTGTCTGCCATCCTGCCATCAAACTACTAGCTCATCCATTAAGGAGTCTTAAAAATTCAGAGGAAAAAGTAAATATTCTCATTAATACTTGACATGTATTTTTAAGCAGATTATGACTGCAAGGAGAGTATATGTGTGTGTAAGATACTACATAAATGCATTTTGAAAAAGATAGCTGTATCCCAATCATGATTTCAAAACCATAAATCCAAAATAATTATTAATGGATGTGTTGAATTTATTTTGGCCAAAAGAAAAGACAATTGGAGCTGACATTTTTGTCACTTTTAAAATAAAAAAAAAAAGGCCTGTTATAATTATCAGTATACAGTTAAAACATGGTTTATGATTATCGTCAATCTATTTTTATAAGATTAGTAAAATCAAGCCATCCAGCTTGAATTAGGGAATAAATTGCATTTTTCATTCTTACCCTTCTAGGAGTAGTCATTCCTTTAAATCACATCTGTTATAATTCCTGGTATACGATCATCCAGCTCATAATATTTGAGATCAGAATGAATAAGGTTCTGATTACTTATTATTTCTACTCAGTTAAGGTTGGAATTTTTGTAGGAAGGAATTGAATTAATGAACACCATAAGAGACAATAGGATATGACTACTCTAGGTTTTTTACACAAGAGGACAGAAGATTTGGCACAGATGCGAAAAATCAGCTCATGGGCAGATTTTGAGTAGCACACTGCAGAGCTAGCCCAGGACCAGGAGATAAAAATTGGGAGCTCATGAGACAGGTATCTGTGAAACGCATCTGCTCTTCCCAACTTAGAGAGAGGCAAGCTAAGGCCAGTAAAGATATTAGAGATACACCAGCTGCAGCTCTACTAGTAGTAAATGAAACAACGCCAGGCCCAGGCATCAGATCCTGATAGGTTACAAAGTTAATTTTTAATCCAGCAAGGTATTGGCCTGGGCTAACTAGCACTTTCTCAGTACACAGTGGAGCAGCTAACATAGTCCAGGAACCATCCCCAAAACACAGTGCCTGATTTGCTATGTGCTATATAAATACATATATCTGCATCCTTCTATAGCATTGCATATTAAGTCTAATTGAAAATATTTGTCTTTTTTGCTTGCTAGGTGAAATATTAGTCCTAATAACAGTTACCTGTTCAGAACTCAATCCTTGTGTTGCTTATGCACATAATTCCCATTGTTTTCCGTAGGAATCACATGACTCCAAACAACAGGGTAATTATGTGCCTGGACTGATTCCACTGACTATAATGAAATTATCCCAGATTTACACTGGCATAACTCAGAGCGGTGCCTGACCTCACAGTCTTTATATAAACTATATCTTAACCCAACGAGATTTTGGTCAATCCCTTTTAAAAATAAAAAATACCCTTTAGAATAAAACTCAGAAGACTTTAGAGCATGATCTTCAGCTTTAACAATTCAGAAGCTCCCAGGGTCCTTCCCCTCTTTAAAGAATGAGGATAAATTATGACAGCTGAATAAATATAAAGGGTCTAGTGTCAGTCTGAGGAAACAGGTTTTCATTTTGGCGCAGATGACTTTGGTTCAGAGATCTTCAGTGGAATGGGAAAACAATGTCTCCTTAACATAGAATTATTTATTGTTCAGAACTGCCTACAGATAGAGACAAATAATCCCTGCCCCCACACTTACTACTGTACTAAATAGGCAGTCACAAATAGAAAATTTACTCCTACTAAATGCAAAACGAAAGATTCACCTCCTACACTTTCTCTTTTTCCCTTCGCTAACCTCCCCCACACACTCATACAATATTATACCTTCCCTTATGCTGCCATGTTAGCTCAGTTTGCTTGGCTGGTATCAGGTTGCAAAGAAATTTCTATGTCACTAAGCAGTTATCAGTGATTTCTACATTAATGTGACTTTTTATCTTGGGGTTCTTTGGGTTTTTAAAAGTACTATACGCAGAGCCATCATTCTACTGCCATTACCTTAGTCTTTTACCAGTATTTAAATATAGGCCTGCTATTATCTATTTCTATTAAAACTCTCAAATTTACATTATATTCAAGGAGCTGATATTTTCTTTCATCATAAAGACATAGTAGCTGGGCACTTTATGCAAAAAAAGGCTGTGCCTTTTTCCTCTCTAGAGATGCGTATGGGATGGTGGGATAGGTTTGAATCCCTAATGCTGAGGGAGATCCTTTCTTTTTCTGTGGATGTTTTATTTTATAGAAGGCATGTGCTACTATTCTTCTTCTTCTGGCTTAGTGTTAATAGAAAATGATGAGACAATTCTCAAGCTGAGGGTCTCAGAGCTCATCATGGCATTTGTTGCAGGGATGTTTGAAGAGAACTGAGGATTCAAATATTTCTTCAGTACTTTTTTTGCTGCCTGGCTCAAATATCACCTTGTTCACGTCCTGCCTATTGTGAATGCCTCTCTTCACCTAGCCCTGTCCGGGATTTTATAGCATTTTGTTTGGGTCTATGATTTCTGCCCTGGTTTGGGATAGCTAATGTTTAAGTGTTGCACTGCTTTGTGTGGCAGTGCCTAAGCTGTCTTCTAAACATGGGCAGAGGTGCTACTATAAAAATAACTATTACTGATAGAGTTATCCTAAGACGCTGCTGCCTTCCTGTACTGCTTACAGCTTCTGCAGGCACATATGCAAACGTGCATCTTGAGGCATGAAGCCAAAAATCTACCTAACCTAAACTGCAGGAAATAATTCAGAATAACTCCTTTATTTCAGAAAATAACCATAGTATGGCCATGAACAATATGAAACAGAGAGAGGCAAAATTCACTGAATATATTATTTTCTACTGATTATTTGTTCAGCTCTAGCCAGCACCCATCATTCCTGATTTGCATTACAACAAAAAAAGTTAAAGTTAATATGAGTACAGTCACTCTTTCTTGTATCTTAAAGTCTTTAGACGATGAAAAATAGCTAGGAATGTGTGTGTTCCTTCCCACAACAGATGCTAAATAACAGCTTGTAAGTAAAAAAGTGTTATCAAAGTCAGTGGTTCAAAAAAAGCATGTGATTTTTTTTCCTTTGAACACATATTTAATATATAACAGAGGATTAAAAATTATAAAGAAGGAGGGTTAAGCTATATATCAATCACAACTTTGATTATGCAGCAAACAAAGGCTAGCAAATGTCAACTCAATACAGAACATTTTGATCTAATAATATCTCTTTGCCTCCAAAACTTTTAAAAGTCTGATTCAAAAGCTATTGAAGACCATAGGATCCTTTCTACTGAAGGCAGCCTAGGAGAGCTTTTCAAACACCAGCAGTAGTACTGTAAAATAGGATAATTCAGCTTTGCTGTAAATCAGCCAGCGGGCTTCCCAGTAGATCCATGGCCACCCGCAGCTGGGGAATAGCTGAAGCAAGGGCGCATGGCTAATGTTAATGAGACAAACAAGCAGAGTTATAGGAAAGAAATAATTGCTTACACATGTTGAAATGCCTGTATTACATGTTCAGGATCTGTATACAGTACGTTTGTTCCATAGAAAATAGGCAGGTACGTTTTAGTGCCAGACTGCACGAATGCCCAGAAGAACTGCTAAGAAAGGCTCGCTCGTTTTTTTCATTACTGCTCCTCCCATTTCAGGAAATATAATTCCATCTCTCTGTTATTTCAGATGGCCTTCCAGGGCCATGGTAGAGAAACAGAAGTCAGGATGCTCCTCAGATTCTGTAATCCACACAAAAGCCCAGCAAACCAACATCAGACCTCAAATAAGGAGGGGACCTTTTGAATGCTCATTTAATCCCTGCACTAAGCTAAGCACAATAGTGAGAATTAGGTTCTTCTATGAAACAAACAGGAAGAACTGCATCTTCCTGCGGGCAGGAAATGTAAAACTTACTGGGAAACTAAGACAAATATTCTAATTTACAGTGATCTTTTTGGCTAAGTTTTCTCCAAAAAATGAAGCTTAATGAAAGTAAATTACTTCTTGCTGTTTCTGGTTATTCTTCCCATTCACTTTTGAACACACTGCTCATTGCGATTCAATCTGACAGAGAAACAGAAGTTTCACAAAACTTTTATACCACTTGTGAAAACAGAGTCAAAAAGAGAGGCCAAAGTCCCTCTAAAGATCTTAATGGAAGAAGTAGCAGCAGCAGCAGTTCATACTTTAGCAGATACCAGATACCCAACAGTATATGCCCAGGCACTGAAAAATTTCAATGAGAGCTTACACATGAACAGCAAGACACAAATCCCATAGGAGATCATGCTTCATTCAGTCATGGTGAATAAGTAGCTTGTGGAATTATTTCCTATTTTTGGTTTTCTTTTTGATACCAAAGAGAAATCAACAAAAATGTGCGTAGAATAGATTATTTTTTTTAAAAATTTATGTAAGACTTCCTAATCCTTGAGAGTTCAAAGGATGAGATGTGGCATAATCAGCACAGTTTCTTGAATTTTGATCTTTGCATTTTTCCTGTACCACTTGATATTCTTTTACTTGCTGCTGTTCTCTAAAGTGCACACTTGGTAAATTAGTGAAATTTTAAGGGAGAGTCATTGAAACTTTTGTAATGTACTTGATTCACGTTATGGGCTAAGTAGACTACCCCTTAGAGGATATGCTTGGCTATTATATTTAAAGGTATAAATATACCAAGGGAAGACTTAACATAAAGAGCAAAGTAGCTCCTACTTACAAACTATATTTTAAAATTCTTTACAGCTGTTGTATTTGTCACTTTATAAATATTACACTTGAGTCACAGTCACAACAACAAAGGTAATGCTATAGATACAGAGGTTATTTTATGTGTCATTGATATTTTATCAGCTATGGTGCAGAATTCAGTACAGCACAACAACAGCTTTGCAGCAGTTCAGGACAGGAAGTGAGGACCAGTTAATGCAAATAACCTTTTTACCTAAAGTGTTGACAAGGGAGTATTAAAACATACATAAACCGTACAGACCCAATCCTGCTATTCTAAAACATTGAAAATTTTATTTTTGTTTAATAATTCTCTCTTAATTTTTTAGTGTAATTTCACCCAAAACAGGTATTAAAGGATTGGGCTTTAAACTCCTTTCTTTTTTTTCAGAAAGAAAGGTCTGTTTAAATCAAAAATCTATTTCTACTTACTCCAAAGTGAACTCATATAGTTGGACACTGGCAAAAACTGCAGTGGGACTCATTTTTGGAACTTTTTCCCCCAAGTTTATGATATAAGAAACTAAAGGAATTTAAATAAATTGGCAGCAGCATGCCAACAGACAGACTTGGGGTATTTTTAAAGTAGATTTTCTGTCATCTAAATTGCAAAGTGAACTAACATAATAGCCATGACATGTAATTCTGAATTGCTATGAAATTCTTTCATAATATTTAACAAATAGTTTCTCACCATTTCTAGCCAAGCTGGAGGTATTTTTGAAAAGAGTTTGATTAGAATGAGCTAAAAGGTATCGCACTACCACCCACTACTACTTTCTTAGCTACTCTTGTTTTTTATATGGGATTGTATTGTGTGAACCAGAAATCTGCAAGATGCCTAAAGTCACCACAGTGTCTTCTAAGCACAATGGTATACCTACTGCAACAAGTAATTAATCTTGGGCTCAAGATTTCCTGATGGGAGCCTATTGACCCTAGTACAATAGATGAAAGTATTTTATCCTGGGTGTTCCCCTACTGACCCCTCATCACCTTTCTTCATGCCCTGTCTGCTCTCATAGCAAACTGAAGAATTCTTCCTGCACTCTGATATTTGAGACCTATTTGACCCTCTACTGCTCTATGGAAGCAAATTTCTTTATTTTGCTTAAGAAGATTATTCAGAAAGAAAAGTCTGGCAAAGTTTTACCATATGCTGAAAGAAACATGAATGAACACAGAAGGAAGTGTCAGGGGCACTGGTCCTTATCATACTCCTGATCCCACATGGATTTTAATGGGAATCCATGGCATGAAATACAGCCAGTGGGCTGCATCCATGCTTTGCATCCACCAATAAGAAACACTGCTCACACTCAGGACCGACTGTGCAGGGCTGCCTCAATACAGGTGTTTACAAATCATCATCAGGGCCCTTCTAGGATGACTGCCAGGAGGTTTGATGGAGAGCCTTCAAACCGTCTGGCATGCTAAATACTTATAAAGGTAGATGGGATAATTGTGCATTACATCACAGCTCATCCTGCTGTATTAACATCAGTACTAGGGTCACCTCTGAAATGGCCCAGAGGGTGCTCCTCTGGTCAGTTAGGCAATAGCCTCCTTTGGGGCTAGCTTACATAACAAAGCTATGAGACCTAGTGTAGGTGTCTGCAGGGGACCCGTTTTTCAGGGAATACTTGCTCAGTATGTTCCTGAACTCAGATCTCTTTGAGGTGTCTCAGGCAATAGAGCTAGAAATGGAGATAGCAAAACTCACTGATCACTGCTGCATGCTGAACTTAAGGTGAATATTTAATCTCTCAGAACTTTACAATTAAAGAAAGTGGACATTGGCTTACAGACTCCACTTGCACAATAGCGCAGAAGCTAAAGTTTAGTCTAAATTTAAAAGACTGTTTCAGCCTATCTCTTGTAGCAGCAATTACCCTCTGCTGAGACAGCTTTGTTGTAAATCTTCAGGGTCCCTTGACACTCTCAGTGACAGCAGACCTCCAACTGTTACCCACAAGACACTTCAAAGGCCATCTTGGATAAATATGTGAAAACTGTCCTAAACTCTTACAGTAACTGTAGACCCAGAGTGAATCTTCCCTCCCCCATTCCCACCCATCAGGCTCCCATCTACTGAAATTGCTTCATCTTCTTGCTTCTCTGTATCTGTTATTGGGAATACTTTCTAACACGATACATCCACTCCCCCACACATGCTTGAAAGAGGGAGAAAAAGAAAATACCGACAAATGTTTCCACTGCAGATAATCATATTGTTATTAGAGCCTTTAACTACTTCAGTGTCTTCCATATTCAATTAATAAATGACCTTGGGCCCAGATCCTCTTTTCAGTAAATTAAAATAACATTCCTCTTATCAATGGCATTCCTCTGCTTTAACCCAGCTGCATTATCTGGATTCCCTGAAGTCAAAGGAAGTGTGCCATTGATTCAAACAGAATAAGAAGTTAAAATCTGGATCTTTTTATGGATAAAATATTTTACCCTCTTTTAAACACTCCAGTTACGTACCAAATAAAAGCAATGTGAGCAGAAGGCAGAAAACTCAATTTTCTACGTTAACGTAGTTTAAGTCCTCAAACTGAGTAAAAATAGATGCAAAGTGGTGCAATTCTGATTTGAGAGTGGCTTTTTTTTTTTTTTTAAGTGAGGGGAATAACAGGTGAAGTACAGAGATGGAAGCTGATGGTAATGGTAATGGGTGGGGGTGAGTATTTTGTTTGCTTCAGGGCCCAAAACAGCTCCCAAGGGAGGTCCTGCATATTTGTATGTGTGTGCATGTACATGCATATGTGTTCACAGAAGAGCTGTGAAATATTACATTTTTATATTTCACATGTATCTTTTGCAGACATTTGAAATTAGTGCTACGAACCACTTGATTCCTCCTTCCATACATTTGCCCAGTGTTGCCTTCAGTAAATCCAATTCAGTCGTTCTTTGCTCTTCTGCTCCTTTGCTGGAAGGTTACCAACTTCCTTGTTGCACCAGTCAGCTTCCTGTCTGGAGCAGAAATTGGACATGAGGCCTCAGATATTTTCTCTGAGTAATTTATGTGCTGGCAGGATATTCATGAGGCTTAGTCCTCCCAGGAAAGTCCATTCGTGTTATTATCAGGTAAGGCCTGGCCTCTGGAGGCAGTTGTCCTAGAATATTCTGTTTCTATAAGGCTCATGCAATACTCATTGCTTACCAGATAGTTTAAGTCCCTGACCCAGTCCATGAGTTTTACATGTGGTTTTCTCCAAATATGAGGATGAGGTTATTCACAGACATGGTAGGGCCACGTGAGTGAGTGATTTTGCATGTCTACTTGCATGTTACGTCAGCTAGTCTGCAACACGAAGAAAACTTAGATGCTCACCTAAGAGGCAAATGCAAAACCCGTAATGGTTGTATGAACAGAGTTATTGCATGGCATCTTTGGGTTACCTATAAAGAATTTCATCCTTGTGCTTATTCATCACCAGTGCCTAACACATAGCCACTTTTCCTTTGCGATACTAAATGATGTAACGTCAGCCACAAAGGTAAAACAAGGGGTATTACTTAGCATTTATAACATTCTTTATCTAGTGTGCACATACCACGTTTGCCTTCCAAATGCTTAACTATTTTTTCTCAGCCTCAACTGAAGAGTGACACCTTAAATATTCAGTGAGTAGATAATAACCTTGTGATATTTGAGGTGCCTGGTTCTGACTAAAGCATCTCATTCTTTTGTGCAGATTTTTTTTTATATTTTCATGGGCAACTTGCTTCTAATATGAATTTGACTGAACTGAGCACGTGTCAAGGTTTTGCACTGCTGTGTAAAAGAGTAATAGGCCATATTTATTTACTGTTTTTCTGCTGTAACTGCAAATACTAGCTCTCTTCCTGCCACAGACTCAAGATGATCTTTATTTTCAAATAGCATCACAGAACTCTTATAACAAATCTTCTGGTCTGAAGTTACTATTCTTAAATATTGACATCTTTTCTTAGCTGAGTTGTACTTTAAATCTAGAAATAGATTATATTCATGTTATATAGACACTTGCAGTTGATCCTTTCTCAGAGAATTACACTTTTTTATTCCTCTCTAAAATATTTTACTCATCTAAAAAGCACATTTCAATCATACAGGTAGTTTGCATTGTGGCAAGAAATGCCTTTGCATATGTTTAAACAGTGCAAAGCATATTAAAAGTATTCCCATGGATAATAAATAGCATAAGAGCAATTAGAAAACTATTGTTTGCAACACGCTGCTTATAAAAGATGATATGTGAAAACTCAGAGTGGACCCACTGACAGATTTAACCACTCAATCTCTTCTGTCGTTATCTTTAAAGTGTAGTTAACTCTTTGGATTAGATGCCTAGAAAAGAGGATATGAAGAATAACGACCTTCTCTTACAGCCTTACACAAGTCAATCTGTTTGCAAAAAAAGAAAAGAAAGTTGTAGTGTAACTGACACCCTCATCAAGTACATGAAGGAAGGTAGGAGAGGGGCTAAGCCTTGATTATGGTCTGAATATGGATAAGCCCAGTGCACGCTCCACAGAATTGTTCTGCTGCCAGTTTGTGGCCAGGAACAAATATTGGACTAGAGGTAAGCAGTGAAGGAGCATAACTCCTGTCTTTTCTGTGTTCACTTTGAGGTTACTTTTCATTCTTATGTCAAAAGGAGCAGCCTCAATACTTTGTCTGCATAGAGTACTTCTTCCAAATCACTAGGGAAAAATACATCTAATCGTCTGACAATGGAGGCTGACGGTCTACAAGGCAGAAATCTGTTTTTACTCTGTGAATGTTAGGCTCTAAAGAGCTTTTCATATGGGAAACAGTCAAGAAGGCTAACTGCTGGAGCTAGGGAAAGATAAGCTCACCATTAATAGCTTAGGAATGTATATATAGAAAAAATGGCAGAAAACATGAGTGTTTTATCTATTTTCTCTCTTTATTTCTAGTTTTCTTGAACCTTTCAGTAATATCTGAAAGAAGATCAGAATATTTATTGTTTTTTTTTTTTTTTCTTCCTACTGAATGTAGCTTTTCCTAACCTTTTAGCTCAGGTAAAAGATAATCTGATTCTGACCAAAAAAAGGTAAATGAATACTACAGGTATATGCAATGCTGTACTACTAAAGCTTGTGTACCTTAATGGGAGTGAGATCAAACAGTAAGATTTTTTTTTTTTTAATAGATTTATAAAAGTGTCTGGAACTGATATGGTTTTGTCAGGCCATAGATATACCAGTACAGGAGGAAATTTATGGTCTGACTGATTTTTAAAAATCCGTCTTATGAGATCTTGCTCAGATCTCACAGGTTTTCAGTGAAACTTTTTTTCTCAAAATCCTTTAGAAAACTTTAACTTATCCAATGCAAATGCAAGTGAGGAGTTTTCTGATGTTAGTGATCTTAGTGTTTCTTAGCAGTGATTTTTTTCTTCTTTTGGCATAAGAAAAATGTAGTTCATTGGTTTTTCAGTTCATATTTAAGTAAAAGATGAGCAGTAACTATTCCCTGGCTTATAGATTTGGTGACTCCAAGCGACTATCTCAAATTTATATTCTTTTTTTCAAGAGAGGAATCATCCTGATTTTGAAACTTTATTTTCTTCTTTAACGAAAAGTCATACTAATGCACCATCAGGCTTGTAAGAGTTCCTAATTCAAGTAATCATGACGGCTATAGAGTGTTCATGCCTGGGACTCAACTGTTCATCACAGAAAAGAAGGAATAGGAATTACATTTTACCCTTGAACAAACAAGGATGAAAACTTTGGCTAAAGAATGCTCAGTATCAAGCATGTACTGTACTCCTGGCCAGTCCTCCAAAGCAGACAGGTGGGGTTTGGCAAGCAGGCAGTGAGTTCCTGAATTTCTGCAGTCTATGCTGCTGCTGATCTTGGCAAAGAGTAAACCAAAGGTTAGGCAAGGACTGGTAAGAATTTTTGATATTGGGAATTTATTTCTTCTTGTAACATGTTCACTAACCAATTAAAATTTTGTTCAACTTATTAAATAATTGATTGTGCAAACTGTCACAGATATCTATTACAAACCTGTTATGTTTGGTGTATTTTTACATGGTTATTTAAATATCAGGGTATAGTTAATTTTACCAGTGTTAAATCTAAAACTTTTCTTCAAGTAAAAATCATACTAATGCAACAATATACTCTTAAGAGCTATTATTTCAAGTAATCATCATACCTAAAGAGTAGTAATTTCCTGCAACTGGTTGGCATTTCCCATTCCCTACTGCATCCTTGGAGCCCGATCAGCTGTGATCAGCTGTCTCTAACATGCCCTTCCTTCCTCCCTCTCTCTCTCTCCCTCTCCCTCCCCCTGCCCCTCTTTTGCTCTTTTTTTCTTAGAGCTTTTCCATCTGTAATGTTTTATCTTAACTCAAGACTATGGTAGGTGTAATGGGAGAGTGTTCAAATTACCTATTTTATGAACTCTATCATAGCCCTATGGTTATTAGTTGGCATATTCATACATTAGCTCAATAAAAGTTAGTAGGATGGAGAAAATGTAGAAAAGGCTTAACTCATAACGAGGGAGGCAGGCCCAAAGAACTGAGACACCAAGGGTGTCAGCAGAGAAACCTCAGCAGGATGAACCCAAGCTAATCTTAGGCAGTGAAATGCAGGGAAGTACTATGCAAAGCTATCCATGCTGGCAAAATGTAACATTAGCTTTCTTAGCTTGGATGCCACATTGCATGCCTATAATTACACTGTTTTCTAAGAAATGTTGATAAATTATCACAGCACTTTGTGGACTTACTGGTTCCAAACTTCAGAGATCTCTTCTTTCTTTCCATTTCATGGTGTATACTTAATTAGACAGAGATAGTATCTTAGAGAGAAATAGTAAATAAAAAGTTAATGTTATCTCTATACTACCTAAGGATAGTAATATTCACATTTTAGCCAAGCTACAAGTTTGGGTTCTCATCGGATTATACTTTATTTTTCCTCTCCATGATATTTGTTCCATAGCGCAGTTTTAGGGTAATTCCAATTACCAATTGGCTTTTGTCTTTTAGTTTTCTCTCATAAGACAGTGCCCTGATAACCATTCTCTGCACTTATTCTAATTTGATTTTATCTTTATAACTACAGATGCCCAGAGCCACGTGGAATATTCCAGTTTATATTTTACTGCTGCTTTTTGAACTAGCCTAGTTCCCACTCTCTACTGAAAATACCTTCACTAGGATCATATCGGTGATTCATAACCATCACTTGCCTTTAACCACAGTTTTTTTTAACTACAATACTACAATGCATATCAATCTTTAAAGTCAGATTCTCATAACGGAAATTAGATTTGCAGACATGTAAATTAGCAGCACAATCCTACTATGATCCTTAAATAACAATAGTGGAAATGATTCAGATGAAAGGTGGGTGATTGTTCCTCACTTGGGTGTCTCAGCTGGATGTCTGAAATTCAGTGAAATGAATTTGGGCCTACCTCCTTGTGTTTTGAATTCTTGTTTTTCTATTTTATTTCTTTCGCTCTAGTCTCCAGATCTTCTAGAATATTTTTCTGCATAGCATCCCAATACTCCTTTTCATTTACAATACCTCAATTTTTTGGAATCAACAAGTTGAACTAGCACAACTCCTAAATTTTATGTCAATTTTTTATTAGAAATATTTAACAAGATCATTGCCAAGAGTAACCATAGAAAAACATGGCTGATCATTCTTCCAGCATGAAATATGGTTATGTAGCCTTGAGAAATTGCCTTAATAATAGTATAATGCTTCCGTTAATACAATTTTTTCCCCATTTAACTAACATCACATGACTATATCTTTTATGGCATTATATTATGTGTTTTACAGAAATCCTTATTTAGAAGATCTGTTTTCTCACCAAAAAAGATGTTGTGTTACACCTAAGATTAGAGTGTTAGCTTTTTTGAGAGCAGCCTACACAGTATATATGCAAATGTATCTGGGACTCTATCTTCTACTCATTTTAATTACATTATTACAGTAATAGAATATATGAACCATAGTCCTCTAGATATCTTTAGAAAACTCAAAACATATCTACCTGTCTTTTAAAGATATAATCAGCCTGTTGGTTTTATTAACAATATTAGCAATAACATTGTGTAGTAAAGATGATAGAAGTCATAACAGTTTATGAGTAATAATGATATACACACAGTCTTAGTGACAAGAGGAGTCTGAGGTCAATTCAACTGATGCCTGCAAAAAATCTTTGATCAGTCCAGATTATATAATAGGAGTATTACTATTTGCCATCCAATGTATTTTGTAATCCTTGTTGGTTTTTAACATATAAAAGAAGAGAATATTAATCTGGTTAAACAGCATTAATCTTGCCAGAAGGAGTAGTGCTTTAAGTTAATAAATCTGTCTTTCATTAATATTGTATCAATTTAGGAAATAAAAATCCCAGGGTTCTTCTGTTTAAGAATGCAAGCTGCATAGTTTAATGACAAAAAATAGAATGTGAATGGAAACGTGTTTGCTTGCCCCTACTTCTAAGAAACAGAAGTGCCTTTTCACATTGCTGCAACGTATTTCACTCTTTGAAGATTTTACCTCATAAAACTCGGAGTACAGTTAACCACTCACAGTCTATAACTGCACACTTGAATAAATCAAAATTAAGCCTAATTCATTTTTAACCCTACACTCAGCAACAGTAATGATTGAGTATTTGTGACAAAACTGCAGAAGGGAGTTCATACTTTAAGGGTGCAAACATCGCTTGTGTTGAAGAAAATGGAAAGCGGAGGTCACCTGATCTGCCTCTGCCCATTAGGGACTTTTTGATAGTCATTGTCTTCAAGAAAAATAATTGCTTCCCAAGAATGCTCAGCTAAATCATTTTATTAGTGTGAACTGGATTAAGGTTATAGGAAGGTCCCTCTTGCTTCTTACCCAATAATATCTGACCATGCATATCAAAGAGTGGAGGAGGCAAATTATTCATTATTTCACCAGCATAATGAAAGCATAAGGGAGGTTTAAAAGGACGCTATCTGCAGCAGGAAACTGTCAAAGAACGTGGGAACACAGCCCTCCTGCATTTTTGTTTCAGCTCCGTTGATCAGAAGATTGAAAGGCCTGCTCTACCTACAGGGGTCCTCTGTTCAGGCCCCACAGTGCAATTATAATCCGTCCTCACCTCCTTTAGAATGACAGGCCAAAAACAAAGCCCAGAGCTTTTGTACAGCTTAGCATTCCTAAGAAACACAAATCTTCATTTCTTTCTTTTCTTTTTTTAACTCTTAAGAATTAATTAAAATTGTTCTTATATAATATTGAGGGATAAAACAGCTTAAAATTATCTAATACTTTTAAAGGGCGGAATTTTTTTATAGAAAATACAGAAGGATCAGTTGCTAACTGCCACAAGGTAGAGCAGCTCTGCTTTTGTCTTCATGCTGCCCGCAGGAAAAAGGAGTACGGTTGGCAGAATTTTGCATGGGGCTGTTTAATTTCATTTTTCTGCTATTATTCCTATTGTTTAGTCATTTTAATGACAGAAATTTACAAGTAGTTAAATCCTCAAAGACTCTTCTAGTTAATCTGGTCCTTGACGCTTTGCTTTTCAAGGGTTGCCTGAACAGAAACCATACCCTTCAACAGCTAACATATATACCTGATCGCTGTAAAAGCATTACATGGCAGTGCTGTTGGAACTGTGGTGATCTAAGGATATTAGAAGAGGCAGGATCTATATGAAGAGGTAATATTCTTTAGCAGTTTAAAATAGCAGACCTATTTGGAGGCAATTTTTTTTTTTTTTTTTTTTACTTTTAATAATAGCAGCAAACTATTAAAAATGCTGCACATGCTTGTTTTATATCTTCCTCTGGCTGGCCCACCGTATCATTATGGTTATCCGGGGAATGTTGTAGACTGCATGGTTATAACAGCTTGGAAAATCTGCACTTAGCGTTAAATCTTCAGGCTGCATTGACTCACCCAGCATAAACCAGCACCTAAGAGGCTAAAGTTAACTGTTAGGTTACATTGTAGGATGAGCACACACAGTGTGTTTGGCAAGCAAATCTCACATTACGTGTGTGACCTTTAAGTGCATATGTTTGCAGAGGGTTAGACAAGATTCCAGGCTGCTTGAAAGCTTTAGTGGGCGAGATCAATACGGGATGCCACGCTGTAGTCTAGTTATGCATACAAAAGTTTTGAAAATGTAAAACCAGATGATAATAAAAGCAATGTTGATGGCATGAACTTGCTTTGCTGTTCTCATCTTCTGATTTCTTATTTAGCACCTGGGACAACCTAGAATCACTTTTAAGTTGGTTTGGGATTTTTGTGGTACCTTGGTAAATTTGAGAGAGCATTAGGGGTGAAATCTGGCTTCTAAGAATGCAAGTGTGCTCATAGGTCAGGTTATATCTCAGCTGTTCTGATACTTACTAATACATTTACAGTCTTCTTGGATCACCTTGACATATACTATTAACATCATTTAATAATTGCTTTACAAATTTTTTTTAATTAGGAAAATTCTTAACGTACATTAAAAAGTCTAATTAAAGACCCTTTACAGACATTTAGGAAGATGAAATGTTAGTGAAAGCTGAACTTAAAGAGGGATTTATTAGTATCACTTTCAGGGTTTCTTTTCCTGCCAGGAAAATGTAAAGCAGCATAAATGAGAATTAGGCTTCTCATACACAAAGCCACTTCTTTTTGATTTCCTTATAGGCTGATTTAGGCGGATTTCCTTTGTTTGAAAGTGACAAAGGCATTTTTTTTTTCCCATATGGTTTATCTCTTTGCCCTTTAAGTGACACCAGTAGGATGATTCATGTAAGATACCCAGGAGCTTCAGGACAGAAGGGAACCAAGCAGTAAATAGCCAGTGGGGGAATATTAAAAGCCAAATGCCTGGTTTATCTTTCATTACCTATGCTATTACCTTCAGAAGTACTATGGCAAGGGAATCGACTTCTGGAACTATAGACGTATTCAGGGACCTTCTGGAACATCTGTCCCTGCTACATTTCTGCACAGGAACCAGGAGCAATCCTGAGAACTGGCAAGTAGCATCTCACCACTAATGCGTTTGTGGGAAAACATTCAGAAATACTTTTCTTCAAACATGGAGAATTCTAGTTCTTTGGCATAAGCCATTAGGTATCTCCTTCTGCATTTTAGCGACAATGGAACATTTTATTTTCTTTTGTTTTAAGCATTTCTGCAAATTTGTTTGTCAGAACCTGACTGACCTTCAATTAGCTAGTGCAAACTTGTCCCTCTTTGGCATTCAAAGCACTTCTTTGATAACCTTTGACAATGTGCAGGACCTATCAGACCTCAAAGACCTGGCATGTCTTAATACTAAACGGAGCCTCAAATGAGAACAATCTGTCTTCAGGAAGCCCATACAAACCTACATGGAAAGCTAATAGCTTTAACTGAAGCTCCACTTCTTCATAACTAGCATTAAATTCTGCAAAGTTTCAGTTCAAAGCTGGTTAAATGAGCCAGTAAGGTGGTAACTGAAGATTTATTTCTACTAATGAAACAAATTTAATTGTATTAATGAAATGATTCAGAAAGTTTCCAGCCATTTTCATTCTAGATTTTTTGTATATCATGTAAGACTCATTTAGAGAATCTAAATCACTATAAAAGCCTACTTACTATATATCCGTAGGAAAAAGAAGTCACAGGATGCTCTTTTTTCTTGTTCTTGTTCTTGTTAGTCCTACTAGAATTAATAATTATTTTGTAATATTTCTGGAGGTGTTTCTCCCTGTATTAGAAAATATAACTAAGGAGCTTTTAAGAAACTCTGAAATACTTGAAGGAACTATGATAGTTGTTTTCTATGAAATTGGTTAAATTCTTGGTGCTTTGAGCAAATACAACACGATCATAGTAAGCAGCCTTCGTGTTTCTAACCCTGCTGCCATCAAAATATGACCTAAATAAGAATGTTTAGTCATGAAAAGGTTAAAATTGGAGTCATTCTTTCCAATGTCTTTAACGGTGCTTCTTTACCATAATATCTTTTATACAAAAGCTCACATTTTCCCAGGAAACACTTCTTTTTGGAATGAGCTAAAGTATAGGTATAAGAAGCCTTCATTCCCCCCCTTTGTACAGTGTCATCTTTCAGGTATAGCTGCTGGAGAAAGGCTTTTCAGATACAAAACCTCTTACACTTTTAGAAAACACAGAATGGTAATGTCATCCTTTCCCTGTAAACTAAGGGAATCATGAGAACAAAGCAGTACCATTGACCCCACCGCTAAGGGCTGAAAGCCAGAAGGGACAGCCATCTGTAATGCTCTAGAAGTATCTGTCTGTGCTTCCTAAAGCAAGGAAATTGCTTCGCACTGCATTTGAATAGAAATACATTATCCCGTTGGTGGACAATTCCTAATAAAGTAGGCATTTAGGATCTAATCTGATATCTTCTCTGTTCCCCAAATGTCTCAGCTATGAACTCTCACTCTTCTTTTTTTAACTTCCTGAATCCGTATGAGAAATGTCATTGGTTTTATGGTAGATTTCAGAAGCTCGAACAACCGAAAGATGATTTGTTCCACATCTGTGCTACTATCAGAAGAGACTGTGTCTATGTGTGTGTGCATGCATACTCATGTTCTCAAAGGAAAGACTCCTTTTCTTATACTACTACATTTCTTGTGTAGCCGGCCAAGGTTGCAGACTGTTCCAGCTACTATCGGTACAATATCCTGTCAGAAGACAATAACAGTAATGGCCTCCAGGTGTCTATAATCTGTTACAGTTCCCTAGTTTTAATTGTTCTTTGTATTATGGTGAATTGGTGTATTCACACGCACTGAGCTCTTCCAGTGCCCTGAAAGATATCAAGAAAACTCAAGAGACAGGTTTGGCACTATGTATCCTTGCTTTTTCTGATGAGATCTGAGCAAGAGCAGATTAGATTTTCTCTCAGAAGAGCTATAATATTGGAATTAGGAAGACAATCCTCTTCTTTAAAAATTTTCCGAACATGCTTGTATCTAAGAGCTTACAGAAAGGCAGAGAAACTCATGAAGCTATATCATCAGCCTGTGTAAATTGGAATAGTTCCAACCACAGTTAGCTTTGTATAATATCCATTTTATGCAAGTATTTCTGGGAGGTGAATGCCTCCAATTCAGACAAATGTTAATACATTTATTTCCATGTATACCTTTCTTTTTTTTTCCCCTCATCTATATTCTAAGGATTATTCTTTGCATTGCACCATACTGCAAAGTATCTAACAGTCCCATTTTTTTTCTGTGCTTCAAAGCTGTGTCCAGAAGGCAGAGATTTGCTCAGACTGAATACTTTCAATATCTATTTGTTATCATTTTTCACCTGTGAAAACTGTTATTCAAAATTATTTCCTTATCCATTTAAATATGACTGAAAATTAATTTTTGTTTGTCTGTTAGTCAAATGCTATTCATCTGGATGTGTTCGCATCTCAAGTCACTTCCAAGCTTGAAAATCATAATGGAAGAAGCTAGACAGAGGGTAATTAAACAGATGATGAATGTGTATAAAAATGCAGAAAGTTAACAAACAAAAATGATTTCCTAGAATTTCAGTTTGTTTGATTGCATTATGTTTTGGGCTTGTACCTCACAGTTAGCTTTACTTTCAGAGTGGAGACAAAGAATGCACCAAATGTAAGAAATGTGGAGCATTCAAAAGTCTTTTTTGGCAAAATCACTTAAAAAAGGCAGGACTGTCAGAGTTTGTTCTTGTGAGACTAGAACTAGGAGATCTTGTGTTCAAATTTCAGGCAAAAGCACTGGTAGTTCATTTCAGGACCAAACATGCCAGATATACAGCATCGTAAGAGTCATTCTGAAGATCAAATTTGTCTATCAAACCTGTAAGTGGTATCTAGCTAGGGCCAGGAGATGCACTCTGGATGCAGTGCTCTATATGGCCAAACTTTTTAACCAAGTTCATCGTAAGGCATTTGTGTATTTGAAAAGTGGACAGATTAGGCTCTGAGGCCTGTCTGTCAGCTGTAGTGGAGACTTTTCCTTCAACTTCTGCTCTAGAAAATGTATGCTTTACCTATACGGCTCTGAAAGGGGCTGTGAGCTATATAAAGAATAAAAACACTGTGGTACCATGGCTGTTATTTTGAAGAACCTGGGCTATTGGTTTGGAAGGTGAGAAGCATCATACTTTCTCCCCAGAATTTACCTTCCTTGGGATATCCTGCAGGAGAACTAGAAGTCCCTACCACACAATGCCAGTAAAACATGTAAGTAAGTGTAAGAGTTAGCTGAAACTAATGGTTAAGGGGGAGGACTGTTTCTGTTGATGAGAAGTGTCACCATGCTGTTATATAGCACGTTGCATATGGTAATATCCTATATAGAGACAATGTTCAAGGCAGTGATTCTAGGGTATAGTGGTCCATGAAATTGCAAAATACTCCTACCTAATGAGAGTATACTAAGCTTTTCTGTTTAATTGATATGGTTTTGGAGTGCATATCAAACAACATCCATTGCTTTTAGTGCTTTTTCTCTGAAATATTTTCACAGAGGTAGTTTGCTGCTTATAGAATCAGAAACTATATTAAGGCTTCTGCTTCAAATACGTGTTTTTTAGATCAGGCATGCCAGTATATGCAGGGAACATCAAGAGATCTATTAAGCCTTAGCAAATCTCTTTCCTTCTGGCATGAGTTTCTCCTGTCTGTTGATGAATTTATGGACAGAGGAAAAGATATATTTACTGGTTGTAGCCTGTCAGGGGAAAGGCAGCTGTAGTAACAGCATGGTGAAATTTTGGAAGACAGTGAAGTAAAACTTCAGATCAAAAATTGAAATTTGGTATCAGTCTTTAAAGTAGAGGTTGCTGAGCATGTTGAGAAACAAAACAGCTGATTCACTGTTTCTTGGCCCTTTTGAAGTTATGTTGATACTTTCTGTACTTAAAAGGATACCTCAAAGATATCTGTTTGAAATCATGCCCTGCTTTACTTTTGCCCGCACCAACTGAAGCAAACATAAATGAAGACATGTGCCTTAGATGCGTCAGATTTCTGCAGCAGTGCCAGCAGCAGAAGCCGGGTTTCATGCCCATACTAACAGAAGGTAACACTGGAGACACAAGCTCCAGTGCAGCACAAGCTGCCAGATCTCCTGATTCCTTTGTAGGGGCTAAGAGGGACGGGGAAGATTTATGCTGAGGGTCTTAGCAAAGTGTGTAAGGTGTCTTCTGTAGATTCATTCCCGTAACCTGTCTGAAAGGCATCATGAAGATAACTGCACCCTCCCACCACCACAGATATGTCATCCATGCATACAGGAATGAATCAAATCCGTTGTTTGAAAATTGCTCCTTATGCTTCTTTTTAAATAGATAAATTTTGTTAAAACATTTTCTTTAATATCAGCTTCCCTAAAAGCATTCTACTTTAAAATGATAAAGAAGATACTTCCTGTGTATGAGTTCTTGTCCTTGTAAGTGCTCTTTGGACTATCAGAGTATCTCTGTAAACTCTAGGGTAATATCCATAACAACACATGGCTTGTTATATCGTGCAGCTTAATCAACCATAAAATGATTCCAATTTGAATATGTTCTATTTTAATTGGCAATTGTGTTGCTATCTGTGCTTACAAATAGAAGTCAGAATAGTCATGTTAACTTCTGTCATGCTCTGCAGACTAATTTGTGCTTTCTTAACAAAAGATTTTGACTGTTCCAAAGCTAAAGGAATTATTTGGGCGTGAATAGAAAATGAGACTATGGATTTTTAAAAAATATTTTAAATAGTAAAAGGAAAAGGAATAAAGATAGGTGAAAGCATAAAAACAAGAAATAAAATAAATATTGGCTGTTTTCATCTTTAGGGTAAATTGATAAACGCAACCAAAGAAATTACCTAATCTCATAGCTGACCTTGTTTGAGAAGGGGATTGAACCAGATGACCTCCTCAGATCCCTCGTAATCTGAATTATCTCACCTTTTAAATAGCCAAAAACATAAAAAGATAATAAAAATCCATTTTTTCAGTCTGATTCTGCTTTCTGTATGTTAGTCTGACATAGCAAAGAACTACTCACTTTGATTATTATTGATGTTACTGCACAGTATGTTGCATTTTTGATCATGCCATAACTGATACATTTAAAGAAAATACAACACAATTTAAAATTCTTGATCTTTTACATTTCTGTTCGTGATGTTTCTTACACTGGAGAAGAGGGTCTACTTCAGGGAACACTTGTAAGGAAACTCCGTCCTTTACAGATCTTGTTTTTCCTTTCGTCAAGGTCACAGAGAAATTTCTTTCATTACAATGATTCAGGATCACCCAAACCACCAAACTACAAAAGAAAACACTTGACATTTGATTAAGTGAATACACCTGATTAAGAGTGCAAGATTCTTCTTGCACAATTAACCTCATTTTCCTGTGCAACATCTTGGAGTGAGTGTGAAAAAAAATTTATTGTAGACAGTGTGAAAATTATTCTGACTATTTACCAAGTGCTCTTTATTTTTCACTACGTTGTCACTAGCTGTTATATTGTCTTGATGGCTATGATACAAAAAACGCAGATTAAAAGAAGAAAGAGGAAAAAGGAGCAATTACTCCCCCACATACATTATTCTAGTTTCTTGGGTTATAATAGCAATAACTGGAATTAAGAGAATTGAGAAAAAACTTATATCAGGCATGGAAGTCAGGTCCTTCTTGAACTCGTCTTCCTCCTCAGTCAGAAACCCAGGAACAGAGGAGCAGCTAGGTGCGACACGCTATAGGGGGAATGCAATAGCTCAGTTAGTTAACATCCTAATTTGGGCTCTAAACCAACAGGGGTACAAAAGTAAGGTGAACTTCAAATGCAGGTAACAACGTGCACAAAACAAAGGAATGCCACGCTCAGCCAATGATCATGGTTAAATAAGTGCCTTTATGAAAAAAAAATCCTCTAGACTTACAAAAGAACAGTTATCTTTCTTTTAAACGTTTAAGCAATGTGCAAAATGTGAGAACTGGGATGTCATTGCCTCTTCAACTCCCTCTGGGGGTTTCAGAATTTCACAGAGTGGCTTCTTGTTCACAGCAGACCATTGCCGTGTAAACCAGCACAACTCCTCTCGATTTTGGGAACTCTGCTGGTAAAGGTAGGTTTATTAATACTACTTATCTGCATTGTCTTTTCAAATAAACTTCCACATAATTTGATTTCGTACCTCCTTCTTTATATGGACTGTTACCTTCAGAGGAAAAACTTATAGTTCTTTCATTAAATAACATGTTGCATACAGAGGTTTGTAGAGCAGCAGGATTATCCAACAATCAACAAATAAACTACTTCTGTGGAAGAAGGATACAAATCAGTGCACACTTGCATACACAGGCAGATGCCCACACAGATCTCTTGCCTGCTGCTTCACAGATTTGTACTATCATCACAAGAAGTATTAGCAGAAAATGGATTTAGCTGTAGTACAATAAGGCAGATTGTCAATTCAGGTGCATGTCATAGCTTAGTACAGTTTGTATTAACATATTCATTTATGACAGCTGAGCATCCTGTTGTCTTTCTTCAAACACAAGTTGTCAACTAGCTTTTCTAATCCTGAGTAGTAGTAGCAGTCACATTAGCAATGAAGGTATAAAGCTTCATAATGAAATAAAATTTTATTTTTAGGCAGTGCCCATCTGACTGAACTATTGCATGTCCACTAGCAATGTCCACCACACAAGTCCACCGGCATACATATAGACACCCTGAAACCATAAATTGTTCCTTAGCCTGTCAAAAAGCCAAAGATCTCTTTCCACGGACACAGCATCTGATAAAATCAGTCTCCTAATTGACTATTGCATGCAAAGGAAGCTCTGAGTCCTGAAAGCAGTTAGCATGAAACACTTTGAGATGATCCTGCTGTTATTATGCAGACCCAGGTGACTGTAAGGCCATTCCTCTTGTAAGGTAAAGAAAAAGCGATTGCATGCGATACAAAGGACAAAAGACTTTTTTTTATGCTGGAGAGCAGAGGTATGCACAGCATTGCCTCAGGCCCACATTACGAGGTACCTGCGTAGGAATGCAGAAGTAGGGACTGCCCTTGCACAGTCACATGGTTTATTTACATTTCTGGATTCTCAGTAGTTTGCATGGAGGGCAGTCTCCATCCAAATCCTGCAGTCTATCCCTTAAAAGCTAGCAGTCAGTGGGTAGAAACAAAGAACAGTCAAAGCAATTTAAAAAGGTAATGATCATAGGGAGTACGGTAGAAAGGGAACAAACTAGCAGGCTGTACTCCAAAACCTCCATGTCACACACTGTATACCCTGGACAGTTCCAGAAATCGTAAGAATTATATGTGCTCAAAAGCCACAGTTCAGTTCCCTCAGCTTTAGGTCATCAGATTGAGTCAACTACTAACAGCAGCAACAGCCATAACATATAAGGCTCACTCTTTGACCTAGTTACATTTTCAGTTCTTTTTCCTGTTGGAAGACTCTTGGCATAAGATTAAGGACTTTCTAATTTCCTATATGTATTCACAGCCAGGTTATACTCCTTTTTTAATACGCCAGCATTTCCTTTATTTTTAGTACTTTCATGGTGTTTGTCAGTGTACATTTTGCAGAGTAATTACGTCCCTTCTGAGCCTTCTTTTGGCTAAATTAGTCAAGCCAAGCTGTTCTAACATGACAAATTCTCTGTTTTTATTGATTGTCTTCATAATTCCTCTTCACAATCACTGAGTCATTCACATATTTTAGGAAGTAGCCTTCTTTTTACTGTAGCTACATTTGTTCTCTTTCAGCTTCTCCTGAGGTGCAGTCTATGATTTCACCATTTAACAGCTTCATAAACTGGTATGGAATTGGAGAGGTGGTGCTTCTGTTCTGTCCCCTCTGCGCCTGCCTGAACTGAGAGGTAGCCAAGGAAACTGAATGATCTCAGGATCGTTTTATTTTCACTCATTCAGCTCTTTCAGCAATTCCCTGAAGAAAGCCACCCAGAAAAGTGTCCCTTGCCCACAAGGACAGCAGGGGTCTCTACAAGAGATGAATACTTTGTAGTGTCCTAAGCTACTTGAGATTTTTCTGACTCTTTAGGAAAGTGCATACAGCAGACCAGCTTGTCTCTTTTACCCTCCATTGCCATAATGATTTCACCAGCAGGTAAAGGAAGTCCTGCCTTGCTCCTTTCCCTATGTAACAAGGGTGTTGCAATGTCCCCAGAGTGCTCCAAACCTACTGCTCCTCACCCTGACCTAAATGATGTGTTTGTACCTCTTGACAGATATGTTGTCACTGAGATCCTGTGCTCTACCTTTTTCCACCTTGGTTATACCACAACAAGCAATGCAATTCTGGGACTACAGATTCCTCACATGTGGGAAAATAGGTCAACGATTCACACAGTGATATTCATAGGGCTGAATCCAAACACCTGCCCATCTCTCGATGCGGTTAAATTGTGCCTTCTTGCTTGTGCACAATCCATTGCCTAACTCAGGATCAATTAGATTGCTGTGCATATGTCTTAAGCTAAATAATACAAAATGCCCTTTATTTCCACACCACTTTGCCTTCTAATTTGCTGTAAGAGGTTCCAGAAGGTAGCTTATTCTGATGATTATGAAGAATTCAACGCTTAAAGAACCTTCCTTCCCCAAAACATATAATAAAAATGCTTTTAATTGGATATTTCACAAAAATCAGACTTGTTCAAAGACATATGGTCTGCAAATCTGGCAAGCTAATTTCCCATTTGTGACTGGTTCTGCATGCAGATATTCAACAGTAAATAAATGCAAGATTTGCCTAAAAGAGTTTCTGAATAAGTTTATTAGGTTAAAATCTGTTTTGTTTTGGTGTGCCACTGTTGTTGTTTTTTCATGGTCCCACATGGAGAGCAAACATGGCCTGGAAGAGTGTTATGTCAAGTACCTCCCATCATGCATTGTCGCTGCTCAGTGAACTGAAGTCTAAAAAAAAGTAATTCCTCATTTTCATCTTGACTAGGATTCCCCTTTTCTTTGCTGTGAAGCTGCACTAATCCTTCATTCAGTGCAACCCACACCCTCTGGTTCCACTCGGAGTTCTCCCTTTCTAACATCATTGTATTCTTTATCTGGGCCTTCTTCTTCCAATAGTACTCCTTGAAAGCTCTTTCACAGACAAGAAAGGACCAGCTCCATAATGGCCAAGTTGGCCCTTTTCTTTTCTCTCTCTTTTTTTTAAGCTTCCGACTGAGCTTTGCTATTTAATCTTCTTGAGGCGTTCAAGATGTCACTTGCCTCTGATGACTATAGACAAAAGGGAAATCCATCCAGCTTGAATGCAGTGTATACTTGAATACATTGGATTGCTTTGAAGAGAGTTTCTTGAAGTCTCTGTGTTTCATTGGCTGTCCTGGTGGCCTCCATGCAGGTCTTTATGTGAAATCGTATGCACGTTCACAGATCATGTTTCCTGAAATGCTACCTGAATTTAAACAGCCATAAATTTTCACAGGTGAGAAATTCATCAAAATGACATTGTTTCAATCCGGTATTTTTAATAAGCTAATGAGAACATTCCTCACCACAAGTTTGTAGGAATATAAGGTGCTTTGTGGATGCTTTGACTGCCTCGATTTGTACATATTTTACAGGTAGAGCCACCTCTCTCTGCTGCAAGCTGAAAAAGGGAGAATATACTGAGAATAGGGTGCAGCACTCCATTATTCCAGCCCTTCCTCTCCTTGTTTGAGCACTAAAATTTAGTATTCGCCTTTCTGTAATGCATTGCGTTATAGTTAATTTCATACTTCATGCATTTTAGGATACCTGAAACACTAATGCAAAAATATTTTAATGACTGTTATGGTCAGTATAGGTAAAGTACATTAATTTATATTCACAAATACCCTGCCTTTTAGGTGTTCTTTAAAGGAGCATCATTTTTCTGAGGTATTAAGTGCCCCAAGACACATAATTCTTTAATTATTCGTTACCTATGAATATTTATGTACTTATAACAGAGGGGTAGTGTGTAGGTGTGGAGAATGTAAGATGAACAGGTATGTGTATAGGTGTGTTATCAGTCTGTACAGATACATTTTTATGAGCTTAGTTTTATATCTCATCCATAGATAAAAATCTAGGTAAACAACAATATAGATAATGTTAATTACAATGTGAGTATAAGTAATTTTAATGAAGAGAAATATAAAATTGGAATTTCTTCATTAAACTGTGGATCTACCAATTCCTAGCATTAGGCAAGAGAAGAAAACACGCAGTCTTTGTAGAGATATATACAACTTTTCATTTCCCATATCAATCATGAGAACAAGTTGAAGTTCAGATAATGGCCAGTTCAATTTACCCTAATTGTTAAGGACTTAGCCTGACTGTTTGCATTACAGACTGTGGCCACTGGGTTCTCAGTAGGGGTTTGCGGCCTACTCCATCCCGTAACAAACCCATGTTCATGCGTCGATTCAGATCCATCACCCTGAGATAAACTGTGAATATTGCCCTTTGTCCTGTGCTGCATTCTTTCATGCATTGTGTAGTGACTATTTAAGGATTTAAAGGCTCATTTGCACAATTCTTTTGTCAGCAGCCTCAGTGTAGAATGGAAAAGTGATGGCTTCTCTGTCTGGGTTATGCCCTGAAGCTCTTGTGCGAGAAATCTACATACATAAGTTTTTCTTACACATGCAGAATGTCAACACTAAAAAAAAAAAAAAAAAAAAAAGACCTGCCTGTTTCTGTAGCTTAAAAGGTTATGGGTTAATATATGATGTGATTTGTTTTCCTCTTTTGTGGTATTAAAAAAAAAAAATCAACACTTGAAAACAAATAGTAAAGGAATACAGAAACATTCAGTATTTAAAAATTCAATTGATTAAGGTTACTAGAATTTACAAAATCAATCTTCTTTCCTGAAGGAGATGATTGATAACATTAATAATTTAGAAACCCACAATTGCTCTGCAAATGTCTGAGAAGACAATATTTCAAAGATTTCATTCACCTATTATGCTTGTCTGTTTTGTTAATACATGTTTATTTAAAGAAAAGAACCCTTGGAATGACAGTAGTTTTATATACATATATATATAGAGAGAGAGATACAATATTATTTTCTATATATATTAATATATATAGAGAGAGAGAGATACAGAAAGAGAGAGAGAGAGATTAATTTTAGAACAAGATTTATTGTTTTTACCCTCAAAGCAAGGCTGACTGAGTGGTTGCAGAAGAGACTAAAATTTGGTAAACTCATTTCTCTGCATTCTACTTGAGACCTCAGAAGGCTGCACTAACCCCATCTGAACTATTTACCCGCCTTATGTGCTATATTAATGCCTTTTATTTAACATAGATGGATGCCCCACATTTTTGAAATTTACGGTCATGATTTGAAATCAGATAGCAGAGTGGCGTTTGAACAAATTCTAGTTGCTTAGTGAGTACACCTGATTTGCAGAGGAATGGCTTTGCCTTTTTCACACAGCAATTTCTATTAAAGTTAACGACTTAGAGTGCTTAGAAACAGGCTATACTTTTTTCAACATTCTTGAAAATTAACTGTTTTTAATGAGTCTGGTATTATTTGGTAAGAATAAAATGTGTGAGGCAAGTTTTGGTAGAAAGAGGGAAAATCTTTTACCAAAGCAATTCATAAAGTTGAAAATAACATCGCAACATTCAGTATTTTGGCCTTCTAAATAAATCTGAATAATATTATTAGACCACCATAACTGTAAAATATGATTATTAGAATATGATTATTAAAATGAATACTCTGGAGACTCTCTTTTTCTTCTTCTATCTCTCTTCTACCTACATGCTGTTCTTGTTGTTAGTTTGAATACTGAAATCAGTCCAAACTGATTTTAATTAAGGATATCTCTGAACTGTTTTGGTTTAAAATATCCTAGTGGGATCTTCCAGCTTTTATATCAGACATTTATACCCTCTGCACTGAAAACAATATGAGCTTTTATCACCCAAAAGTCTGCCTTCCCCGCAGTTATTATACCATTTACTCATATTGTTTTGTGTCTGGAGAAAATCTCTAAAGCTACCATATTCTTCAAAACTGTCCTTAAAAGTTACCTTTGTTATGGTCCAGGTAGAAAGCTGCTGTTGGATAGCAAGTAATGGTACGTGGCATGTTCCCATTGGTGTTACTGTCAGTAACAATTGGTTTAATAAACAAATTGAGCATGTAGCCAGTGTGATCTTTGCTAAAGCATCCAATTATTTTGATTGCCATATCCTTTCCCCTGTGCCTTCCTGTATGTTTTTGCTCTACGTTTCGCCTTGTTTTGTGGTCTCTGCGTTCTGTGGCACAAGGGTAGAGTTACCAGCTTTGTAAGGTGCCTATGACAATGAGGTCCTGCCATGGTGAAGACCTTTAACTTCCCCAACAATAGTTTAAAAAAGCAGTCTTAAATCCATGCCAGTGAAACATCTGCCTGTTTGATCTTAATATAGAGCATTTTTTTCTCCTTTTGAATCAATACAGGCAAGCACTTAAATGTTGCGAAAAACAAGAATGAATAGTTTATGAATATTTTGTTATGTGGCACATATTAAAACAGCATTTACAGTACAGATTTTTTTCCTTTCTGTTTACTAAGTTCTAGGTAGGACGCAGAGAAATAAAAGGAGGAGAAAAAAAGAGAAATCTAAGTGTGCATATTTCTGATAGGACTGCAGACCCTTAGGAAGTATGCAGACCATGGAGTCTACATATCCGGAGGTTTGTCTATCACCTGAGCCATACTGACAACCTTTGGTCCTCCCCTCTAGGGAATTCCATGAAATTTTATAGTGTGATGTACGTCTCTGAAATATTCACATTGCTCTATCTTGTTTATTACTTTCCTTAGCCTGAAGATATGGAAAATTATGTGAATCCCAATATAACGTGTTATCTCTGACAGACTGATGTCAGTGATATGAGGTAGCCTTTGAAAACTGGTTTATGGCCCTGGCTATGAGAAAGGGGTATATCAAACAAAGTTCCAAATACTGCCACAATTTTAGGATAATGAAGGCACTTAGCTAGTATAGAGCAGCAGAGCTCTCTCGACTCCATCAGATCAGTTAAATGCAAATAGCCATTTGAAAATCTATGCATCCCGTGTGTATCAACAGTATGTACACCATATAAACTATTCTGCTGTCTGGCAGTATGATTAAAATTTTTTCCTAATTGTTATTGTAACAATGGAGTACCACAGACAGTGTGTAAGAGTCCAGGTGAAGGCCTAGACCGGATCACTGAGCACCAGGGAATTTAGCTGCTTGTGCCAATTCACATCAAAAGATGAAAATACAGTCTTTCACAGACATAGACACAAAGACTTGCCTCTCCATATGTGCTCTGCCATTCTGTTACACCTTGAAAAAAGGCAGTTTCTGTTCCAGATAGGTGAAGAAATCATTTGTCTCAATAGTCCAAAAATTCAGACTTGTAGATCCAGTTTGTTCCAGCTCAAATGAAAGACCACCTAACACACTTCTCCACCTTTCCAAAAGCCCACCATTGTCTGAAAAAATGAGTGAAGAACTGCCAACAAACAGAAATGGTCTTTGAACAGTCTGTCAAAAAAGAGAGGGTAAAAAAAAACTTCAAGAAAATATCCATTGTACATTGAGTGAGGACAAGCAGATTTAAAACCGTATCTCCCTGACAGATACTTATCTACACTGTTCCTAAAAATCCTCGGTCAAGATTTTTAGACTTTCCCAAAGTAAGTTTGGTGTTTTACACTGGTAAAAGACTTGCATTTTACACTTCTAATACTTAGTAACACCTATCTGTTTTCTCCCACATTGGTAAATATGGGAAAAAACCTCCAATGCTTCTCACATTTTTTTCATAAAAAATATCTTTCATAATTTTATCTATGTGTTTCTGTAGGTTATGATTTCCCATAACAGAGCTAAGTGGCAGTGGCAGGGTTGTTTTACGTTTTAATTTAAACATAAAGAGATCTATTGTAATTTTATTAGCCTCTTGTAAAACTGACTCTTATAGTCGTGCGCTTCTTCCAATTTTGCAGATGCTTCATCAGCCTAAGGGGAACAAGAGTTTTGCAGTAGGTGTAACTCATGGAGCGAAAGGCTGTCTCTCATTAACTGGGTGAATGGTTTTGGCTTTTGGATGCTTTTATCTAACAGATCAGGGACCTTGGTCTGGATTTGCTTCATCATAGTGCAGAAAAAGAAACACCTGGAATGATGTGGACGTGACAGCCTGTGAGCTACTTGGCCAACTGGAGAGGTCCCATTGCATATGGCTGAATTCCTGAGCTACTGTGCACAAACTACACAAATTCAATCTTCTGGCCCGTTCCAGAGGGAGGGGTTTAGAAAGCTTTAACATTTTGCTTATGCAGGTTTTCAGTTCAAAGTTGTTCACCAAGACAGCAATCTGCATGATGCCTTTGCAGTTGGCTATTTTGTAAAGAAGTGTTCCCCCTCCCCCCCCAAATCTACCATCATTTCCTCTAGCTAGCCTTGGTTCGGCATTAGCTAGCTATTGTTAATATAAGGGCTGATTTCAATTAGATTTTAAAAAGATGAGGTCTGTGTATGAATGACATGAACACATATACGTAATATAAATGCAGAGTACACTATATGACCAGTCAAACCAATTCAAATAGAATCAGACAAATCAAAGTAATAATAATGCATTCCAGAATATTACCACTCATTACAGTGATATTAATGGCAATTATAATGGATATCTTTTTCTCATGTGAAGCCAGACTTCGAAATTCACATCTAATTTTAACCCATAGTACTTAAAAATACTTTTCTCAGTCTTTCGATGGCAAGCTGAATATCAACCATAGCTACAGCACTCTTCTAACAGATATACTTACATCTTAATTATGGTGCAAAGAATTTGTTTAGCTCTTAAGATTCAAGGTCATACATTTTATTTAAGTTATACTAGAATTATCTTCAACAGCATCGAGATCTTGTAAGCAAGGCTATCTAAATGAAATACTGTTGGACTGCTTGGCTGTTGTATGTGGATAGTTAGAATGGCATTTCTCTGACCACGACTCAATAAGATGAATGATTTTTTTGTAATCTCCGCCCAGTCAACCAGAGATGACTCCTGTACAATGGAAGTTCAGATAAAATCAAATAATTGAGTGTTTGCTTTTACAGGAGTAAAATCACAACTCTGTTATCTATTTCTGCTAAAAAACATAGTGTTAAAAACATCCGCCGGTGATGAATGTTCAACTTCTCAGGATAAGGATAAGATATTATGGTTGAGAGGTTTGTGGAAACTGTCTCTTAAACTTTTAGTTTAAGTGCCATGTTCCCCATGAGCACAATGGCAATGCTACTCTCTAAAAGGACTGAAGGCATTCAGTTGTCATTGATGGCAGTATAAGATCATAAGTCAGTATAAAAGAGGCTCACACAATAGTCACATGCTGAATGACATAATCTGACTGTCACCTTTAGTGGAGTAATAGTTTGGAAGTGCTGAAAGCAGAAACAGAAAGATTTAGTTATTTCTGTTATGGTTCCTTATTGCTGAACGAATGTATAGTGTTTTTTTGCACAAGTGAAAGGAAGGGTTTGATGAATAGTTCCATCTTTGCCACATTCTGATATAGGCAAATTGTTGAGTATTTCTTAATTCTAAATATAAAAATTCCTTCACGTTGAATATATTAGAAATTTCTTCATTCAATTGCAATTTTTTTCTTAAAATAATTAAATATTTTACATTTTTATTCTAGCAAAGCCACTAACAGTTTTAAATTGAAAGCCTTCTGTTTTACATGAAATATTATAGCTTATGGCAAATTGTCTTCTGCATTTTATCCTAATGCCAACAACTTTGAGGAATCGATAGACACAATCCATCCTGAAACATATCTTGAAGTCAACAGAAGCCAATAACCCACAGCAGAGAAAATAAAATTAGGCCTCTGGCCATTAAGGAAATACTAGCATCATAGGACACAGAATGAATTCGGTGGTTTATAGGGAGAGATAATTCTTTTTTTTTTGTTTGTGTGCAGACCTAGCAGACGCTTGTAAGTCTTGAAGGAGTTAAGACACAGTAACTGAACACTGAGAGAGCAGCTGGAGACATTTGAAGAGGCAGACATTTGAAATAGCATTGAAAATTAGAAGTGAAATACTAAAACGGAAGAATATAAGCACACAGGACAAGTAATGCTACAGTGCAGAACCTAGAGAGAAGCATCTGAGAAACAGTGGTTTGAAGCCAACATCCTACAGGACAGTCTTGTCAGTCATAGAAAGGATATAAGCTCAGATCAAAAAGAAGCTACAGGTTGTAGGCCCTGGAATGACGTTTCCACCTTTGGGAGGAATCCAATTAATTCTTCATCTTTGTAGACTGAGAATAAATTATTTGGAAACATTATAGAAAGCCACAGCTTAATGGATCCAAACATAGTAGAGCTGTTGAGATTTTAGCCGTTCAAGGTAAGGATAAAGTACTGACCAGGAACAGGATAAAAGCAGTAGGTACTCTGAAGTTAGAGCTAAAGCTGGAGCTATCCTAGTATACCAGCCATTGCAGGGAATAGTGTCTGACCCTTACAGGGTTATTAATAGTGGCTCAGCCGCTCTGTACTATTACTTTACTAACAACCACGGCCTTGACTTAATAACAAGCATGACCTTGTTTCCAGGTCACGGTGACCACATCCTAACCGCCTGTAAGAAATGGTACGTAGACTACGCTAGCTCCTGAACTGTGCCTAGGTGAGAGTGCTAGCTGGCAACCAAAACAATGTCAGGTCCATGCTAACAATGTAATGGTATCGATGGTTAAGTTCCAGTGCCTGGGCCCTGGCACTTTTAACTACGCTACCACAGATGCACTTTTTTTTTAAGTGTATAAAAAAGTGTTTAACCGTATGAGTGCTAGCTATGCCATGCCAGTTGGCCTCTCTACCAGCTTATGTTATTTTCCAGCATAGGCATAGTCTATATGCCACATTCAGGGCTGTGAATTTTAGTGAATTCCTTTATGGTTCTTGTCCCAACTGCCAATCTCATTGACTTTTTTTTAATTTTTTTTTTTAAGAAGTTATGCACTTACGCACTTCTGAAAAGGCTCTTAGTGGAGTTTTTTAGATAGTTATATATAAATGCATCTATATGTAAAAAGCAGGCCTATAAACTGTAAATCTTTGGTCTATGGCCTTAGTTTCATTTGTCTTCAAAACTCCAAGTTTATTAGTGACACTATAAAAGCACTGTCAGAATAACAAATAGAGAACTATATTTATTACCCATGTTAGTTTATTATATCATTCTCACACAGCAATGTCTTTAGTTAAAGAGGTTAACTAAAGGGATTAGTATGCATAAATATGTATTTTTAGGACCTTATTTAATTTACTTTACTTTTTCTCCTGTTACCTCTTCACCCTCACCCTTTCAAATTTTGTTTTATTTTTATTTTTACTTTGGCACTTTTAACTGATAATGTAACGATATTTGCATTTAATAATTTGCATAATATAATTGTAACAAACTTTGAAATAAATGAAAGCTTGCAGATTATAAAAATGCAGAGCTCACCAATACTTAAGTATACACAGAAAAGAATGATGCTGATAAGGCAGTCTGACTTGCTAATAACAGTAGTAAAATTTGGTTCCTTCAGCCACAAAACAAAGTTAATTAAGACAGAAAAATTCAAACACAAATTGAAAGTGATCTTTTTTTTTTTGCCCAGCTGTGAAGAGTTTTTCTCTAAAAGTGGCATATATAACGCAGTGTATCTTGGATTGATTCCAAGAAGAATTACGAGCCAGTTCAGAAGGCCACACGGGGATTAACAAATACATGAAAGTACTTGCACTGGGCCTACAGCTGGAAATAAACAGTGCAAGATAACCTAACACTTAACTTATGTTTACAAGAGAAAGGGAAATATACTTGAGTTTGGAACTGAAGATGCCTGGCTCTCTTCTGTTTGAGGCTGCAAGAATTTGAGATAGAATCCAAGAAACTATTTTTCTTCCTCACAGGGAAAGACTCTGCTGAGAGCATGATTAAGTCCTGCAGCTCTGATTAATTCTAAACCTCCCTATGATATTAAAAGAGCATGTTTCTTACCCAGACAAATGCTCTTCTATGGCTGTTTCTTTCTGGCATCATTATCTTTTCTTCCCTTTCCTCCTTCCCTGTCATTTTCTCCTCATCTTTACACTTCATATTTGTCTAGTCTTCTCCTGCCTTTGGCACCCATACTCCTGTGCCTACTGTAGCCCTCCTTTTCCTCTCACATCATACTCTTCCCCATGGTTTTCCCGAGCCACCTCATATTCTCCTCTCCCTGAGTCCACCTGGGACGTTCTGTCCCTCTGTTTCTGTATTCCCCGTTCTCCAGAAACGTTCCTCCCATCACACCTTCTCCCCGATGGCCCTTTTCTCCCTGCCTGTATATACCCTATTTTACTGCCCTTCGTTCACATCCCTGCTCCTTTTTCACTCTCAGCTCTGTCACTTCATGGCCACCTACTTGCTACCAGTGCATTCGCCTGTACTTTAGGCTTAGAATGTTCCTAAAGAAACCTTGGGGTTAGTAAGCCTAACTTTTCCTGGGAACACTACAAAACAGTGAATCCTTTTGCCAAAGTAACAATGAACTATGAACCTGCACAAGGTAGAGGAAAATGGAAGCCAATTCAACTTTCAGGAAAGAAATATGGGGATAAAACTCAGTATTTGCATCCAATTCATTGGCTTTCAACAGTTTACTTAGGTGTGGTCAGGAGGTTTGAGGAATAAATGCCTTGGGTAATTTCAGTAGAGATTACTATAAATTGGCAGTGTTACATTTATTCTGTGGCCAGACAGCAGTTGTGGCTAGTTTGGCATCACTTTGTACTACCACACATAATTAGCTCTAGTACAATAGCAGCATAAATAATGCTCACGGAGAGCGCATTTACTGGGCAGCACAACAGTAAGACACAACAAACTTTTAGCCTTAGTTCTGTAGCCTGTTAAATGAGTTAGACCTTTTGAATGAGATCAGCAAAGACACAGAGTGACCTGACCTTCAGGCACGTTTGCCTTCTGTTCTGAAACAGTAATGTTTCCTCCTGCAGGCATAAATTTATAGGGGGAGAGAGCAGGTGGGACTCTTACTCTTAACCACCGTTTTAAACTGAATGATAAAGAAAGCAGCAGGTATAGAACCTTCAATGCATTGTCCTACAGGAGCACAATTTAAAATAAAAAGAAATCAGAGTCAAAGTCCGACTTTTCATGTTTCTGCCATGGCTTCATGGCTGTAGCTTTCAAATACCACCTGCTTTTGCCTTTGCAAACTCAGCTACTTCAAAATGAGCAACAGATATATCCCATTGCTGATCTTTCAGTATTGTAGGCCAATTATTTAGAGAATTCATGTCAATAAAATTATTCTTGGAGAAAATAAAATATTCTGGCAGCAGTTAAACATCAGTTCCTTCTCCTCTCCAAGTTGATGGAGATTTCTTTATTTTCCCAAAATTTACTCTGAGAAACTCAATGCACAGTGTGAAGTCTTTTTGTGAAAGTACTTAGGGTCTCAGTTAACCATGGCAAAAGGGTGCTTTTGGAAGAGATCTTAAAAGACAGTGACCATCCAAACTACTATGCTTATTTATTTTAGGTTCTGTCCAGCCAGATCTCATCATTATATGCTTTGAACAAGCAAACTCGAGAAAAAGCTGGATGTTATTGCCAGGAACTATGTTTTTAGTTAAAGTTATAATCTCAGATATATTTGTAAAATGTGTTCCATCAATCAGTGCCTACTTGTTTTTCCTGTCTCACTGTTCCCAAGCTTAAACAAGAAAATTACTTCACGTTTGCTAAAAACCTATCTACAGCCTTGCATTTTCCTGATAATTTAAATGCAACATGGAATGTGGAGTTCAAGTAACGAAGAGAAGTAGCCTGAGACATTTTACTATTATAAAATTTTACTGCTGTTTGAAAGATCTTGTTTAGCTCACATTCTCCTTAAAAATCTTGGGAGGGATTTTTTCTGACTTTCATACTGTATTATTTCAAGTCACCTTTTTAAAAAAGAAAAGCTATGGCGTTCCTGGAAATAAACAGGCTAGCAAAAATGTTAGACTGCATTCATAAATGGTGTGTAGGACAGGACTAACCCTAGGGGCTAGTTCATAGTGAGCGTGTTCTGCCCTGAAACCAAACAGTAGTAATAGCGCTACAGCTGAACAGAGGTCTTGTCAGAGCAATAGAGTAAATCTCTGGAGCAGTCTGACTGTGGCTGACTTGAATTTGTTGATTTACACTCTTTAAGACAATGTGTGGTTTCTTCTAATAATTACATGACCAGTTTTCTTAATTATTCATCATCTTTAACATATGCTATTATGAGCCATTTTTAAATGAGTGTTAAACATAAAAATAACATTTTGTTTATTTTCCTCTTTCATATGTGATCCCAAAATAGAAGCTTGAAAGCACCCACAACTTCCGGTGTTTTAAAGGCAATTTCTCTCCAAATTGATTAAACTGTTTCTATGAAAAAAGGCTCAAGACAAAAACTGTTGAAAAATACCATTTCAGACTAACGTTTGTGTACACCTTGGGGAGTTGCCATGGGAAATGGTTATATAACTCACTTGAGTACTAGCCGAACGAGCTGAGGAGAAACATCCTTAGCAATGAACATCATAATCTTATTAGACCATGCCTGAAGTCTGGAAATACTTGTGAAAGTCAGTATAAAAGATTATAAAAGGGTTAAATTCATCTTTGGTATGTTTAAGACTGTAAAAAGACTCAGCGGATAAAAACAAACCATAGACATGGTACAAATTGACTGTAGGTTCCATAAAACCACAGCCATGTACCCATAATCAGATGATAAAGTAGTATTATATCAGGAATAATTAGCCAGTTAATGAGTGAAATACACTATTTGAATAGTACAAGTAAATTCTTGTTTAGCAACATGCCATAAGAAAAATTACAATAAAATTCAGAAAAAAAGATTAGATATAGACATGAAAAATGGGATCACCTGCAGTTGTGCTAGTTTTTAAATACTTATATTTTGCAGCAATGAGCAGTATGTTTGAGAATTGTAAGCAATCTAATGGCTGTCTCTTTCCTTTAGGTAAACACTTACCTCAGCATGAAGAGTTTTTGCCATTCAGGTATAAGCCCAAAAATGTTAGGAGACTAGTCTTCTCTACTCTGCTATGACAAGTTCTATCTCCAGCGTAGAAATATTGACAGATTAGATGTATTTAGTATTGTTTTTGTTTTGAGGTATAATGGAAGTACAAGATGGGATGTGCTTAGATGATACGAGAAATAGAAGTGTCACAGGTGCACTGGAGTCATATAAAGCAAAGTTTAACCAACCGAAGCATGACTATCAACTCTGAAGGATGTCTCAGGACCAAGCCAAAGGTGCACCTCCTATAACGATGATGCAGTTGGCAGACTGTAATGGAAACTTATTGAGCCCATCTCTTATTTGGTGAAGAAGATGATGAATATGGAAATGCCACTGCATACTGGGTGTGAGAACTTGTGCTCCATCAGAGAGGGCCATCTTCATCCCCTAGCTGTTCCACCAGTCATCGGTTAGGAAGCTGCTAGCCAAAAAGATGATTCAATGATGCCAAGTGTTTTTGAATATTCCCTTCCCACTCTATCTATCAATGAGGGGCATGACAAGTCATAGCACCTTTTGCTCTCCTGGTCTTTCTCAGATGTGTTGGGATCAGTGCCAGGATACTTACATCATTGCTTTTTTCTTCCCTGTCCTGCTTCTTTATCAGTGCGAATGTATTGATCTCCCTCATTCTGCAAGCCACTGTGGCCCATCGCAATTGTTTTATTGCTAGTGGATATGGCAGGGTTCCTCAGCTTCTTCATGGCTAAGACATGCCAGCAAGCCAGTGTCCAGCTTGTGAATCCACTGAACTCACTAGACTTACTTTTCCATCCTTGCAGCGTGGCAACCCTGTCTAGTGCCTGGTCCCCTGAGGTCTGCCAGTGACATCCTCGACTAGGTGTTTTTTTCCTGATCAGTTCTCAAACCCTGGAGAAGCAGGCCCATGCCTGTCTGAAGGCAACTGGAAATCTCTCCCTGTTGGTCAGTAGTGCAGCACGAATTAACTCCCTTTGGCAGCTGTTACCGCTTCAGAACAATTTGGTCAGCTTGGTTCTGAAAAAGTTACCTTATAACACTTCACCTCCCTGTCTCTTGCAAGTACGGCATTTTTAATCTTACAATGCAGAGTCTAAAATGGAACTATTATCTATTATTTCAAGGACTCAGATCTTACTGCCAAGCAGGATGGCTGCAAGTCATTGAGCTAAGTTACAACTTATTCTGCTGCTGTTAGTTGCTGCTGTATGACCCTTTTCTTCTGTTGTTAAGGCTGTCTGTTCATGCTTGCCTTCTCCTCTCCTTTTGTTGCTTTTTGTTCTTCCCAAAATGCATTTTAAAAGCTCTTTTATTCACCATGTTTCTCAGGGTCAGTAAGTATAATGTGTATCACACTGTAAGAATGTATGACTCAGTACATCTCTTAAAGCTAACTAAAAAATCAAGATAGAGATATCAAAACCCAAAATAATAGAAATTGTAATTGAATCAGCATTTTTGCAACTAATCGTTTTAGTTCATACATTGAACAAACGGGCAGGCTAATAGACATTTACTAAGTCTACAACAGTCATATGTTTAAACCTTTTGAGATTCATCATTTCCCAGTATTTAGACTCTTAGATACACTTACTAACTAAAATATACTGACATTTTATTTTATCAGTTCCATCACCATCCCTCATAATCCAGTAAGGAACAATTTATTCTATTTTAATGGATACATTTTATAGTCAATTAGTCTCTAATACAGATATTTCCTAATTTTAGGCATAATTTAAAGCAAAACTGAATGAAAAAAGAACATCCTTCCAAAAAAGAAACATTTTTAAGTGTTACACTGCATTACAGTGCCTCCCAGGAAAATAAAAATAAAGGACATATGAACAAATGCATAGCTTCAGCAGAGAACCTATTGGATTAACTAATGGCAGGAGGAACTGCAGAAAGAATGTATTTTCCGGAAAAAAGCCATGGAAGCATGACACCAGGATTGACACGTGGATTAAGTAAAAAAGAATCCAAAAAACAAAAAAAGGGAGAAGCCCAAAATACGTGCATATTACAGAATCACAGATATACATGTCTAAAAAAGACCTTCCAGCAGTTCATCAGTTTTTAAGCTGTAGTCTGATATGAAGATCTGCTAGCTGTTTTAAAGGGGTTTGTGAGAAGTAACTAAGCATATCAAGCTCCTGCGCACTATATATCAACTTAAGAGTGTGAAATATCTGCATCTCCATCGGAATTTTTTAGGAGCCCACAAATCAAAAAGTGTTGAAAACTTCTAATTTTAGCCCAGCATTCTGAATTGCAACAGGGTCCAACATATCTGGTCCATCACTAACAGATGTTTGTCTAACCTATTCTTAAAAAGCTTCAGTGGAAGACGATTCTGCAAGAGGTTTCAAAGAATGGGTTAGACAAACATCTGTTATTCATAATATCTACCTGTTTATGACATTTATATAAAACATGCTTTCATTAAATATTCCTGTCAAAGTTATCAGTTCCCCCCAAATCTGCAATAACTCAAATGAAACTGAAGAGCTATCTGACCTGGAAGGCTACAAAGTGGTTATATAAAAGTCCATGTGTCTGCAGTGTTCTAAAGCATATGGAAAAACGTTAATTATAATGAACCTTTCACAGGAAGGTCTTCCTCTGGCCTTGGGTGAAATTTTGGTGGAAAGCAAATATTGAGGCATGTCTATGTACAAAGGCAGGGCTGCAGTTAGTTCCATAATAGTAACATCATGAAAATGGCATCCATCTCTTTACCCTGGATTCTGAGCATATTTTACTGGGGTTACACATCTATCAGTACTCAAGCTAGCTTGTTTAAAGAGAAGGTGATGTCTACATAAACTACAACTCTTCATTGCTGTGCCCTGATGCTGTAGTTTAGTGGTCAGGCGGATTCATCTAAAACGCGGACGTTTCAAGACTTTGTTATAGATTAGCTTGGACAGAAAGTAGAACTAAATCTCCACCTTTGCCTGTCCCAAGGCAAGTTACTCAATTATTGAGCTCTCCCAGATAATCTGATCTTGCTTTCTACACTGTGTTAGAAACAAACACCAGACATTTTCAGAAGCATCATTTTCATTTTCCAGATGGCTCTGTAAAATATAATAACTCCTGCATTCATTTGTTCTAAATTCTTTTTTCATCTTTCAGAATGCCTCAGCCACATTTCTCTAGCCTAGACATATATTAAGCTAGTGTATATAGTCCCAATGCTGTAATTTTTGTATGTTTAACACTAAAGCATCCCTACATCAAATCTACTTCCTGAGGAAAACAAGGACTAAGTATGATCTTAACAAGCTTGAACAAGCTTCTAAGAAAATAAAGAAATGACTAAACGATTTGTGAATGAAACTCTGTGGATGTTTCATTCAGGTTCTAAATTCAAATGTGCAATGCCTAGAAAATGATCTAATCCTCACAGCTATTAATTTCGACATCTTTTTTTTATGTTTTCTACCTGTTCTTTTTACTTTGCCCTGACCTAACCACTGGTCCACAACTCTTGTTTGTTGTAGAATGAAAAATGTGATGTGAACAGGTGATGTAAATATGTCTATCTATTGTACATCAAAGTAGAAGTCCATGGATTCATTAGTTAACATATGTACAGTTCTCTGAAGATTTAACATTGAAATGTTATTTGATTCTTTTTAGCAAATAATCAGAAAATGATGCTGCTATGTTTGCACTTACTAAAGAATTTGTCTTTGTTGTAGATCTTCCCACAGCTAGACTGTCCTAATAGCCAGATCTCCAGAGGACAAGCTTAAATTGTTTACAAGGGAACGTCTGCCTATAAATTGTGGTGGATACCTAAAAATATTGAAAACATTGAACTGATAGATGGCTATCATTTAGCATGAGAATAGAAACATTATGACATTCCAGCTGTTATGACACAGGCTTCATCTTGAATAACTACCTCTTCACTATTTAAAATGTACTTTTTACAGGATGCCTACCCATCCTAAACTTTTGTGAATGCCATGCGTGTTCGTGATGGCTGAAATGGTCAACATAGATCACAAATTAAATGAAATCTGTCAAGAGTATATTTATTTTGTCCTGTGAAAAGCGTATAAAATATTTGACAGGTATTGGGAAGAGTAGATAAGATTATTGAAACTGATACTTATTTAATATAAAACAGACTGGACTACTTTCCATAATTAGAAAGGGTGCAAATGGATTGTGTGCAAATGGATAGTTTTGTGGAGTATGGCATAAACATCCTTTTCAAATAAATGAAGTTTATTCATGTAGTAGTTTTGAAGTCTTGTGAGTTCTATTTTGTACAAGCTTCATGTGACAAACCCTACATACCAAATATTTCCCCTGAAGTATTTTCCTCTGACAACCTAGCCCCCTCTTACCGCTGCAAAAGTAGGTTTACCCTTTTGGAAGAACATTTTTCCACTATGCTTTCTGTAGCCTAGTCCTTCAGATTTTATGAATATAAATTGCTGCATCTTTAAAACAGATATTTAAAAGGAGACTGTTGCTTTTGGCAATCCCTTGTTTTCCTTATTAATGCTCATCTTATCTTTTCTTTATTCCCAAGTCGATAGGAGTCTTTCTTTGCATTTATGTTGTTTAAACAAGGTAGTAAATATGTCAATTATTAAGAAAAGCTATTTTCTCCATATAAGGTCCTGTCTAAAAGTCACAGCAACCCAGAAGCATCCATCCAGGTATATATTTATGTAATACATATGCATGCAGATATAGATACAGATGCATAAAACAAGTCTTGCTGTGAGCTTATTCTGAGGAATTTCATAGGTAATGTTTCAGAAGCTTTTGTTTGTTTGTTTGTTTGCTTGTTTACCTAAGAGATTAGCAAGCCATGCTGCTTTGTAACCATTTGTTTAAGTAAGTAAACCTTCTGAACCTTTTCCTCTTCACCTTATATGCAGTACTAAACAAATTCATACGACCTCCGTCTTCTATTCTGGATGGAAATAAAACCATTTGTTTAGCCTGTTCTTATTGTGCCATAATGCATTGCTGAGTTCATTTGCTCTAGAATAAGCTTCTTTTAGAGAGTGTTCTGAGTTTGTGGGAAGTTTTAACGACATGAATGAAATTCATTTGCATTGTGTTTTGGTACATGTTTTCAGTTGATTAGATGTACAGGCAATGTGAATATGATTTGATCCTTTTCCTCTTGCCCTGCGAATGTTTGCTATTTCCTCTTCAAATCACAAGTGATCTCTTTTCCAGAGAAGGGCCTCAAATGAATATAAATTATGGTGGCAGTTATTTGAGGCTTATTAAAATCATTGGGTAGCACAACATCCAAGTAAACATGTCAGTCTTCACTAAAGACAGGTTGCTCCAATAATCCTGAATTGTTTATTTCACCTCCCAACCTCTGAATTCCACCTGCAATTATAATTCAGAGTTCGTCTTATTACACTCAATTGAACATTTACTTTATTTTGAGCTTCTCAGCTGCACAGTTGATCTTCACCTTTTTTTGAGACACGTTTTAATAAATATCTATAATTTTTTTTTTTATTCCTAAGAAGAAATTCTTACCCTGATTCCAAAGGACACAATGGTGACTGTCCTTTAGAAATGTTCTACCACCTTGTCTACCCCAACAGCATTTTAATAACAAAAATATCTCTCTCTCATCAGAACAACTGATGTTGCTTTATCCTGATTGTTAAAAATGATTTACAGAGGAAGTGAAAGGCTTGTGATTTATTTGCTATATTCAGCTCCCAAGCTGGACCACAAACTTCCTGTGTGACTTTGAGAAAGTCATTTCATCTTTGTACTTAGTTCACTACCTAGGAAAGAAAGATAATACTGACGTCCTTTACAGAGCTCATGAGAACAATTTCATCAGTGTCTGAGGTACTGATACATCCATTTTAAGTATTTATTTCAGATGTTAATAGCCTCATAGTTTTCTGTGCCTTACAGGGACATGTTAGGAAGTTCTGATTAAAATGACCTAACTTCGTCTTATGCTGAAAGAGCGCAGCGCTGATGCACTAGACATCTTGCATTTACATTCTGCACGATCTTTAGTCTATTTTTCCTTGATACACCTAGTTACAGCTGGGAAGTTGGAGAAGGACAGATTTGCAATGAGGACTTAAGAATCGTAGTGTTCATTGCATAGTGAAGCCTAAATTCACACTAACTCAAAGCCCAAGGAGTTTCACAAATCCGAAACAGATGGGACTGGACAGTCATTCAGAGATCATATAATACAACCTACTGCCACAATGCAGCAACAGTTAAGACTATTCCCAACAGATGTTTGTCTAAGCCGTTCTCTAAAGCTCCCAAGGCCTCTGATGATGCTCTGTTCCAGTGCTTAAAAATCTTCACCTAAAAAAAACTCTTTTGGGATGCTTACCATAGCAGAATTGATGGGGCATGTAGAGGAATAACTTATCTGTGAGACAGGTAGAGGATAAACTTATCCATGAATTCTGACAAGCATCAAGTCCGTAAAAGATACTAAACTGCTCAAAAATTCTTTTGGACTTACATAGAAACAGAGTGGTAGGTGCCAAGGGACTGCTAACATCAAAACTCAGACTGCATCTAGGTTATGTAACACAGTGCCATATTGACATATCCATACTTAGCTCTAAATAAATTAGTGTATCTACAAGCATTAAAATAACTGAAAATTCATTGCTTTAACTCTAAGAATCAGAGGCTTCATCCCCAAATCTGTTTTTATTAAAAAAAAAAAAAAGGGTTCTTTCTTTAGGAGATGGAGAATTGGTTGGGAGCTCAGGGTTTATTTTCATATCAGTAAAGCATTTCACAGGGCGATCACAGACGCAGCTCCTTTCTGTGAATGTTGATAGTTAATTTATGATCATGTTCTTGATAGAGCTGCTGGTAACTTTACTGTACATTTGGAATTTATGATCATATTACAAATGCATGCTAAGTTATAGATGCTGCTAAAATCAAAGAGCAGATCAGCAGACATCAAATTACAGCAGTTCCAGGGTATAGCTTTTCAGTAATGTTGACCTAACCTGAAGGAGTTGAACAGGTAGCTCTGTCAGGTCCTATAAGGTTTTCATTATCTTACAGGCTTATATAAAATTTACCATGAAGAAATTAATTTTACATTTGACACAAAAGTTCAGACTGTAGTCAATGGAGCACTGCAAGATTTATAGACTGCCACACAAGCAAATTTTATTCAGCGCTAGATTTTTCTATCCCTCCTACTTTATATAGGACTGCATTCAGAGAGTTTTCCCCTGACAAAGAATGGCAGAACTCCATCAAGGAACAAGCTACTTCCTCATGTAAATCTAATTGTATTGACACCTAAGATCAATTTGGACTAGATATTTAAAGAAAGATGTTCATCACAATCCCACTGTGTTTTGTTACTGAGCAGCATCAAAGGTCCATTTCAGGCTGCCCATGATTGACTTGGGGCAAAGACAAGGTATTAGGGATTCTGTTTATCTTCAGATCTTTCCAAAACCTGCTGCTTTTTGATAAACTGTTTGGATTGATATTGTTGCACCACTTTTCTTCTCAGATCCTGAAGTTTGAAGGATAGCTAAGCAACATCTTACCCATATCACTCAATCTGATTTTTCACCACTTGCAATGTTCAGCAGTGTGCTACTAGGGACTGACAGATTATCAAGGAGGTCCCTTGTCGTTAGCTGCAGAGACTGCTCTTGGCTCACTCCCTCCACACTTCACTCCCACCCTCAGCTAAAAGAAATGCTCTGGTAGGAATAATTTAACTGAAGAATGGGTTGTAAAAGGTCACTAATGGGAAACAATGTTTTTCAACACAACATCCTTAAAAGATCATAGATTATTAATTACCATGGAGCCATAAGCTTTACTCAAAAGACACTTGATTGGTTCAAATCAAAAAATCAGTGCAAGATTACTGAGGAATTTATAGTGCTAGAACGATGTCTGGTATTACAAAGGGACCACAGACATCAGTAGCAAGGCCTTTGGGAGGTTTCGTTCTCAATCTGCTCATGCTCGTAAGAGAATTGCTCTGCTAATACTGCTGAGCTCCCCTGGCATATGTATTCATCAAATAAATAATTTACATTATAAAGGCATAGGATAATAGATACACAAAAGCCATCAAAGGGGATGTTTTAATATAGTCTTTCCATTTAGAAAACAGAGACAATGAGAAGTGCACTTTTCAGTCTCTCAAGGCTTGTGTAAATTCATATGTGAACATTAAAACTACCTGTGACAGTAGAAGTGTTCTGGAATCCAATGCCCGTATCAACTGTGCATTGGGAAAAAATATAATAAAGTTGTATTCAGGAGCATCACTGTTATCTGCAAACCAAGATAGTAATCACCCTGGCAGTCCTGGTTATGTCATCAATATGAGACCGAACGCTGAGTGAGATTAATGCTCTGAGAATTATATAACTGATTAGTTTATGCTGCAGTTCATTGCCACTGCATGATACCATTTTATATATATTATTCCAGAGAAGGCAGGAGAGAGGTGATTGATGCTATGAAGATTCATATCTTTCATACCCTCTTTCATCATTTTCATTCATGTAGCTTTGCTGTAAGACATAAACTGAATGAATGTCTAGACCCAGACAGATATTTGGGACAGTGTATTCTAGCCTTCCTTCTGAACGGCAGAAGAACAGCGTTTTGGAGGAGCATGTTTAGGATAAGATTTTTTAATGTTTTGTTCTTTCTAGCAGTTATTAGCTATGTGCCTGCATTGTAACACTGGGACACTGCAGGGTTATTTGACTGCTTCCAAACCAGAACTAGTCAAATTTCAAATCCCCTTGTCTTTCACAACCTGTTTTTCAGCATACCAGACTACAGCTTTCAAAGCCTTTCAAAACTCTTAGCCAGTATGTTCATTGCTTTTATCTCTATCAGATCACACATCATCCGCTTCCTCCTTCTTTCTCTTGTGCATGTCAGCCAGAGTTGCCTGTCTGTCCTATTCTTCAATCAGCTTCATATTTATTTATCTGTTCAGGGAATGGGTCATTGAAAGAAAACAGTTGTTATCGTTTTATAATGTCCATTTAAAACATTTATGTTTTTATAAAAGTATAGTAGTTAGAGTTCTTGCATAGGATGGGCAAACATGACTGTTACAGGTTTTTTTCTGTTGAAAGGATTCAAACTCACCTCTCAAGAGAGCACGCTAAGTTTTAGGTTAGAACTAGGCCCCCTCTTCCTATTCTTTTAGGTCACGGCCTTCAAAATACTAGGAATGGAGATGGAGCACATCCTCTTTCAGGATGCTTAAAAGCATACTGGTAAGGAAAATGCTGTGACCAGTAAGCTTCCACAAAATATAGGTGGTGGCATGAGCCTGCTATATACTTCACGGTATTTTCCTAGCAGCTAGGTAAAACAGTGGATTCCCCCTGCCTAAACCTGGGTCTTGGCAAATGTTGGAAAGAGAGAGGCCTATTTCCCCAGAGCAGGTTGATTCTGAGTGTGAATTACTCCATGAATGTATAACTATAATTAGGTGCTTAAGGAGTTTTAAGGCTGAAAGAGTGAATTCTAGCAATTTTAGACAACCAGGGTAGGCTACTGTAAAACCTGTCGAGGGGATCCTTCAATTTATTGAATGTCCACAGTGTAGATATATGTATCTGAGCTAGCCAACTGATCCATTTTTAAGAAAAGATTGATCTGACCTAGTTAACATATATGCTTCAGGTAAGGGATTGCAAATTATAAGTGTGTATTTCTCTCTGTTTAGAAAAGAGACTCTTAAAAAAGACCGTAGACTCTCAAAAAAATAGCTAAGATATAAATATCTACCTGAGGTCAAACAAGTTAAAAACACTCAGGATGATGGAAATGTCCCTGTATCACTGTCTGAAACCTTCTAGGAACTTAATTTAAGAACAGACAATTGTCTAATCGTCACTTTCATACAGAAATTGCCAAGATCCTGTGTTATGTAGATTACACTTGATGGCCCAATAGTAAATGAACAATTCTCTCTTTCCCCACGTTAGTGCCATTATCAATGGTACTCGAGGATAGATGGATCTATACAACTTTTATCTTCATTGCTATTGTTGCTAATATCAGCATAATCTTGTAGTAATTGTTAGATTGAAAGAGTTGTGGTTTTTTTGTTTTTATTTTTGTTTTGTCCTGAGAAACCAGGATTCCCTTTGTGATACAAAAATTGTGGAACATGGATAAATCATTTAACGTTATATTGGTATACTCTATACTCCCACTTATATCTCCAAGACAGTTGTACAGTTTCATTTATTAGTGTGTAGAAACTGCAGTAATTTCCATTCATGGGAGCTGCTGTAAAATACCTGGTCTTTTCCAGAAAATGTATGTTAAAATTTTCGTGAGTGACATAAATTTTAAAATTAAATAACTGAGTGTTGACCACTGTTTGTTTATCATCCTTATTTATAATAAGGAATTGATTGCTCTGTGTCCTTTTCAAGCTTTTTAACATGACTGGCTCAAAGTAGAAGCATATGAATAGCTTAAAACATCGTTATAGAAACACATCTGCATCATGGGATCACAGGATGACGTAGGGAGAAAGAGACTTCAGGATGTCTCTAGTGCAACCTTCTGCTCAAAGCAGGGTTAGCTGTGAGTTCAGATTGGGTTCCTCAGGCTTTCATTTATTTATTGAGTTATATATTAGATTTCTTGGTTTGAGGAAGAAGAGGTGGTTGGCAAATATTTGAGAAATATGGCCATCATTCACATTTCTGTTTCAACTTTTCCACAGTCTATCTGTCAGCCACTGAAGTGTATTGAAAAGCCTGCTTTGCCTGTAGGCATAGCAATAACTCAAATAGTGAATTATTGAAAATACTTTCTGTTTCTATTATAGTCGCTGTGTTTATTATGTTAGATTTATTGTTATTAACAAAAAGTAATAAATTATATTGGGGAAACTGGTGGGTGTATTTATTTCTTGTGGTATTTTTAGAGGATTCTCCCGTGAACCCAGAAACCTAAGTTGGTAATTTTTTGTTCCAGCTTTCAAATATCCCATTGAAAAAAAAAATATGCAGGCCACTAACAAACATTATCTGTTGTGTTCTTTCCTTATATGAGCTGGTAGGTGGAAGGATTGAGAGAGAGAGAATTTAACTACGCATTTTGGTTGTATTTTTTGAGTAAAAAATACATGAGGACATACTAGAAATGGAAATTAACTTTAAACACAAAATTCTCTGCTTTCAAAATCTTATTGCTGGATTTGAGTGGAGAACGGTTAAAATGTAGCTAGGAAACACAGTGCAAAGGAAGTCGTATATTTAATGTTAGAAAACGGCACTTGTAATCCTTATTGTTAAAATGCTTCTTATATACCATATGGATTTCATGGGAGAACGATCATAGTAAGTACGTCATACCTCCATATTAGCAGAAACAGAGATTCACGATAGGGCAGAAGAACTAATGTTACTTACAATTTTTCAAAAATTATAACTTATTTTTATTTAAAGCTTCATTATTTTTATTTAAAGCTTCATTATTTCATCTAAAGCTTCTGCTGTTGCTGTTACCTGAAGCATAAAGACATGTACATTGATTATGAACACTGCATATAACTGAAGTGTATTTATGGCATTTAATGCAGAGAAGCCTTCCATTTACATATTTATTTGAATATTCTATGAATTAAACATTGTACAATAGAAACTTCTCCATTTTACATGTATTCTTACAGTTCATCACCAAGAAGCTAAGTCTTTCAGTGTATTGTGTATCATTAAGCTAATCTTTGGAGGGAGTTTAATCTTAACCTTTTCATAATCCTTCAAACCATAAGTGAATCAAACTCTTTGTTCTTAATAGCTGCCAAACTAGTATTTCCATTTCCACTAAATTTACATTAAAAATGTAAGGGTGTTTTATATTGCTTAATAGGTTAAAACCCACCAGAATAACAATGTTCTGATTTAGCAACATGTAAATGCTGACTTCACATTCATCCACAGAATATTTAAATTTTGATTGCCTTGTATATATTGCTTTATAGCATATAACAGAGTCTCTCAGCATTAAAGATGATTTGTTGTTAAGAAAGGGGAAAATCTTGTCGGAAATCTGCTCCTCAAACTCCTGTTACTATAATCAGGAGGGCCTTGTGCAGACAAATCATGCAATGGTATAATGTAGATTATACTCTCAGGACAGCAGTCCTCTTTCAATCTCAATTTCCTTTTCCATAGCTGACTCCTATGAACCTACCTCAGTGTAGGCCAAATATCAAATAGTGAATATACTGAGTAAAACTGGGTTTGGTGAATGAATGAAGACAGTTGTATGACGGTTGGCATTACTAAGCGTATGCTATTATTTGCTGTTACTGTTGTACTCAAGCAAAAAAAGGAACTTCAAATGGATTGCATTGTATTAGTATTCATGGTACAAGAATAATAATTCTTTGTGGTTATAGGTAATTAGGGGTAAAGGATGAAGTGGAAGAGAACAAAGTATCACTTTATGGGAGATGAAAAGGATATTATGTATATATTAAGGAAAGTGGAAGAAAACAGACGGCCTAAAATAAAATCAATAAATTTAGAAAATACGTATCTAGACTTTTCAAGGGCCAAATCTAGAGGCAAATCTCAAAGGCAAGTCTATTTGCCTTTGTTATGTAGAGTATTAAAGATTTGAAAAAGAAAAAAAGGAAAAAAAGGAAAAAAAGGAAAAAAAGAGAAAAGAAAAGAAGGAAAAGAAGGAAAAAAGGAAAAAGGAAAAAGGAAAAAAAAGAAAAAAGAAAAAAAAAAGAACTTTCCTTCTTTTCTATTAGAGGTAGTTATGGTTACCTTCTGAGAACCAAGGCTACAATAACAACTGTTCATCCTCCATGCAGAGGATGGAATAGAACCACTGTTTCAGCCTCTATCAGCTTTTTCCTATGTCAAATTTTGCCAACAATGTTTACAGTGAAACATTTCAGTATAAGTGAACTAATTATATTTCTCTAGTTCTGTAGCTCAGCAGACGAGATAACAGCCTTAACCCCAAACATATATAAGAAGTGTCCGAGAATTGCCACTTTTTCAAAGAGCTACCTACATATGAAGGATGCTTTCTGACAGCTTCTGAAGAGTACACTTATGCAAAATCAGTGAAAGGGTGGAAGAGAAAAAAATAGGCAGAAGGAGGAAGAAAATCGAAATGAAAGCAGAAGGATCAAAGGGATGTGGAATGTTTTACAGGGGGAGATGGATTCCAGACATTTGCCAAGAGTTTGAGTTAAATATAGGTAAACAACAACAAAAATAACCAATAAACAAAGGAAGATTAAGAATAAGACTACTCCGGCTGTTTAGGTTTCACTCTCTTAGATGTTACAGTCCTCCTTATTCTTTATTTTGCTTTTTTAGTAAGAGCAGAAGACTGTTTTATCGATAGTGTTACATTGACTTGCAACAGCTGAAAATTCAGATCTACAGTTCTGCTGGTGAGGAGGAAAAAAGAAGCAGGGGAGCAGAACTGCCTGGGAGCAGAACTCCCTGGGCAAGCCTATATAGTTCTCTTTCCTGCCATATGCTGTGAAGAAAGGACAAGATGCTATATTTATATGTTTACTTGAAGACATTGTCTAGTGGACTGGCTTGTTTTCTGCACCTATATCAAAGATTGTTGTTCCACCATGATACACTCACTTGTCCCGTATTAATGACTGAGGAACCACTACTCACAGCTTCTGTGTCTGCAGGAGATCCAGGTGTAAAACCTTGGCTCCTTCGACCACCAGTGAAAAGTCTCCTCCTGGTTTTGGTAAGGCTGATATTGTGCTCATCACTGAGAGTTTCTTCAGACAAGTAGAAACAAGAAAAACATGTTTTAGCTCTGGAGAATTCAACACAACGTAGTAACAGAAATGTCCAGTAGGAAAAAACTTTCCAGTACATCATTTGGTTTTAAGTGCTATCAGCATACACAGTCCTTCTGGTACAATAAAAATAACATTTCCTCATTTGTGTCTGCATTGGAAATTGCGACACAACTGTGAAGAAGAACAATTATAGATCCTTGTAAATTAAAGTTCTAAAAATGAATTATGCAAATAAACCTCAGAAGGTTTTTTTTTAGCTTGTTCTAAGATTTCTTTACATTTTTAATTAACATTTTAAAATTACCATCTTTCCATTAAAGGTAGCAACAATTTAAAATATTTCAGCATATACATTGCCATGCTAACAAGATAATTCATTTTACTCCAGCATAGAAAAGTACAGTCTTTTTCTGGAATACTAGGTCAAAATATTTTTGATTATATATTTTATGATAGACAGATAGAAAACATTAAAAAAAATCAAATTTCGGACGTTAGGTTTCATGGTCAGCTCAGAAGTACCAATAACAAAGCTCAAAAGTATGATAGTTTTAACCAAACTATTCTGACCAGAAAAGCAAACAATGAAACAAAACTTTTCATGAAGTTTTATCAATCTTAGAAAATATATTCAGTGAAAAAGTAATAATACACAATGAAAATATATTTCTGTATAAATCTCAGTGTTTTTTCTCTGTATGTTGAGAATATAATGCTTTCCTTTTTCCATTTGATATAATTGATATAATATATTTTGGTTGAATTAAAAAATTCAAAGTTCAAGAGTAATAAACAAAAAAAAACTTATTTCCTGTGGTCCCAAACATTTCTATTGATCACCTTGGTTCTCAAAAAAAAGAGTCTGAAAAAGTATATCTACTAATTTATCTATTTTTAGTAGTATGCTTTTTCTATGTAGTTGCCAAAGAACTGAAAACATATTTATACCTTTTATTGATATTGTTTCTGCACACTGGTTTAGCAAGTTAAAGAGTAACCTAATAATTTTGTTAGCTTAATCTGAAATGCTTAAAATGAGTGGAATGCACATGGACACCGCACTTGGAACACAGTGTCGTAAATTCTGTCACGTCATACATAGGAACATAATACACGGGTAGCTAAATTCAACGGTTCAAACATAGGGACGAGTACTACTTGGGGTATCCACTCTGGTCTACAGCTATTACTCCAGAAGGGTGTGGTTGTCCACAAGGTATCATGTCATATTTGCCATTTATGTCCGAACATCTCAGGTAGCCATGGATGTCTCAGATCACATTAGACATTACGTTTAGATGCCTGAATCAAGCCCAAAATGTCCTGGGCCATATATTACATCGTATTATCCTGTTTCCTATGCCACTTCTTAAAACTAGATAATACTTTTCTTTCAATAGCATTTCTACTGTAAGGTATATCGAGAACATAGCTTCTCTGGTATAAATTTTCCAGCTAAACGGTATTCCTCTGTAACTGATTGCAAGGTTCGTGTGTCAAGGCTGACCTCTATCTTGAGCAATATTTTCTTCCTTTACCCATATTGTGTTTGTAATAAATAGCACTTCATCCTTACAGGCTGAGCCAGCCAAGTTCTTTTAGACCGTTTTCATGCTACCAGCTTGCCACTCCTAAGGCTATCTTTCCTCTTATTTCAGTAAGAAATTACTGAAATTTCCTGTATTACATATCATTCATCTCTTAGAATTACAGTCCTAACAGTGCAAATAACTTTTCACCACATGGTCCTGGTTCATCATCCCATTATGCTCTTTCTGCCACGCTGGTCTGTGACTGGACTATGTGTCAGAGGTTCGACAGAGTATATATAGCACTATGATGGTTTAATAACTTACTTCATAATGTGTTTGCTTAAGAAATTTGAATTAAAGCTTACTAGCAGCTTTAATTGTTCTAACAGCACATAGGTGACAAGGTGCATGAGGTTGCTCAGTGTTACAATACATAGAGGATATTTATATTAGAAGTGGGAAATACGACAGATGACATGTTCAGTGATACGTGATAGTAGCAAAGACTCAGCAGAGAGGTCTTCAGGGCAGCCTGTAGAAGCTCGGGTGCTTGCTGGCAGCAATCCCAGAGGAAAGTCTAGAGAGAAGGCAATAGCTTTAGAGAAGAGTGAAACTTCAGTACAAAGAGGCGGGGAAATGTTAGTTATTATGCATTATGTACTTGTACATTTGTGTCCGTGTATACTCTGTATTGTTCTTTAGTTCTCTGAGTAAGATAAATACTCTAAGGAAAAGGGCAGCATTTTCATTGGACAGGCTCACTAAATAATCATGCACCTCGATGGAGAGCAATTGATTTATCCTTTTTTGCATATGATGTTGTTAGTGACAATATATAGCAAGACTGTTTATCCACATGGTGCTGAGGCCATGGTGCTGTGTCCTCAGCATTGCTGACTAGCAGTGCTGGGGCCAGCACTCTGTGCGCACACACAGGACGTCAGCCTGGGACTGGTTTGAAAAAGTCTCCCCAGAACCCAAGTGACATTGAAGGTTAAAGAATGAATAGTGTTATTAAAAGTTGGGAGGGAATACTTATCTCTTCCTTTGCAGGTTTTATTGTTAACATACATAGTTTAGATCATTTAATGCTATCAGCCAGTGGTCAAACCCAGGTGAAACTTTTGAGGTACCAACACGAATCTATGATTCTGGAAACATGTATTGCTCCTCACTCTTCCTCTGATTCACTGAACAGAGCCAGATGCACAGATTCACCTTTCTGCTGCAAATCAGGTCAGTAAGCTGAGGATTAGGATATTATAAGAAATAATTTACTGCAGTTACTAATTCCCGCAAAGCATTTTGAATATATATAAAATGATCCCCAAATGCCAACCATTATACTGTGGTAGCTGTGTTATGATTTGAGGATAAAGAAATAGAGTTCTTTGTCCATTTTTTTCCAAATTGTATCATCAGAACTAATAATAGGTCAACCCTTCCTACAAACCTTGTTTTTCAAATATTTTCCTACTGTAAATGTAAATCATTAAATATTACAGAGCAGCTCCATTTATGGAGCTAAACAAATATGAACAGCTCTGACATTTAGGCGGCCAGAAAGGTGGCCATTTGAACCTTCAACAGTAAAAGTGTGGCTTACCAACAGACATGCAATTTCTTGGTTTTATTCTGTGACACTCACCATATACCAAGAACACGGGGATGAGTAAATAAAACTAGCCCCAGAGTTTCTATCATAATCCTTAAATTTGTGAGTTAACTATTTTTTTAATTCTTCCTAAATAGTGCAGTCTCCTAGGCATGTATGATAAATGTACCAACACTTGTGTCCTGGTAAATTTTTTCAAGATTGTATTAAACAGGACAATGTGCAAAGAGCATCTGTGCAACATACAGTCTTCAGTAATATCTAACATGAAATACTACCAATTTCAAACACAAAGCAAATACTTTCTGCCTTGCCTTCATATCTTGACTGTAACTGTCGCACAATGCAGACATAAAGCAATACAAAATATTTAATAGTGCTATTCTTTTTCAATAATATTTTGTTCAAATCCTAATTCTGCCTAAAATAACTTCATCAGGAACCACAAAGCAAATCTACAGTGGTCACTATGAAGTGTGTTATCTATCAGTCTATCTATCTATGTATCTATCTACCTACTTCCTAGAACAAAAGAGTATTTTTCTTTTCATTGTACCACTTTTCTAAAGAATTGTCAGCTGGCAAGTGTTTCATTATAATTTGGTTCTCTAATTTCTGTTTCATTGGTAATTAATAATCATATGCAGAGCAATTTAGAGAAAAGTCAATCCAAAGTGGTCAGTCAAATGCTGCAGCACTTCTTTTATTCCTATGCATGCAATGCTACTTTCAGGGTAATCTTGCAACTGGAGCATCACTTTATTTATTTCCAATAATAGAAAGAAAGGAGTTATTCAGAAGGAAGTAGATGAAATTTTGTAGCCATGAACTAGCATGTTCACAAAGAAAATGCTAAATCTCACTTAGTCAATGAGTTAGTGAGAACATTCATGGCACAACTGATTAAAAATAAATACTTTTTAAATTAGCTAGCAGTTTTTCCTGTAGCAATGACCAGTACATCCCAAGAGGAAAAAAAAAAAAGTATAATTTGCCAAGATGCCAAGCCTTATTCCTACCTTTTTATTTGTGGTATTTACACCACAAAATCACACACCCACACTTGGAGTGGTAAACCAGTAAGAATAGCCTCCACAGAAATGTAACTGTTATTTTAATTCATTCATTTACAAGACAATAAAACGCGAAGTCAGCGGTGGCCATTTCCTTTTTTGATCATTACCTATCAGCTTTTTGTTATTTTATCACATGGCCTCCACTTTCAAAAAAAACCCACACAAAACAAAACAAAACCAAAACAAAACAAAAAACAAAAAACCCACCCCAAAAGCCCAAAACAATACACACACAACAACAAGCCTACATATCAACAGCTAAAGGGAAGTCATTCATCCCATAATTGCCCTGGCCTCAAACAAGCCATGAAGTAGTGCACACAATAAAGGCAATCTGTCCTCTTTTAAAGGAAAGTTCAAACAGCTGCCTCGAGTTTTCTATTGCATATTCAAAGTGATAATGTATGAAATTATTAACTTCTGCACTGGGGTTTATGGCATTAAGAACCCCCCATCAAGCAAACAAACTAACGATGTGGCTGGTTTTAAGGATTGCTTTGTTAGAGACTTCTGGGTCAATTGGGCTTTCTAAAAGAGTCTGGATACTTGAAACATTTCGGAAGCTAACTTAATTGAAGACGGATGGTGTCTGACACCAGAAATGCCCATTTTCCTTTCTTTGCATGTCATTCCCCATGTTGATTTGTAAGGATACCTAAGGGTTGTATGCCCAGCTACCCAGGGGAGAGACTTTTTGGTTGTTTGACAGCTAGTATAGCCAGTGAGCAGTGCAATTCATCAGGGGTTTGATCCAAAGCCTGTTAGAGTTAATGGGTGCATTTCCTTTGATTTCATTAGTTTGGATCAGAACCACAGCTTTATCACATATCTTGAACTTGCCCAGAGGAGTACACGTTAAGCATTTTAAAATAGCTCAGCTTTTGTTTTATTTAATAAAACAGTTTCTGCAATTCTTACTTTCCTTTTGTAAGTAAATATCTGTTTATTGGCTTTTTTCTGCTCATCTTGCCCCCCTGCCAACCCCTATCCAAACGGTATCTTATCACTCAAAGGTATTGACCTCTTCTCTACTCCTCCTCCACCCTCGCAGCTTTTTCCACCCAAAGGATTTGAAATCATTAAAGGGAAAATAAAAGGTGTTCCTCTGCCAAATCAAGGTTCACTGGATTTTGCTGTCATCCTTTCTCCCCTGCATGACACGAAACAGAGCTTTCTACCGAGATTTCTTGTGTTGCATCTGGGCAAAACATCATATATAAAATATATTTTATTCCATTTTTAGTAAACAGAAAGAGTTTCCTTTATCATTTGTTATTTTTCATCTTTGGAAAACTTTATTTAGGCAATGGCACCAGGCTGATAATGAGAAAGTTTATCAGCTGAGTTGCCTCAGTAAGGCCAACTATAGTGAAAACATCATCCTAGGGACTGATGTCTGAGTAAATAGCTCAGCTCCAGTCCCCCAAAGGGCCATAAATGCCCAGCACAAATTATGAAATCCCTAGTGTGGAATTAAGTGTAATTGTGGAGGAGCCTCAAAGAACTTAGAAGGAGAACTCAGCACCTCAGACTGGCACTCACTAAGTGCCAAGTGGGGAACACAAAGAAATCCTGAGAATAAGGATGCTTTAAATCCCATTGCTTTGGGAGCATTCATATATCTTGCATGGTGTCAGAGAAGCACTTAGAAGTACACAGCCCCAAATCTCTGTTTTAGTGTAACCTCACCTGTGTTTAAAAATCTAACATGCTCTATTTTCCACCTGAGAGGCATCCTCTCTCCTAACTTTGACGTGGAATAATTTAATTACAGACAGTGACTGAAGCCCTTCACTTTGGAGCTATTCCTGTCTCCTTAGTGAACACAATACTTGTTCAGCCGGCTCCCACTATTGCTGATCCATGAAAAATGTCCAAAGGTGATTAAATTATTCTTATTTATAGCCCTCTGGATAATTCAGAACACATCACTCTCCATTAGGTCAGGTTTCATTCATATATCTGCTAAAATATCTCAAAGCATTGCTTGAAGGAAAACAGAGCATTTACTCTTAACCGTCTATGATGATCAATGACTTTCGGAATGAACTCACAAATAATTTGGCACATGTGGGTAGCTTGTACGTTTAGGGAAACTGATGCTAAGACTGTAACCTCTGAGGAAGACTGTCTCCTCGATGCTAGTGCTCACTTCTAACACAACAGCCAGAGGAGTCTCTAGGCATTACCCTAGTATAAGTATTACTTAAAGCACACTTGATAGAGCAGTAAGCCACTTAAATTGATTAATAAAGATTTTATTGATGAATAAACTTTTAAATTCCCCTTTGCTGACTTCTTCAGTGAACAGTTGCAATGCATTCTTTTGACTGAAATAATATAAACTACGAACTTCGTTCCTGGGAAAATTAAGTGATAGGAACTTAAGGGCAAGTCAATAATTTTAAAGTATATTGCTTCAAATAGTCACTTATAATTACCCTGATTCAATCCCTGCTACACAGATGGAGATAAAGGAGAAGCAACACGGTCACACTGGGACTATTGCACCGTGCGCCGGGGGTTGTACTATGTTAGCCTGAAGAGCGAAACCTCGCTGCTCCCAGCGCAGAGCTATCTGAGCGAGCCCAGCGCATCCAACAAGACTGTCTGTCTGTGCGAAAGAGGCAGGGGCATTCGCAGATGTAAACTGAGCAGTGGCGGAGGTAGTAGTAGAGTTGTAACGTTCTGTAAATTACTTTGGCTGGCCCGGCTCACCAGCCCTTACAGAGCTTTCAGCTCCATTCAACAGGGCTCTAAGCAACCATGGAAGAAAATTTCTTTTAAAGAAATCTAATGCAGCAGAACTGATTAACTAGGGAGCAGCCTACAAACAGGCAGCTGAGAGAATGTTCTCAGCCAGCCAAACAGCCCTGTTATGTTGGTTTTATTAATTAACATCTGGCTTCCTGCCTCTAAATTGGGTCCCCTTCTTTGCTGCTTTAATGTTGTGTTTTCACCACTTTTACTCTGAAATGTACCCTGAGAATGTGAGATTAATTCCTTTGACTGTTCAGCTTCTGAAACACAAGTCAATTCACTTTAAAGAGCGTACAGCCACAGAGCTCTACTGGTCTGGCAAAATTCATTTTCTTGCTGAAATCTAGTGAAGAATAGCAAAAGCAAAGAGTTCAGCGTCACAGAGAAAAAAATAATTGGCAAAGTATATAGGAAGGTATATAGGAAAAAGCTTTTAATCGTGAAAACATTCTCCGTCGTTAGGAGAGCGAGGCTAGGTATACCAGGGCAGCATTATCCTTGGGGGTTGAGCCAGTCCTAAACTGAAAAAATAGCATAAGTTTGTGCTTGAGGTTTTGAAAAAACATGTTTACAGTTACAAATGTTACAATGCAATGCTGGCAACTGCAAGCTGCTCCTTCAACTTCTGAATATTATATTGCAGACTTCAAAAGCAGGGACTTTGGTCTACTGAAACTAAATCATATATCTTAACAGAGATACACTATATAATATACATGACATTTTAGCCATTTTCAGAACACTCACCAGAAATCATAAATGTCATCAAAGGCAACAGTTCATTCTGAACAGTTTGAAAGTTTAATATTTTTCCAGCCTCTCTGCTGCTAGTGTCAGTTATGCTATGTCCCATAACACACTGATAACTTATAGTACTTACCTTGGCTAATGGCCATGTGTTTTATGTGCTAATTACTTTTAAAATCTTAGAAGAGAGAGCTTAATTTTAAATTGTAATTCATCTTCTTGCATTTCCCTGACCATGTTCTTGTAGTTTATTTTGTCGAGGGTGCAAATGTTTGTTGCGTACTATGTTGTGTTTATCGTTCCTCCCGAGATGCTACTTCTTTGGAAGGTCGATTACATTTGCTGTTAACTCTTAGGCTCGCTCTTATCTCACAAATGACTTTGCTTCTTTGCTCTTCTCGTTATCTCTGCTTGCTCTCTATGTGCAACCCACATCCTCTTACCCAAGAAACTGCAAAACTAGTGACCGGCTTAACAATAAATGAAATCTATATTTTTAAATACCTTTCATACCTTAACATATCTAATTGCTTCAAGTGGTAGAATGTGGTTGTCAATAGGTTCACATAGCTCATCCTTAAGTAACTTATTCGTTCACTGCTGAGCCACCAGTTCATCTGCTATAAGATTAGTAGAGATTTACAGAAAGAAAAACATATCCTATTAAAGCTTCATTAGTTAAACAAGTTTCTTAGTTCAGTGGTACTAATCAACTGTTTTTAAAGTGTTAATGCACAAATTCACACAGGTTGTAAAGTGTTGGGGCCTGTTTTTACTCAGTGTAAAACTGTTTTGCTCAGTATACCATTCTGAGTTCTTCACATACAAGGGCTTAAAAGTATGCATTGCATTGGTAAGACCTTAGCTGATCCCACTTTTAAAATAAGCTTATGTAAACAAGGCACACGTCATGGCTTCAGTTGCGTTACTGCTTTGCCTAAAGAGGTAATTGATGCCATCCTATGGAAACCTCTTGGGTTCCTGGGTTCTGTGTTCAAGGCTGCCTTTCACCCTCAGTAGAGCACAGCGATAATCTCTGCTATAAAGATTGTCTATTATTGACAATGATACATAAACGCAGCAATTAAGGGCCATCGTAGGCAGCCATTGCAACTGGTAGAAATTTTCCCATTGACTTCACTGATCATTAGATACAATTTTAGGAGGAAAATAACTAAATATTCTAATGAATACAGCTCTAGTATTTTCAGCTTGCAGAATCCAAAAGGGAAGGATTCATCTTATCCATCTTTGGCCATCTCAGAGTTACCGTTCCAGTCTAGGTTTGTCTTCTATGTTTCCCCTACTGTCAGTGGGAAGAGACAGGTAATTTAGAGGAAGCTAACCAGCACGGTTTGACAAAAGAAGGAACCTAGACCATTAGCTTTTATTGGCTACCCAAAATTTGGACTGCTGAAGTTATGAGATGAATTTCATCCAGTATTACTGATTTCCAGGAGAATGAATGATATCATAAAATTCAATTGTTCAGAGTGTCTTGCTTCTCTGCTATTGTCTTTCCTGCTGACTACCTTCCTAACATAAAAGTCTACATATTTTCAGCTGATTCTACATTGTTTATAACTGACCTCTGTACAAAGAGTCTATGGTAGACATTACCTCAGGTAATCTCTAGAATAGAAGATATATGCTAAAAGAAGGTCTATGCTTCCAGAAGTTACAATATGCAACTATTTCATTAGCCTATAAAGACCATGCACCTGCTTCAGTTGTCTACAAAACTGTTTCAAATTTATCAGGCAAGCATTGCCGCTACTTCGGCTGTATAAGGTAAGATACTAACATTCATTTTATTCTCATGAATACAGACTAGCACTTTATGCTAAGAAGATGCTTCTAATTTCACAGAAGGGAAAGATAAAACACATTTTGACCCCGGTGGGGGCCAGATCGAGTTTTAAAAGTACCTTCCAAGTTTCAAAGTGACAGCGTCAGGAAGTTACTTTGTGGTTTTAGTTGATGCTATTTTTCAGAAGCTTTTAGTAGACCTTAGTGATGCTGAATTTGCCTGAGCAGTCAGAGTTCTAGGGGTTTCTAAGATCCTCTGAGATATTTTATCTTTAAAGACATATCTATCTTCTAAGAGGAGCTACTTATTATCAAATTTTCTTCTATTTGATGCAACTATTAAAAAAGTATGCTTACCTACGAGCTGATTAAAGCCATTTTATTTGATTCTCCAAAAGTTATTATAAAAAGATTCAATATTTTGCAAGAATTTAAAAATAATTCTCCATGACAGCGGGGGGATTTAAAGTGTTCTATATCACTGCCTGCAGCAAGATATTCATACATCTTGTTTCTTTCTTGCAACGTAGAAAAAATAATTAACCTCCTTCCTCATATACACAAATATCCATTTGCTTTTGAAGTTAACAAACAACAAATCGCTTTATTGAGCCTTTTCAGAATGTTTTCCGCAAAAAAAAAAAAAAAGATAATTTATAGGAGCCAGGCATGTGAAATAGTGTTTATAGAGAATCCTGTTAACGATGTTCACCTTTTGCTACAGTCCAGTATACTGCAATGAGACAGTGTTTTAGTAGTTTGCATTCTGACAGCATTGAGGAAATGATACTTAGATCCAGTAAGTTGATTTTATTCTCTATTGTATGTCTACAGTAGAACCTCAGAACCTCAGTGTTAGGTACTGTGGAAAAACGAAGTGAAAAGACAATTCCCTCCTCTAAACAGCTTATAAAGGAAGCATAAGAAGACAGAAGAAACACATGGAGAAGCTAAAAATCAGATGCAACTGCTCAGCAAGATAGATGCTCTGGTCAGATATTTTATAGCCATCAAAACAGAGGACTAGTTTTTCTCTTTTAGATCTTCCTGATCTCACAGAATGTCAAGTACAACTGACTATTTCAGATTTTGCACAGAATTAGGAAGTGCCTATGTATATCATTATGATATTATTCACATTGTATGTCTTCATGACCTTTGCTTTTGGAAAAGTCTGAGTTTAAACCGTAGAGTTTGTGCGTAGCAACTTAATATGGAGTTAGTTAGAGTTGTAATTAATGAATATGATATATCTTTAATATTAAAATAGGTAAATTGGAAGATATTGGAGGAAGGAATTTTTGAGGGCCTGTGAGAGTCGTCGTCTGAGTCTGTCGCAGCTCACATAAGCAAAGCAAGGAGTGGATGTTAGGTTGTGCCAAGTGAATTTCAGTGCAGACCTCTTGAAGGGCTAGTTCTGTTTACACAGAAAAGGCAAATAATGTTCATCTGTTAGTTTAAGTTAAGAAAGCTAACATACTTTGCAATATTATTTAGTACTTTGTGTATACAAAACTATTTTAAGGTTATGTTAGCTTGAGGTTGTATAGCTAAGATGCTGCTTTCATCAGATGTAAAGAGATAATATAAATGAATCAAATTTAGTTAATTCTATGTGTTCAGACTCATTGCTTAGGCACTTGGCACTTTGCTGAATTAGACCCAGAACTGGGAAAATGACATAAGCCTGTTTTAAAACTTCTTCCAGATTTAATTACCTGCTTAGACTGGCCCATATCTTTCACAGCTGTTGGTGGGATGACAGCTATGGGTCACTTTCAAAGCCTCCTGTGCCTCTAAAGTCACCCGAGAGCAAGCCCTTCTCCTCACAAGAGCACAGGATGAGTTCCAGGAGGTGAATAAGCAGATATGAGCAGCTGCAGGAGGAATCCCGCAGCTGCTCAGCTTTCTGCATTGCCAGCTGTGAGGCAGCACCAGCGAAGAAAGGTGAGGGGCTGGATAGGCTCATCCCATAGCACAGCTGCTCCATGGTCATCTCCTGGCATGTGGGTAATCTGGCTACTGTGACTCAGGGGGCAAAGCAGCGACAGGGACTAGGAGAACACCTCGTTCCTGCTTTACCACCTGCTTGTGTCACAGCTGTCAAGGTGCTCTCTCCTCTCCTCTCCTCTCCTCTCCTCTCCTCTCCTCTCCTCTCCTCTCCTCTCCTCTCCTCTCCTCTCCTCTCCTCTCCTCTCCTCTCCTCTCCTCTCCTCTCCTCTCCTCTCCTCTCCTCTCCTCTCCTCTCCTCTCCTCTCCTCTCCTCTCCTCTCCTCTCCTCTCCTCTCCTCTCCTCTCCTCTCCTCTCCTCTCCTCTCCTCTCCTCTCCTCTCCTCTCCTCTCCTCTCCTCTCCTCTCCTCTCCTCTCCTCTCCTCTCCTCTCCTCTCCTCTCCTCTCCTCTCCTCTCCTCTCCTCTCCTCTCCTCTCCTCTCCCCTCCCCTCCCCTCTCCTCTCCTCTCCTCTCCTCTCCTCTCCTCTCCTCTCCTCTCCTCTCCTCTCCTCTCCTCTCCTCTCTTTGCCTGTTGCTCATTTTAGATCATAAGCTTTTCAGGGTAAAGTTTTCCTCTGGTGTGGTGGAATACCCTCATCTCTGTGGCACACCTCAGACCTGAAATTTGTACTTTCCTTTGGGAAGATAGATGGTCTAATTTCTTCCACTTCCAAAAATCCCTCCTGGGATCATCCACTGTTTCTTAAAGACTCATGCACCTTAATTCATACCATTCATTCATTCATCTTTGTCGTATTCAACTCCTTTCCTTTCCTTTTCCCAATGGAAAATGACCTATGTTCAGGAAAACATTTGTTATGGGAGATAAAGAATTTCTTTTTCGCCATATCTATTTCCACATTTTGACATTATCAAAATACTAAGCAGTCTTAGCATTTAAAACTTCGTCCATGTACAGGCTGTTACTTCCGTCAGTTTCAGTTTCAGTTTCAGTTTCAGGCTTTCAACTAATTCTACCAAACATCACCAAATATGGATCCTCTTCTGAAAAAAATTCCTAACAGCAAGTGACTAAAGCTATTAATGAAACCAAGAACTCTACAAAATGACTAAGATGCCCTTCTCTGTCTCTTTGATGGGGCCTGTGTACTTGGAAAATATTAACTTTGTAAAATACATCAATTGCTCAACATTCCTTCTTCCTGTTCCCTTTTCTAGTAAGTTTATTATTTCTTAATGTTAGCATCCTCCTTTAGTTTTAGGGAGAAAATTAGATCATATATATTCAATATGAAATAAACAGAACATTCGCTCAAAAAAATGAGAACAAAGGGTCAAGAAAAAGAATAATCCTCTCTTTTTAGAGAAAGGGCAAAATTAATTGTTCCTTTAGGGGGAGGGAAGGAAGAAAGGTGTTGGGGTTTTTTGACCTAACTTCCCCTGGTCCTCAAGAAAATGAGCAAAAATCTTACACATATTCCTTTCCTACTCATCCTTTGATAACGCTTGCCTAAGGAAATGGAAAAAAAAGTTCATATTAAAAGTCTCTTTATTATATATTGTCTATAAATCAGAAAGTGAGCTTTCTAGTAAGAAACTGTAATAAGCAAAATACGTATCTCCTTAAGAGTTTTCTGAATTACTAGCTTAAATGTATTCATGTAACTAAGGTACCCCTTTTCCATACCTACACGTTCGAAGGGACCAGGATGAGCAGTTAGTATGTGCAACCTGTAAGCATCCCTGTCAGAGGAAGGAAATCACAGCAGTGCTTCTACGGAGTGACCACATAACATATTTAAAACAAAATAGTTTAAAAATTAGGTATAGAACCAAATAATCAGTTCTGTACTGGTGTACTGTAGAGAAGTATCTAGATATTTATTTACTAATGAAATTTCTGAGGAAGGAACACCTCATATTTTTGTTACTATGTAATTCCTGTAAGAAATATTTAGTGGTACCTACATTCATATTGTTAAGTGATTCATCTTTCTTTTATCACAGAATAAAGAAATGAAATTCTTAGAACTGGAGATCATTTTCATCAGCAGGGTGATGCATTCGAATACGGGTGTACAGGTATTTGCATATGGACGTACAACCATCAGCCTTTGGCATAACTGGTTACTGCATGCCAGCTAAGCCCAAGTAACTTACCACACACCCACAGTGAGCACACTTCGTTTCTGACTAAAATATAGTAATTTAAAACTTCTGATGGAAAGAGATAAAGAACATGAATAGGGGTAGTTACCAGTGAGTCAGTAGACTTCCTGGCAGTTTATTAAATCATCATAACTCCCTCTTATGACCCTTCCAGAACACTCCCAGCAACGAGCTGAAGTCTTGTGCCTTCTCTGAAGGCTGCTTCTGAATCAGGACTCTGCAGCTAAAAAGTGCAACCTCGACTGAGAAACCTGAGATATCTTTCGAAACACAGTCGCCCAGGACTCATGTGCAGCGTTGCCATTCACGCATCAAACCGGTTAATGAGGTCAGCACCCTTTTAACAGTCGGTTAAGATGAACACCTCTTTCCAGCACCTCCACTATTGGCACAAACTTAGATCACCAACACCACAGAGAGCTCATCTCTGCTTCAAAGGCTGGAGAGTCTACCCTTGAGTTATTACAATATTTCCTCTCTCACCTTGTTAATTTAATAACTATGGTTCAAAGAAAAGCATTCTTTCTATAAGAAAGGTATGCTTATCTTTTAAAGCACTATATTCCAGCAAAACTGCAAAGATCAAAACGCAAGCAGTGATTTAGAAGGAGAGTGAAAGGAAGGACGCTCACTGCTGTGCCCTGTAGAAAAAAAACAGGAGGCTTTTGTGCTTAGAAAGAGCAATTTAAAAATTCATTACGCTAGGAGTGATACAGTGGGTTAATTCACTGCCCTTTGGAGACCTGAAACGTATTTGTGCGGAGAATGTGTTTTTCCAAATCCCCAAACCACCACCACACAACTTGGCACGGAGAGGAACAGCTGCAGCGCTGCAGGTCAGGGGGACGTGCATTGGCAGGAGCTGAGCTGGGGAAGCTTGTTCAGCACCTGCCTGCATCGTGCCTGGCTCTAGCCGGTGCTATCAGTTTCTGAATTTTTAAAAAACCTTACAAAACTAGCACATTCACAAATCTTCCTCCAAGATAACTGCTGTCGATAGAAGACTGGATTTTCCTTCATGCCTGCGACTTCTTCCCTCTGCATTTATTTTCAGTTTTACAGGAGCAAAGGAAGGAATAGAAACAGGCTCATTTCTGTGTGATTTAAGCTGTGGAAAATATTTTAAAATATTAAGTTCTTACAAGTATTTAAGAACTGAATTAACACGCGCTACGTTAATAGACTAGATCTTGCGAATAGATAGTCTCTTCAAAGACAAAATCCGTTGAATTCCACTTGGATTGTTAGGGAATTTCACTTCTAAAGGATTATTTACATGGGATTTGAATGCTCAGCCAGCCTTACTTAGCCCCTTGAGTTAATGTCGTTAAAACACATAAGAGTCTGAGACCTACAGTTCTCAAGAGGTGAAACATTTGCCTCTGTCCAGAAGCTTTTGACTTGCATAGTATATGTGTCTTTATAGGGGGACTAAACTGCTCTTTTTCACTTCTGTACAGAAAAACAATAAAGGGCATGATAAACTTTAAAGACTCTCATGACCTCTGTTTATAAATTGTATGTAAAAGCAGCTAATTACATGTTTTGCTAAACAGGAACCAAAGCCGGTGCAACATTTCTTCTGTAGATATTCTGAAATGATCCCTGACCTCCACTAAACTTACCCCTTCGCTAACGTGCCTTCTGTAAACATTCTGGCTCTACTAGCACATTAGTTATCTGGGGGATGAATGAACTTCATGGTATAAAAAGTGCAAAATGAAAGAAAACTATTAATTATTATCGTTATTATCACTGTCCTGTTGACCAAAGGTATGGGACTCATTAGCCGCCAGAAAGGCAATATAATCAGCTCTCCAATACAGTATTCTTATTAATGTGTTCTTTTTCCATACAAGATTGTTTATTTGTATATGAAATATTTATTTAGCAAACAAGAGACAAAGGATCAACAATAAGATCTGGAAGGAGATGATAAAATATTTGGCTCCTAAAGCTCTGTGTAAGAACTGCCAGTCATAATCTTTAGCCGTTGGTTATTAGGGCAGTGTTCAGGGAGCTGCAGATTTAAATCTTCACAGGTCAAGATGGGGCTGAATATAGGTCTTTTGCTTTCTGGATATGTTAGTAAGTCTGCTATTTTGGAAGTAGGGAAACCACTAACACTGTGTTCTCCCATAAAAATTTCCTTCAAAGGTAACAACTGTTTACCTACATGTATCACAGAATCACAGAATCGTTTAGGTTGGAAGGGACCTCGGGAGATCATCTAGTCCAACCGCCCTGCTCAAGCAGGGTCACCTAGAGCATATTGCCCAGGATCACATCCAGACGGGTTTTGAATATCTCCAGCGAAGGAGACTCCACTACCTCTCTGGGCAACCTGTTCCAGTGCTCTGTCACCCTCACAGTCAGGAAGTTTTTTCTCAGGTTTAGGTGGAACTTCCTGTGGTTCAGTTTCTGCCCGTTGCCTCTTGTCCTGTTGCTGGGCACCGCGGAGAAGAGGCTGGCCTCGTCCTCTTGACACTCCCCCTTCAGATACTAATACACGTTTATGAGATCGCCTCTCAATCTTCTCTTCTCCAGAAGAGAACATAAACATATGTTTATGTATGTGCAGCATTTTCTGTGTCTTCTCAAGAGATATGGTAGACTGGGCCTCTCTGGATATCTGGACAAAGCTCAGACTGAGTCTAAATCACTAAAAAGCTAAATGGTGATGGGGCATATGGAGAATGTGGAGTTATGCAATACAGAAACTGAGAAGATGTGTTGCCCAGAGCAACATGTGATGTTTCAGCTTACATTTAGAAACCTGCATTCTGAGTTCATCTTGTCTTAGGGATGAAGCAATGAAGCAGCACTCTGACCCTCCTCCTGGGTAATTTAGGTGATGGAAAAATTCAAGTAACTTCATTTATCTGTGACTCAATTCCAATTTCCCTTGCTGTTTCAATAGAATCTTTTGAACGACTATGCCCAAGAGTCTTTACATATATTAAGAATATACATATATATTTTTTCTTTTTCAGGCATTTGTTGGCTAATCTTCAAGCCTATTAAAAAGAAACATCAGACCACACATTACAGGAGGTGGGAAAACCGCAGAAAAGCATGGGAAGATATCTAAGGGCGGACTGAAGGCTAGCTAAGCACAGCTTTTCACAAACAAAGCATCATTAGTTGAGCACTAGAGTCAGTGTTACATTTCATATGCAGGTACAAGGAATGGGGTATACTTAGTAAATTAAATAGCTCCAATGCAGCTAAAATAGACTTCATATGTAAAGAAAAAATAATAATTATCTTGAATAAGACAGTGTTTTCATAAGTTTAACATGTGTAATGGAAATTTTACATGAATTTTATGTAAATGAAACATACCTAAATGAAATTCACATAATGCAACAAGAAGTAGTAAAAGCAGTTAAATGACTGTGTTCATTCCATAATATTTTTACAAGCCATAATCCATAACAGCAATAGTTGTACATGCCACTTTTCTCAGCTCCACTAAAAAGAGTAAAGTAATCTTTATGTATTTTAAATGTTCATTTTGACCAATGTTTCTGGGTAAAAACAGAACTTAGCAATGGCAATTTCAAACTTGTGCTATTCATTTCTCTATGTAATGCTGCATATATTTATGGGGAGAAAGTTAGTGTCTGAGTTGGCTAATGTAATCAGTACTTCTGTACACTTTACAGGGTAAATATTGTTTTCTTTTCTCTCTTTGGAGCAGATTCTAATATCCTTACTCATATTCAGTAGTAAACTACCATATATCTAGTTCCAATGAAGTCTATATAATTACTTCTAAAATACTATTCACTGAAAATGGATCAACATTTTATCCTCTGTATCCTACAAATCACTAAAACTTCAGCCTGCAATACCTATATAATTCAGAGCCACTGTAAGTTTTGTGACATAACTGCTAAGTTTCACTGGAATAAACAAAAGGTCTTCTGTCAACATCAGAGAGAATGGAGCTGTATCCTATGCCAATTTGGTGGCAATCTGGAACCTTTGGAAGCACCCAACCTTGCACTTAACCCTGCTCCAAAGGATATCAAAGTAAAAATTCTAGTGGTTTCCAAGGAAGCAGGTATATCTAATATGAAGTGCTTTTTAAAATCTTACATACAATTAATTTTTCAAATTTAGCATGTGAATTACATCTCACTATGTATACTCATAGGAAATGTGTAGTGAGCTCAGCGCTGTTTCTGTTAGTGCTTCTTCAATGTTTGATACAAGTGCTAACACAAAAGAGTAGGAAGTTACTGGAGTAGCCTGTCTACGTTTATGTAAAAGCAGGCATAATACTTCAAATAGCGAGAATGATACTCTGTCCCTCTTCAAACCAGTAGTACAATTCTGTTGACTTCAGAAAGTCCAGGGTTTCCTCCTAAATATATTGGAAGCTACTTAAGAGCCTCAGAAAAATTATTCAATAAAACCTTAAAAGAATAAAATACTGTTCGTGTACTGCTATATTGAGCACTGTTGCACAAATAACACATATAACGAAAAATGTAGCAAAAATGTACGCTTCCTTGAAAGCACATTTTCCAGAAAGCATGTTAGAAATGTATTTCTGACAGCTAATTAAAGCTATTCCATTCCATCAGTCATGCTTGTGTGAGGTCCAGTGAAATCCGAAATGAAAGGTGTTAAGAATGCCATGCTTTAACAGGCTAGCTCATTTTTCATGGTATATCCTGTAGTTAAAATCGTGGTACTGTTGATTCCAAAGAGAGTTTTGCAGCTAATTTTGAAGAGCTGGGATTTCACCAGGTGGTAGACATTACCTGAGTAAGTTTCCTCATTTGTAAGGCTATAAGGTATAAGTAGGATATCCTGGGAAAATTCTAGATGGCTTTAGGCAAATGAATTTTGACTGTATGATGCAACCCTTCAGTCAGAGGTGAATCTTTTATGCTGATCAAAATGTTTTCCCAATGCCAAACCAGAGTAATTTCTTCCTTGTAAAAATCAAACTATTTCTGGGAAGCTTGTTTGTTGCTGCACCAATTCCTTAACACTCTTAGTTTCAAGTTTATGCTTTGAGTTTTCTGTTTTGGGGCAGCTCAATTCATGTGGCTGTATCCCAGGCAGAATAAAAGCGACAATGCATCCTCCTAGGAAGCTGTAGGTACAATCTATTTACAGGCATGCAGGATTCTTCTTACTACTTTTTTACTTATTTCTTATTTCTAATTACTGTCAGAGCCCTGATGGTGATAGCTGTTTCTCTCTAGCAGCATGATCTATAATCACAATTAGTTCTCTGCAGTACACTTGCAATTTTTCAGATAATCTCTGCTTTCCGAGAGTCTCCCTGTTTTGTTCTCTTTTGATGGAGCTACATTATGTAGACACCTTTCAGACCCTGGCATTTGTTTCTTCTCATAAGTAGTCATCAAAAGACAAGTCTGTGTAAATATCTGAGAAATAAAAGCGTCTCCTGCAAATACCATCTGGTTGCATGAATGAGAAATGGAAAGGCAAGGAAAAATATTCCATTAAAAAATTAATAGCATTCAACAGCAGATGTAGCTGCATGTAAGTCTGTAGGATCAACACAGTAGAATAAAGATTATTTTAAAATGCAGCAAACCAGCCATCTACTTTCACTTCAGGTTTAAAACTATGATATTCAATGCCTCTATCGAAGTGGATAGTTACAGAGCAATTTCAGTACAACTAAACCATAAACTTCCAAAATAGTGAAGTATGTGTATGATGTATAAGAAGTTAAACACATAATAAGTAATTCAAATACTGCATTGCATTATTTTTTAACGTTAAATAGCATTAACGAGGGCATAAAAAGATGAACTGAACTACATTATCAGTATAATGTGATTGCACTGCTATAAATGTTTTACAAAGAGATTCTGTCAATTAAAAAAAAAAAAAAAAACACACAGACATGCACCTTTCCCTGCCAATGAATAGATGCTTGTGCACACGTGTAGTGCTGTAAGAAATTATCCTAACTTTTGACCCAGACATTGGGTTGATCCTGACCGGTGCAGGGCATCACTGACTCAGTGAAACAGAGCATGAACTGCTTGCATGAGTCTTCACAGGTGATGCATGAAAATTATTTGACAATGGATAAAAGGATTCATATCTGTATAAAAACTGGAAGCAAAGAAAACTGCAGCCAATTACTTCTAGAAGGAGGCTTTAAATTAAATACAATTAATCTGTCTTGTGCTTCAACTAGAATATGGTAGATCTGATCAGACTAATTAAAAAATGAGCCCACGGAGCCAATTTTTCATTTAGAAAAAAAATCAGATGAAGTCAAGAGAACTTGTATTTGTATTAGAGAAGTCAGCTATGCTAAAATTTTACTTTAACAATAAAATTGAATTTCTCCCTATTTTTTGCTATATTCCTCACACAACTAAAATTTCCAAGTATCAGATATCCAATATGATATACCATGCTGCATTTTAACAGTGGTAAAGACTTGAATCAGTTAAATATTTATTAAAACTGAACATTACACAGTGACACCAGAGATGCCTTCCCTTTTTGTGAATTGACACACAGACCTCGTCTGAGAACAGAGACTCTCTGTGGCTGGAAGAAAAAAAGAAAAACAGTAGTGGTACAGAGTCTTCTCTTGATCACTGTCTAAATCAACGAAAAACCTTGCATGACAGTGCTAATTCTTCCTAGATCAACTGACAGTGCATGTTTGCTAAATCCATAGATGTGATAAGATTCTTTCAGAGGGTACGAAAGCATATTCAGAGGATATTCCTATTAGCCATTTCTTCTTGACAGCTCTTTGACAGATGTAGCAGTTGGATTAAAATATTTCTTTTAATTGCAAGAAAGAAGAAGAGATAGCAACACTGAAGTTACTAGCTGTGCCGCAAAATCACCATAAAATGACTGTTATTTGTTAATGTCATTTACAAAGTGCTAAAGTAACATTGGTAAGTGGAAGCACTTGATGCTAAGGAATTTAAACATACAGTAAAGAAACTTTATGGACAGATCATTAATCTCTGACGGCAAAGAGTTAGACTTGATTTTATGCCAAATGTGTGACTGCAAAGAGTTTGCCAAATGGCAAAAGCTAAATTATACAAGAAATACATATTAAAGTAAGACTATTTAAATTTTATATCTACTGTGAGAATAGGCAAACACTATTATATTTTAACATAATTTCCAAATGTAATTCCTAATCCAATAAAAACATCTAATAAAAATTGGCATAAAGATGTAATTAATTAATGAGTTGTGTATCACATTATATTTTCATTTCCGACTTGTTAAAAGAGCAAGTGAGTTTCGCCAGTGATTTTCACGAGTTATATTTCTTCTACTTTTCTCAGTATTTGTGCGCACACATAAACATGTTTCTACCAAGAAAGTACCAGTGTGTAGCTGAATAATATAGACTGTCTGTCTGTTAATAAGAACACCTTGCAATCAGGAAATACTTCGCCAGTGTGCTTCAAGGAGGAAGAGGAAGAGTAATATCACACTGCATATGCGATGAAAGAAGCAGAGGACTGTTTTCAGACCAGCTATTATAGCTGCTTAAAATAGCCTCAATACTCCTACAGCATTCAAAGTCCAATAGGAGTCTGAGTAATTCCCGTTGCCCACTCCTTGCCTGGTCCGTGTTCGCTGCACAGCTGAAATGGGGAGGAAGAGTTGCATATCCAAAGAGAAGCTGCCTACAATAGCCGATCCATGGACTTTGGCTTCCCTCAGAAGAAAGCTCGGACATGCAGAGGAACAGCGAGGAGCCCAGGCTCCTGCCCATGCAGAAAACAGGACACAGGGGAGGACACTCCAGGACCGGGGAGGTGAGCAGCTTCATAGACTGCTCTGGCCAAATTGTCCATGCCTAAACTAATGGGATGAAAAAGCCTAGAGTCCTCCTCTCCTCCTGGGACAAACGGATGTGCAGCACCCTGCAGCATACGACAAAACTGCTTTATCTTTCCAAGCTGTGGCTACATTAAAGATGTTTTTAAGACTAGTCTTTGACCTTTCCTATGCTGCAAACCATGCCTGGCCCAGTGTTACTGGGTATGGGCCAAAATCATGAGAAAGACCATGCTTCAATTAACAGCACCTGCCTCCATGCTCTGACATGGGTTAGTGTACTGTAGCAGATGCAACCTGCGAGACCTCACCTTGCCAAGAGGACGGCAAGGGAATTCATTCAGGAATCCAGCAAGAAATATTCCCCATTCACCTGTCTGAGAATGTCAATGGCTGGTGATATTAGCACACCTAACATTTGGCAAGGCAGAATGAATCTATCAGTGTTTCAAAACCTAGAGAATAGAAAAAGTAAGTTAATCAGCTGAAGAGTAAGGTGCTCTTAAAGCAGGTGCAAGGAATACAGCAGAAAGAGGAAATATCTGCTTCTTGTAAGTTACCTTGGCCAACACTATAAAAGTTACATAGAATAGTTCTTTAGCATCAGTAAATTCAGATTATTAGGTGCCAGATATTATAGAAATCAAAATGATTGGCATTTTTCATTACAACTCATAGCGAAAAAAAAAGAAATTCATCTCAATTAAATTAGGTTATTTACAGGCGCTTACTTCTATAAGCTTTTTTAAGGTAAGCTTTTACCTTAAAAAGGGAGGTTTGGTCCTGGATAGATTCGTAACAAAGTCGTAATTGGAATTAATGTCTTCTGATTCACACTTCAGTAAATATTCCTGAAGGGCTCTGATGACTTAACTATGCTGTAATTGCTTGGATTACACTTGCTATGGGCTCGTCTGAGATTTTGGCCAAGCCAAGCAAGGTATCATACTCTGCAAAATTTCTTTGTGTTAAAGTTAATGTGTTTAGATATCTGGGCATCTGTTTAGCCGGCAATGAGGGGGGAGCCACCCCTGCACTGTTGCAGCAGCACCTGAACTGCCCATGAGACACCACAAGCCTCCTGGGGAGTCGTAGACATGTATGTGTGATTCCCTGGAGAGACATTTTCATCTGGAGCTGTGTTTTGGCCTGGCTGCTGAACACCGTGCGAGGCTGAGGCACAGTATGAAAAAGTAAGATGGGGCCGACAGCTTGGTTCCTGCCCGCGTTCAGAGTGTCTGTGAGCCGACCCTGAGCCGGATCTGCCCGAACACCAGCGGGATCCTGAACCTGCTGTGCTTCCTTCACTCCTTTTCCCTGGAGCGAGCCCGAAGGTTTTAGAAATGATCAGCAGGATCTTACACATGCTAAGTTCTTCTGCAGAGACCACCAAAATCAGTGACTCTCACAGATGTTCAGTGTCTATAAAAATCAGGTTGCTTCTATAGAAAGACCAGAATGAATACTTCAGAAACACTGCTGTAGGTACTTCTCTCAGGAGCAGATCTCTTACCAGGGTAGCACATTATCAGGAGGAAGTTGTCTAGAGTCTGGATGTGCAAGCGTAAAAAAGGGACTGGCATCTCTTCATAAACAGTTGAGTGTTGAGCGGCAATTTTTTATAAAGCTTTCTGAGCAAACAGGAGTCAGTGGAAGAAGGTGCGTTCATGCCCCAGAGGGATTTGGTAAGCAGTGTGAGAGAAAAAACTCTAATTCAAAAACAGTATGCCTAGGTTAGAAATCAGGATCCTTGGAAGTTCTGGGTTTTGAGCTTGCAGTGAGGATTCACTGGGATCATTGTCCAGTTTTCCTTGAAACCACAAAAGCAAAAAATATGCTTAAAAAAAAAAAAAGAATAAAGAAAATAAAACACCCTGAATCTTCCCTGGAAAGGATATGTCTCTAGGGGCTAGACCACTAAGCACTGAATAGAGTAAGATTCAGCTCTGAAAAAATAAAAATGAGGGACAGAGTGGAGGTAGGAAAAGAGAGTAAAACTAAGAAAAACAGATGAAAGCTTTGGGGCAAGGGATAAGAGAGAGAAATAATACCATGAAGGATCAGGTGCAAAATAAAAGCCCTCAGGGTTAATCTAGAGCTACAACATAGCCTTGCTATGTTACTAAATACCGTGTTCTTTATAAGCATTGCTTAGACCATCTCTTTAATGGGGTATGGCAGCTGCATGCCACAGCACAGTAACACTTAACAAACAGCTGAGGAGAGGAAGGATATAATACTTTCTACAGGATGAATTTTATGAGTTTATGATGTAATGAACTGAGTCAGAACCTGGCTAGGGTTCTGTAGTTAAGCCTTTTAATCTCACAAAAAATGCCATTAGTTATTTAACAACTCAGATATTAACTGTACATCTCACCTGGGTAAATCCTGTGCCCTCTGCAACCTCTAACATCAACTTGGGATCTATATTCAAGAAAAAAGTTATCCACTAGGTTACCAACATTATTTTCTCCAGTAAGTTTTTCTTGTTTTTCTTCTATCTAGAACTGATCTCAGGGAATGCTACCAAGTATGCAAGATATGGCAGGGTTGCAATCAAAGGTGGTGCATCTTCCAGAAAAAAATTGCCTAAATGTGGATATAGCAAAGTCTTCTACTCTCCGATTTTTAAACTTATGCAAGCCAAAACATCCTGGGAATGGGTTTTCATGCTTTTGACCTTGTGCTTAAATTGTTGCCTCTGATCTGATCCAAGATGAAAGTTCAAGTTATTTCCCTCAGGAATAGACAGCAGTATTTGTCCTCATTTATTCTTCTCACAATTCACTCAGTTTGTCTTAGTTTTATTTGTGAAGAAACTAGGAGGATATGTTACAAAAAATAGAAATATTTATTTAAATACTGTTGACTACTGTGACTGTAAATACTGTGACTATTATGATGCCTACTAAAACGTTGTCAAGAGGCATCTTAATGTGTAACTTTCAACCTCAGTTAAAAGTACTTTCTAAGGACTTTTCTATATTTAAAAAAAATTATCACAATTCAGTTTAATTTGTCCAATTAAATGTTGCAGACTTCACACGTAGACTTATGTCAGTTTACAACACATAATGCAGCACTGGCTCACATCTATTTTAACCTGTCCTTTCTTTCATTACAGAGATGAAATTCTGGTTGGACTCAGTGATGACCCTGCGCCAGCACTGCTGCATATTTTCTCAAGTGTTCCAGCTGTCACAAACACATGATGCTACACCACGCAGACCTATTCCGTCGCATTCTTGACATTTTTTGGTCAAATTGGCTTTTAGGTTTTAGCTATCTTCGCCCTAAAATCATTTTGTTTCTTTTCAGGAGTGGGAAGTGAAACCAGGGTTCAATTTTCAAGAACTTACAATTTCCAATAGGAAAAATCTCTATTCCCTAGCCAGAGACCTAGCCACTTACAGAAACAATAAATTATGCAAATATAACTGCACCACAACCACCACAGATAAAATACATCTATGCAACAAGATAAACTGAAAAAAATACATCTAAAAGGTCTTTCTTTTTCAGACTTTCACAAACTCATGTTTGGACCACTGCTGTGCCTGGCAGATGACCTAACCTCACATCCTGTACACCTTACATACCTAGATTTAAGCCTAGGTACCTAAATTCAACCGCTTTCTCTCATACTAAGGCCAGATACAGTGTGCCTGACTAAAGCATAAATGCCAGAAAAGCATCTAATTATTTTTTGAGAATACTTTTAAGTAGATTTTTTTTCCAGAGGTGCCCCCAAAATGCAACTTTTATATTCTACTCTCATATTTTACTTAAAATCATTATTTTTTATGCTTTTAGTATCACTATTTGCTCCAAAGTAGGAACTTACACAGTGCAATCAGGTTGCCTCTTGTTGGCGTGCTGAAGAGGCTGAGCTCCGCAAGGCTTGTCTATGTCACTACCCAAAACTTTAGACTAGCTAAGTGAGATGCAGCTATCCATGTACCTAACAGTAGCGCAGAGCTCGCTGTTGCTGTGGGGCAAGTGTCTGTCCATGCAAAGACCTGCATGGTTTTTAAGGAACACAGTGAGGCTTTGCTATGATCAAACTATCATACACTATATGACTATGCTGTGATCAATACTAAACAGTAGTTCAAAGCTAAAATCATGGCTACCTATACAACCTGAAATCATATTTAGATTTCAATATAAGCACATGGTAATTTTCCCTCTCTATCCAATATTTTTTCCTGTCCACAAAACATTTTTGTGATTTTCCTTGCTTCTTTTTTAATTTTCAACAGGTTTTTGGGGGGAGATGTGCACCAAAACTAGATTTTATTCATTTGTAAAACACTGTTTATTATATCCCAGAGCTACTGACCTCCCTGGAGCCACTATCACTTCAGAATTGGTGCTGATTTAGAAAGTAATGCTATGCATTAAGCAGAATAGGAAACCGTCCTGGTATATATAGTCTTATTTGTCTTTCAAATCATACAAATAAAACTCAATTTTATTTGTTATATCAGTAGACAATGTATTTCCTAGTCCTGTAAAAAGACCCAGATAAGACTTCAGCATCCGGTGATATTGTACATGTAATGCAAAAAACATCAGGCTAGAGGGATTTTTCCCAAACAAATGTTATTGGCTTTTTTACATATATAGCAGACGGAAATGTTACTACCCACTGCTCCCTGGCTCTGCTGTAGTGGGCTTGATTCATCACGTCGTTGACATTTATGCACAAAGGCTCAAAAACACGAATAACGAGCTCCGTATCTAGAAACACCTTATAACCAACCATACTTTGTTGAGAAGTTTCTTTATCTAAAAGATACAGACATAATTTTCAAATGTCCATCAGCCCTCTCCCTGTGTGGAACTAATGATGTCCACACACAAAACATTATGTTTTTAGCTACGTTCAGGAATAGTGTGAAAAGAGGTCCCTTTCAAAACCTTTTACTACCTAGTTCCGTGAAATTTGCTTCTGGTTCACTGATATCCAGTGCTGTGACAGATCAGGTCAATTAAAATTTTCTTCATACATCAGTAGATCAAGCATGCCTCTTTATGGCTCATACAACTTTTATTCTGCTGTAACTTCATCTACTCCAGAAGAGTTATCAGTGAGATAGACAAGCATCAATGAGAAAGCAATCAAACATATTTTCTTGAGACGAGCTGCCTTTGATTCCTCTTCAAAATGCAACCATTTTCATCCCAGCTCCTTAGGACTGATAAATTCTGAGAATTCAAACAAATATTTCACTGGAATAAAAAGACTGGCAGGAGCTATCAGAACCCATCATCGACATTCAGGTACTTACCTGACTGTTTCAGTGGGTATTCTACCTAGTTTTGCATTTATTTGGACTTCCTAATTCTTGAGTTAAATGTTTTAGTTAAACATTGAGGAGATTCTCAATCAGTATTAAAATCCCTTTTCTTTGTTATTATTTGACATCCAGGAAATAAGAAGACGTGGGCAGACTAGGAAGGGTCAGCATGGACAAACCCTGAATCCATGTTTAGATTTTATAGCCTGCCTGGCTATATAACAACATTCTGGACATTGTGAGATTTTAAACATGCCTCAGAGATGAAAATTTTTAGGCATGAGATCATTCACGGATAAAAGTACATTTCAAAACAAACATGTTTTCCTGAAAAATATTTTTATGAGACAATTAACAGCCCTTCCCTTTACAGTTCCCTTAGAAAATAAGCAGACACTGATTCACTTCCAAGCTGCTGGTGAAAAAATAAGAGCTCAGAAGAAAACAAAGCAGACAGGGACAATACTGTTGATATAAATGAATGAATACATCCCATTGACAATTCAGTTTGTCAGTGAGATTCTAAATAGCCAAGAAAACAGTCAATTTAGGGAAAGTAAGTTTCCTGCTGAACTCTGGCATGTGATAGAGAATCAAGATGAAATGATAATGATAATGTTGAAATAAATCATTATGAAATTATTGAAGTACTGTTATATAATATTACATCTTAGATGTACAAAACAGATTAAAATGCAATATGTATAGACTATTGCATATGATTTAATGTCATTATAAAATAATCTACCTTAAATCAAAATGTAACATAATGAAAGTCCATAAGTTAATATGGCAGCATTTCAAAGTGATTCCATAAGAAGTACATACTGATACATTAACTGGAAATATTCTAATTTTGACAAAATGGGATTTCATAGCAAAGACTGTTCACTAACTCTCTGAAAAACTTTTGGTCCCTTATGCTAAGAAAATAGCCTAATGGTGGGTTATGCATCATGGTGACTCATAAATTCATGAGAAAGCTCATTTTATACACACTGCAAGCAGCTTAGAACACTGTCCTGCCATTGGTAGTGACTAACTGTGACACAAACAGAGACACATCTGGCATTTATAACTTCTTTTCTCCTAGCTTTGGATGCCTTTGGATTCATATCAGGTCATAAAGATCCTAGGGCAATGCAGAATTTCCTGAAAATAGTTTAATTACTCCCTAATGTTATCTTGCATGAAATCTAGTCAGAAATGAAGACGTTACAGGTCTTGCCAACTTGTGAAACATGCAACACTACATTTATTGGTGAGCAAGAGAATATCTATTATGGCATTTAATCCACACAACATGAAAGGAAAGAGTGGTATTCTTCATTTCCAGCTTTAACCACATGAAGTTAGATGTTGCAGTCTAAGCTATTGACCTTAAATTGCCTCGGTGGTCAGCAGAGAGAAATAGCCATTTCACATGATAATTCATCTGACCTTTCTTAGGTACATATTTTAAGATGAAATGCATTGTCCTCTAGGGATTTAAAATAAGATAAACTGTCATCTGGAAATTAGATATCTAACTCTAACCTAATCACCTGAGGCTTCCTCTGTAGTCAATGGAGAGAAATAGGCTTCCTTGGATGACCTTCATCATGACCCAAAGAAACTAACCTTCTGTGATAGCTTCTGCCAGGCTGCGGCACTGGGAAGCTTGGTAGCAGGCTAAAATCACTGAATCCAGGCATGTGACATAATTCGATAACCCATCCATCAACGAGTGGAGCTGATTACTTCCCAGACCGGTCGTTTCAAATGCTCTAACCAGACTGGCCTAATACCTTACTCTCTAATTTCACCACGGTACATGCCCATTCAATACTGCAGCAATGATACAAACAGGGATCATTTAAAAAAAAAACAAAAACCCTCCGTACATAAGGAGGTAGAAAACATCCCACCTATATTTTGCTCTGCATTAAATTTTGATGCTACAGCGGTGCGGATCTGAATGAACCGCATTAACTTCAATGCAGTTATTGCAGAACAGAGCCCATATAAGAGAACAAAAGCAGAGTTTGTGAGTCTTCCTTCAGCTTATGGCAGCTGTTTAGCTCATCTTCTACCATACATATTTTTGGCAGTTGAGTTTGTGGTCACACTATCTTCACAGAAATTCTATTCCAAACACTATCCGTGGTCACATGCCGACAGAGGTATCTGTGAAGGTGGATTCATTGTTCTTTACTTGCCATGTACCTATGCTCTTCTTTTGTTGTTTTTGTTTTCTTTACAAAATGATATTTGACTACTCATAGGAAACATACGCAGGAGAATATGGCACAGCTGAGCGACCGTACATTAGAGTTAACATTGGTCCACAAATCGTCAGTTGTAACATCACAGATAGGAAGAGCTATAGAGGATAGGAAGAGCTACGCTATCTCAGGTGAACGGGCTGTTAGCTGATCTAGTGCAATGCCTGAAAGCAGACACCTAGGAAAGGGCATGAGGACAGGGCATGCCTGTGGCAGTGCATCCCTGGAATACACTTCCAGTTCCCACTAGTTTGTGGCTCAAAGTCTTCCTGAGGCAGCGTGAGTGTCTTTGCTCTGGATGAATTTTTCTGCCGTATGAATTCCTCTCTTTTTTTAATCCATATAAACTTTCAGCATTGCAAGCATGCAGAAGCATAAAGTTCCCCAGCTTAATTATACCCTCTGTGAAGAATCCCCTCCCCGTTTTCAATAGCTAGTTGTTAGTTTTATTTGATTCTGCCTGTTTTTATGGTCAAAAAGATAGAGAATGATTGTTCCCTATTAACCTTCTCTAACTCTTTCATGATTTTATAGACCTGCATCATATCCCCTCTCCCTCATCCATTTATGAGGCTAAGTGCTAGTCTACTGAGTCATTTCTTATGTTGAAAGGTTCCATTACTTCGATCATTCTTGTTGCCCCTTTTGAATCTTTTCTTATTCTCCTAAAATGTTTGTGAGTAAAAAGACATCAAGAAGAATACAGGATATCTACCATGAAGAATGAAAAGAAAATGCGTATTTTTAAGAAAAAAATATATTTTACAGTATACTGGGAACAAACAGAAGTCTAGGTATGATTTTATTTCCTTCTTAGGTGAAAATAGTAGCAGCAGTGAAAACAACTCAGTAATCATCAAAATACTCCAAAAATATTGCCACCTATTTCTGCATAAAATCTAGATATGTAGGTTTCTCTACGTATCTAGTGATAAAAAACACTTTCACACAAATTTAGGAGATTGTTACTCAGTATAAATTTTAATCATCTTCAAACTCAGTATAAATTTTAATCATCTTCAAATCACATTTTGATAATATAGGCACAAGAGTTTCAAATGAGCTAACTAAGGAGCTCTTTGGAACTTTCTAGATGATTTTTCAGTTAGTACTTGGAAGTTCCAAAATATGAGAAGAATATAATGCTATTCAAATATTTGAAAAGAATAACAAGATGACTTTTGTAATTATAGGCTGTCAGGCTGACAGTGAGCTCAGGCAAAACAAGCATTGAGTCCTGGATGGAACAGGACTCAGCAAACAGCTACAGGAAGGATATATAATTGATGCCAATCTAGGCAGCTATTTGGAAAAGAAATCCTGTCAAACTAGCAATACATCTTTATGGGATTTTGAGTCAATTGATGAAGGAGATTATATGAACCCCATTTTCTCCCTTACACTATTGTCTTTGAATTATGTTACATTTAATTAGATGATACTAAATTATTATGGCAACATTAAAATTTAACAGACCATATGCTTAAGATATGTGGATTAAAATGGGTAACAGACTTATTTCATAACATTGTTATAAACAAAGACCATTCCTATGGGATTGCCCTTAGCTATATTTTACTTAATCAAGAATTTAGAATAAAACACAAAACAATTGCAATTAAATTTGTAGGTGATCATAGCAGTAGAAAAAAAATTATGAAAAGTTCATGTCAGTGATACACAGTTTGGAAAACCGCACACCAATTTTTCTCTTAATGTGGTCAAGTGTGAACAGTTATGCTAAGCAAAGTTTCCTTTTGCTGATGTTTCCAAAGCTAAAGCAGCCTTTCAATATAGAAAGCGCCTTGAATAGGTGCTCAACGTTCATGTTTTCTCAGCATTTGACCTGCATGCAACTGCTCCTGTACTGCTGTGGTTCTTGTGTCAATGTTCAAGAAGGTTTTGAAGGACTGAAGAGATTCAGAGAAGAATCCCTGGAAAAGCATGCCTTGTACTGAAAGGTATGAGAAACTCAGTCTCTGAGAGGGGAGATAAGGGGACAGCTAAGTTGATAAACACACAAAATCACACTTCGATTGTGATCTCTTTGATCTAAAACATAACAAAATACAGCAGCTGAAAGCTGCAGCTAAAAATGTTGAGGCTAGAAATGAACAAATTTTTAACAGTGAACGTAATTAGCCAGTAGAACAACTAACAAATGCTTTCAATTACAACCAAATGTTTTTCAGAACATTTCATACTCAAGTTCAAACTGAAAATACATATAGGTCAGGCTAGATGATTACAATGGTCCCTTGTGACTTTATAATCTATGACTCTATGAATGTATGCACACCCTGAAGACTAAATTTCAAAACAAACAAGAAATCAGCAATTCATAAATACTTGCAAATAGGATGTTATAGTCTAAGAAACCAGATTTACTTTGCAAATAAATCAGCAATCAAAAAAAAAATCATTCTTTAATAAATTATATCAGGTTAATAAATCATTATGCTGTGCTCTGAATTTACATTTTTGTAACTGGAAGCCGCATAGGGCCCATTGAATATGCAGTTAAGAATTCAGTAAATTAAGCAGAACAGAAAATTCTCAAGTGACTTTTTGAAGTTATATTTTCATGATTTCTGAAATTCTCATTTTGAATGCCACATGATTTTTCTTAATTATTGTCAAGGCAAAACTGCCTAGGTACAAATGACTTATATGAATGCAAAGAAGACGCTCGCTGTCTCTTTTGAAGTTGCCTCTTTGTATCCTCTTGAAAAGTGTTGTGTTTAAAATTTGCTATTGATCATTGACTAGGCAGAAAGTGTTATGAGCTAGGTTGTTCTAACACATAAGGGTTATTTTACCTTTTTCTCTATCCAAAGGATTTTTCATTAATGCTGTATCTTGGTTTAAATAAGACTCATCTCCTTTATTGACAGAAAGGAACAAATGATGTTTTTTCAACTTTAGATAAACCACAATCCTTATATAATGATGGGCATTTCCTCTTTGGAGATCGCCACTGAATCAGGACATTCAAACAAACTCACCGCTAAGCTGTTCCCTGGGGCTAAGCTCAGTTTGTCCAAAGCTATGCCTATTACATGTGCTTTGGTCAGCAGATATGCAATCTTAGACAATAGCTTCTTTCTACAAACAATAGCCAGTATTAAGAATGTCATCAGATATAATGGCTATGACTGGGACAATTCTGCTTTCTTATGAAAGCTTTCATAAAGGAGCGGTCAAAGTGTGTGTGAGTGTACGTGTGTGTGTGTGTGTGTGTGCATGTGTGCATGTGTATGTGTGTGTTTTAAGAAAGATCCACCAGCATGCTGCAGAAGCAGCCTGCTAGTCTCAGAAGAGCTGGCTCATGAAAGGTGCCATTTATAGTGCTTCCACAGTGCCATAGAATGGAAACATTAGGTAATAGTAAAATCCCAGAGCTAGACTTACTAAATACTGAAAACGTACTCACATTACCATGCTTTATAGGGCTTTAGGGACTTCATAACAACAATCTGTGCAACTGCAGACTTTGTTTAATGAAAAAATAAATAGAAATAGTTACCCAAAAATTAGCCCAAAGACTGGTATCCCCTTGTTAGTGCCCTTTAATAATTTTCACTATGCCTCCATTTGCACTCTGTCTAGAAAATAAAAGGCTTATTCATGCACAAAAACACAGATCTGCCTTCTCAGTGAGAAATTTTGTAACATTTCTCTAGTAGAATCAACTATAGCAGCTCAAGGTCTTTTTCTGAAAGAGGAAAAACGGTTAGCTGGATATTGCATTACTTTCAGGAGATTTCTTCACCGTTGTGTAATTTATCTGACAGTTGCCACAGGGCTTACATGCCACTTTAGTTACCCTACTGATTTTTAAGGGGTGGATATGCATGTGGAAATTAGGGGGGGCATTCATTTTTCCCCCTAATTTCATCAAATTACATGCACTGTGATTTTAGATAAATCACACTATTACACTGTTTCCCTTTCCACCTTTATGGAGACTTGTGAGTTCACTTTGATTTGCCTGTAAGCAGTCAAAAGCATTCACTATTTGCATCAGCATCTCAACCGACTGGTTTAGTCTGATGTGTCCTCTAAATGGTGTCCTCTCAACAGCTCTCCTTAATGCTCTGTCATGTTTTTGTTCGGATTTTTCTTATGGGGAGGTATCAGAGCCAAAGCTCCCGAATGTCTCACTTTCTGCACAAGGCTTCCTGTGTGTTTTAAATGAAACAGATATAACAAAGAAAGCAATGTGGATTTATGCAGCTCCAGCACGGGAGAAACAAAGAAGTCGGTTGAAAAGAGAGGCAGAAATTTATCAGCCTTCCAATCTCAAGTGACCCTCAGGCAGGTACAGCACATATGCCTTCTGGCTTTAGTGCAGACAGAATTCAAAAGATCAGCCTTTCTCTGACCCCAGATACGAGCATCTGGCTAAGACCAGCATCCTTCACAATTTCGGCAGTTTGTAAAGACACAGATTGGCCTGGATTACAAATCGGAAACACTCATCACAGCTGAAAGTGCATTTTTGCCATTGGGAGAGCAGGAAACTGAGAAAGACCGACATGCAATTGGGGGAGGAGAAGGCAAAGCAAATGCTTTTTCTCCTTGCAACCTGTGATGCAAATATTTATGCGCGAGGCTGAGAGGAATTCTTGGGTCATCCTTCTACCCTGTCTAAAACCATCCCCACTTCTAAGAGGAGAGCTCACAACAACACCTAAGTTTGGGAACGTGCTGATGTCAAGAGTTCTGCTCTATTTACATGCCTTTGGCAAAGAGCAGCCAAGTACCTGCTTATCATAAATCTCTCCTCTCCTCTCCCTCCTTTCATCCTCTCTGCTGAAACCCTTGCAATTTTTCGGTACAGAACACCGAGGCACAAGTAGGTTATTCTGTGTATGAAAGCAAGGCTTGTGAGAGACGTTGAATGCACAGTTCTGGAGACCCACATCCTCTGCAATATAGCAAAGGGAAAAAAGATACATCATGGATAGCAGCTCTGTCAGCTTCCTTGCTCTGACTTACCAGCTTTACTGACTCTGAAGAAACATCCACTGGGGCAAAAGGATCATTCATCCTTTATAGCCAAGCTGTTGTCCTAACTGCTGAAATTGCCAGATAGGCTGCTAATTAGAGCCAGCTATGGTTATGGCTTCTGCAATGCTGACAGATGTGAACTGTTCACCCAAAGGATACCCTGCACGTTGTGCCACTTATAAAAGCTATAACATGTAACAATCTTTGCTTCTGCTAAACTATGGTAGATTTATACCTGCCTAAAGACGAAATCTGGGAAAATAGGGCTCAAAAAGGCCTCCAGAAATTGCTTGATCCATCTCCTTACGCTAGCAGAAGATTGTATCTTCATCATTCTTGAGAGCTGTTTGTCTAACCTATTTTTAGAGGTCGCTTCTAACAGCGGCTCCAGAGCCTCCACCTGTGATCCATTCCAGTGCTTCACTATAGGAGCTTCTACGAGGAGGACTGTCTTAATTTTTGCCTAAAATATCCTTTTTGCTTCCTGTCCTATTTGCCTTATTCCTTTCCTCTTTGCAGGGTCTTTTTATACACCTAGTAAACATGTCTCTCTAGTCTTTTCTTAGTTTAAAATTCTTTCAATCTCTTTCCAGGCATGACATTTTATAGATCATCCTCTGATCATTTTATTATTATCTTTAGACACTGTCCAGCTGGGCTACATTTTCTTTGCAATGTGTGGCCCAAAAGAGGTTGGACACTGTTGCAGTTGAGGTCTTACAAAGCGGCAGAACGCAAGACGGTAACTGTATTGTCTTATAGGTGATGTTTCTATCCATCCCAAACTACGCTTACCTGACTTACAGAAGCCAGATGCAGCAAGATGCCACGGGCATCAGACAACTCTTTCCTGTCATCTAAGTTCCTTCTTCTCTCATATAGCTTCTCTTCCATCACAAAAAAGGGATACTGTGGCTATGCTCCACAACTTGTGCAGTAGCACTGAGCAGTTTGAGATGTCTGCCGATAATGATATATTAAGGACAGCAATAAATAAAAGCTTTCATAAAACTGCTACTTCTCATCAATACAGTTGGGTGGGAGGTAGGCAAGTCTCTTCCCTTCAACAATATACTTACAAGAGTAGGAATAGTCTTGGGTACATTTCTTTTCACCATCCAATTCTTGTCTTGCTCCTGAGACAGGAAAACTACTTATTATCCAGAAATGATTGTGCTATTCAAAGCAATGCACAAGAGTAGCAACATCTATAGGTTTGGAGTCGGATTGTTTTTCTTAAAACTGATCTCTGAATACAGACAACACTCAAACTGCATTAAAACTGTTATTTTCGTGACAGTAAATGTCTCTGAGCTCGTGTATTAATCTGGAACTTTCCTGTATCACAATGCCCCAAACGCACAGCTGTCAAACAGATTATTTCTGTGATTGATATAAGATGTATGGATATGACGTCGAGAAAAAGCTGCATTGTGGGACAAATATCCCTGAGCTTTTGGTGCTATAATTCCCAGAGAACTGATGTATGTTTGAAGTGCTTTATCTTGGCATAATGAAGAATTTTTAGTAGAAGTCATGTTAACTCAGTTATAGGAAAAAGATTAAAAATCTCTCAATAAGCATTTGCAATTCATATAATTTAGATGCAATTAAATACACATATATATTTAAATGCACAAGCAAACACAAATATTTATATAGAAGGGGAATATATAGTATAGTTAATCATATCCCATGCATTATACTAAAAGTAAACAAAAATAGTTGATCTATAAAAATTAAAAAGCATGGATATGTATTCCCAGTTTAAATATTTGTGCTTAGCAAGAAAATTTTGAGTAAGTTTATAAATAAGCATTACATTTGATTAGGTTTCTGTATATATATTGAAATAAAAAGCTATCATATATATCAAAAAATGTCCAATTTAAAAAAAAAAAAAAAGAATAAAAAGCCTTTAGGCCTATAATAGCCTAGATTCTCCTTTAGAATGAAAAATACACTTGTAACATTGTCAAACGATGTTAGCTTTATATCTTATTCACTCAAGATATGAAATGAAATGAAAGGACCGTATTTTACCATCAGTGCCGAGTATCATACTGCCGCACTAGTTGTTCCACTGAAATGAACAATTATTTGCCTGGAAAGTCTGTTATGTTCATGTACTCTGGATCTATATAATGAGGGAAATACTGAGTGGAAAGAAATAGATTACCTTTCCATTGCTCCCTTCCCAGTTTTGTCATTAAACTTAGACAACATTAAGTACATATAATAAGTTTGTGCAATCTGAGATTGTAAAGGTACAAGCTACTATTCAAAACATTCGTCCATAATTTCATGTTTTCTATGGCATTATAGCTTAAAATAGTACAAAGTTATATGACATTTAGGGCCCAGAGAGACCTTTGGCCTTTGACCTTAAAAGATCTTTATGTGGAGGCCCCGTGGTGGATTGATTTTTGACAGTACAGTGACAGAGCAACACAAAAAAGGTATTCATATTGACTAAGTCAGTGGATATTTCAGGTCAAAACGTCAGCAGTCGTCTTTCTCAGATGACTTCCTAGTCTGAGAAAGTTGGTTTTAAGGTTTTCTTGACTTTCATATTTTGATTTCTTGCCATACAAGGTTCTGTCATTAGCTCCCCGGAATGCCTTTCAGTCTCTTCCTTGAAAAATGCTAAATAAGTTCTCACTTTACCTACTGTCTGAGTAAGAATACAAAAACAACGGACAGCTGTGAGGCATCTGTGTGTCACACAAACAGTGTTGGCACAGTTCCTGTGTTCAAGAGATCAGCAAGAGCCTAACAAATAAGCTTTCTTCACTAAAGACCACTTTTGTCCATGATCATTGGAGCTGTGCTTTACTCATACACCCTCTGAATCCCTCTTTTCTTCAGTAATCACACATGCCTAGCATGATGGCTGCTTCTGTTTTACAGTCCTGGGCCATGTAATTATGTGAGTAATTGGCAGACTAGATGTTGTGAATACCTGAATCCCAGGTTAATTGAAACTAACACCTGCCTGAACTATGCTGCTGTAATGGATGAAATAATACAACAAGATCAGGTCCTATTGAGTTGCATAAGCTTTTCAAGGCAGGGTTTTTGATCTCCCTCCTTTGATTTGAGGGCGGTAGCAAACTAAAGTATTATGCTTTTGTTGAAACTTATAAAAGATGAATCTAGGACTGAAAATGAAGATCCTTCAAGTTAATCTGTATTGAGAAAAATCAGTGAGTAAACATCTTTTGCATCTTTCAGTTAAAAAAGAAAAAATAGATATAGCTGCCAACACAACTGTAGTCAGTAGCAACATTATAGTTCACCCTAGAAAAACCCAAGTTAGTACCAAGGTAGCACAAACTGCAAAGGCTGGATTCATGAAGCTCTATGTGACCAAAATTCCTACTAGCATCATCAGACACCAAAGCAGGGCAAGTGTTATAACATTACACAGGAGGAGTACTGTTAGGCTGAGGTTGATTTTCAGTTGCATTGTCTTTTGTATTGTTACAGTTCAAGGGCAATTCTCTTAGATGTTTCCTGTGTTATTTACATATTCACAAAATGGTGAGAATGCTACATCCCTATAGCATAGATAGGCAGACAGATAGGCAGACAGATAGGCAGGCAAGCCTATCAGGCAGATAGACGAGCAGATCTTCTTCTGTCAGAAGAGCAGAGGAGGCAGTAAGATGACGTCCACGTCATAGAGAGGCCTTGAAAACAAGTATACTTTACAAGACCTCTCATACAAATTAGTTTTTCCTGTTCTTTTATTGAAACTATAGCAATTCTCCTTCTTTTAAATAAATCAGATAGATAGATTATTTTAAACATATTTTTATTTGACATAACTAGACTCTTCAAAGCATTTAAGCTCAAATAGACCTCCAGCACAAGAAGAATACTGGATCAGAGAAGGAAATCTAAGTAGGTTGCTAATAGAACATGTTCAGGAACAAAATTATATTCTATGGCTGCCAGTTAGAGCAGAAGACAGGACTTGACGACCCAAAGGGTCCTATTTTTCTAAGTTAAACAAGACATAAAATTTCTATGTTAGAATAGAGAGTACTGGTTTTACTTGTAATGGTCCAAACCAGTATAAAGCTACTATACTCTTTGCAAAGGGAAAGTTAGTAGAAGAAATATTAAAAAGCCAAAATTAGGCAGAAAACTTGGGATTTTCAAAAGCCCATGGTCCTCAGATTATTTACGCAAGTAATCTTATTACAGACTTCTGTGAGAACAGTTTGACCACCCCAGTTGCCTCTGAAAATCACAGCCAATTTATTTATCTCAGGACTAATAGGGAGAAAAAGATTTCAGGAATGAAAAGATTTTACTGTAATGACCTGAAGCCAATGAGGGTACAAAACGTCTGCGTCAGAAGTCATGAGAGGCATGAGCACAACAATTAAGGGCAAGAAAGACAAGTGAGGAGGAGGGAGTCAGGAAAACACCGATCCCAAATTTCAGCAGCTATGTAGGCCCTGTTTTTAACATAATAGGACCGCAAAAGAAAGGTGATGTAATTTGGGTGATACCTTTTCAGGAGCATTTTGACATGAAGCTCAGAATACGCAATAGCTGTTTAAACAGGGACAGATAATTAAACGTGGGATATTGTATCTCCCTCTGGGAATCACGTAACTATAGAAAGGTTGTGATAAAAGTAACAAGCGTATTTCATGATCAAAGATTAGTGCACTTTTATCAGCTGAATGACAAGCCTGAGCATGTTTATCTGCTCAGTGTCTTCAATATCCCTTTCAGTAAAAGGCTGTACCCACAGTTAAGTCTTTCTGTATCAATTGTTTTGCCTTACAGGGCCTGATTTTTTTCAAGCTGAGCCCTGTCTGAGTAGCTTCTCTAATATCTTTGTTTATATCTTGTCTATGGACCCCACCTTACTCCCGCTGATGTTAGCAGGATACTCACATGGCAGACATCCTGCCAGATGACAATACCTAATTCTTTGTTTTCAGCACCTCACAGTGTGAGACCTAGCCCATCAAAAAGTTGTAAATACTTCTTATATCTACTATTGTACCCTCATTTGTCAGTGCAAGGTCTAAATTCTCATTATTTTACTTGAAGATAAGTGTTTTTGCTAGGATTTTACCAAATCATAATGTTTACTGTACTCAGTGTCGTGGAGATGGAACGTGGCAAATAAATAGAGTATTAAATGAAATTAGCTGTGTACGGACGTAGTGTTAATCTTGCTCAGTCACCTCATGGTAAACATAGCGGGCACCACGTCCAGCTGAGATTTCACTGAGAGATATCTGTGGAGCGCTAGTGCTCTCTTAGCAAGGCTCCTACCCTCTCACACCACCACCTTTCCTGTAGAAAAGACAGGAGTGTGGTCATCCTTCCCATCACATATCCTCTGTTGCAAAACACAGGGAGCAATGGAAATTAAGTATTTTCGCAGATATTTGGCTATGATGCCAACTAAGCCCTAAGGTAATTCCCTGAAAGACTGCAAATGCTGAGGTGACAGGGAGGGCTGAGAGAGGGATGAGAGGAGAAAGCCACTGCACTGCTGAGAGAGATATAGCTATGTTTCAGTCAAATCTGACCTACTTTAATGAAATCAGGTCATCTGTGAGCTCTTCATTACCCCCAGACTAAACAGTACAAAACACAGCAGCCAACGTCTCTGTCTTTTCAGAGTACCGCTAATTCTCGTTACAACATTGTCATGTATTCTTTAATATATATTGACTCAGTCATCTAGCCACACCAAAGCTGGTAAACAGTGCTGGGGAAGGAAGTAAAGTAAACACGATTACTGACTTTAAAAAAAAAAAAAAAAGGCATGGTAAACACAGCCATGCCTCCAGAATGTGTCCTCAAGGGAATATGGAAACAAAAGGAGGCACAACTGTCTCACAACATTAGCCATGACGGATAGAGCTCACCTATTACACCAGCAAACTCAAAACTGTTACCAGCCACGTTTTAGCAGGCAAAACGGAGGCCGAAGTCAAGCGGAAGCTGGTACTGTAGGCTCGTGCTCAAATTCTGCTCTTGTTCACTGTTCTAGAAACTAGGAAGGTGACAGGCCCATAACAAAAAAAAATATATTGGTAAAGTTTTAATGCTATGCCTATACTTGCATTTCTGTGCATATAGAGGTTCTATAAATGTGTGTGCAAGTACAGGTATGTCCCCACACATATATTTTATAGGCATTTGTTTATCTACTTGTTTGCATCCCGATGTGCCTGTGCTTTTCAATAAAGTACTCCTTATCTTTAGACCCAGAAGTATATATACATGTGTACTTCTAGCTCTATATACATATTGATCTATAGATGCAGACATATACCTATACAAAAAAGCTTATTCACCAACAGACACATATTTTGTGATCATCATATTAAATCTATACCACTTATAGTATATGTATATGTCTACAATGAATAGTGTATATGCATGGAATAAGCTGCTGTATATAAAGAAGAAATATTCACTTCTTATTAAAAGAAGTAATATGTTTTATTCCTATAGTTTATGATAGAAATACAATCTCCTCAATTTCAACATTAGTTAGAAGAGTTTTTATGATCATTTTGGTTTAGAGACGAGCGACTCCATTCAGGTGCCAGCATATAGACACCTTGTGCCATTGGAAATGCCACAAGGAATGACCCCTAGCCTCCTGCTGCTGTATGAGGTCACAGATCCCCGTGGGTCTTGTGTCATACCTGCCTGCCTTGTGTGGGCATCTCCGACCCCTTAACCCATCTCAAAAGGCACTGGACACTAATGTGTGGGCTACTGAATTGGGACCTCACATTCCTTTACCTGCAGACACTGGTCATGAAAAGGTTTGCACAGCATCTCACCTTTTTTCTGATTTGTCATCAGAAAAGGTTTTAGTTTTAGTCAGAATACTTTTAGTATGGCAATTCTTGCTACTTACTATGGACTGCTCTTTCTTTCTCCACTTTCTCATGATTCAAACTAAATCTCAGCCTCTCCCTCTGTCACGTGCTTGTGGCTGGCTGTGGGTACTCCACCTGGCCAAATATGGAGGTCAAGAGCATAGAAGTCTACATGCATGTGTTTTAGACAAAACCATTTAGGTGAAATAAAGGCTTACAGAAATGATAGCAGGGAGGCAAGAGGCCTGAGGCCATGCCAAACTTTATCTGGCAATGCCAAGTTAAGACAGTTTACATAGACCTTGCCTCTTTCACCTTCAGCCAGTTTGCTCCTGCCCCTGTTGCATCCTCTGCATTGTGCTGGGAGAACTGATTGTGTTGCCACGCTCTGAACCACTGACAATCATTCTAGCCCAGATCCTGGAGAAGTAAGTGTCTAATTCCCATTGAAACCAGTAAATAATACCTTTCAAGGTTCAAGCCATCATGATGGAGAGAGTTTTGCTTTTTAAAAACAGTTCTCAGGAGTCCAGCTGGGTGGGACAGGTTCAATGTTTTTTGCAATATTCAGATTTTTATTATATGGGACATTGCAGTACCTGGAGGGCTACCCATTTCTATCTTCTACTTTCTTACAGCCTCTGCTGCCACTCAAACCTTTGCTTACATGTCTCATCCCAGCCCATTGAAGCTTCTATGCTGTCCATGTGGTGGCTTTAAATCAGCAGAGAAGGCTGAGAGAAGCAGGGGAATGAGATATACAGAAACAGGAAATATCCTATGTGCTTTTAATAGAGGACATAGGATTGAATATCCAATAATGTTCAGCAAATCTAGCAATTCTGGAATAAGCATAACTAACAACTGTGTTCCAACAAATGTCCTTAGACTGTTTTCTGAAAGAGCTGCTGATAAGGAGATGCTGAGCCTCTTCCATAGGCTGAAGTGATCCCTTCACTGAGGGAGGTAGGGGGAGGGTAGAAGGTAGGGTGGGACAATAATTAGTATCTGTAAAAAACAGCTTTAAGCAGCATACTTCATGATGGGATTTTGGCAGACAAATATTGACAGCCCTCTGATGTTGCTAAGCTAGCAGCGCCTTGCAGCAGAGCTGGAATGCGTGAGCCACACAAAAGCCTGCGTATGGACAACGCAGAGCATCACTGCCCTTAGCAGCACCACTCAGTGCTGCTACGTGGATCAAAGAAAAGTGGTCTCTTACACCATTTGCTCCTTCCAGTGGAATAAATCTGCCCTGGTTTCTGTTGCTGCTGCTTTTTTTCCTGTTGAAGGATCCAAAGAATAGGACTGAGATGGTGATTTTTCCCTTGGAGGAAGCAAAGGCTGAACAGCGCTCTTTGACACTGAGAAATGCTTGAGACGCTGTTAATCCCCCCAGTAGCAGATCACGCGCTGGCTCCTGCATATGCTGCAGCTCTAGCAGAGATTGTGTCTGGATCCACGTTGTGCCAGGACCCACATCCCACCTGATTCTCACTTCATTTACAGGGGAATTTCACCCCTGCAGGCCATGACTCTACACAAATACTGATGCAGCCATTAGCAGAACTTTGTGTTCTTATAATTGAAAAGCCATGAGAGAAAATGATGCAAGACAACTACCAGTGTCTGAATGTCACATCTGAAACTCCTCTCCGTTATTTGCAGTGACCTGCTCTGAATCACCGTGGCTGGAACCTGAGGCATGCTTTCCAGATACTGTGACTCTCATAAAACACGATTCAGAGTTAGACTACCTCTATCTATGCTTTTCCATTAATAGCATGGTTCTGGCCTTTTGGTGTCTTCTCAAAAGAAATAAAGGTATTTCCGTTTGATCTTATTTTGGAATATATGATTGATCAAGAAAATGAAGATTTTAGGAGCCAGAAAACCCTATATCTCTTGTTCTGGGGGAAGGAAAAAAAAAGCTTCTTTAACATTCTGGTGTCATATTTACATCCAAATGCAGCCTCATTTAGCTCACAGAAATCTTAGTCCTAAACTATAAACTAAATAAAAAGACCTCCATTAATTTCCAATAGTTTCAGCTATGTTCATACCAATAGTCTGAAGTGGTAGCCAGGTCTGATTTTTCTTAAAATCTTCCAAGAAAAGATAACTGTGAAGCCTCAATCACAATGTTAGTCCATCTAGCATGGCTTAGGTTGTCTCCACATGAATGCAGTTCACGCCATGTAATGCTACTTGAAACTGTAGAAAGGAAAATCCAATAGTCTTCAGACATATCCTCTGTCAGATTAATCAAGGACTGTTGACTCAAATATATCAAATATCAGAGTTCCTTTTTTTCCATTTTACGATTACCTAGGTGTACACATTCATTTCTTTAAAAGCTAGTGATACTTATTCTCTACTTGCGTATCATTAATGCTGTCTGTACCATTCTGTACACAACAGAAGCCATATAAACCGAAAGAAGCATTTACAGCTAGGCAGATGTTCATAATCTTAATTTTATTACCTCCAAATAATGGTATTTGATTCAATACATGAAAAGCAATAAATCAGCAAATGTCATGGTTCATGGAACAGTAAAAAAAGAATATGGAAATAATCTGAGAAAAACATTTCTGATTTAGATTGTCTGTGGCTTGCCTGGCTTCTGCCTCAGAGATGTTTAGACTGTGGCATGGTGTGGTTTATGTTTTAATAGCTATATTACATTATTAAGCGCGTCAATGTATTAGGTATCTGGGAACAACAGAGAATAGTGAGAATTATATGGTCCGGCAGTTTTCTGAAGACAACAAGGAATGGATACCATCTATTTTGGAATGACCAGACCAGGTACAGCATCTAATCATATATAAAACCATACATATGGGTGCTTGATACACAGTTTTATTCTTCATAAATTATTTTATTTCTTTGACTAAGCATGTAGAAAGTGTTATACATTTACTGTATCGAACTAAGGCAACACAGATCAACATCACTGTTTTGTTCATTTAATGTTTAAATCACCCTTAGGCCTTATCTGATATATTTATAGCTTTATATTGGCTACCATGTTAGTTAAAATTTTTCATCTGATTTTGATTTAACTGACTATGTATGCTAGCAATAATACTAAGCCGATAGATGAAATTAACATATATTCACAGCATTTAGAACATGTATAATTTTCAACAGTAATTTGTAAACACTATCACATGTCCTCTCTGTGGATCCATCCTATAATTTTCATGAAATGACTTGCATGTGACTTCTATTGTCAGCAAGAGAGAAGACTATAATGTATCATGGGATTGTACACTGACTGAGGTGATTTTCTCAAGGAAAATGGATGGAAAGGAGCTTGTGAGGGGAAGAAATATCAAATCCAAATTTCTAAGGAACTGGTGTACGTATAACTAACAGAAGTTATTTACAGCGATAGCTTTTGCCCAAGAAGACTAATCTGCCCGAGCTCTAGAAACAATGGAGAGAGCCTCAAGAGCTCCAGAGGCGGTTCCAGTCATGAACCTAACACAAATGCTATTAATTGCCCCCAAAGGGTATTCTTTATACAGACCCTAGGTCACAGTTAGCTTCTGCCAATACATTTCACAGATATACTGAACTGCCTTGAAATGAAACGCTTTGGTCTTGTTCAACAAACTAAAATATCTCGACCTGGATTGATCTGACCACAAACCAAAGGTTTCATTTTGAGTTTGCTAACAGAAATATTTGATTTACAGGTGAAAGTTTTTGCTTTCCAGGCCAAAAATGGAAATGAATAAAAAATTCAACATAAGTATCTCTTCAATGAAAACCTTTTTTTTCTAAATTTGTTCTGGAACTCGTTTCTTTCTGAACACTTCTGATAAATACTTAGCAACAACGCATACATATATTCGCATGTGCAGAAGAGTTTATCATCTGTTACACGTATACCTATAATCTCATATTTATTCACACTTTGGAAAGCTACCCACAATCCACTACCTGATAGACTGGGATTCTCCATTTCAGCTAGCTGAAAAAGATATGAAAAATATGGGAGAGTTGGAAAAGATTCATAGAAACAAATACAACAAGATCCCTTGATTTCTTGATATGTAGAGAAAATGCTAAATAAACAATTTGTGAACATAGTAACAAAAGTCAACAGTTAAATCTGTGTGGGTTCTCCCTATGTCTATTTATTTTTCTGTCTCCAAATATTAAATGCAAACTTCGATACAAAGCCAAGAATTAGGTTCAATACATGGAAATGCCTTAGTGATTGTAAAAAATAATGCAGTGGTGTCTCTAGTTGGGAGGTTTGGAAGAAAGAGAACTGAAAAAGAAGAAAAAAAGGAAAAAAAAAGAAAAAAAAAAAAAAGAAACTGTTCCACTTCATCTAGCAGTGCTGCAATACATCACTCCAATTAAATCCCAGCCAATAAGCAAAGGGACGTGTTAAGTAAAATTCATGAGCTTTGAATGCATGTGAATGAATATGCCAATCAGAATCAATGCCACCCATTCATCTGGTGTAACACCATGGTGATGACAATGAGCTTGAAACCAGCCTTTGTTGTCATCAGCTGTGCCGTAGTTGCCACAGCCCCAGCCTGGATCAAATGTGTGGGACATTTAAATCTTCAGCATGGCACCAACACACAGAACATCTTATTCATGCCAAAAAAGGAGCTATAGTCAGCCTCTGAGTAAATAATTCAGGATCAGTTCCTCAAGGGGCACAAATTGCCTTCTTTTAAGATGACCAAAAGGTTGTTCCTTCACTTGCTGGACTTTACTGTAGGGACCCAAGTGCAACATTTTTCAGCCATGTAATATACTTGTCACTTTAGAAAATCTCTTTCTATAAAAGTGTCTGTAGCTGAGACTGCTGTGGGCCTTAACTGATATTGCAATAGGAATATCTTTGCGGAGACCCTGCATCTCAGCCCTTTTGAGTGCTGCAGTGGCAGATGGCTAGCTCTCACTGCTTTTACAATAACCATTTCATTTGTGATGCTTGACCTGAATTCCATTCCTTGTTTAAAAGTGTGTCTCAGTTCTCAAATGGCATTTCACAGAATTGCTATTTCCATAGTGTTTCCACATGCTGTTCTCCAAATAACACATTTGCCCATAAAACAGGGTGGAAGAAAAGAATATGGAACTAAGTGTCACAGTAGAAAATGCTTAATCTAAGAATATATATCCAAATGCAGATGACAGCTTCATTTTCTATGGATCTAAATTATACCACTGATATTTTCTTACATATCAGTTTATATCACTTTCAGATCATATTGTGTTTTGAGTGCTTTGTGCTATGAGTTGTAGTTACTCTCTTTCATTATGTTCTTAGTAGATATAACATTGTAAATGTGAAATGCTATCCTAGAGAAATAGGCCTGTGAGTATGACATGCACTCAACTTCTCTGAATAAATTAAGTATGCATGCTTTCAGTAATAGATCCCCCCATTAATGAGCATGTTTAAAAAGATGTGACAACCACTGCCTAGAACTGATAATTCCCCAAGTTTTCCAGTAGTTGCTACTCTCCGCTTACTTTCTCTGCACATCTCTAATGCTGTTTCTCAGTGCTGGTGTGGGAAATTCATCTTAAGAAGAAGATCAAGTGGGGTTGCACCATCCCGAGACTCATGCTTGCCTGTATGGTGTGTAATAGGAACTTGATTTGGAACGAGGATTGTTCAGAGGTTTCTCCTTTAGCTAATTAAAATCTCAAGCAGAAGGAGCTGAAGACATCATTTAAGTAAATATTTGATTAAGGATATTACACATAGTTCCTAGATTTACAAAGAAAAGTATTAATCCTTTGACCATTCCTTCTCATTCTCTAGGGCTAAATCCACAAGGAGTAAGTCAAACTTAAAAGGGGGAAAATAGTGTGGACAACAAAAAGAGATAGCTGAAATGACACGATCTGTCCATGGAGGTTATCTACACGTCTGTATTGTCTGTATCTGTTAGCCACTCGGTCTTTTCCTACTGGCATTCTGGGATATATTTGATTTAAAAAAAAAAAAAAAGAAAGAAAGAAAGAAAGAAAGAAAGGAAAAAGTTGCAAATTTGGGCATTTTTGTATTTGCTTAGAGTGATCCACAGCAGCCTGATGCAAGTATTACAGTTCTCGCAACAGGCCCAACAGGACCCACAAGGCACATGGCAAAGGTGCAGTCCACCTTCTTCATAGCAAAAGGCATACTTCTTTAGACTCAAAGTGAATGCCAGATTATTTCCTGCTATAACTATACCTATATTTTATGGCATTGCACAATCAGTAGTAACCTAAACTGAAATAAACAATGTACCTCTGACAATATTTTTAAATCATTCTTTACAAAAACAGGTGATAAGTTGTTGATTTCATAATTTGGGACGGAAGCAGGAACCTCATCTGTCATAACATGGCATGCGTGAGAATATCCCCTGTTGGTACTCCAGTCCTTCAGTTTTCTCTCCATTCTGCCCTACAAGTACCTTGAATATGTTGACCTTCAAAGACTCAGAAAGCTCTCTGTTGTCCCAAAGAGTATAAGGCAGAAGGAGACCCCAAAATATGAAACTTTTTCTCAGCCTTATCTACAGGCAGCCACAAAGTAATATCAAAAGCTGATACAGATTCAAATGTTACCAATAGGTAAATGACGTATTTTTCCAGCTGTCCTTTCTGGTATACACCCACACTATTACCACCAAGATAAAATTAGTTCATGGATGTTTTAAGCTGTTTAAGGAGAATTCGGGCAGCTATCCTCATAGTGAGGTGACTTTAAAAGTGTTCCTGCCACAATAGAGCTTTCTATGGTTAAAGGTGCATATCCACAGTTCATAAACCTAGTCAGCACTTAGAAAGGTTCTGGTGTCTTCACTTGCAAAAAGTTCTTGCATTATACCTATGAAAAATACCTTCTTCCATCAGTTGCTTAGGACTAAATCTCAGCCCAAAGCTGTCCTTGTAGTACCTGGAAAATAGCAACACAACTGGCTTGAAGCTATCAACTCTGAACAAAGTCTAGGTTTCACGGACTCCTGCATTGCTCCCTTCCCTACCGCAGGCTGTCCTCAGCTCATTAAACCTGTCCTCTACTTTTATTCTACCAAATCAAGTTCAAGGTTTTGCTCCATCTCATTAACACTCTGGGTTAGGTATGATCTAGATAAATGATTGTATGAAGTCAATAGCTCTTCTTCTGTGTTGAAACGGTATGTGAAAAGCTTTTCATAATCTGAAAAGCTCTGTGGAGACTTTTTTTTTTTCCTGTTCTATTTAGATTTTACAAACATAGACTCTGGCCTGAAATATGGAAACCCTCTGTTATGTTTAAGTGAATCAATGGGAAATAAGTCAGGAACTTATTCTGCTGTTTCTCCTCTGTCGCTGTAGATTAAATGCTTAGCCAGGACACCTAGCCCAACGAAATGGACATATTTTTATATTTGAAATTATAAATCTAGATAGTTGAAAATAAGATGGACTATACACGCATACACAAAAGTGTTCTTGTAGAGGAATCTAACAGTTTTAGATGCCACTATTTTCACACTTGTTTCCTGGTAAGTGATCAAAGATATTTAATTTGACAATGTTCACACAAAAGTTAATCAGAAGTTGTTTCATGCCCGTGCACAGGCAAAAAAAACCCAAAACTAAACCTCACGTAGAAAACAGTCTGACAGCCCTTGATAGCTATTCAGACTTTTCATAATGATATCAATAACTTGCTCCAGTTGTCCTCAAATCAAAGGTAAAATTAGAGTTCTATCTTTTGGGCCTTTAAGCCTTGGTTTGATTTGTAAGAAAACTGTGTAGTCAGCAGTGAGTGTTAACAGTGGTGGTATTTTCTGTATATTACTGCAATAACCGTCCATTGATGTTAAAAGACAAAGGTCAAACTCATCTCTTTTTGACTACTAATTAGCCATCAAATAGTGAACTATTTTGATCATAATGACTAAATCTGGTATTTTAAAAAAGTTTTGAAGGGAAGTCTATAGATTTATACTGAGTTTTTAAGGCTGGGCTTCTCTTGCTCCTCTAGGAATCTTGACAAGGGACTTCTTTAGATTCATCGGAAGCAACTGAAAGGTGCTGCATTTGTGTTTAGTATGGCCTATTTCTAGCATCAAATTAAATGTCACACATTTGATTGATAGAAAAACGGCTACTGTGGAATATTTCTATTACAGGTATTGCAACCACAAAATTTGTTCACATCCCATTTGCAGGCTATTCCTTAAGATCAGGAATATTCTTTATTAGATTAGAAGATTTAAACCCAATATTAATATTCCATACAAACACAGTAGCCTTTATGTAAAAAGAAGAGAAAATAAAATATGACGCTATTTAAAAAAATATAGCAAGTCACCAATTATTTCAGATTTAGAGAGCTGCTTATGTGCTAACTTGAGACGTAAGCACATTAAGTGCCAATTAATTAGAATCTGTGACAGTGCTCAGTACCATCTCTTTGATCTTTCACTAGTAGCTGACAACAAAGCACACATACTCTCAACGCTTTAGTTTCAGTCAAGTGATCAGCCAAACATGTTCAGCTCATTTAAATAACAGTAGCTGGCAAAATACAGCTATCTTTTATAGCATAAGCAAAGGTTTGGGCTCAGATGACAGCATCTGGCATTTATAGAACAGATAATTTGGAGCCATTTGCATCAGACGGATAACTTGAATTAAACGTAAAAATGGATGAAGCAATAAGCCAGAGGCTAGCATAGATTTCACAGTAACTCCCCTGTGCAGCTATTGGTATCGTCACTATTTAACCAGAGATATAGCCTTGTGAACAGCGTCACACAAACATCTGGGCAGGAAAACACACTGTATATGGTTCACAAACAGAAGATGTGTTTGTTTCAACAATGTCAAAATTCACAGGAAGCACAGAGCGACTAAAATCAATGATGTGTACAGGCAAGAAATCCATTATAAATCTGTCTTCTGTATATACAGCCATCGCACCTGTAATTTTTGAGCTGCAGTGCTGGGATTTTGCTTGTTTTGAATACATATGCATATTTTTAAGACCTATTAAATGGAACAGTTATATGACTGTAAAATGGGAAAATTTCCAAATACAATCAACTATATATACAATGGCATGAACACTTTTAAATTTTCATTTTCCATGCTATGTTGGAATGGCATCACAATATACACATATTAAAGGAGATTTTTATAATACTGTCATAGTTTAACCTACAAAGATAAGGCACTGTCTTGTTTGTATATTTTTCTTCTTTTTTGCTCTGAATACTTTGGCCTGTTTGGGTATGTGACTCCCTTGTAGGACACAAACTTACGTCTTCAGAGCTAGCTGGAACTTAGCTATACTAAGCTATGTTCTGGTTCAGTAAAACATGTGCTTCAGCACTGAGTTAAACCTAGCAAATTTAGTTGAAGCTATCCCTACGCACTTTATGGAGTCATAAGCACTCCAAAAAGACAATTACAGACATTTTGATTTCCTGAGGTCACAAGGATCACGCGATGGGAAGAATCGGAGCACAGGGTTACAGCATCACAGTGGGCCGTGTAGCACGGGCTCCTTGCAGTCAGGTACTGCAGTGTCAGTGGTCCCTGGTGTCTGCTAACTCTCAAACTATTCTCTGGGTTTGACCACTGCCAAACTGTGCCAGAGACTCTTCAGTTGATTTCAGAGTAGGGAATAGCGCTTAATTTGGTAGTACAGACTTAGCTTGGGTGTCCATGTGCCCTACAAGAAAAGATCTCAAAACTGGCAAGTGTTTTCTGGCACCCAAAAGTTTAAAGACCTTTAAAGCTAATTGACATCTAATTGTTTGCATTTTTCCCACTACCAGTGTATCAAACGTTCTCCAGAATAAAGCATCTTTATGACAGTTGGCTACGTGGGGATGCAGAAAAGTGTTTTGCTTTTGCTCTTCATTTTGTATTTTTCCCTCTTCCTCTATATACCTTCCCTCCCTTCCCCCCCCCCCCCCCCCCCCCAGTTCAGCCTGCTCCTCTAACGTCTCAGAAAACAAAACAGGCTCCTCTTCTTAGACAGTAGACTACAACTTATGGTTCATGAACTCCCTGCACATCCCTGACCTGGCTACTTTGGTTTGTGCAGTAACTAATGCACTGTGCATTAAAACCATGATTTATCAACACATGCTATTGTTTCCTGTATCCCTTTTGTCACTGTAACTTTCACTGACGCAAGCCCTGGGATTCAGCCCCGGGGGTGCAGTGGCTGTGAGGTGTCTGTTAAGGCTCCACTGCAGGCTTCTCTGATGTCCCCCTTCATTCTGGCTGCAAGAGCTCACAGGGAAGGACCTACCAGCTCATGGCATCTCCCCCCAGCAGGGTCTCCTCCCACCATTGCCATCGTCAGCCTTACAGTAAGTAACCAGCAATTCCTTGGTAGGTCTTCTGCAGATCATTCAGTAATGAACAAACTCTAGAATTAGATTCGTTGAGAATCTAGAATTAGACTCTCAATCTAATTCTAGAATTAGATTCTACCTCATTAGAGGTAGATTCATTGACTCTACCTCTGCCTCCCTTCATGAATTATGTTCCCCAGTGTTTCCATCCCATTTGAACTGGATCTAAGCTTATACAGTTTTGTAAAGGGATGGTTCATTTCAAGAATAAGCTTCCTATACCCTCTACTGTGGGCAGAGAACTGAAGCACAAAGGTTGTCTTTTGTATTTAGAACATAACAACGCCCATATTATGTCAAATCATAAATTCATCTAGCTTAACATCCTATTTCCATCCGTGGCCAGTACTGATGCTATGGAAAGATATGACAGTTTAAAATATGTTTTACTCCCTACAGTAAAAGCTTCCAACAGTCAGTGGTTTAATTGCTCCTTAAGAACCAATATATCTAAAATGGTAGGGTTGCAGCTTGCAGGGAAGACATAAAATCACATCATGTACTTTGCTAAGCTGTAGCTCAGGGTATTCTCACTTCCAAGTAGACCCAGATGAGTGGATGATAGGTGGGGGCAGATGAGGTGGATCTATGGCATATTTTTATGCACACATGGTCCCCAATTTCCTTAAACCTGTCTAGTTAAAATTATGCATTTGGAGCCTTGTTTCAAGAATGTCTTATTTTGGCTTAGGTTTATCCTGTTCCAAACTGATTTAGGTTAAAATTTTGTAAGCCTGGCCTAAACAAAAATAATTTAAACAGAGTCTTTCATATTGGGTTAGCCAAACTTGTTGAAAATTATAATTTAGCTTAAACTGATGTAGCACTGTATATGTAGTTAAAGCAAATGTGTAACTGAGAGCAGAATGCAGCCTCAGGTACATGTTAAAATATCCAGTTAATCACAGTAGTACAATAACTAACCCCACTCTCAGTCACAAAATGAATTAAGTCTACCAGCTCTCATATTTAATCAAATCAAAACACTGCCCCAGTAGACCAAGGAAACAAATACTCTTCCTAGCTTCTTCTGAAAATACCGAGACCATCCACTTCATGAAATTCATGGAAGTTCAAAATAACATACCATTGCAGGTAAATTCCCACTTTCCTTACTTTTCCACTATGTGTTTATTAGAGTAAAAGAAGACAATAGAATCTACCAGTAGAAAGACTGAAGTTTAGTGCAGCACGCCTTCACTTCACCTGAATATACCAACATAGGTGAAGCAGCAGAGTCTAATTCCCACTTCAGAGATCTGCCACATCAATTAAGAAATGGTTTATGCTTTCATTCTGAAACTGGAAATGACACATTGAAAAACTAAGCATTCTCATCATTACATTAACATTCAATTCAGCCTTTCCTGGCCCTTTTGCCGTGCCTTAAGGTCATTTAGAGCAGTAGCAATAATAATACTAGACACTCAGCTGAGCTAATATTCAGCTAAATCCACACTACAAAATCCATCATTCTGTGGGACCACGAACAATACAGGTTTCCCTGTTTGGAAAAGGCCAAACCATTTCAAAGAGCTGGTCTAATGTTCAGGAATCAGCATAAACACTCTACTACTTCTAATGAAGCTTCTAAATAAATAATTTGATTCATTTTTCTCTTATGATGAAATTCTACTGGCTCTCCCTGTCTTCACTGGAAGCTATGGGGTATTCCTTGCCTCTGGGGAGCCAGTTACTAAATTTAAGCATGTAGGTGGTAGGTGGTTTTTTTAATCTCTTCATCTCAAGGACTTTATTTCAAAGCAAATATTACAAAATACTGCTTTTAAAATTCATTTGAAGTTTAAAGACATTCATTTTAAATGAGTTCATGCATCTTTTGTGTTTTGTTTCCGTGAATATTCAAAAGAATGGTTTAACAGGCAAGGATATTAAGAAACGTTAAATAAATTACATTTTTAAAACAGAAGAAATTATTTCAGAAGCTTGAGTTTAGAAGTTACATTCACTGCATAAACAAAAGCCACCACATATTCCTTCTTGCATTCTTATAAAACAACTACAGTCTCAATCTCAAACAGTGAAAATTCATGACAAACTTTAGAAACTGATCTATAAAATTAAAATTATTCCTAGACTTATCAGGGTTAATTCTGAGCATCAAGCTCCTTTATGAAAACTCTAACCTTCTCTTTCCAATTTGTTAATAGAAAAATGACTTGAGTATGGTTTTTGTTTTGTTCTGCTCTGTTTTCTGTGAGATGTTCACTGCGCTTAAAATATTGTTGCTTTTTTTGTTTTGGTTAGGTACTCACATATCATAGCATTTGAATGATCTCTGATGACTTTTGTCAGATGGCTATGGTTAACCTGTGGAAGCAAGTACTCCTTAAAAAAATAAGGGACCCTACAGGAAAGAATCAAGACCCTATAGAATAAATCTGTGGTACAGTACATCAAACATTACTGCATCAAACACAGACACACTATTTCAATAATATGCTAATACAGTTGAAGATTTCTTTTATCACCTGGGAAATATGGGCACTTATGCTGCGGACCACATATAGGTAATGAATCCATACCCTCTAGTAAACAAGACATGTGCATGTCATGCCCTGGGTACATTGGGCTTAATATCAACAGATCAACAGAACAGGTGTAGTAGCCACACATCTAGGACTTCTGGAAGTTTTCATGGAACTAACAAGACAACAGTTTTCTGCACAAGAGAGGAGATGTGTCCAGGAGACTCCTGATAGCCCCAAAGGAGATCAGTGAGGTTGCGTTTCTGAGCAGAAGGTTTGCTCCAGCTTTAAAAACCACAGCTATTCCTCTATAATACACCCTCGGGCTAAGCTTTTCTCAGGGCTGCTGCCTTCAGCTAGCCTCTTCCCAAATACTATAGTGAGAAAAAATGAGACTTCTGAAAATACGGAACACTAAAGACATCTCACAAGAGCAATCCCTGGCAATATTGGTGTAAATTCACATTTCGTTTTGCATGTTGTGCTTCTTGAAAAGCTAGCCATCTAGCAACTGGAGCTGAAGGTAAGCTGAGCGGCTTATAACAACTTTGCAGTATTCATGAAAAGTCAACAGCTTATGACATCAATAATTGTGCATCATACTGTTAATGTTCCACTTGCATTTGTTATTACTGATATAGTATGAGCATTACTTTCATATCCCATTAATACAGCACTGGTCTCATGTAGCTGGTCATACTAATAGAGTTTTCTGTACTATATAATACTGTGTTACATTCTCAGTCCATTATATGATAAAACTTTGGCCTAAATGATGCCCTTTGCATGAAGCAGAAATTAAAAAGGAAGAAAAATCACTGTTCATAACATGGAACAGAAAGAGCGCATTCTGAAAAAGAAGATGCTTAGTATAGATGTTTGGTATGTAACGAATGATTTAATAACCTAGAATCCTTCAGCCTGAAAAAGAGATAAATAAAGGGAGAATATGATGGTGATCTGTAAATCCAGATTAGTTGTAGAAGGTCAGACAGGTTTTTTTTCTTGTTCTGTCCCCCTTCCAATACAAAAAGCTAGGCAACCCAACAACCAAAAGGAGATTTTTCTTCCTGCAATGCATGCTGAAGTTTTGCCTTTTCTTTGAAGTTTTAATGGATGCTAAAAAATTATATGGTGGTTCAAAATAAAATTGAAAATGGATAGGAAAAAAAAAAATCTGTCAGGGACGATCAGTGCACACACGTACACAAAATACCCACACTTTTGTCGTTAGAAGCCCGTGAGCATCAAATTGCCGAACAAGGAGAGAATATCCTGAGGAGAATATCCTTGGGGAACTTTTCCCAAGACAAGCGTTTATAGTCACTGCAGAGGAAAGAATGGGCTAGATGTATGTAGCTTTAAGCTGATCTAATATGACCAGTTTCCCTGGATTGCAATAGAACGGCTATTAGTTCAGCTTCTAGCATCTCTTACACCTCCTGTGTGATCTGGTAAATATTTTAGCAGATACTTTCACTGGCATAAATGGTATCATTTTTATATTGAAGTTTGTGAGAGTGAAATTCCTGGTTGCTATTCGTACACCTGAAGATCAGCCACAACTGCCTTAGTTTTCAAGTTTTGAGAGAAAACTTTTCCTTACCTCAGTGAAACATGGGTGAACTACAATCTGTAAAGCTCTCAAACATGAGAGAGTGCAGACCTTGGATAGAAGAATTCTTATAAAACAATTATACAGTGTTCTGCCTCATCTCATCCCATGTCTTGTGTGCATAATCTACAAAGAGATAATCTATGCTTGCTTTGAGTGAGTCAGCGTACTGACATTTGGATCTCTTACTTGGCATTTGTGTAACAAGGGGAACAGAGCTCTGTCTTCAGAAGGCAGTTATTTTGCATAGGAAATCTTCTTTTCACTCCTCAACAATATTCATATCATATGACTGGCACATGATAAAATGAATAATTTCAGCAAGTTAAGCTGACTCTGCAAGGAATTTTTCATACCAGATAATGAGCATCCTGGTTCTGCTCCAGGCAAGTTCTGAAGGATATGCTTTAGACTTAAAACATGTGCAATTTCAGAGTTTTTCAATAGCAAGCTGTAAGTGGAAGGGCACCTTCAAACAGTCCTTAGTTTTAAATGAGAGAGAGCCTGGGTTTCAGCACTAGAGTTAATATTTACCTGCCTCTCTGGCCACAAACACTCTTAGGCAACTCTTGATCTCTTCATACGCTCTTTTCATAAGATCTTTGTCCCTTGCCTCCCAGCAGCTTTCTTGAAATATCTTCAGTAAATGGATCGATTTTGTACTTCCAAGGGAGGAAAGACAAGCTCCTCTTCAAAGGTTGCAGTTGCAGTGACTATTTCTATGCCCTCTCGAGTCTGACTAGATGACTAGACAGTGTTTTACTTCTTTCAGCTCTGTCAGACATCAGTGCTATCAGATCTCACATTGACAACAACCAATAAGAAAATGAGAGATTTGGTGAAGAGTCTGCAAATTACCGGGGAAATGACTGTGAATGAAACATGTTTGAAATCAAGAGACTACTCAGTATGCAATCATATAGTCTAAGAACCAAAATTTAAGTAGTTTGTTTTAGAGTGCAACAACACAATACCCACATCCTGTTCACAAAACCTACATGAGTAAAAATACACATTCAGTCATTTTAGCACATTATGTACCTTAAAGAAATGACCGCTCCTACTGACTACCACAGCTGCAGTAGACAATGTTGGGCCTGCAAGCACTAAGGAAATAAGAACCTATGGTGCTAATTATGCCACGGGATACTAAGCCATTTAACTATTTCTGGTAGACCCAGCCTATACTATTCAGCACAATTATGTAAAATAGTGAAATGGTAATTAGTGACAAAGCTTGGTACATGTGAGCTTTACAATATGACTCACATATCTGGAGATAAGATTTCATTAGCCTGTAATTGACGATTAAAGCATGAAATTTCTGCAACACTTTCACCTTGGCAGTTACAGAGATTGCTGCTGCCACTTTCACCATGAACAGTCAGTTCCTGAAGTTATAATGCATGGTGCCAGAAAAGCTGCAGTAAGAGTTTTTGTAGCAGTCAGCCAAACCAAGTTTAAGATTAAAATAATATATAGAGATGTTAGGTGTCCCAATTCATGCATACTTTTTAACGCAGTTGCATGGAATCAAGGTGGAACTTCCAATTAAACAAAAAGTAAAACTAATATACAATTGAAAGTAAAAAAATGGAGAGAAATGATAAAGAAATGAAAGAAAAAGAGAGAAGGGGAGGGATGAAAGGTGGGAAGGAGAGAGGGGAGGAGAGAAAGAAGGAAGGACAGAAGGAAAGGAAGGACAGAAGGAAGGGTTTCATTCATTTTTGTATCAGTATGGCAGATCAGAAGAGCAATTTCCTTTGTGAAACTAATTCAGTGTTCTCAAATAATGAACACTAAAATACCACGTCATTAACAGAACTGATCAATTCAAATTTGTTCCACACATGTACAAGGGCAGAAAAATAGAAGGACAATGCAATGCTTCTATAGAGCATTTAAATATATGGTATTAAAAAATTTTAAATAAAAACAAAAACAATTGGCAAATATTGATAGATGTTTCAAAGATCATGGCTACACTTAAGCAGATATTTGACTAACCACATGCAAAGGTTGCTTACCTCGCTGTTTCTGTGTAGTGTCTTGGAGTAGGTGGGAATAGTTTACACTACTGTGTTGTAGAACAGTTTTTCTTACAGATTTTAGACAAAAATGTCAGTATGATAGCAAAGCTGGATTCTACCACATATCTTCACATTGGGCGGTGTCTTGCCCCGTGCAAATCAAAACTGGGAAATGAGCGGTAATGTTCTAATGGCCTTGCGTGGTCTCTGGGTCTGGCCTTCTACAAAAGCCTTACTAACATAAATGTGATTTTTCCAACAGAAGGGTTTTACTCAGTACAAAAAAATATGAAATTGAACATTATCATACATTATTTTTAGCCTTGTTTACTCTGTATTAATACATCTTAGTTTGATGCAATGTGAGTACATGCTATTGCTTAATGTGACTTCCACCCTCTGCCTCTGTATCTTGTCTGTATCCTTCCGATACAATATAAGGTCCGGTTAAAGTGTGCCATTGTGCTAAGGCTTGCGTAGTCTTTCACACTGGTATAAATGAGCTGACGCTGCCATTCCGTGTGGCATGCAATGTACCCGTGTAAGGCATGCCACAATAGGTTTAGTAACCACACAAGGAGTCTGTGGGCCTGTGGCTCAAAGCTACCACCCACACTAGACAAGCGAGTGAGGCCAGACTCGCAATCAGTGAGCGGTCCCAAGAAGGAAGGCCACTGCCCTCCCATGTGGGGTGAATGCCTGAGGAGTCACACGTACCACCTTTACGCAGCTTGGAGTGCAGTCAGTGACGAGATGAGTGCAGCATCCAGGTCCTTCTAACCCGCATCTTGTGTAGACTCAAATGCAAAAAAGAAATACTCCTAAGGGATAGCTTGACAAACTGTTTTAAATGATTTGCACAACGTTGAATGTGCAGACATTTGGTCCCAAAACTCATGGATCCTCCCACAGAGACAGAGATACTGACCTCAGTTGGAGGTTTACTTATGCAGATCCTTCCACGTGTGCTGCACAGCTCAGCCAGATCGACTTAAAATTAATGGGCTGGCTTCTAATATATGAGCCAAAGAAAACTTTCTTCCATACCTAACTTCAGAGAAATCAGTAGGTTTAGATTTTGTTCAACCTACATGAGGGCAGCAGAATCTGGTCCAGTCTTCTGCTTTGCGAGAGGCACGGCTGTCCTATGTCAGGGTAGGATCAGCGATTTGTTTTGCTTGTGTTGTTGGCAAGGTGATATTTTTTATTAAAAGACAAGAATGTATTTAACAAGATTTCAGTGAACATTATATAAAAATACAATTTGACAACTGACTTTGATGTACAAAAGAAATGAAGGTGTTATAAAGAATCTAGAGATATTTATTAAGAAAAGGTTATATCAATCTTTGTATAATGAATGCAGAATTTTTCACTGTGATTAACTTGCTTTTCAGGATACACAAAGCCATCTTTCAGTGATGCACCTCAAAGAGTAGATGTACAAATCTGGACCCGCTACAGGAGGAAGAAAAGTAAACATGCAAAATATACAAATATGCAGAAATACAAAAACAGTGTAGATTTTCCCTAATGCTTTTGAACTATAACTGTGCAATATAGAAGATAATTCACTGGGCAATTAACAAGAAAATGGTAAATGATGATATATGCATTTGGAAGTCATTTGGAATGATGACATATCCAATTTGGTTTTTAGTGACGCATGGCAAGGGTCATATTAGCCTTAGTGTCATTAAATATCTTCATTAAGGCCCTTAAAGGGAGAGAAAACAGCATGTTGATAAATTCATGATTAGTTTCACATTAGGACGTACTTGTCAGCACAGAGAAGTGATGCACAAGACCTACAAAGACTAACAAAATGAGTGACTTCTTTGATAAATACATGCTAGCACTTCTCAGGGAAAAGAATCAAATACAAAATATTCAGTGGGAACAGAAATCTGGAAAAATAATGCTGTCAACAAGCTAGCGAATAGCAATTTACATGTGAAATTTCATTACGAAAAATACAGAAAAATATTGGCTGTTTGCTAGTGCATGCATGGCTGTCTGATCACAGAGTACAGCACTTCTGCACGGCTCCTGTCCAGCCATACATACAATTCTGCGTTATACCTTTGTCCCAGTATAACTAGTGAAAAGTTGTCTGCTGAGTTCTTCGGTAACAAAAGGAAACTGGAGACAGTCAATTGCTTCTTTAGCTCAGTCCCGTTTATTAGTACTGATGTACAAAGCCTCCTTTCCTTGAACATCGAGGAATCAAACTACAAACCCCTTGTCTAAGTTCAAAACACATTTTATGGCCAGCAAACATTCTAGGAGGACAGTCCTTATGTTTCCGAAGGCCACAGACTGTGTCTGTGGCAACCAGCTACGTCTGTGCTAGTAAACTCAGCAAGATCAGAGCACAGGTCTACAGTGGTCCACATCACTTCCTCGTTAACTTCATCTCTGTAGTTTTGCTTGTGCCATCATGCGCTCTCCCAGACAATGTTGAGACACAGTTCAGGAGTTAGCATGATCCAGAGACCATTCGCAGCAGGAAGCCACCATATTTTGGGAGGGTAGGAGAATTTAGCAGTATAGGTGCAAACTGTGCCATGCTCAGACCAGTTTCAGGGCCAGATCTGTTCCTGTGTTTTATTAATTAGTATACATCTAGCCACTGCGCTCAGAGACCTGCTTCAAATTGCTGGCATTTTCCTGTGCTTACTGCTTCTTTCAAATGAATTTCTTTCTCTGTATTTTCTAGCTTTGTACCTACCTTGCCCTCTGCTCAGCTGTACCATGAGGGTTTTGTTTAGGACACAACAGCTATTATCTCAGCTCTTTATAATCAATTGTCTATTTGCTTGTCCCTTCACTTAACTAAAACAGGCTTCACATCTACAAGTTTTAAGGATGCTTTTTCCTCCCTCAAAATATTCATTACTTTCAAAAACAATGCAACTCAAAATCATGATCTCCTGAATAGTCTGTTTCAGACAGAGAGAAAAGGCATAATTTAAAAATTCATAAGGTTAATTATTCACATATACAGAGCCTGTTTTTCTGTTAGGATATTTCCAGTCACCAAAACAAAATAAATCCTATTCAAATCTCTTTAGAGTATTTCTGCCCTCACCTCAGTTTTTTCAGCTATTTGGGAGATACTTCTTCCAAGCAGCCCTTAGAGAACTCTTGTCGTTTGTGCTGAATTTCTTGTCTATGATAACCAAGTCCAAAATATCTGGGTTCCCCTCTGCAATATCTTGCAGAATTGCTTTGTCTGGGAAGCAACATTAAACTTTAGCATCATGGTATGAAGATGATCTTTTAGACAAATTTAATTGTAGTCACAGCACATATCCTATGAACCATCCTGTGAGCCGAGCCTGTGCTGGCCAGCCCAGCCTGGACTAGGGAACTTTAACATTAAAAAAATAAAATAAAATAAATTAATTTAAAAGCTTTCCCAAAGCATTTTTATGCTTTATCTGTGAGGAACTTACGTTCCCTTTACAGATATGATGTATGTATCTGATTAAACTGTAATAGTGCTTGAAATTATCGTACTTCATTGGTATATGACTTTATCGTTCTGTTTGAAAGTGGCATGGTTCCTAACAGTACTAAGGTTTTAATGAGGACACTAAAGATGGTAAAACAAATAAATCATGGTGACTCTGGAGGAGAAGCTGTGTTTAGCTATCCATTTGGGGGGATATCTATCAGATTTAGGTCCTGTCTCTGCTCCTGACACTCCCAGCATACCACCGCTGTGAGTCTTAAATTACAATAGTAATTTAACAGTGACAGTAGCAAGTAGCACCAAAATAGCCTTTGAGTAACAAGTCTTCATGCCTTTCTATATCTAACAGTAGTCAAAATGCCATTCAGAAGATTTTAGAAATTCATTTCAAGCTGATGTTTCCAAATGGAAACAAACTTTGTTATGTAATCTCAGTTTTAGTGATTAGCAATCACTTGATTTTCTTATCCATTCAAAGTTACAAACTTGCTCTTCTGTGTTCTTCAGTATGTTTTTCCGTTGCATTTCAGACTGATAACCCTTGCTGGGTACCTAGCACAGGAAGCAGAGCACGCAGCAGCTTTTTTTTTCAGTCTACCTATCTATCTGATTTACTAATAACAGCCATAGCAAAGGGTTAAGATTCTGGACCGTAGTCTGTTACTGTTAATTCAAGTCTTGCAGCCACCATTAAAATAGGCAAGAGATTTGCCATTCTTTTACCAGAAAGGAATGAGGTAAATGGCTGCACAGGGCTATTGGCCAACAAATGTTAAAAGTGAAAAAATGAATCTCTCTTAAAAACACATTTTGAAAAGAACCTGAGTTCCCTCAGGTCATAAATCCTCTAGGCTCTCTGTGTGGTCCTCCAGCATAAATTAATCGCTTCTTATAAAAACAGCTATGAATTAAAGCAATTTTAAGCATAAAACATAGGTTTGATTACCAGTTCCTAATATATAGTCACAGCAGCAATGCAAGTTAGATTGAAAGTGCTGGCAATGTTTTCTGTGACTAATTCAAGCCATGAATTACCGAACCTTCTAACAAATAAACAGGTCACATTAGCTTTCTTTTATTTTTATAACTTGTATCTAGTATAACACCTTTCCTCCCGAAAGTGTAATAACCGAGCAAAGCTCCTTCCTGTGGAAGTTAGGATGTGTCAATATATCTTTTGATCAGAAATCAGCAAATAAAGTACTTTTTCAAAATCCTAAAGTACCTGAGTAGCTCTTACAGGGCTGATTACTGGAGCTTTTGTTTGGAGGGGGAAGGGGACAAAAAAAGCAGGAAAAAAAAAAAAAAGAAATAAAAGAAAATATCTACAGTATTATTTGCAAAAGGTAGCTCACCATTTCAGCCTGTCCTTTGTCCAGTGGTATATTCCAAATTCATTATCTGGAAATATTGAAACTTCTAATTTTTTTGGTTGTGTCATCACTAATTTCTGATTTTTTTTGAGCTGCTATAGAGCTTCATAGGAACTGTAGTACCTGCTCCTTTATGTTTCCAGTCTCCTTTCTGAATCACGTACCTCAGATAGAATATCTGTTTGGACAAGACATTTCAGTGCCTCATGCTTATGAAGTTAAGCAATTAAATCCTTTTCTGACAAAAATTAGTTTATTTCAGATAGTTTCATCCTGCCCTACTAAAAGTATTAGGACTTGTCCTAGATGTATATATATCTGTTGCTTCAGTGAAATAAAAGTACTTTCCTTGTCAACAGGTTCTGCTGTGCTAAGAAGCAAAGACATTTGTTAATTACGCAATGCATTGATTTGTTCTTACAGTGACACTTTTTAAAGGTATTCTTCCAGCATGTACTTCAGGAAGAAAAGATCCAGCAGAAAACACCATATACCCTAGGACCAGTTTTCTAAAGTGACCTGCAAAAGGAGTTTTTCTAGTTATCCTTCAGGAAGATGAGACAAAATAAGTTTGGCTTGAGACAAGGGACCACCTCTTCTGTCAAGACCTCATTTATTCTTCCTCAGACTATCAGATTGTGATTTGACTTCAGGCCCTTTGAAGCAAGAAGTCTATATAAAGTTGGGAGATCTGAAGACCTTTCTGGAGATCTTCTGCAAACTTTGAGGAAGCAAAAGTCTTGGGAAAAATTGACCATAGGAAAAAACAATGGACCATGAAACTGTGCCTAATTTAGCCTTATTAAACTAATAAGATTCATGCATTACTCAGAAGACAATTAGTCTCCTCAGCACATCCCAACTAGTAAAGCAAATCCTCTTATAGTCATTTTCAAATGTTCATCATTATCACTATTTTACTAATTAAGGGCCAGGCTATGGACAGATCATAGCATGGATTCATATTGTCCTTTATCACACTTTTCCCACTTTATAGGTACAAAAACTACACACCACAGGTCCTATTTTCTCTTGTTTTAATTCACTACCATTAGAAAAATCCTCTATGAGATCACTCTTCCCATTATCTCATGGAGGCTGCAAGTGGCAGAGGGGTCCAGAGCTGCCACTTCTACACCCAGCTCTCTAGTTTCTGGAAACTGCTGGGGGCACTCCTTCTGGCTTCTCTCTTCCTTTCTCCCAATGGAAAATATTGCTTAAAAGGCATGTACTCTCATGAGGGGCTTTATAATGATGAGGGTGTAATTTTTGAAAGCACAGAAGGATTTGGCTCAATTCTGCTCCCACTGAAATGAAATGTAAAACTGTCATTGACATCAAGGAGAAGCAATAGCCTCTTCAGCGGGGGCTGACAGGCAACACATTTCAAAAATTCAGCTCCCCAGAAGTTAAATAAATTACTGTAAAATTAAAGATTTGGGGCATTTCTTTCAACATACTCCTACTCTTACATTCACATATATGTCTTGCAAACAGGAATACAGTCACTTAGGCTTGCAGCTAAAACGGTGCCTATTTTGTCAGCTCAGCAACTGAAGAGTGGGGCAATAACAGGTAAGATCAAAGGGCTTAAATAGCCTCTGCGGTCAGAATGACAAAATGCTTACAGCCTCAAATAGGATGTAGTCATTAGACTGGGGAAATGAACGATTTTGCTGAATGGGCACAATGGGAACTGATTTGGAGTGAAACAATGGACCTTCACCTCACTGTAAGATCAGGAAGATTTGCTAGGTACACAGGAATACGCCAGCTTCGTTTTGAAGTTAATATGGGATGAATAAAACAATGGAAGAAATGACCCAAGCAGGGCAACATTAGAGCAAGAACACTGATGGGGTCAGGGTATTTTGACCTTTAGGGTTAACCAGATCAAAGGGTTTGCTGATTAGTGAAGTTGCTTTTTTTCTTTTTTTAATTACCGTAAAATTGGCGTCTCCATGGTTATTTTTTTGGTTACCTTTGCAGGTAGAAGTTGGCTATATGAAGCAGAAAAAATAAGTCATGACAAGCCTTTTGTAATTTGATAAGAGAAGGTGCTTCCATCACAGGAAAACAAATCTGTGGAATGCTTTCTTAAGGACGATATTAATTCCTTCTATAACATAAATACCCGATGAAGTGCCCATTATAGTCAATGGAAAAGCTGCTTATTGGACTCAAGGAGATTTGTTTCAGTCTTTAAAATAAGTTACCTAACTCATGTCATCTAGTGGCTAGGCCTTTTTACTGTCTTCACTCTGCAATATTTTAAATGTATGAGAAAATAAAGTCATTGCTTTAATTGTAAATATGATGCCATAACAATAGGATGGAGGCGGGGGCTAACAAAGTAGCACATTTAACAATGAAAGTAGTATGCTATCGTAACTATGCTTCATACTGGCCCTTCTTATTGCTGAAAAGGCATAGGTGACCATAATTTACATTATGGTCTTTTTGCGAGACAATGAGAAGTTAGAATTAAAAATGTCACTTACTAGATTTAGGCACTTCAGTCAACATTTAGGCAAACATATTTAAAAGCGGGGCCCTAAATGACATGCCTATGGTCAACAAAATTTTCTGTGTCACTCTGGCTCTTCAAAGCTGCTTTAAATGCCTTATATAAAGGGAATTGTCTGAGTACAAACTTCAGTTGTCCTTCTTACTCCCACAGCTTCTAATGATAACGCAGCTAAGGAAACTTAGTTTAACCAGAGCTTTTAAACAATATTCTGTTACCTCTGAGTACTGCATTGGCTTTTTGGTTATTTTGAAACTATTTCAAGTTAGAACCCAGACCACTGGGTCCAGGAGGCATGGAGCAGGATGAGATGCTAAAACCCAATTACCAGTTGAGCTCTGCAGTTTCCATTGTCTCCTTGAATTTTGGTCGCTTGTGATCCAGAAACCTTATATCATTTTGTATCATTTCTGTAAATAACCCAAAAGGTCCCTGTGTCACCCTCTGCAGAGCTCCAGGTGACCTGTTCTCCTTCAGAAAATCCTGTCTACCCATTAAAAATCTAGGTCCGAGGGAGCTGGTTTTGGATCCTCTGCTTTCTTAGGCCTGTAACATGGAAACTGAACAAATCTAAACAAATTTAACATGCTTTTATTGCCACTTGATTGATATACCCAAATTTATACTTTCAAGACAGCTGAAAAAAATTTCTGCCAAATTCAGTTGAGGATTGTATCTTCATATCTCCCAGGTGTTCAGCATATGTTTTGTGAACATTTTGTAGACAACTGCATCTATACTTGCCCGCTGCAAGAGAGAAAGGTGTTTTCCAAGTCATACTTATAACTGAAAAGTAGCAGAACATAAACTTTTGTAGCCGAAAAAGGGTGCAATTTATCAGAGGGTAACAATACATTTGGATCACCCTTGATCTAGCACTGTTAGAATCCCAACAAATTTTTGCCTTTCACCTAGAAGCGATTGCTATCTAGTGGCAGACTAGCTATTTAGTTTAAAAGAGTGAGCTAGAAGACTGACCCATTGCTTTCAGATCTATACATGCTCACACAGAAGTACTGCCTATTAGTAGTGGTTAGCCCATGGGATTTTTTTTTAATGGCTCCTCATTACAAATGTGTCTCCCAAACAACAATCTTTATAGATGGATGGGCCAGTGGTTTATTTTTATAAATATGTACTTCAAATCAACACTTCTCAAGTCACTTCTCTTTGAAAATTGAAGGTTTTCAGACTGAAACGGAAGTTTCTAAGAAAGCTAGGAAAAAGATAGGAAGGGAAAATGCAGTAAATCTTGCCTCACGCATTAAATGCTCTTTTGATATGACCTATACTCTGCCTAAGAAAATTATGACTCCGTAATTCAGATTCCTTAGAGCATGAGCAAAGTGAGAGAAACAGCTTTCCCCTGTATTTGTTAAACACTTCCTATTAACTGTATTGTAAGAAGCAGGCAAGCATACTTTTAAATATCTGTCTTTATCAATCTTAGAACATTTTGTGAACTCAGTGCAAGTCATCTCTGAGAAAAGTTGGCTTTACAATATGCTTCCACTGGGAGGATTAGATCAAATTCAATATCAACAGATGACACCAACAGATGCTCTGAACTAGAAAGTTATGTATATGCACTGAGAAATACTGTGGCCTTTCTTCAATATTCCAAAAAAAGAAAACAGTGATTTTTTCAAGTATGTAAGAAGAGCAAGCACTGGGCTGGATATGAGAATCTCATGAATGCTAATGCATCTCTCCTGAAGGAAGAAAGTTATGTTATTTCTACTTTAGAGAAAGAGAAGAGAGCACAGCAGAGATTTTAAAGCTGTAGCAGTCAATGGCATTGAACAGAAGCTTTCATTTCAGCTCAGCTTCAATAATTTATTTTCAAAGCTCTAAGTCTCAAAGTTTAGCTACTGATTCTACATTTTAGCAGTCACCGAAAACTTTGTGAGGATATGAATCTTGAAATTTTTAAGGTATCTAATCATTTATGATAAACATTTGTTTTAAAATAATTTCCACATTAGTTCTGTGATACTTGATAAAGACATGGTAATGGACCAAAGTAACTCAGATGATACCGTTATGGAGGAACTGCCCAGGAGGACACGGTCAGGACATTCTTGGAGATCTTATGATTGCTTTGAAAGATTTTGGAAAGCAGCCTTTATGGAAAATATCTGGAACTCCCTCAGACTGGCATAATTTCAGACCTCATAGACCAAGAAGGCATTCAAAGCAAAACCCAACTCCTGAAGGGATAATTTATATGGAAATTTTGCAGTGTTTGGTATTTAGGAATCTGGATTCTATCCATTTCTAACTTATTATTTTTTTCCTAATTTACCCAGAAGGCTTATGAAATATGTTATAAATCCTACATTTAAAAAAGGAGAAGCTATTGTGTTCACCCATAGCCATGCTGTCACCCAAGTACATGGCTCCTGAAAAGATCTCTACCCATCCTTGTTCTAGATGGGATTTATAAGGTAGCTCCATGAAATGAACAGTACGTACAAAGAAAAGATCAAGTTAAAGGTGTAATTTAGGCTCCAGCTTGGCATTCACTATGTCATATCCTGAATCAGCTGCTAGCACATACCTGGTGAGCAGCTGCAGACTGCTGTGGAGTTATCGGAGACCTCCCACTTGGTTACTCTCCGCTTATTGATCTACTTCCACCCCCGAACTGTGCATGAAGTACCATGAAAGGGGAATTCCACTGCCGAGGGCAGAAAGGTGGAGGTTTGCTTGGAAAAGGATGGTAGATCTGCTCTGTCACTGTAATGGCTTAAGAAAGCACAATGCCATGAAGTGCTGGTCAAATGAAAATCTCCAACACCAGTCAACTAAGAAAATGCAAGCACTGATGTCATTTTACTGCATATAAATATTTCAGGTTTATTTCCCTTTTCAAAAAAAGCTGCAGTTTCATGAAAGGGATGGATGATTTATTGATTTCAAAGTACAGACACGCTAAAACGGGAACTAAGTGTAGTCTCAAGAAACCCTTGATGTGACTTAAAAATCCACACAGAGGCATTTAAGTTCTAATCTCTCCCTCCTCCATGCCATCTCACGTATGACTACGGTTTTCACCATTGATAGTTTTTGGATGCCTCGTGACCAACCTAGCGTCAGCAGCAGAAATGCCAACCTCAGGCTCCTTGTTCCTGAATGCGTAGCGGAGGGAAGGATTGCTCCAGCCCTGTGTTTTGGCCCAGGAGGAACCAGTGGCTAAAGAAGCTCAATAGCTAAAGAAGCCATGAGGCAGGGGCAAGAGGAGGCAAGGAGGAAGCACCCAGTCCTGCAGTGATAGAAACTCTTGAAAAGCCTCTCCTCTGCCACCCTTTTCATACCGTCCCCATCTCAGCCCCGCATTCTGCAGGAGACAAACAGCCCTGCAAATCAGGCCCCTTTAAAGAGCTCATGCTAAGCAGTCAAAATCAATTAGCACTCTAAAAGTAGGATGAATGATAATGGCTATGGAATAGGCTTGGTACTCAGGGGACTGGAATTCAATGCTTATCTCTGTTAGACTTTCTCTGTGACCTTGGGCAAACCTATCTGTTGCTCTTTTCCCCTAAATCACGTTTTACCGCACATTTTTACCTCACAAAGCTACTGAAAGGTACTCAAATTCTTTGACTGCAAGGAACTCCAATTCTATACTGATGAATCTATACAGAGGTTGAAAAATGTAAGGCTGTGTGATTTGCTCCTTTATACACACTGAACTAATTGTAGTATCTTTTGGAGTTGTATTACTATTTCCTAAAAGGTTCTATAAAAATATAGAGACATGTCATGAAATATGGTGGGTACAATAATTATATTTCCCTCAAGCATCTCTCTGACAATCTGGGACAGGGAGAGAGTGAAATCGATCTTTTTTTTCTTCTTCTTCTTCTTCTTTTTTTTTTTTTCATTGAAACAGGTGAAAAACACAAACAACTAATCCTCCTCTCTTTCAGAATGAGGAACTGATTGACTAATGTTGATGAAATCACCAGGGTGCAAACTGCAAGGAAAAATCTGAGCCACACATCTTGGATAGGGAACTGTTTCAAAGGCAAAAGTGACAGTTAAGCATATTTGAAAATCAGTAAAAGACGAGCAGCTTTGAAAACCACTCTTCTTTCTATTCTCATGTGGCGTTTCAAAAGGCACCTACTATAGCGGTGACTAAGAATTGACACCTGCCGTAAGTATTCTGCACAAGGTAGCATCTTCCTGTTTTTGTGGTCAGTAAATCCCAGACATTTTCTAGAAAAAGGCTGTTTCATATATTCATGACAAACTCTCATGGCAACACTTTATAGTCTTAATATATTAGTTGGTACTTACACATGTGTATGTGCATACATGTACGTATACACTCAGATCCACACGTACACAAAGGAAACCGACTAAATTCAGGGTTTGTGTCTTCATGCTCTTAGCTGAAGGGAAATTTCTTGCTGCTTAACCTTTTGGTTTGTTTTATTTTAAGACAGTTACACTTTTCTTTACAGTTTAAAAATTAGGGTGCTTTTTCTTCCCCCTTTCCTTGTTTCATGCAGATGATGAACCCTTTGAAATGTGCTTGCTCTTGTTGCCCACTAGAAGGAGAGGGGTGAATGCCACATATCTAATTGTGTGTCTCCACAGAAACTTTCCTCTAATTCCTGGTTGCTAACCCACATTCTTTAAGTCCTCTGGCCTCTTTCCCAACACTCCTCCTCTGTCTCACAAAGAAAAGAATTTGCTTTTTTTCCCCCCTATCCAAGGTCTTTTCTCATTTCAAAGCAAGCTACTTGAATGACTATTCAGTGTGTGCAGAATGAGGTCTCTCCACAACACTATGCTATAGTAAAAGCCGTGTGTGCTTATAAAGGCTGCTTGAAGGCAGCCCTACCCCACAGTGGCCCAGGCGGCATACACAGCACCCTGACCTAGCCATCTGTATGCAAATCTCCACAGACTAAGTAAACTTTCATAAAAATGTTCTGGCCCCTCTTTCTGTGTGTTTAGCAATTATTAGTGCACATTGGTCCTTTGTGTTATATTATTATGCTTTGTGTGCAGAGGAGACTCCCTGGCACCTGCGCTTGTAGGTGGCAGATGGCAGTTCTTGGCAGCAATACGGAAGTTTTCCTGAATGCAGCTAAGCCACAAACTGGCATCTTTTATTTCTTTATGCGTGTACTGAGGAGAAAGGATTAGTGGTAGATTACCAGTAGCCTATCAAGGTATTTAACCAAAAAAAAAAAAAAAAAAAAAGGACGAAGAGAGAAAGAGAAAATCTAGCGAACGCTTTGCGAAAAAAGAGAGAAAAAGAGGAGTATGTATAGCAATAATTTACATTAAAAATTGTCAACAGATAGCTATGCATTAATGCACTCTCTTACACACAAAGGTTACAATTTTACCATTCTCACAAGGGTCAAAAATGGATGCCACGCTGCTAAACTCATGTTTCTTGAACATTTACCACATAGTGCTCCTGTGAACTCATGGGGAGGTTTAACAGGACTGCTACATCACTGATAAAGTGTCTGTGATCCAAGGGATCCCAAGGTGCCCAACAACCAGAAAATGCACAAAACAGCCAAACGCAGCTGGCTCTGGGCTGTGGAAAGTCGTTAAATCAACAACTGCTGCTCAGGGTGCTACACAGCACGGGAGAAGAAGAGAAATGTGGGCTAATACATCCCTTTGTGAATATTCATAGACAGGAACAGTGTCTGCCACCGATCAGACACCAAACAAATTAAGAAACCAGTGAGGTACATATAAAACTTCTATACGTTAAAAAAGCATATATTTTCAATAAAAATAAGAGGATCTAGGAAGTTGTTCTTGGTCTCTTTCTAACGCTGTCAGCTCTGGAGGTAAAGGCCAGCTGTGATTTTTCAGAAAGGTTTTCTATGGTTTATATCATCTTCCTCCATAATCATGTATCCAGAACAACAAACAACATCTTAAAAGAGCCTTTTTATTAATATCATTTCTGTATGTTTCATTTTTTATGGTATGTTTCCATGGAACATGATTTCTGCCTTTTAAAGCATTTTTAATAAATGCTATCATTCTCTTTGACTACATCCAGTGTTAGGCTTCTCAGAGATCACACAGAAGCATAATGCTCAAGGGAGAAATAGTCTGCTATGGATAGAGCGGTTCTCACCCCATTAGATGGGCAGAAGGGAGAGTGTTTGAACCACAGACCTCAGAGCACAGGGAAAATATTGTCTCATTCCAAGGTAAGCCAGGGAGACTGTACCACGGCAGTGCAACCTTAGGTGGCCTTTTTAGAGCAAAGACATAAGAAAAGTATAGGGAAAGGCAGCAAAGCACATGAAGCAGAAAAAGGGATCGAGGGAAAAAGGAAGAGACATAGGATGAGGAGGGAAAAATAAAAGATCAAAATAATGACAGATCAAAATAATAAATGAAAGAAACACATACACATTGGAAAAAAAAAAAAACACATCACAAAAAGCAACAAAACAAATAAACCCCAAAACAAAAGAAGGAGAAAAGCATGCAAGGAAAGGAAAACAATGAAGTGAAAACAGAGGCAGAAGCAAGAAATAATGAAACATAGACTGATGATATGGTACCCAGACACAAAAAAGAATGGCAGGGCTCACTCTAAAAATGAGTCAGAAGAAAATTTATTGGAATAGTACAGCCACAGATCCAGTCTATCCTTGTGAAAACCACCTCAGCTGAACACTAATACTTGACTGGGTTGGCTTTTGGTGGAGACAGAGAGGTCCCATACCTGCCCGTGTTAGCCAGCGCAGAACACCTTCCTATGTTATGTGATAGAACTCCATGGCTGCGCAGATACCTTCAAACCCCCCATTCAAGGGCACTGTCTTGTTCCATACATATTTTAATTATAACTCCATTTAGTTAATACTGTCCATGGGACCAGCTTATGACCTCTCTGAAGCCAAAAGTGGTCCAGTAAGTGCAGGCATGGAGACACTGCCAAGGCACAGCACCCATCTTTCTGCCACTTCCATCCCTCCACAAAGCACGTGGTTCAAATAATACAGATTAAACCTGTGACTTTCTCTTTCAAAATTTCATCTTTAAGCTCCCTCAGTCTGACTATGGAAAATGGCATGACCTTGAAAACCCTGGGATAATATTCCAGCTTTGTTAAACAAAGGCTGAGAAGTGAGGCAAAAATTAAGGTATTTTGCAAACAGACCAAAAGGAGATTCACACATCCACTCTACCTGCTACAATGAAATATAATGTAGTTGTAGCTGTGAACAATTACTTTGATGTCCTATGTACAGGCAATAAAACTTTTTCCCAGAAGCTAAATTAAAACGTGCATTTTAGAAATCCAAACTTGCTTTAAGGACATCAAGTGGTGGTGGTATAAAGTCTGTAAAAGGAAGCTATCCATCCAACAGTAAGAGAGGGCTGATTTTATTGCAATTCAGTTTATTCTTAAAGACAGGGAATCCCCTCCAGGGCAAATGGGATAGTAACTGCTAACACTAGCTTTTCTTATTCAGAGTGAAAAAAGGAGCTGTTCCCACTAGTTTTGGAATAAAAGTTATTTTGGTCGTATTTTAGAACTAGTAAACAGAAAACTCAATCATACAAGCATACATATATATGTTTATATTTATAAAAAAGGAATAGTGGTGTAACTCTCAAGTGGAAATTAGTTGAAGAACTTTACAAAAGATAGCCCTAAGGCAAAAGGAGAATTTGAGGAGTTTGTGACCTCTGGTAGACTGAGCTTTTGTGAAAGTACCAGGCTGTAAAGCAGATGTCCAGACTCAAAAGTGCCTCAGGTACATCATTCTTCTGCAGACATAAGGCAGAGAAATTGAGCTTACACTAACTGTTTCAGTTTAAGTATGAATTCTCCTCCCAAGAAATCCCATAACAGTTGTCTTATGCAGCTGTCAGAAATTACAGTAGGGCTGAAGGGAAGAGTTTTATTTCTGTTTCCATTTCTTTTCTTTTGAATGGCAAAAGGGTAAAGTGATTTTACAGAGCACAGAACTGCAGTCACTAAGGATCAGTGCTCACCACTGTCTGCATGTGATGATCTAGATATTGATAAAAAGCGAGCAGATAGTCTCCTTGGGAGGACTCTGCAGGCATCTGCATCTCTCCAGTGGCTACACAGAAAATCTAGCCACTTACTTTAGTTTACCAGATATTTAACAAGTAAGTTCAAGTTAGATGCCAAGATGAAGCAAGCTCAGAGCCATTCAATGAGTACTAAAAAGTCACTTTAACAAGCCTCAGGTTTTTCTTTATCCACAGATAAATGCAGGAACAAAAATTCTGCTCTTTCTCTTTGAAGAAATATTAGGAGCTCCTCTCTTAGGAGAATATATCCCAATCCTCTATTTTGAAATGTACATGACCATACTGAAAGACACGTTCAGCTAATGGCTGGAAGCTGCTCAGACTGTAGAAAATAGGAATAGATTTTTGACTGCTCAGTTACGGTTTAAATCAGTGATAAAGTAATTCTAGGAGAAATAGGTACACCTAGAGTATTAAATCAATTGAAATGTATCACTACAAAGGACAGTAACTTTTTTTTAATTGAAAGTTTGTGAATTTACATAAACTTTCCTATATAGCTTCCTCACCTTTTGCCAAGATCGTGTTCTTATTGTTCTTCTTAAGAAGAGAATTTATTGTATTGTATTTATTGTATTGTATTTATTGTATTGTATTTTGTATTGTGCTGTATATTGTATTGTAATTATTGTATTGTATTGTTTTTAGTGTTACATTCATAAAAATTATTATAGTATCAAGAAAAAAAAAAGACCTTGGGCCTGATTCTTATAACATTTGTACTCTGGAGCCAAAGATTCTTTCTTTTTTCACATCACGCACATGGAGATCATAGCACATTCTGCCCCAGCAAATCACTGGCAACATCTGAACTGATAAGCCAGACCTTGCCAGGGCTTGTTCCTTGGCCCAGGGGTCAGTTTAAGCAGTCTGGCCATGTGTATACTCTTAAACTTTCTTAGCCTCCACAACTAGCTGACCACATCCAGACTATGTTGGGAGGGGTCCCGGGCCTGTTCAAATCTTGAACTTTCCCTGGGAATTTTTTGGGAGAGTGTTAAGTAGCCCCAAACAAAACTGTGTCAGGGACTATTCTTAATTTTTAACAGTATAAATGACTGCGTTCCGGCACCTGGGTCAAGGCTCTGGCACTGGTTAGCTCACTAGTACAAATATAATCAATAAGGAAGAAAAAAAGACTGACTTTCACATGCATTTCTAGGGTTTTTTCCTTTCATGGCAAAAAGAAATCAAAGAACAATATTGTATGCATTAGAGACTACCGCTTACTAGAATGATCTGAGTACAACTCATTTCGTTAACTCAGTATAGATATATGCATATGTAGATATGGATAAATGCATATATTTATGTATACAAAATACATAGATAACAGGTATTTTGGAAGAACCATATCATTTCACATCTGGAAGCCAATCTCACCGTCTCAAAGACCAGGAAAAGATATAATATTGGGTCAGATTTCCTTTATATCTTCATCTGATATTGATAATTTCTGAAGACAAGACACTGGACTAGAAGAACTTTAGGTCTTACCTCATGCAACAGTAATAATGCTTAGAAAGTTTCTTTGCGTTCTAATAAATGTGTTTGTTCAGTTATCCAAACATATATACACACACCCGTTGTGACAAATATTCTTTTGCTGTTTCACTTTCCGTTTTATTCTACCACCTGTTTCTTAAATACTGTTCCATAGGTTTGACTACCAACATTCAGTTCCTAAATTGTCTGCAGTTCGTCGGAATTCAGAAATTTGACCACTAAGAAAGATTTAACTTATTTTGTGTCCCACCTCTGTAAGATGTGTGTACATATGATGGTATTCAGGAGTGTTAGATTACTTCAGTTCTTCCTAGCAAACGACTCAAAGTGCTCCAGACGTGATACTAGCTTTTTTAAGCAAAGTAAAGTATCCACATGAATCAGTGCCCTTGCAGCCTCACCCAAATACCACTGAAATCATTGGTAGCTTTCCATTGACTTTATGAGGTTTGGTTCGGGCTCTATCTAATCTCATCCAGATATTGTCTGACGTGAAAATATGTGTGCTTCAAAATGCTCCCATACTTTGCAAAAGGGATGGCAGTGGGATGGAAACAACATAGGAAAGGAAAAAGGTAATGGGAACACTTATGTGGGCAAGTAACTTTCAAAAGCGATGGTCATAAATTAAAAATCAATATTTCACCAAAGCCCCTAAAGATAAAACCCCTCCAAATCCTGATTGAATCATTTTTGATCCAGGGTATCAAGAAGTTTCATTCCTTTCATGAAATAGTCAGCACTATCAGGTCTTTCTGAACTCAAGTACTTCAGAAAGTTCTCAGCACCTTGCAGAAATGGTGCAAAGCACCATTTGAGGGAAGACACTTCACACGTCCAGCTGAAACAGGTGGGATTTGTCTCATCTTACTCCAGCCATCTAAAAGTTAGGCATTACTCATCTTGTCAAAGGAGAGATGGGCATCTCAGAGGAACGATTTCTACATAGTTCTCTTAGACACCTGTCCTGGTGTCTAAGACAAAGTGCTTTCTGGGGCGCTCACCTCTCGTCATTGGCTGCTCAGAGACCCTAGAAGATTAGCGTGGAATAGATATCTAATTTTTAAACATCTGAAATTAGTTGAGATGGATCACACTGAGAATGTTGGTACTTTTCCACATGGTAGGTAAATTATTGCGCACTTCTTTATGCAGAGTCGATCATCTGTGCCCCAGCTTGAAAGGGCTGATATTCATTTCCTTACTGTTTGTGATTTTCACCTGGGGGCTGATCCATGTCTGCAAAATCTGAGTTCAATGAGAGCCGTAACAGGTGTTCTGTCAAAAACAGAGCTCCAGGAACTTTAAAAGAGTCCTGTCCTAGGAATCTCCCACTCTGCCAGGGGAATTCCAGTGAATTAAGGAAAAAAAAAAAACCCACAAACATCAACTTCCTGAAGAACAAGTGAAAACATAATGCTCCAAGAGAAAATTATTAGCAAGTAAAAGCAGGGAATGGTAAGGAAATTTCTGGGGGAAAGATCATAAAGGAGAACGAAAAGAGGAATGTAACCGAAGTTTATCTTTAGAGACAAGGCTGAATGATTCACCTTACTCCTCTCGCAGTGAACACGAACAAACCCTGCGCTACAATGTGCTCCCAAGTATGCACAGCGGGCAACACACTTAAAAACTCAGAGGTTGCAGGCAAAAGCATGGTCCTAACAAACTGAAAATCTGTAATAAAATTTGATAGGCTAGTTAAAACAAATATAGCTCCAATTTTTATACAAATCATACGACATTATATCCATAAACTTGAAGCTTATAACGTGTGAGAGATTTTAAAAAGTCACTTGGCATTCACTCATTGGGAGGTATTAACTCCACTGGCCTTGAGAGAGATTGAGGGCAACAGGAGGATGTAAAAGGCAAGGCTCATATTCGTTGGAGATTTGTGGCATTTACAGTGTTTTAAACAATCATGTTCTAAGGTTGATTTTGCAGGCTGCCTTAGTCACTATCTGCAGTGAAGGCTCTTGTGTAAACGGGGTTTGTTCTGCCCCGACACTGTGCCTATTGTAACTTTGGGCCACCTGTTAGACAGCATGAAGTGTTGCCTAAAAAAATACACAATAAGCAGATTGTTTGTTACAGTTGTGCACAGACAACTGTATTAGTGTTCTTCACACCATATGTCTATATAAACAGAGCTGCAGTGAGCTATTCACCAGAGACTCAAACGCTGATGAAGAAGCTTCTCTTAAAAGATCCAGGGCTTACGAGCCTCGGTTCACCTGTTAGTCTTACATCAGGATTTCAAATGCTTAGTATCAAAGAAGCAATATTCCTTCAGAAGTTTCTGCAGGAAGTTTTATGCCAGAAGCAAAAGCAAAAGAAAAAAAATACATTACATTTGCAGTTCTCTGCAAAGGGAAGGAAAGTTCACTTCACAGAAGCAGTCTGACTATCATATGAAGTAAAAATAACATTATATTATTTTATATTATATATTACTGTTGTTTTTTGGATTATTATTGTAAAATACATCTTCATCCTGACCCATGTGTATAAGTGTATAGCAGGAATCTGTGTGTCCAGGATAAATCTGAAGTGTCATAAGATGAATTTGTGAGCTCAGCCACAAATGCTGAGGCTCTTGCAGTCTCGGTGAGACTATCTCAGACAGCCTTTTTTATTTGTTTCATTTATTCACAAGGAGGGATTTTGCAGGAGGGGGCCAGGAATGAGTATGTTTCTTTTAACAGGATGTTACAGTAAAACAAGCAGCAGACTCCAATAGCCATGATGTAAGAAAGAACAGGATAGGATAGGATGGGATAGGATAGGATAGGATAGGATAGGATAGGATAGGATAGGATAGGATAGGATAGGATAGGGATTAAACAAGTCTTTTAACACTGTCCATGCAAGGATAATCAAGTCTATAAAGTCTACTGGATCTCAGTAGTTATTGTGTGATGTGATCACACAAGGCATATCAAGGCCTAACAAGCTCTGTGACACAACTGCCTGACAATTTTGGAGTATATATGAGGGGACAGTCGCATATATTAGTCTGCTGTTCCTCCCGCCGCTTAGGTAGAGAAGAAAAGGCAAAAAGCAAAAGTTGCTTTGCCTCTCATCCTCCTGCACCAGCTTGCCTCCTGGAGCTGGTGCTGGTGTGGGACATAAACTCTTCCAGCAGAAAGGCCCATTTCAGCAAAGTCTTCCTGGAGCAAGGGCACAGAACCAGAACGTGTGACGTGGGGTCACCGCCTGGTGCCTGCTCTGCTCCTAGAGCAGCCTAGCTCTATACTACGCTTCCCAAGGCTAAATTGTTGGGTGACAATCCAGCCCCTACAAACAAGGATTTCTGCAGAAACTAACAGCTCGCTTCCTATACTGCTAAAGTTGATCCCCAACCTGCAAAATATCTATCAGATGAAAAAAAGAATTATGAGGGGATTTTTATTCTCAAGCATAGAAAAAAAGATCTGCAGCAAGTTATTTTCTAATGACTGCAGCAAAAGTTCCCTCTTCAGCTGAAGCAGCGCAGATCAACCGTTCTAGCTCCAAATACATATTGGAATTACTTTAAGCCTGTTTTTCATTTATGAAGTGTTTACTCAGATATTGTTAAAAAGTTGCTGTGCAGGTTTTGTCTCCATTCAAAACAAAAACATTATGAACCCATCTTCTGTCTTTTTTTTCAGAAAAGATTGTTTGCTCTAAGGAGCAGCATTAAAGAGATGATTTTTAAAAGGTTCTGCTTCAAGGTTAGTTAACCCACATTTTTTCACAAATTACCATGAAAGCTTTTTCCCTGTGCTGGTTTCTTTCTATTAACACAAAGAATACAATGCCTCCCGGTTTTGCACGTTACATTGGTCTCTTTTTGGAATAATAATATTTTATTTCATAATACTAACAGCATTTTAAAAAATCAAGCTATTGTGTTTTCTCAGCACCATTCTGTATAACACTTCTGAATTCCTTTACTTCATTTTAAAAACACTTTTTACGCTCAGATGCACATTACAGTCTGAAGCTACATATGTTTCATGCCCTTTTTTTCCAAGTTAAATATCCAGATTAATTCATGGTTATGTGAGTCCACTTTAGAAACTGTTTTCCTAACGGTACCTATGCTGGTAATTTGGGTGGGTGTTGAAATTATTTCAAAAAAGTAATACCTAAAGATCCTTAGCTGAGATGTTATTGTGCACTCAACAGTCAACAGTACAGAGAGCTACAGCATGGAGGATACGACTACAAAAGAAATGAGGAGGCACGATTATAGCTTGCATCTATACAGGTTTGGCTACAACAGTTAACAGTAGCAATGCTTTTTACTTTAAGGGTAGCAAATAAATGATGAGGTGTTGCTGTAAAGTCTACAGGGGGTAATGCTGCTTTGAAATTAAAAAAGCTCAAGCACCTGGCTAGGAAAATGGCAGAAGATGAGGACTGGAGACTGGCAACAGGCTAGAGAGGAATCCCTATTCCTTTTGTCCTTATTGTAGCAAGATCCACTCCAAGCATGCCAGCTGAAGTTCAACTGATGTTTCAGACTCAAGATGATAGCACAAGTCGGAGCCCTTGCTGCAACTCTTCCTATCGTAGATAAAAATTAAGATCAGCATGGCTACGAAAGCATACACCATAATCCTGCGTACCGCATTGTGCTGTTGCTCCCCAGAAAGACAAAAAGCAGAAAGGGGGAACTTCATTGACACAATTTTGTAGAGCAAATTGAAAGATTCTGACCGTGGCTACCCCACGTCACAGCTGGTCCCAGCAGCAGCGTGAAGTTTGGGCTGCCCCTGGCTTGGCACCTGGTGCTTGGTCCTGCCGGCGCCCCGTGCCCCAGGCGGAAGGGAGCCAAGGCACCCCACAGCACGGGCTGCCACCACACTGTGCCCACGGCAGCAGCCAGCACCTGCGGACGGGCGCAGAGCGCGGGGAGCCCATCAGCCTCTTGGAAGGGTTGGCTGGATCGCGCCAAAACTGAACCATAGCAGTTTATGCGAACAAGCAGTGCAGACCGATGGCAAATTTGGCCTCAAATCCAACTCCAAGATTGACACTTGCACCAAGTCACTCACTCAGTCTATAGAATAACTCACAGTGAACCCAAATCTCTGGTCAAGAGGCCAGACCAGACAGAAAAATGAGCGTCTGTACAGCGGCCAAACTTGGCAATGGAGTGAAATGTGTTCATTTTCCTGGCAGAACAAACAAAAAAGAACACTCTTCACTCCTAAATTCTGCCCTGGGCCCTATGAATATTTTTATTTTGTTATCAAAACTATTTTTATATACTTATGTTTGCTTTACCTTTTTCTTTTCAAAATTTTAATTAAGTTTATCATTGAAATATTGTTTGAAAACAAAAATTGAAGCATTTATTAAAAATGTTGAAGCATATTTTTTTTATTTCAAAATTTTTTTCTATTTCATAAGGAGGAGAAGAAAGTAAAGGTGAGGAAGCAGAAAGTTTTTACAGAATTTAATCTGATGAGATTGACTTCTGTTACTCTAAAACTACATTTCTCAAAATTATTGATTTTACAAGAGGTGCCACATAAAGCATCCTTCTTTCATCACAGGTTGTTAGTAACTCAATGAGACTGGAGTTCATCATTTGAAGAAACTGAATTTTTCAGCAGCATTTTTTAAATTTTATCCAGCAATTAAAGGCTTCCTTGAATATCAAGCAGCACTGTAAAGTGCACGGTAGAATTATAAATTCTGCTGTTATTCAGTACTAACGATGATTGCACACATCTACTCCCATCTGGAAACCTTTACAAAAAATGGTCAATGGGAAAGTTGCAAGGCTATACGCGATACCCCAGCCACAGCTATGCATGGCACAGATGGCCGTGCCCCTCTTTGCTCCTTAAGGAATTCAGACTGCTAGAAGCAGAGATACTATGCGTTAACAGCAGTCAACCTGGCTTCTTGTTTGACTAATGAGTACATCTACGGGTTTCACACTTGCTGGAGACATCCACAAAGATCATGAGTAGGAAAATAGGAATTGCTTTTACTAAAAATGAAAATTTTTCCAGAAAATGTCAATGTTTAATCAGAAAACAGTAAAGTCAAAATGCCCAAACTTTTCACATTTTTATTTTTCTTGGGAAAAAAAAAAAGTATCTGGGTGATTTGGCTAAATAGTAAAAAGAAAAAGTAAATAAGAAAAAAAAAAAAAGAAACAATCCTTTTCCAATCCTTTTCCTTTCCATTTTCTGTGATTGCCTTCACCCAACAGAAATTTTGACTGAAATATTACACCTTGCCCATCTGTTTCTATGCTACCAGTTCAACAGTAACCCTTTAGAGCTGTTAAATGGAACAGCTCTTTTGTTATGTAGGTTGTAGATGTCCTGATTCAAAGCCAGTGTCAACAGAGGCTTGACAATATTCCTAGTGTGTAGGTTACATTGAGAGGTCCTTGGCTGCTCCTTCAACATATATGTCAATTATTGCTATTTGTTCAGTTTCTTCTGAGATCAGTTTATTAAACGATAGAGCAAAAATTAAGCAAACCAAAACAATAACATCTCAGACCAAAGCCATATTACCTTAGAACTGGCCACTTTCTTCCACAATATGAATGAATTTCTTAGGGGTATTGCAGAGGCTTCTTAAGGTACAGAGCATTGCTGATAACTTGTTTTTAACATCTCCCCTGGGATTCAGCAGCAGCCCTGCTGTTACACTAACTGGAACATTAGAAAACACGTGAACTGTAAACTCTCTGGGTAGGAAACTGGTTGGGTTTTGTTTCATTTTGCTTTCTTTTTTATCTGCTGAGTGCCTAAACATTCGCTGGAGCTCTAAAAATACTGGTCTGAGAGTTGGAGCATCTGAACAGTTTTCTACAAAGCCAGTATAGAGATATGTCCTTATACAGCATTACCCTGTGCTGGGTAGCTATGCTAGTTCACCAGCAGCCAGTTGGAGTGTCTCTGTACAGCATTGGTTTGCTGTAGTTAAGCAATTCTTTTAACTGATTACTGTGTGATTTAGGAGTAATCACAGAAAACTAACCTTCTGCTAAAAACACAATTATTTATCTCTTAGAGATTTAGGACCCCCTCTGCAAAATGTAGATATGCTGCTTTATTCCACTTTATTGCAAAAAAGATTTGATTATAATTTTTAGTGTGGTCTTGCAATCTCGGAGAGTGACATAGAAATTTTCCTTATTTCGATCAAAATATGGATCGTCTCGTTCAATGGTGTGTCTGGCCATTAGCCGGTACTGTCTACACCAGTCTAGAGTGGTGAACAAGTGACTCCAAGTTCAAAATATTATTCTAACTTGACCACATTCACAACTAAAACAGAATTTAAGTTTTCCCCAACAAGAGAGAGAGGAAGTGAGGTCGGGGGACAAGACAGATGGTGGTAATTTATCCAGGTTTTCAGTTTTCCAACTGTTTCCTATTATTCTTGTCCCATCTCATAAGTATTTAATAGCAGCTTATTAGAACTGCTAATACCTTAAAAGTATTCTTACAACTTTTTGTTTCTTTCTTGGAATGTTTCTTGCTATAATTGATTACAGTTACAAAAAACTGACTAAAATTATTAACAGTTTAGGGAGAAGGAGATAGCAGGAGTAAGGGGAATTCGAATTTTTCATAAGACATTTTACTGAAGATTGAAACTTAATAATATCCATATTTAACTCTACAATGTCTTCTTTTATATTTTTGGTCTATTTGCAACACACTAAGTACTGAGAAGTAGACTTTCTCGGAGCAAGCTCCATGATATAGTACTGATAATTAGCAGCACTGCTCTTTTCCACAGTTTTGTCTCAATACCTCAGTTCTGCATGAAAAGGCCCAACGTTCCTGGAGTTAGCCATTCTGAATCTATGGACCCTACAGTGGCCATGTATATTTGAGGATGCCAGCATGTTTCTATTGAGATTACTTTCTTGGACATATTTTAATTTAAGCAACTACTTTGTGCCTATGAGAAAATTGCCCTGTCATTTCGCTTACTTAAAACTATTCCTTAATGTTGCTGGATGGTGTTGGTCTGCATTTTAAGAAGAAAGGACCAGCTCCTGGGCTGGTGTAATCATCACGGCACCATGGGATTACCTCAGTTTACACCAGATCAGGATCAGATCCATATTTACTATCTCTGTAACATGGTTTGGGCTAAGTTGCGCCCTATAAGTCTATCGCTAGTTGTTATTTGCTGCCTCTGGAGCTTCCAATAGGCAAGCTTGTGTTCGGGTTTCACAGTGAGGCAACAAAAGGTTTCCCCTGGGTACTATGCTACTCTTTTAAAAACTCAAGCACATGGCTCTGAAAGCAAAGCATGTAAATAGCAACATTCATTACCCTGACTGAAGGAAAAAAGGTCAGCTACAGCAGGAATCTCCTGCTGTAAATTTGCTAGAGAAACAACACGCCAGTAAAAAGTACACATGAAACAATATTGTCGGCGCTGCGACGCTCGTTTCCTTCAGCCTCGTCAGCCTTATCATGAGCACGAAACACCACGTTCGCGGGGGACCTATCGTGCCCGGAGGGACCTCGCCGCGCTGGCCGCGTAATCGCCGAGCTGCGCGGCTTCGACCGCGGCTGCCGTCCGCTACCTGGTAGCTCTTCCAGCATCGCAAACACAAGTATATACATATACATATACATATATATGTATACGTATTCTGCGTTGACGTGCGCAGCAGCATCCCGCTGCCCGTGTGCCCTTCCCGAGGAAGCGAGATCCCTGGCGAGATGGCGGGCTGCAGCCCCAGCCGGCAGCTTTTGCGGCGTGCTGCAGACAGGTTGGCCCCGTGCCTGGCAATCCCGCTCGGACTGACAGATTTTGGGCAGAGCGGCGGTAGAAAGGGAGCCATGTGGCCGATGTTAGTAAACATCCTCCCGCGCAGGCTGGCGTGCCCGGGGAGGCGGGCGGGCGGCCGGGCGGCTGAATGGCTGGCGGACGGCGTGAGCCGGGCCCGCCGGCAGCCCGAGCTGCCCGGGAAACACAAGCCGGGGCCTGTAATCTAGCAGCTGCGCCGGTTTCCGTGGCAACGCGCACCGAACAATGAGCTGCAAATCCAGCATGGGAGCCCTCATTGCCAGGGCCCCGCTGCCCAAGCCCCGGGCCACCAGCCCTTCCAACCCGCCTCCCCCCAAAAACAGACCGTGCCCTGAGAAAAACAGCACAAGGTGCAGCAGATACTCAAGGGCGCGCGCGACACACGGGGCACCCCTGGCGCCGCTCCGCGCACCTTGTCCCTCCCTCCGTGTGCGAGGCCTGGCTTTCGGGAGCGGCCCTTCCGCAGTCGCGGTTGCGCCACACTTCATTTATCTCACTGACCACCCAGACAGAGGGTCAGTTTTAGGACTACATGCTAGATTGCACCGCATGAAAATAGCAGGAGTTGGATTTCAGTGGGACCTGGCAGAACTTAAAGAGAGCTTTGTCCCTAGGATATTGATTTTAGACCTGGGCGTGGGTTGCAGAGTTTAGGCTTCGGTTTGCATCTAAACAGCCTGGGAGGTGGAGGGAGGGCGTTGTGGGGGCGGCTACCTGCTGGAAGACAGCTCGCTCGGGTTTATGCCCAAAAATAGAGCCGTTAGCTCACTTCAGCTTTCAGATGTAACTCTTCTCCCTGCAGGCAGCAAAACGAGCTGGATTACTGAATCCAGCCTCAAATCCCTCGTGACAAGTGACTGAACTGGCTTGAGCTGCCCACTCCGAAACCTGCGAAAAGTGAATGCAGCCTCCCTCGTGCGCTCGTAGCAGAAAGGATTTGTCCCGCTTGAAAGAGCTCTACAGCTGTGCGCTAACACGGAAATCTTTATAACGGACCCCGCCATCAACTTGGGAAAATCAGCAGCAGCCTCTATCTGCAGACAAAAATCCTCTTCAAGAAAGGCCAATATCAATTTACTGAACAATTTTCCTATCAGCCGGAATGTCTCACAGAAGATACTTCCTCACCTGCACCGCTTCACCCAGACAACAACCACCACTCATGAATCGGATAGCAAGTCCAGATTTTGCAGAGGCTTTGTAGATAAGCAAGACTTCCACGGAAGCCATTCCAGTCGATCAGCTACAAGATGATCAGAAAGCAGTTTCCTGTAACAAAGCCCTTCCTCCATACCAAATCAGTCCTTTGGGACCAACGCCTCTTGTTTTACAGCCTCCTGTGGAATCTCTTACAACTTTTAGGAGAAACTGGCTGCTTCTTACATAAAAAAGCATTCATGTTTTCCCCAAAACCTCTTGGGGATCTGTGATCTGGCAGAAATCCGTATCCTCATTGTAATTAGTCAACTTAGCAAGTGTCACTAAAGGAATGGTGGGTAATAAAGGACAAATGTCCTCATGTGAAAATAAAGGACTGTAGGGAAGTATCTTCTCTTTTTCTGCAGAACCTGTGTGTGTGTATGTGTGTGTAAGATGACAAGACCCTAGCCTAAGGCATGGGAGGTTTTAAGTCATTAAGAAAAATCTCTCTAAATGCCACGTTTGTCATCTGTATTGGCAATATGTCATGTGTAGTCTTATGAAGAGCCAAACGAGAGCTAGAGCTTTTGAGTGTGATATATGGTATGTGGAATGAATATTTATTATGATATATGATTTATAAAAGGTAGTAATGCTCTTAGGAATGTTCTGAACTGAAGAAAGTTCACTCTGTATAGAAAAGGTGTGCTCATTAACAGATACACTACACATTTCACTGCAGGGAAGCTTTCAGTCGGGAAAAGTAATCCATTGACTGACTATATGTGCATTTTGCACCTGAGACCCAGTCCTGAAAAGCAGTGAAGAAAGAAGGTAAGACGTTACAGCATTGTTTGACTGCATTCCTTTTGCATAACACTGCCAAAGAGAATGAGGAAGGGAGCTCTGGAGAGAGGCAGAGAAAAGAGACAGAGCTGAGAGACAAAACTGGAGGGTGGATTTCTCACCTGGCTTTGCATGTCAGTTGGGTCCTGGGAATGTGCGCACGACAGGACAGCAGGAGAAATGCCTGGGCCTTGGAAAAACTGTCCTTGACACAACGCTTAACGGAGCTGTCCGTTAGGGCACGCAGATTTGTTGGTTATCTCTATTTCAATAATTTCAATGGGCTAAGGACTTTCTCTGGCCCTAAGTCCAACTGGCAGGACGTGGTGCATCGTATATAATTATATATAGCTCCATGCATTGATTGAACTAAGTCCCCTTACCCTCCAACACAGGGTGGCCACATTCAGCCTTATTACTGGGAGTGCTCCCTGGCCTGTGCCAACAGCCCAGCTGTGCCTGAACACTGTCTCAGAAAGAGCTAGTTGTGCCCAGACCCTGCCAGGAACTGTGCTCATCATGTAGCAGTGGGGACAACCACATGCCACTGCTAACGTCTGCATCCTGGGCCTTTTTCGTTTGGTAGTTTATAGATATCTGGCAGGTCCAAATGATAAATCAATAGACTTCAGTGGGCTCTGCAACAGGCTCAGTTGGTTTTTCTCTATTTAATTTTTCTAATTGCATTCTCTTCTTTAATTTCCCCAGGTCTAATTACTTATAGTACGATAATGACATTACAAAGAGAAAGAAAAAAGAAATAGGATTAAGAAGCTCAAAAAGAAACAAAAAACAAAAAAAAAACTTGCATTCCTGTAAATGTATAAGGCAGACCTTTCTGTCAGGGCCCAATCCTGCTGTCTGCACCTAGACAGCAAGATTATTGTATCCAGAGCTGAATCCATGGAAATATGTCTGGGCTTCACAGCTCAGCTGGGCAATTGGATAGACTACTGGAAAATTCACAGCTTTAGGACAGAAAATTGAGGGTGGGTAATAGTCTGGAAAAGCTGTGGAATAAACCCTGCATTAAAAAAAAAAAAAGCTATTTAGTTTATTTCTAAGAAAATGGGGAAGAAAGACTGCAAGGGAAGTTTGGGCACAGGACTGGGAATCAACAGCTTCTGCTTTGAAGCCCTGGTACTTTATTCTTCAATAGCTCCTCCCAAGTCACTTTGTCCTTCAGCCTTACCTACCCAGCTCAGTATACCAGGGAGCAGACAGCTTTGTGGAGCGTTCAGCAGTCTGAAATACCAAGGAAGTCTGAAAGTGGAAGAGTACTCATCTCCACGGCAGTCAGTGGAGCATCACAGATTTATTGAAGCCCCAAAGCCTAGTGTGAAAGGCCCTAAAATGTTTTTCTGTTGGGCTATACAGCTACAAACTTTGGTAAAGCCTGTATTTCATTGCATATTTAGGTGGAAAAAATGCCAAATAGCCGTCTCCAAGGAAACAGCTCACTGTGTTTTAGGACCTGATTCCAATAATCCAATGAAGTAAAAAAAGGATTCCTGCTGTTTCACTGGTCTTGTTATTCACAGTTCGCAGGTACTTGCTATTACTTTTGTTATTGTCCAACTGTTACTGCTTCTTTAACTGTCTTTCTGCTCTTTCTTTCTGCCCCATTTGCCAATACATTAGATGTAATGCTCCAAGTAACAAAACACAATAAAAATCAAAATATACTGAATTGGCTCTACTTAGAATAGAAAACAGATGGGATATTTTTCAGTATGTTTGAAAAAAAAACAACAGTTTTTATTCCAAACATCTAAAAACTAGCATTATTCTCATTTTACAGTTTATAGCTGAAGTAGAACTTAACTCAGTAGTCTTGATTAAGGTTCTGTAGCTATGTGAGGTGGATCCCATTTTACAAGCCTTGGGTTGTACGTGTACAAATCTGGTCATGAAACCAGATTTTCTGAAGGTTCTACTGCTGCTGTAAAGATTGAAATATCATTCCTTAATTTATTAAGTCACGCAATTTGGAATGACGTTTCCAGCTCTTGCTTTCTTGTTTAGTTTCATTTTACTTTCTTCCCCTACAAAAATATGCCCAATATCCTGAGAATAAAAAAGTAGTTACTACTGTGTAGCACTTGTATGAACAGTGCAGATACTGAACATTAGACAAATTACTAATACAAAAATAAAACCGTTCTTTCTGTGGCCCATGATTTCTCTGGGAATGTTATTTTATTGTATTTCATTTAGTGATTGTTTGTCTAAGGGGGAGGAGTAGACATTACTGTACTTCAGTTTGATTCCACAAGCATTCTGGCCTCAATCCAGCAGATCATTTAAGCATCTGCTTAACTTTAATGAAGTGAAGTTTGAGTTCATGGACTGCCTATGTATTTAACATATAGCATGGCCTTAAGTGCTTTATACGAAGCGGGACCAGAACAGTAATAAATAAATAAATAAATAAAAATAAGGTCCATGCATTTTTACATAAGCAATTCTTAAAGTCCTAATACTGTAAAGGGGACATTTTCTACTGCCTATGCTATAAAAATATTGTTCAGTTTCCAAAAAAAAAAAAAAAAAAAAAGAAAACAACTAACTTTCCTTGATCTGACAATCTGACAGCTATATCCTGTGTAACTGCTAGTCCAGCCCTTTTTAAAAATATCCCATTAAGTTAAGTGGAAGCTTTGCCTGAGCAAGGCATGCAGAAATGAGTCACAGGGAGTATATGGAATTTTCTCAGGACTTAGGGCTGTGCCTGTTGTAGCCAAAGGCTAAACCTCCTGCGGAGCTCCGTAGTGTTCCCCCGAGTGCGTTCACTTTCCGTACCAATCTCTATTTTAATGGGAAACATAAAACCAACATGAAAGTCATGCTGAAACATACCACGGAGAAAGGTGTGTTCTTAACTGGGGTTACCTAAGATAGGTTAGATAATTCAGGCTGTGGTTGCACAGCAATTCAAAGCAAGGTAACTACTGGCTGCCAGGGAGGGTGGGACCACATCAGCCAACAGTTGGATGTGCTTCGGCCACCGCTGAGCCCCAGCCCCAGCTGAAATCAGCAGCAAGACAAGGTAGCTTGAGTTAGGTCAGAGGGAACAGGACATGCTAACCCTGCTTAAAGTTTGCATATCTTTCACATGTCCCTGTTAAGATTTTTTTTTTTCCAATGTAAACTGACATGGAGAACCTTTTTAGAGACACCAGAATTGTAGAGTTGGCTGCAGTCCGTAGTGAAAGGAAGACACACCATTCTTTCTTCAGGAGGCTTGCAATCCATACTTTCTGTTTCCTTCTGTAAAGGCCCTAAGTTTCTAGCTGTAACAGGAAAAATGCAAAAGCTGGCTTTACTGTTTGTGAGAACCTCCCAGTGTAAAAAAAAAAAAAAAAAAAACCCTTTGGGTTTTGCAGGTTAGATGCTTAGGGATTTGTTTGTTTGTTTATTTGTTTGTCTATTTGTTTGTTACTGCCAAGAGTAGAAACAACCTCATGAATTACTGTGCCGTGAATCAATCTCTTTCTTTCCATAAAGCATTACAAATCTGGAGGTTTCATTCATTAACAGAGTGCTACATATAGTAGTGTTTTTTTGAATTACAACCTCACAGAATTCAGAACAAAGCTAGTGTGGCTGCATTGACCTGCTCAGAATTCAATTTTAGCTTGTTTCTGCTGCAAGGTCTGATTAAGCATACCACTGATCTAAAATATGCTAGTTCTGCTGCTGCTCCATCTTTCTTGCCTTCTCTAATCACTGCTTCCCAAAAATGATTTTTAAATGGTTATTGTTTTGTATTTATAGCACATTTAAAAAAAAAAAGGAAAAAAAAAACTTTTGGATCAAAAAATGGAGCATGAGCTAATCATAGACATTTTCTCTGGTGTCTTCATACCAGAGAGAATATATTTCTCAAACTTATCACTTGGTTAGTATCGACATAAGGAATATTTCCAAACATTCTACACAAGAGAGAAGGAATGAAATGTCTTTGGCCCAGTTTCCTTATAAATAAAGAGGTGGGAAGAAGGAAAGCAGAGAATGCACAGGTACATATAAATAGATGTTGGCCTTGATGTTTTAAATAAAGTTACACTGCTCCATTTATCTGAGGGTTTCCTGGTAATTTGAATAATAAAGGTGGTACTGGGTGGGTTCTCTTCCTTTCTTGTTAAAATTTCATTTCTGCATGCTGACTTCAGAACCAGATTTCTCTGTACAGCAAGAGGTGTAGTCTCAGGGGAAAGAGAGGGGGAAAGGGTTATAAAAATTAGGTATTATATATGGCTACATAAAATTATCCAAGGAGTGTGTTCCTATTTAAGCCCCAAGGCATGCCTCTGTGCCTCCTTGTCCACCACGTCTCTCCTGGAGGTTTGCAGCAACTCCCACAACCATGAGAAAGCATTTAGGCCAACAACAAAAAACAGTAGTGTTTAGGAAATAGAAGTTACATTAGAAATGTGTTTTAACCTAAACTTGAAAATCTAAGTAACTCAATTTACTTCAATTCAGCAAAACCTTCAAGACAACCTGTGCTGGTTTATGTTCAGATATCCACATTTAGATCTCAATTTTATCTGTCTGGATGAGGCTTCAGGTTTGATTCAGCATAAGGATCACGTGAGACAATGTCATAGTTGTTTATATGTTGGATTTTGCCTTGTTTTGTAAGAGCTATAGAATTTCCTCTCTGAAGATAGTTGGTTCACTTTCATCTTCTCATCTCTAATTACAATTCTTATATTCCAGAAGGCTACAAATATCAACTAAATTGTGTAACAGCCTGAAACTCAAGAGCAATAGATGGGGAATAGGGCAAGGCATTTGTTTGGTTTTGATCTCAGGTAGATCAAAAACAAACAAAAGGTTTGGGGCCTGAGAAACAAATCTACTGATTCTCAGAATTCCTTTATGTACTCCAGATACTCTCCCCTGAATGATCTCTAAAATATTTTAGTGCTGAGCTATAATAATTTGACTGTTTTTCTTTCCTTTTTTTCCCTCCCTCCCTTGCCGTTTCCTGTAGGTCAGTGAGCTGTACACCACTCTCTGTGGTCCGGTGTGGCCCAGGAAATTGCAAATATTTTCAGCTGTGTCAGGTCCTGCATATGCAAGTTAGGAGGTTCAAAGGGAAGCTTAATTGACACTAATCCTCATCTTGACTTTTGCTCACCTCCTCCTCTTTTCCCACTAAGCCTTCCCACCTTCCCACCTCAAAGCCACAGAAGCTTTACAATTTTTCTTATAAAAATATATATATTTAACCCTTTGGCAGTCTCTTAATGCCCTTTTATTAAAACTCTTAACTCCTTTTATTAAGTCCAGGGTAATTAAAATGATTATAAACCTCTCTTGAGAGATTATACCCTTTAATCACCGTACATATTTGCTGAGATGTAAGTGACATTTGTGGTATATCAAATATAAAAATACTTTGGGCAAATATGTTTAATAACAATTTTAAAAACTAAGATCTTGATTAAGGAGGTTTAGGGCATTAAAAATCATATCTACATGTGGTCACAAGAAAACACTGAAGGACTTTAAATACTTTTCCACATATACAATGGCACAGTTATAATCAGGTTTCTCAATTTATTTCAACTCCAGCTCCTCGGCTGGCATAATCTGTCCTAATGCCATTGACTCCCAAGGTGCTACATTGCTTTATACCAGCTCAGTTTTCTGGGCAAAAAGAACAAATACACAAGTCAAATCCTTTCCAGCTTCATAATTCCCCAGCCAATGAAAGAAAAATCAAGGGCTTTTCTTCTGGAGCAGATTTGGGTTTCCTTGCTGGGACTCCCAAACCGTGGTACTCATCTCACTAGCAGCAGAGCAAGGTGGTCAGCTGAATACATCCTCTTGAAAATGTGTATGGTTGGGTGTTGCTGCAGTATGGCCGTGCACAAGTAAGTTAGAAACCCCTGTTGTAATGTAAAATATAAATATGCAGTGGAGTTAAAACTTCATTAGATTTTAGTACTAATTAGGACAATATTAGTGCCTTTCTTGTAACTCACAGAAATAGGCTTCGTGGTCCTGTGCACAGGACATTAAAATAGGACTAAGTGATATGAAGTCAGTTCTTAACAGTCACTAATCTTTTCTCTAATTATTGGTAAGATGTTTCATCTCTGTGTCCTTTCTATTTCTTCGTGCCTGCTAACATGCCACCGGAATTTCTGTTGACACTTCTAGGACCAAGCTTCCAAAGTTTAAAAGCTGAGTCTACATTCGGGGAAACGTATAGGTGATAAGACAAACATTACAGGCAGAAGGCATTCTTATTAAGTTGTAGAGTGACAGGTACCAGCACTGAAAATATTCCTTTACTCTGGGGCTTGCTAATAGACTGATTCCCAAAATTGTAACATTTGAAAATTCTGATTAAAAAAAAAATTGGGTATCCAAAATTCATTTTGTTTTACTGCCATTACTTTCTAACAGTGATGAAAAACGCTAATTTCAAAAATTTTCAGCAGAGCAGAGAGCCAACTACCTTATTCTTGACCACTCTAATTGCTTTTTATTTTCACTAGTGCTTATATAACTGAAACAGCTGAGCCCTGCATATTGTCAACACTAGCAGCAAAAGAGAGGGGTATAATTTTCTTTACCAAAGGAGTTCATAAGTAACTTAACTGCTTCTTGGTTAATATTGAATGCCTGTGCTTAAATTACTCCAGAAGAACAAAATTCAGCCTTTAAAAGGCTTTCTTCTACTGACAGAAGTGAAACAATACTATTATGCATTATTCTATTAAGAAACTGCATGTGTGTGTTTTAAAACAAAGGATAGTAGGAACTGAAAAAAGAGAAAGAAAATAAAATGCAGTACAATGCATCTTTGCATACGTATAATTTTAATTTACAAATCCCAACAGGTCTTGAGTTATATACACTTAGTATATACGCTCCTACTGTAGTCAAGAGAGCTATAGCTATTCAGCAAGTGTTCAGTAGCTGACAGAAGTTGACCCTGAATTTTGGACTTAAATAACCAAATTACGCTGAGACATAAAATAACTATTAGTAAAGGTGAGAGAGATTGCAAAGCAAACAAAAAGATGTTATTCCTTTGAGAGTTTGAATGAAAGGAAGAACTTATGGGGTCATATGGAAAAGTTATTGAAGGCCACAGGAGCTGCAAGAAGTAAATTTATAAAAAGAGCAGAGGAATAAAGTTATAGGACTGCTGGAGTAAGGTTATGGAAACAAGTCAAAGGAAATACTGGAATGGCTAGAGCTATTAGAGGTCATATAACAGATCTAGTTGTAAAAGTTAATAGCAATTTTTCTAAATGTTCATCTGCCTTCTACTTTTCTTTGTTCTTCTCTCTCTCTCTCTTTTTTTTTTTACACTAAAAAAATGTGGGTTGCGCTATCATTCCATTTAATTTAAAATGTTGTCAGTATATCACCATCTGAAAAGTATCAGCATGCCCTGTAATTGAGCTTTGCGTAGGTGTGAGAAGGCGAAAATAAGGGCCTGCCCACCATGCAATATGGCAACATGAGAGATACGCGAGCAAGTTTTATCAGTAATGCAAGCAATTTTCTGGCAATGGTGAACACTGCTATATGGTGATGATAAGTAGAGTGCGTGAGAGGACAAAAGAAATCCAAAGATGCTGAAGTTACGTGGGTGCCATTTACCGATAACAAAGGCAGAAAGAGGAGTGTTGCAGAAATGATGAACTAGATAGAACTGGGTTTAGGATCACTGGACTTGTTCAAGAAAAATCTTTACAATGCGTGAGTGAAAGAAAAAGAGTTGAAGAAGAGTTGAAGATTCAGTTTGTCGTTTAAGGCTCCTGAAATTAAATGTTTACACACAGGAGTTTGCCTGCACGCTATGTACCCAGGGTTCCCTTTGCAGCCAATGGAGAGCTAGTCAATACGACAAATCGAGCCTAGAGAACTATTCAGTTCATCCTAAAACAGACACCTACAGTGAATCTCTCGCTACGCTCCACTGCCTATAATAGGACCTAGATATCAAGGGTCCAGGTATATATCTAAGCATAGATATCCAGATGTCGGTTTCTTAAGCTGAAGCCTCACTTTAGATGGGTATCTCTGTTGGTATCTGTATGTGGTCAGCCAAGGCTCCTCTATGGTCCATACAGAAAAACAGGTACTTCCAGCATGAGATTCATTTGCTTACTTTAAAAATCTATTAAAGGATGAGATGAATTGTGTCCTAAAAATACGTTTTCATTATGGACTAAAAAGAGTTGATAACTGTTAAGATGAGTCCTCCCTGCCTCCTGCACGGTTATTTAGCCAAAGGAGGCAAAAAGGAAAGACATGAACGTGAACAAGATAATCATGAACAAGATTAGCATTAACATGTGTAAAGGCTGAAGATAAACGAAGTTATTGCAGTACATTACATTGCTACAAGGCTTCTATAACAGCATTAGTGTATATTTGAAAGGAGACGGATTCATAAATATATAGGTTGACAATACTATGATATTTCCAGTGTTATCTTGTACAAATATATTCCTATTCCACTTATGAAAGAAACCTATACATGGACACACAGAACAAATGACTCAGCGGAGTTGAAGCACATGGTGCTTTACCCAGACTTATTTGGACTGAGGTAGAACGCTTAAAGAAATTCTTCTAATTCTAATTAAGGAGGCTCTGACTCAGGAATGGTGCCTGGGAACCCCAGCTGAAAGAATATAGGAAAACATTTCTCTTTTTCAAAACTGCTACGTATAGGAAAAAATAAAAAAACAAAAAACCCTCAAAATCACAACTCACAGTATATTTATAATTGGCTGGGTTTCTAGATAAAACTGAATATGTTTGCAGGCCCATTACTATTATTTTTTTTTTTTTTACACTAAGAATTTTCTAACTCATATTTAGGATTTTAAGTAATTGCAAAGGAACCAATCAGATGTGTTCCCAATTTCTTTGGAGGAATCTAAAGCATGAGCTATTCATACACTCCTCTTCAAAAAAAAAAAAAAAAAAAAAAGTCTTTCTGGGAAAGACTTATTCCTTAAAGGTGTTTAGATAGATACTGCTGGTCTCTGTGTTTACCTACTGCTTTAGAAATCCAAATACTATTTTGTAGTTCTTTAGGACCCTGCTCACAGATACAGCACAGGTGCCTAAACTCTCCTTAGTTTCCCAGGGCAAACTTGTATATAAATCTTTACGCATTAGGAAACTTCGTGAATTTGAGTATTATGTCACATCTATTATGTCTGTGTTTAAATAACAGTGACTCTTCTATCTTCAGTAACTGTTCTGTCTTCAACTTCTGCCTAACACTAGATTCTCCTGACTTTTCACGGGTCACATTTGTAAAGCTGCCAAAACACTACTGCCACTCTGAACTTCATGAACTCCTCAGAGACTTAGTGCAAGCCAAAGGTTTATACTACTCTTGAACTGGGCGAAACACCCATCTCATCAGTACTGCAAAATCCTGTAGACATGCTCTAATCATGTCTAAGTTGTAACACCTGACGGCTGTCTCCACACTACAGCTGGAAACAGCTGATGATCCTGCCCAAAAACCACAGAAATGGCACATGTACCGCCTGCTAGGGCACTCATTTTGCCAAAGTAAGAGATAAAAGATCCAATTTTAAATCCTGATCTCGAGCTTCAGAATGAATCCTGCAAGAACACGCTCAGGTGTCACCGCTGGCTGTTAGGTCTGGTTTTATCCCCTCATTTGCGTGCTTTGCATTTGAGGGGGGAAGAAGGGACAGCTTTCTCACTTGCACGTGTGTTTTTCATTTGTTTCACGCTACAAGAGAAGAAGTCTGCACTTTCCTCAAGCTGAATCAACATTCATTTCACAACCCCACACATGGTCTAGAGAGGAATTTCTGCCTTAAAGAGACTGTCATGTAGCTCCACGTGTGTAAATGTCACAGACAGTGCCATTTCCCTTCGTGGACATTGTTCCTTTCGAACACTGGCTCCAGAAAGAGTATTAACAAAATGACTGATATAATGACAACCATGGAGGACACAGCGAATTTCTTCAGAAAAAAAATCTTTGATAGATGGAAACGAAAACGTAAATTCATAGCAGTATTTCAAGGGTATTTCAAGATAGGTCTTAGCAATTTAAAAGAAAGAAAATATCTAAGTGGTTTTAAAAATGTTTTATGAGTATTCCTAGCTACAAGCCACCCCAAACTGTTTATCCATTGTTGGATAGTTACCTCATCTCCTACGTCAAGAATTACAGGATTAGTTACATATTAAATTAATTACAATATTATTTACAATGTTCTTACTATTAAGTCCATGTCATACGAAGAAACAAGGCTATGCCAAAATGTTATAATCCATGTATAGCACAAGAAAAAAACTATTTGTGTACAGATACTAAGAACATTAAACCAAATAATACTCTAACTTGTTACACACCTACAGTGCTTTGCTCTAAATGGAAGTGAAATTTTTGAATACTAAAACACGACATACTTACTTTTGATAGTGCTAGGAAGTGAAATGAAGATAACTGCCTTTGAAATATTTTATTTAATTGCAAATAAAATGAATGTGCCAAATAAATTAGCTACACACTTAAGCCCCAGGTTTGCCCACTGTTTTATTGTTAGAAATGAATCTAATAAACTGCAGTTTTCTCCAAGCTATTGCTTTAAATTTCAACCGTTAGGTAACATCAGCTATGGACCAAGTAAGTTTATCGGTGGTCACCAGTAGCAATAAATAAGCCCTTAGCATAGCTCATGTGATCTCCCCTTTCAGGTTGTAATTGCGCTTTCTGTGTGATACAGAGCAGTGTTTGGTCCCGTTCCAGTAAGAGCCCGGAGTAGGTGCTCTGAGCTGTCCTCTGCGAGAGCCTGGGTCTCTCTGGCGGCTGCCTAACCTGCTTAGGTGCCCAAGCAGGTCGGTGCTTGAAACCATCTAATACTTGCAATGTTTGCTGATTAAAAAGCACAACTAAACAGAAGTAGAAAACATGCTTCATCCTACCTCTAATATCAGACTAGAGTATATTCAGCTGTTAGACACTGCTCTTTTGGACAACAGGACTGCTGTCATAATTTTTTTTGTGATTTATATAGCGACTCGCAGTAACACAATCTAACCTCAATTTCAGACAAATAACAGAGAAGACAGTTCCTCTCCTTAAAAGCACAGAGTATAAAAGATAGAAAGCTGTAAATACTTAAAGCAGACAAATGAGGTTGGGGAATTGGGAGCATAGAATAAGAAAAAAGAAATAACAATCTTGTTTTACGATAAAATGAAAATGTCTCCACTTATCTAAACAATGTCAGATGGAAGAGCTATATCATGGCAAAGACAGACTCCACAAATAGAGCAGATGTAATGGTATATATGGAGCCTAACAATGATTACAGATATGAAATTTAACTCAGCAGCTCAAAGATGATTTCCAAATAGGTCCTAATTCAGTTATAAGTCTGATGGATCATACGTACCCATCCATTTCATTATGGAGTTCAAAACCACTAAACATTGATTGTATTTATTTATTTTCTACATACAGGTTCCCCCCTCCCCCCCCATTTCTGCAGTATTTAAGAGGATCATAAATGGAGTCATCATAAATAAATGGGAGGGGGGTAGACATTTGTTTACTCACTTTTTCTTCAAAGGAGCAAATGGCCAGTCTTGTTACTTACACTGTTAAAATGCAGACTTGGCTTTATTTAGCAGGGCTCATGAATCAGCACATACAGAATTCCTTGTGTGCGTATAGCATGTATGTTCATCTGTACGTACAGTAGACATATAAGGAATCTTCACAGCTCATAAATTAAGAATTCATTTTATCTCCTCTGAGTCGACTACTACTCAAATGCATATGGAAGAAGAATATGGAAGGAAGGATCTGCCCACTAAAGCACGAAGCTGGATGGAAATCTCAGAGCTGCAGTCAGGGAGCATTCTCACTTCACGTAAGCTAATGGCAAAACACTCATCAGTTGCCCTGTGGCCAAACTTCCCTGCAGGGTCAGCATAAGCAAATAGGCAGCAAAAAGTAGCCTACGGTGACATGAATGGAAAATGTAGGCCCACAGAAGTGCAAGCTTGTCTGGCCACAGAGCAAGGATCTGATTTCAGGGAGGCTACTGAAGCAAGCTGATGTTCTGACTGTCAATGCTCTCGCACTAGCAAAAAGTATTGCAGCCAAAAACACTGCAGTGGCCCAACGGTCACCCTCTCTTCCATGATTTGTAACAGTTTTCCCTTTTTTTTTTTTTTTTTTCCCAGTGAGATTTCTGGAAGTGTTGTGTACCTGGTGTTTCGACTGCAATCCCTGCTTACTTTAAACGGGTTGCTGTGACGCCTCAAATGTCTTTGAGTTTGATGTCTTCTTTGGGATGCTAAGAGAAAAGACACCACATATATTTTATGTATAAAGGAAAAAGGGAAGGCAAAGAGGAAGGGGAAGAGGAAGGGGGAAGGGGAAGAGGAAGGGGAAAGGAAGGCAAGGAAAGGAACCCAGGTATAAATCATGATACATTTGTCAAGAATCTGATAAACAAGATGGCACATAAAAAGGTCATTAAATTCATGTTCCAAAACTTAACACTTTAAATAAAATTAATCTTCTGATTTAAGTCAGCTACAAGCCAGGAAATTGAGGCTTAAGAATGAGATCCTTTTAAAGTGATTTTATTCTAGCTTGGTTTATCAGCATATTAACCAAGAGCAAATGTGCCCTCTGCAAATTATACACATCATGAAATCTCAAGCAGTTCTGCCAAACCTGGTGATAAGTTGCTATAACAGCAGCTTGGGGGTTGAGAAATTTACTTTCCTTCGCGCTCATGGCAACAGGTGACCTAGTGGTAATGACATCATTAACACATTTCACCTTTTTAATCTCTCCCGCTGGTGTTTTACTTATGCTAGTTTATGGAGGAATCATTTCATTTTGGTGCTTGAAGTCCTTTGTGTTCTTAATGGTAACTTTAAGAAAATAAGCAGAAAAGCGGAAGGAGATTGTCCTCTGAGGTATGTGATTTGTGAGGAAACCATCCGATTCTATGAGCCGATTCCGCCTTGCATGAGAAAGAACGTGAGAATTTTTATAGCAGATTAGGTAAGAAAGATTGAGATCAATCTAATTCAGTTTCCCCTTCATGAATGGGCAATACCAGCTTTTTAATAAGGAGCTATTAGGCACTTGCCAAATTTTTTTTAGCAGCTTCTCCAGGTATACTTGGATTTATCATGCAAAGACGGGTCTGTATATTAAGCAAATGGAATAGAGTGTCTCCATTCATTATTTGACTGAGTCCTTAGGGACTCTTCACTCTAGACATGCATGGACCAGGATCTTTTATTGCTGTTGTTTGTAAATCTCATGGTGATTCTTCCGAAAATACTGTTAAATAAATTGTTTACCTCTTCTTTTCAAAAGCTATCTTTCCCACACCTCTCAAATTTATCTTTCAAATAGAAAAGAACCTGAAACCATCTTCTGTTTAACAATTGTAACTTAATAACATCCTACAACTGAGATTTCTTCTTACAAAAACATTTGTCCTTGACAACTTGCTCCCTGCAGCAACAATTTGAAAGCAAGTATATTAACCCCTGAAAGTTATTTAAAAGAAAATCCAAACAAAATAAAACAAACCAAAAAAAGGCAAACCCAAAGGAGGTACTAGTGGTACAGCACATAGGAGCGAACAGTACAATACATGGGAGTATTTCCGATGTGCGTGGGGCCAGGTCCTGTTCCATTGAAATCAATTGGACATTTCTCACCAGATTCAAAAGGATCAGGCCAAGACCCTGAACACCGAAACACAGGCTTTTCAGAATGCGATTTTGTGATGAATTTCCAAACAAACCTAAGTATTAAACACGTGTATTATACTCAGAATGCTTGGATACCACAACAGTAAGAGACATAATTGGGTTCAGTCTCAGGAAGAGAAGGCTAAGGGACAACTAACTTGGGCTAAGATAGTCTTCAACTACCTACCGGGAGGTAACAGAGAAGATGCAGCCAACTCTTCTTGGAGGTGCAGCCGAAAAGATGGGAGGCATGGACACAACGTGCAGCAATTAAAATTCCAAATAGATATTAAGAAAAACTATGTCAGTGATGGAAGTCAAAAATTGGCTACGTCTGCTGTGGAACCTCCATCACTGAAGGTATTCCAAATGTAGCTGCATATGACCTTGAGCAACCTTGTCTAACTTTGAAGTTAGCCCTGCTTTGAGTGGGAGAACTGGACCAGATGCCCTCCAGAAGTCTCTTACAAATGCAGAGGAGGAGGAGGAGAGGCAGAAGAGAGGGCAATCTCTGATTGATTTTGCATGTTCAATCCTTAGAGTGTACATTCTTAGACTATACACATCATTTTGTGATTTATTTTTGTCCAGAATATGATTTATACTTTGTAGTACTTGTATTTGGACAACATACAGCTGCAGCATGTTTTTACATTATACTAAGTCCACCAAAAAATCACGTTAAGAAGCTCTACCAGAAGTCAAGCAGGGACAGGTAGGAAAGACAGTAGAGTGGGATGATTGAAAAGCCTTCCCCCTCTTAGCAGGCAACTCATGTGACCTGTGACCCTGTGTGAATACAATACTTGGAGTATTCGCACTGACAGACTGGAGTGATTCGACAAGAATTGCTAATAAACTAGGATTTGAAAACAATTTCAGCCAGTTGTCACTAGTAAAATTAAACGTTCCTTGTGACTGTCCACACCAAAGAAATCGGTTTAGGATTTTTTAGTGTTTTTTATTAACTGCACAAGTGGAAGAAACAAGATCAAGTCTAAATCAAGGGATAAAAAATGAGGATCCTTTTCTTTGGAATGATTGCGGTCCTCATATCTGAATTTAGAAAATACATCGAGTCAATTCAGGCCAAATCCTCAGATGGCATAAACTGGTGTAGGCATAGCTGGGCTCCAGACAGCATTTGCCAGTTTGTATATGTTGAGGATCTGAATTTACTGCGCTGAAACATTTGCAAGTTCAACTCCCGATGTTCTGGGTAAAGAAGTTGGCCGGGATCCAGGAACACACAAGTTATGGGTACATGAACAAGCTATTGCAGGGCATGAACATATGGAACGTCAGTCACCGTGGAGATTTTGCTCCAGAACGTGCCCTCTGTTACCACATGGTAAATTTAAGATATCCTGTACCTCTTTCACCAAGCAAGCCACTTCCCATTTACTAGGGCTAAAGAATGGGCAATTTTCAAAGACCAACTGCCTGCAAGTTCACTCTTAATCTACTTAATGGCTAGTTGTTCATTTCTCCATGCCCTTGACTAGAAAATATAGCAGCTCCTTGGTCTCAAGACAGCTCTTAAGCCTATATTGCCAAACATGTATTACAGACTCGCAGGTCTTGCTCCTGTCATACCATGAAATGCCGTTGCTCCTGAAACAAGCACTTGCCGAAGTCCACTCACAGTTCAGCCCTCATGCCATCTGACACATGCTTCGTAGCCCTCCATGCCGCAGAAAAGGCATTCCTATCACCTTATGGTATGCCCACGTGTACAACTGGACTCAATACTTCAGTATTGAGTATTGTCCCCGGGATTTTTTATTCTTACTCACTTATCACAAATAGTGACAAATAGGATCTTAGGCTACAGATAAGAACATCAATTGTCCTATGCAGTGATGAACAGCTTTAAGGTTATGTCTTTCATAATGCCAGGAAGAAAAAGTAGCAGTTGGAGAGGATCTCGGTTTCCTACAAATATTTCATGTTCTGAGTTGCAGCAAATTGTACGCCCATTATTCACTCTTCCACCTGTCTAGCACACTGAAGCCAGTCCCACAGCAAATGCACGTAAGCCACGTTCCTGAGCCCTCAGGATTCTCTGCATACAGTGTATTTTCCAAAAATCTTTAAAGACAGAGGAGTCTTTCCATTAAGCACAGTAAGTTCAGTCCCCCCAGGACGATCACGACATCACAGGAGACAACTCAAGTGTGAAACAATAGGAAAATTGTTCTTACTGCTATTACTTTGAACTAGAAATGAAAATTCCCTGGCTAGCTGACTTTTCTTACACCATCCATCACGTATAGATATTAAGTGCCTAGGCTATGGAACCATGCTCTTGTATTTCATGAACATTTTCAAGTTAAAGATTTTTATTTAGAAGAACATTTAAAAGAAAAATAGTAAATGGCACATCATGTAATTGCTATTTATTTTCATAAACATGAGGTATTTCAAAGTGCTATAAGACGCAGCACTAAATGTACATCGTTGGAAGAAATTAAACACAGAACTTTGCAGTTACCCAGTTCTATGCACCAAACATTAACAAATACATTAACTGGAAGAAACAGGCTAGGAAAAGGCATATATAGTAAATTTCTTTACAAAAGTTTCTTAGTTCAAAAAAGTGATAAAGTAATATCTACTCAAAACTTTCACAACTCATTTTCATACGAAAATATAAGTATCAAATTTAGTTATGTATCAGCATCATACTAAAGTATACAGGCAATGTAAGAATTAGTACAGTACATAACAGAGATTAACAATATATTTGTATACAAAAACATGCTCCTCAAACATTGAGGTATTACAGTACTTAGGTATGAACTTCCAGTCTAATACCGGTAGCAAAAGCCACCTCTCATAACCCAAGACATGTACAAAAGGCAAGTGTGTAGATGGTATTTACAGAAAATTCCCACAGGGGTACAAATGCCAACCCCTAAAGTAACATCTGTTAGAACATAAGCACCATAAAAATTAGGAATGAACATTTTTAAACTCAACTAGATGTCATCAGCAGCTCCAAATGCTCACAACAATAAAAAAAAAAAAAAAAATCCCACCATCTACAGTTCTTAAGAAGAAAAACAAAGGCAGTCCATTGTTGTTTGGTAGTCTTGCAATAAAATCCTTGCAAGAACATCCATTTGCTCCGTACCCGGATAATATAGTTTGTCGACTACTTCAGGGACTGGATCGAAAGTAAAACCAACATTCTTAACGTCAAAAAACACAATTTTTTTTAAAGAATCAAAAATGTGCAAAGTGGCAATGACTGTCCTGGTCAGCCAAAAAAAAAAAAAAAAAAAAAAAAAAAGTTTAGCAAGTCCGCTTGTATTCCATTTTCTTTAGCAATTGTTGTTGTCTGGCTTGCAATTTTTCTTTTTCTAGCAATAACTTCTGCTCCTCTGCCTGAAGGGAATGGACATATTCAGTGGCTTTTTTCAAGATCACAACTTTTGCAGCTTTCTCATTTTTAACCAGTTCTGGAACATGGTCCCTTAACGTGAGAAAACTTGACCGCAGATCGTTGCGCCGTTGACGCTCCAGGATATTATGGTTACGTCGACGTTCACTATCCTCTGAGTCAGAATTTCGAGGACTTGAACTCTTAGGCTTTGGTTGGATCGTGGGTTTCACTGGACGGGGCACCTCGGTTTTTAACTTTTTCGGTGGTGGAGCATCTTCACTCTCCATATACGGAGAAGGAGCGGCGTAATTATGCTGCTGGTGAATTGGTGCACAACGCTTTAAAATCAGTTCATTCTGCTGTGTCCTGACCGACGGAAAAGCGGTATTTTTAGGACGCACTGTAATAGTAAGCGTGGTAACAGCCTTGTTAGAGGAAGAACGCCTTTTCTCCACTGTCACAACATCGATTTCTTCTTCTTCATCCTCTTCCTCATCATCTTTTGGCAATACAAAATGGAAAATATATGTTATTCTCATAGAAAATACTTGGAACAAACACCAACCCAGAGGCATTTAGTGACAAATTATGTACCGCAAAGGCAGCAATGAAATATCTGATAGTAAAAATAGGGTGTGTCCACTATCTGTAGTCAGATGTAGATCTAGGAAAGCATGCAATGTATACAAACCCAGATGTAATATATTCAGAGCCAGACTTAAGAACAGTTATTCTGAAAGTTTAACGTTATAACTTTATGGGGTTTTTTGAACACTTCTGATTTTCAATAAAAGCGGCGCTACCACCTACATCATCTCCCCAGCAGAAAGAGTTTTTAGAAAGAATGCCTGAATTTTTCCTCCAACCATAGAGCAGGGGTACAAAATGCATGCATTGAGTCACACGGCAGCCCTCGGTTGGTGGAAAAGCAGCCGGAAAATGGAACAATTGCTGGGTTTGTTCTGCTGCAGAAGGTGAAGCTGCTCCAGCCGGGGACCCTTTAAGCCGGCGTTTGGTGCACTGCCAAGAAGACAGCTGTTGGAAGTGCTTCCTCACCCAAAGCTGTCAAACCAGACATTAAAGGGACAGCAGGCTTTGAAACTGGGGACAGATCACCAAGTTTATGGCGACGGTCGTAGGGACTGGCTCAGTCACACGCACAAAAACCCGTTTTAACCAAACCGGACTTTTCTGCCCGTGCGGACAGGAGAGATGCTTCCGGGCATTTTAAGAGCCTGCCAGTGCGAAGCCAAGCTTTCCTCTGCGGGGTCACGAGCCTGCTCCGGCCCTCCAAAATCATGTGCAAGGGCACCCACGTCATCCTCCTCCTCCAAGGAGGATGGCACCGGCGGCCGGCGCTGCCCGAAGGGGCCTCCGGCAGGGCACGCACCGCGCTGGGCCAGCAGACAGCCAACCGCCAGGGAGGGCCCCAGCCGGCCGCAGCCCCCCGCGGGGCGGCTGCCCCCGCCGCGCCGCCCCCCCGCGGCCCCGCCGCCGCCGCCGCCGCGCCTGCTGCCGCCTGCCGGCCGGCCGGCGCCGCTGCCCGCCCCGCTGCCCGCCGCCCGCCCCGCGGCCGCCGCCGGCCCCGCCGCCCCCCGCCGGGCAGCGAGGAGAGGGCCGCGGGACTTGTGGCGCGGGCAGGGCACAGGGGCGGGCCGGCTTTTCCTGCGGGCAAGGGGCGAAGCGCGTGGGGAGGGAAGGCAGGAAGGAAGCGGAGGTGGGAAGGGCGGGGAGGGGACGGGGGGGGGGGGCGGCGGGGCGCGTTTACCCGAGTCGCTGAGGGTGTCGTCCCCGGAGCTGCGGCTGTCGCCGGCGGGCCGCGGCGGGCGGGCGCCGCGCGGGGCCGCCCCGCCGCCCGCCGCCGCCGCCTCGCGCTTGTTGACGGGGAAGGGGAACACGACGGCCGGGTCCACGCACTCGGGCACGGCGGCGCCGGGCTCGGCGCGGCCGCTGGCGGCGGCCGGGGCGGGCGGCGGCGGCGGCGGCGGCGGGGCGGCGGCGGCGGGCGCTCTGCTCTGCAGCTTCTCGCTCACCGCCCGCTCCAGCTTCTCGCGGGCCGAGAAGCCGCTCCACATGCAGTCCTGGATGATGATGGAGTTGAGGTTGTGGCTCACGCCCAGGCCCGTCTCGAAGAAGTCGCCGCCGTCCGAGCCGCCCCACAGGTCGGCCTCGGGGGGCAGCAGCAGCAGCTCGGACGCCCAGTCCAGCGGGTCGGCGGGGCGGCAGCCCCCCAAGGCCGCCCCTCCCCACGGCATCGGGCCCCCCCCCGGCGGGTGCTCCTGGAGCCCGGCCCGGCTGGGGGACAGCGGAGGGGTGGGCAGCAGCTCAAACTTTTTCCAGATGTCTTCCCCTGGGGGAGCAGAGTCCGGCCCGCACAAATAAAAATCATCTTCGTCCGGGTAGAAACAGGGCTGCAAAGAGTCAAACTCGAGGTCTGGGTTTTTACTGACCATTCCTGGCATTACGGGTCTTCTCGCGGACTCCTGGCTTGGGCAATTGTGTTAGAGGCAGGTTTTATGGGTATTTCCACCAAAGGGAAGAGAGGTGCTCCCAAGACCTGAAACTAAACCAAAAGTAAAAAAAATAAAAAATAAAAAACAACCACAATTAAAACACGAAAAACAGACAAGCACGTAACTCCCTTCCTCTTAACGGAAAAAAAAACAGCCCGTAATCAACATCAAGAGGCCGGGCGCCTTTTGCAACTTGTGAAAAATGCATCTCACACCTTTCCTCCCGACCAAAATATTGAAACAAAAGCAATCGGGTAGCGCGGCCGCATGCAAAGCTTTCTGCTTTCACCCAGCGCTCCGGGAGGACACAAAACAAGGCAGCAAGGTACAGCCAAGATGCAAAGCAACCTCTGTGCTTTTGCACACATCACTCGCGTGCTCTCCCCCAAACTGCTGCAAACGCTCCAACAGCAGACTAACTGCAGGCAGATGCAAGGCTTTGATACCGTAATCTCTCCAGAAAGCCCTCTTAATGTGCCAGCAAAAGTAGAGGAAGTTTACTCCTTTTGTCATCTGCAGAACAGTGCAAAGGGGAGAGAGAAGGATGCAAAACAGGGGGCGGAGGGGCTCTTTGCAACTTTGCAGATCGCCAGTTCATTCACTCCAAGCGAGCCAGAGAAATCCGCACAAAACACAAGGCGGGGAGAGGGGGGGAGGAGGAGGAGAAATTCGGCAGCTACAAAAATTATCAACCTGATGTAATAATCTCACATAAAAATGCATTGAAAACACGCCGGCACCACCAACAAAGCCTGCTGATTTGCCAAGAAGGTACAGGAAGTTTTTCTCCCCCTTTTTACAGTTTTAAGACAACAGCAAAGGAGAGGTTGCAAGGACAACAACTTTGCACATTTTGCCACTTCACGCAATAAAACCTACTGAAAATATAAGCTTTCCACCCTTTCTCACCTCCGGAAAATTCATGCTACCCTTACCTTAACTGGACCCCCCACTCGCTATCCGCGACCAGACAACCACAGCCCCATTCCTGTTCCAAGACCTCAATTGCATCAGACATTTAAAAAAAAAAAAAAAAGACTTTACATCTAAACTAGACATTCAGTGTCGCCCTTCACCTCAGCTAACGTAACACGAAGGGAAAAAATCGTTTTGCTGGGTTTTAAAACAGCTGACGTTTAAACGGAGCCCAAAAGGGGGAAAAAATCCATTAAAAGCTTTATGATGAAATGCAAAGAAACGAGTCCAGCTCAGCTGCTCTCCCCCTGCCCCGCCCCCTGATCACTTCCAGTATTGTACAGATTTTTGCTCGTGAAACACATTAAACCGTTAAAAATGCAAACCAGTAAAAGAAGCACCTACACAGCCCAGGCGATCTCAATGCGATAGCTTCAAACCAAACCAAAACAAAAAAATCCTCCAGGATTTTCTTCTGCTCAATGAAAAACCCATTCACACGCTGCAATGCCCCTGCACTTCCTCTCCCTTCCCATCCTCCCTAGTTTAGCAACTCGAATGCAATGTGGAATTGTATTTATTTGATTGGGTTTTTGTCCTCCTGCTTATTACAGCCCAGTCCCTGCAGCTTCCTCTTCTTACCTCCTTGGTGATGGTGGTGGGTGTTGCAAGGGGGAGGAGTGGCGGGGGGGGGGGGGGAAGGGGAGGGAAAAAAAAAAAAAAAAGCAGATGATCTTGTATGTTGCACTTTATTGCGAGCCAGCCCGGCCGGCCCCCAAGGCTGGCTCGAGCCTCCGCATTCCCCTTTGCTTGCAGACAGATGACTGTCACTGGCTGCCTTTGAAGCTCCTGGGTATTATTAACCACCACCACCACCCCCCCCCCAAAAAAAAAAAAGCTAAAAAGAAAAGGAGGAGAAGCTGACACACCCGGGGAGGGGAGTAGGGGAAAAAAAAAAAAAAAAGAGAGAGCGAGAGGGAAGCGAGAGCAGCGTAACCCCACCTCCCTGATTTCCATAAAAGCAGGGAGGTGCCTGGCATTTGGCGCCAAAAGCCCCAGTTGCTCTTTATTCTTTGCAAGGGGAACGCGGTGCCGCCGCCGCGGCAGGAGCGCTGCAGCCGGCCGGGGGCGCCGCCGCCGCGGGGGGCCGCCCCGCTCCGCGCCGCCCCCTCCCCTGCCCGCGCCCCCCCGCCCTCTCTGCACCCGCGACGCCTTTTCGGCTGCAAAGGCTAATGGGGCCAGTCAAGCACCCCCGAGGCGAGGCAGTCTCGCAGAAACGTCAAAAACAAGCAAATAAACAGAAGGAAGCGGCCGCGGAGGCTGGCACGCCGAGCCGCCCGGCGCGCGGCTTTGTAAATAATGAATAACGCTCCTGCAGCCGTCACCTCCCCTCGGACCGGCGGGGCGTGCAGGCCGGTGCCCGCGCACGGCAGCTCCCGCGGAAAATGCGCGGGTGCCGCGGGCCGCCTCTCCGAGCACCCCCCCCCCCCAATCCGCGTGCGCACGCACACGCACACACCCCGCGCACCCTCTCCGCTCCCCGCGAAACTGTAAATAAATAAATACTGGGCGAGCGCCGCCGGGGCCGGCGCGGCTTTCCGCTGCGGACGGCGACACCTTGCGGAGGGCCGGCGGGAGCGGCGGGGCGGCGGCCCCACGCGCATCGCGGCGCGGCGCGGCGCGGCGCGGCACCCACCGGCTCCTCGCCTCCTGGCGCGGGGGCTGCGGCGGGGCCGGCGGCGGCGCGGGCGCGCGGCGCTCTGCTGGGCGGCGGGTGCGATCCCGCTGCCGCTGGCGCTCGCCGTGCCGGTGCCGGCGCCGGTCGCGGCTGGCGCGCGGGGTGGCGCCTCCCCGCTCATAGGCTGCAGGTTGAGGCGGGGACTGGGGCGTTGCTCGCAGCAAGGCCGGCGGCGGCGGCGGCGGCGGCGCTGCTGCTGCTCCCCCCCCCCCCCCCCCCCCGCGACCCGCCCTGCCCGCTCGGCGAGGCGCCTGCGGGGCGCGCCGCTGCCGCGCAACAACAGCGCCTGCGAGGCGGAAAGGGGAGGAGGACAGTGCCTTCTCCAGAGTCACCGCCGTGTGCCCCTTCACCCCCCCTCCCCACTCCCCCCCGCCGGGGCGCAGCTCTGGGGCTGGCCCTGGCCATGCCGTGTCGTCTCCCCGCCCGTGGGGGGAACGTCTCCCCCGCCGCCATGTCGCGCCTGCGAGGCTTCACCCCTCCCTCAGTGTCATGGGGGCACCAGGCCGACTCAGAAAACGAGTGCTCTCCGCCGGCTGGCCTGTGTGGCCCGTACCGAAACGAGGGGCCGCACGTGCAGAGCTGGCCACCCGGGTGGCCTCGGTGGCCTCGGTGGCCGGGTGAAAGCCAGGCTGGCCACTGGCTGAAGCCAACGTTAGCAGCCACCAGCCGCCCCGTAGGGCCTGGACAAGGCAGCAAGTGGCCGTGTGGCTCCCCCTTGGCGTCCTCGGCTGGCTCCTGCCGGCCTTGTCCCCTCAGCTCGGAGGTGGCCGCGGGCGGGTTGGCCCGCGTTGGCGGAGAAGCCCTCCGAGGGCCCTCTAGCTGAATGTCAGAAGGACACCTGGGAAAGCAGTCCCTGTCCCAGAGAGAGCTTCAGAGGGAGCGTGATCCCAGCCGAGGTGCTGAAGGTGACCCTTGGACGCGCCATGGCGAATTCGGGCTTGGCGGGAGCCCGTCGAGGAAGGGGCATCGAGCAGGAAGGTGGGGGACCACCGGGCCGGCTCGTGGCGGGGTTGGCCGGCCTGGGCGGCAGCCAGCCGGTGAGATCCTGGAGGTCAGGCTTACCTGGCCTTCACTGACTCGGATGCACTTTGAATTAAAGACGGGAATTCATTGATTAATTAATGTGCATTCAGTATTTTGAGGGTGTGAATTCTTACGAAAGCACTGAGCTTTATTAATTTGTGCTTGGTTAATTTGGCTGGACAAAAAAGTTGTGGGTGTTTTGCCCTCCCTCCCCAAACACACGCACGCATTTCAGTAGCCTTTACCAGGTTGCAGCTTGTGAGGAGACATGAACTGGTTGTATTTGTTTCACCAAATGTGTGAACAATTTATTTACGCTCATCGGTCAAACACCTACCTCAGTTTAAACAATTATACGTGATTTGCCCCTTTAAATTCAGTCTTTATGTCTTCCACATTTCCTTTAATGCTCTCGTGTACACAGACATTGATATGTCCGTGCCTTGGAGATGGACATGGGCGTCTATCTGATTTACTGTTACGTTAATTCATTCCAAATTCTCACCATTTTTCTTTTTTTCATGCGTATGTGTGTGGGAATAAATTGAAGTATCGACTTCTAGGAAAGATTAGCAGTGTTTGTTGTATATATTTCTGTATAACTTCAGTAGTATCTAGATGTGAACATTAACGAGGATATTACACTCTAGACAACTCTTATAAAGTAACTTTCATTGTGGAAAAAAAATGGAAATGGAAAGCAGTGCAAACACTGAAAAACATTTCAGTTTCTGAGCACCAGTTCTCTTTAGGTATAAAGAGTTGTCAAGACCCGGATCTGTTGTTTCATCTTGTGCAGTTGAGCTGCACCTGGAACATAACTGTGCAAAGCTCTGGAAGGACTGCACAAATCTTTGTGCTTTTTTGGTTGGGGCTTACTTTGGGTTATTTTATCAACATTTATTTATTTTTTTTTTTCCTCTGATCCCCTCTGGCCCTGGAGTGGTATATATCAAGAAACTTCAAGGCAAATGGAAAACTGAAATTATTTGTGGTTACTGTGAATTTATTATTACTTCATTTTATTGAAGTAACTTGGGAAGTAAGATGAAATGATTTTAGAATTCAGTCTAAATATAGATCTGTTGTGTAGCAAATATTTTCAGGAATGGTAAGAAAATTGGCTATATTTGTAGAAACCTCCGAAGTCTAACTAAGCACCCTGCGGATGCAACAGGGGAAATCAGGACAACTAACAGTGCCCTTCTGAACACATTGTTTTATTACATCTTCTGTGGGCGGTTTTCTTCATTGTAGCCTTAACTTCTTTTAGGCTTGCTGGTTCTTCTCGGAGACTTCTGAAAGGCTCTCCACAGGCCCAGCGGGTCCATTGAGCCTTAGGCCTTTGGTTTCTATAGCTGAAAAGGTAGAAAAAGATAGAGTGTATAAAAGGCTAAAAGATGCTTTTGCTTACACAGTGGTAGGAGTCTGAGTAGATTCAGCCTTTGTGCTGAGATCCCAGACATACACACCTGGGTGTAATATCTGGGTAAGTTACTGCTGTTCACAGCTACTGTACATTTTCCCTTTCATCGTTATTGTTTCATTAAGGAATGCTGTGTAAGGTAAACTTCGTATGCGGCCACACGCATCTCTGTTCAACCCTTGCAGCCTGCAGCTACCGCAGAAAATGAAAAGAAACAGGACAGTATTACTTGATCTGTGTGGAGTTGTCCTCCTCAGAACCACGCAAAATTTGGCACGTGTTTCAGTCATCTGAGTTTCCTTTGCGAGTCAGAAGTAACGTATATAGTCTCCTGACTCCATGTCAAATTTATTATTTGTTAAATTTATTGTTTCTCATCCTTGAAAGTTCATAGAGTGTTTTCTTAATCATGGGGGCTTTTAAGTGTGCTTGTCAAAAACATGACAGAATAATTTACTCCTGTCCCAGTCAACATAAATGAGGCATGAAACCTTCTATACGGGACTAAAAAGGACATAGGTTCATAAGTTTGAATGCTCGTAGACCTAGATTTTATTTTGTTTCATTTTATTTGCTTACTTGCTTAAAGGAGGCCCTGAACACTACCTAATAAATTGCAGTGGTAACATTTTCAGGTCAATCAATTATTTGAAGGTAGCTGTTAAAAAAAATAAAGTTAACATAGTGGTCACAAAAGCTGCCATATTTAGAGCAATAGATGTACACATGTATGCCTTCACTAAAATCTTTTGCGAGGTGGTGGTACCGATCCCTGCTATGGACTGCTGAGCATATACAATCTTTAAAATATTTATCACAACACCTTCACTGAAGGTAGTCTGGTATTACTTTTACCCTCATACAGATGGGCAAATGAGACGGGGCAAGGGATTTCCCCAATATCACATACTGAGGCAGATTTCTCCAGTGTGCTAATCTGTAATGCTGTAGAGCAGCAGTTGCTTTCCCACAAGTTCTTGGAGAGTGCATCATCATTATCTGTTAAGATGAAATACTAGTGCATCCTCTCAAATGTATTGGATGTCATCTGTGCAAAGAGTGTCATCTGCAGTGCTACATTCACGTTAGCTCCTGTGACACGAAAACTTTCAAATACCAGTCGTAATACCTAATGCTTGTGTAATCTTTTACGTGACCAAGACGCTGTATAAATGTAGACAGTGAAAAACTCAAGTTATTTTACCTACCTCCTCTGTGGTGGTTGTTAGCCAATCTCGTCTGCACATTCGGGAAAATTTTAAGGAGTACCAGTGATCAGAGGGCTAATTCTGTTTAATTAAAACTAATTTTGAGGTCACGCTATCTGTAAGAAAAATTCAGATAATAGAACATCACTGCAGCTGCTTAGAAAAGAGGAGATACTGGGTTTAAGCAGAAAATTGCAGCTGAATGCTTCCCCTCTAAGTGTTCCTTGTGTTCATACATCAGAAACCTTTACATCTTTCTATAGTAAGTGAAAAGAAAACAAACATCTCTTCCATTTATGCTTTCTGCGTACCTTACATGTCTGCAGAATTCATTGGTCAGAAAGGAGTTTTTGTACTTGTCTGAAGGAGACTTCAGCTAGCTTTCTGGCTGCTTTGAGAGCATTGGAAGATTTTCATTAAAACCAGAAGGACTAGAAATATATTTTTTAGATTTGGCAGAAGCTGATAGCAGTTGCTCAGAAAAACATCCTACTTGCAACAGATTTTTCAAACCCTATATATGGCTAGATAAACATCTAAGCATTTGGTATCTTACAGTTGTATTCTAAAGCAAAACAAAACAAAACGAAAAGAACTTTATAAAGTTACAGATAAAACCACTAAGTGAAATGTAATAGAAACAAGGAATTTTGTGAGCCTGGTTTCTGATGTCTCTCTTTTATGAGAATTTTTGACGTCTAATAAAGAACAAGCTTATTAACTCTTCTTGATTGAAATATTAATGGGATTTCTTTCCTCTGTCCAGTTTCCAATTTTAATGAAATCTGTAAGAGCTTAAGATGTTTTAGACCTCTTCCCCTCTGTAAAGTTTAGTTGAAACTGCTAGTGAGTTCAGAATTCACTTCAGGAAATGACAGATAGCTTCACTGATTGGGCTTTGTTTCCTTAGCAAAGTAGGCCAAGAGGAAATCAAGTACATGAATTTAAAAAGCGGACATTACAAATTATGAATTTGCCAAATTTTAGAGTTCAAATACCAGCTTTAGTTTGTACACAAAAAGTGAATGCAAAGAAAAAAAAACTCAGTACTTCCCTTAGCCAAGCTGCTATAGAGTCTTTGTTAATACAAAATCTGTAGATAAATTCCCTTTTACAGTATTGTAACCCCCACACATTATTACAATAATTACATCCTCCTAAATGTATACATAGTGCCTGAAAACATATCCTAATTGTAAAATCACTTACAAGCATTTATAGTTCTTGCAATTATTCCTTTTATGAGTAGGAAGATATAGCTTCCCTAAATTTAATCTTTGCAAAAGTATCTGCTGCTGAGTGACATATAGCATCAGTGACATATTAGTAGAGTTGGATTGTTCTTGGGTTATATTCCTGTTTTTATAAATACATGTGAGAAAATGAATACATTTGATATGCACGTGCTTTTCAGGACAACAGCTGTGGCAAAATATTTTTTCTGCAACAGATGATTAGGCCGGTTAAAAATGGCTTGACGATTGTAATCAGAAAATGGCAGAAGTTCTGTGAAAACTTGTTTTTCATCAGAATAATTTATCTACACACTTATATATGTATGTAGTGTCTGCCAAAAGTTAACAAAAATAGACTGACTTGTTTCTTTTTTACTTTTATTAATTATGGTAAATGTAATTCATGTTCAGCACAGGGAGACCCTAATCTGTATTACTATGCTATAAAAAACATTATAATAATACCTATTTCTTAACTAGTAAATCTAAAGGTATCAGACATACGTGTGCGTACCGTGTAGTTCAGCAACAACGGGTATGGCAGGCCTCTTGCAGAGGTAGCTGTCTTTACAAAATAATCTCATCTCTGAAGTTCATTTTTTCCTTTGAAGGTCGAGGGACTGAGCCTGTGCAGACAATACCAACCCCCTTCCTTGTTAAGGCTAAGGAAAAACTCTTTGGAAAATGAAACTTATGAAATAAAGTGCAGGATAGTCATCCTTACGCTTAGCAGTTTGTAAGCGAGGAGAAAAGAGAATGACACCGAACTGCATGCAGCTTTCTGCTTCCCTTAACCTGCTGCAGATAATAGGCAGGTGGGAAGAGGGCAGGTGATTTTTGACAGCTTCATCAAATAACAGTTTTTCTTCTCAGAGTGAACTGTGGCAATGCCCTGAAGCCAGTGAATCTGGAAGACCTGTTGGGCTCAGTTAGTTTAGTTCTCTAGAAATCTTGGTTTAATTAAAAACTTACTCTTAATGCCACAGTAAGAAAGGCTGGGCACTGAGCGCTGGAAGATCTGTGGGAATTGTGCACGTATTAAAATGGGCTGCTTATAGTGGTGTTCTTGAATCTTATCCAGTTCCTCTTCTACCTCCCCCCACTCTGCTTTGCCATCATATTTTCCGTCATGCAGTAGTCTGAAGCATTACAACATTTTATGTTTATATGTACTTAAACGTTTCAACTCTTTTTTGAGCAACTAGCCGTTCGGGCATTGTTGTGCACGCTCACGTTACTGACTGTTTTTGAAACCTGAGCTGGGAATATGTTAATGGCTGCAAAGCCTTTTAAAGGGTTCATTATTATGAAATATTTTACCAGATAATTCACTGAGACAAATCTGAAATGTGCAGTTGGGAAGGTAAAATTATAACCAGTCACATAAACCTGTCTTCATTAGCTCCCTTTCAAATATCTCCAAATGTTACCAATAGAGAAAGACATCCTCGGAGAGTGGTTTGAAGCGTGAATTCTTTAGTTTGCAATTGGAATCTGCTTCATGTTTAAGAGGAAGGCTTTCATTTCCTGCATCTGAGATTCATTTTTAAATGCAAGCTAACAGGAAGATTAGCCTTTAAGGACTGTTAGTGACTGGCCAGAATGGTGTTGGTGACTAGAACATAAAAGAAAAAAAAAAAAAAGAAGATAAACACAGACTTCAGTGAATGAATAAAGGGATGCATCAAACTATATGCTCAGCTGGTGTCAATTGATACGGCTTCCTCCCATTGGAGCTGTTCCAGATTATACCAGCTAAAGATCTGGTCTGCCATGATTTCAACTTTAGTCTTGGGCCACAACTTGAAAGTAGTTTTCTGGACTGTTTAGTTTGTTCTTATTTTACATGCAACAGATAGAGCCTTTGCTGATAACCTGTGGGACATTCTTCAAAGCTTTGCTGTAAAAAATGTTAACAGCAAAGGAAACGCTTAACACTTATTGCAGTAATGAAAATATCTTCAGACACAGTAAAGTCCTTTATAGAGTATTGATGGTTTTATTATTATTGCCATTCCCACTTTAGTAAATCAGTGTGTCAAAGTTTTGTTTATTTATCTGTCACATAAATTATTGGTCTATCTCTGGCTGCAAGCATAAATGTATGAATGGCTATGGCAGAGTCTGCAGAGGTCTTACTTCCCTTCCTTCTCCCAGAGAGAGCTGGCCATGTCCTTAATGTCATTGGGCCTGATTCTTACTGGCTTCTGTGAGACTCTCGGCACCCTTGCCGAATCTTGGACATCTGAATCTTGAAAAATGTGTTCACCTCCCACTAAAACAATGATTGTCAGAGGTGAGAAATCAGACTCAACAGACCAAAGGTGGGATCTGCTTAGGCAACTGCTACAGTCCATTCTTACCAAATGCAAGAGGGTTTTGTATGAATCACAGTGACTCTCTAAGTCAGTAAAGCACAAAAATTGCTTTGAAGTGAGCCAAGATCGATAGGAGGCTTTACAGAATTCTGTCTAGTTCTGGTCACTGTGCATACTTATTATTGTACATTTTTTGATAAATTACAGACTTACAGAAATAGAGAATTTTAGAAACAAGTGCCACAACAAATGTGGTTTATGAATTTGATTTCTTTTCTCTCGAATGAATACTAAACCATTTACTGTAAGAGAGATCGATAATATTGGAGATTAGATTCCTGTTGCTTGCTGTGTTCCATTTTGAATGTTTGCAACTCTGGCTTTAGCTGTCAATATGACTCAAGACTTTATACTGTCATCTTTTACTGAAGTATCTGAAGATGCACCGTAAGATCTAGACCTGTCAAATTCCCTCTAAATGTGTGTCTCACGGCAGTATAAAAGCCATTCTGCTGCCTAACTCCTGAGTACCTAAGGTGACAGGGAAAAAGACATGAGGGAAAACCTGACCAAGAAGCTTCCAGTATGTGGGAAGCCAAACAATGGCATAGTTGCAATCTGCAACAGGAGAGTGCAAGAGAGGAGACAGGGGAGCATGTTAGTCTTGTAGCCACTGAGAAGACAACGTCAATGAGAGAAGAGAAAGTTGCATGCACTTGAGCTGAATGATATCATAAAACATCATAACAAAAAAAATTAATTTTACTTCAAAACTGCTCACTTCCTTTGTTTTGGCTTTTGTCAGAATCAATTATCTGACAGCCTTTAATCACTTTTGATTTGGATAACCTGAAATGTCAGGGCAGAAGTAGCAATTAAAGAAAGAAAGAACACCCTTGGAACGCTTAATTAAAATAGTTTTAAAATATTATTTAACTTTGAGCTGAAGAAAACAAGAAAAAAACATACTGGCATGTAATGTTTTATTTCCTTTATTATACACATATACTCTTGATTTTTGACTGTTAAGTTCTCTCTTGATCAGTGTTTAAGATGGGCTTCCTTGTCTCATTGTTAACCAAGACAGTCAAAGCTGTAATTCTGCTTTGGTATTGCAAAGTTATATGCGTGTGATCAGACATTGCATGTTAAATGTTTTGTTTGTCAGTAATCTAATATTTTCGAGCCATTACAGTATTGAGGTTTAGCTAAAGGTATTCTGTACTAATAATGTATATATTTGTTTTCCGGTGACATAATTTCATTGCTAAGAACAATTTGTGTTTAACATGTCAGCTACTGAAATGTTCTTAGTATCTGCAAATGTAATTTTGCAAATTATCCAGATTTACAGTATGTGGGCCACACTAGCAAAGGAATACAGAAATGTGGATTATCTCAAAAGAGCTGAAATTTGTATTAAAGGAAGAAAATAACTAAATGGTGAAATTGTATTACATTTTGTTTTCATGCTGACATTACCCAAGACTTCTAAAAACAATTTTCATTGCTTCGGTTCCAGAGTGCTAAATGTGTAGCGTTCTGGCAAGCCCATTGCCTTAAACACCCTTGCACTGTACTGGCGTTCCAGCTCCTTTGACTTGTATTCTGGGTACAGACGGCTAGATCAGCATTAATTAGTGCAGAAAATCACTTTGGTATGCCAGGGTTTCAGACTACTGGTAAAGACTTGTTCTTGGCAGGATGGTAGTACAGATAGATACAAGGTTGGAAGGAATGCGCTTTCCAGGGTATCGGGATGCTGAGGACCAGTTTTCTTCCTACCCTGGAAAAAAGTTACTGACAAGGTTATTTTATGTGTACATTGTTCAGCAGTTAAATGCACTTGTAGCAAGTATTAGCAAAGTGAATATAAGTGAACATGTCAGTGAGAGAAGAATGTTGTATTTATACAGAAGTATGTGTCTGTGTATATGTAGAGGTACATATATGCATATGTATGTGTGTGTGTGTGTACAGGTGTGTTTTTATACTCTAGCTTAACCTGAAGTGCTAAATGGTTAAAGCTGTTTATCTGTTTCAGAAATATCAAAAAAAAAAAAAAAAAAGACATTAAATCTTTGTCCAAATTAATTTGTACTTGTATAGGTCGATCCACATTATTATTTTAATTAGCTTCCTTTACAGAAAATTTAGGACATGGGGCAGTACAGCATGATGACGACAGTCCTCAGTTCACCTAGACTGGGTTGATAAGTTTACAAAGCACAGTATACTGGTGATAGCTCAAGTACTAAAAAAAATATAAGCTATATTTGCCTGGCCTACTGCTTAGGATAATAAATTTTATCCCTTCACAAGACTGATAATTTGGGTACAGCATCATTTTGAAACTGCTATAGCATGTTCCATTCTGGCACTGGCATGGTCAATGCCAGCCAGGCCCCTCTGCATCATGCTCCCGTGTGCTGTGCAGAGAGACAATTTGATAAATAGGGCTAGCGTTTGTCTTAAGTTGTTACAAGGAAATAAACACTATTATTTCCTTTTATTCATTCTGTATTTTAATTCTCTTATTATTATCTCCATGCTCACCTTTCAGACCTGTGAATTTGTCAAGTACTGTGCGGCAAAGTTGGATTTACAGTAGGTGACAATAACTCAAATGTAATATGGAACAGTGTGTCCTAGGATTTTGATTCGAGTTTTATTCTAACCTTTTGACCTGTAGCAAATCATGGGCAAATCATGTTAACTTTCATGCTAATGTTTAGTTTTCCTCATTTTTAAAATGAGAATAGTGATGATTAGCACCTTTGTAACGTGTTTTGAGAACTGTGAGAAAATTGAATTGCATGTTATTAATTAAGTCAGTAAAAACCTAACAGATTTTCAGTTTGTAGTGCATTTTCTACTGATGTGATGGGGAAACAGTATTCTGCAATGAAGGTGGGATTGCTTTATAATGTAGAAAATCTAAATGCTGGAATTAAATAAAGAGGGGAATTATTTGCACCTTGAGGGATAGCTACAGTGCAGATGCTTACATCTGAAGTAGTCATTATAAGCTGCCTTTCTAGTCAATGGAGAACACTCAGTACAATCCATCTGACCTGCTTTAGATGTCTGCTTTAAGTTTAGATGAATCATGCCTTAAAAGAACATTGGAGGATTCAGCACATTACATAATTTAATCTTACCTCCTGCCGTAGAGGTACCTCCAGCTACTCTATATTGATTCCAGTTTTGTTTGACTAAAGCATTGCTTTCATAAAGTCCTTCAGTCTTATTTTTTTGGACTTATTTGGACAAGCAATCCAATACTTGTACTGGTGATATTATCAATTTTGTTTTCTTTTGCCCTCGCACGCATATCTTTTGTTAATTTTCTAAAATAGTTAATAAAGCATACACATAGCAACTGAAACCTCTTCTTACAGAGTATCATCATGGTTGAAAATATCAAATGCTGAGTGTTGGTCAACAACTGCTGTAAAAAGTGAAAGGTAAATTTGGCACGCAGCAATGAAATACTGAAGTGGTAATTAGGCTTCTGACAAATAGATTAGTCTGGCTTGTCCGGCTGTCGGGATGGTTGTATAGGTACACATTTTGCTGCATTATTTGATTGTGTTACTTTTGGATTTGAACTGAAATAATTACATAGAAAGATATGTCACTGTTAAACAGAATTATAAAGAATGCGTGCTTTGTTTCTGTGCCTACGTCTGAGATGCAGTGGCATTTCTACGTGAGCTGTGAATTGTACCGTCACAGTCATTTATTTGCTGGGGGTAAGATGAATACTAGGTTTTTCAGCTGATGCAAAAATACATGTTTGGACCTCATTTGGAACTGGGATATCATTACATACAGACACTAACTGCATGTTAAGACTCTGTTATTTGTACAAGCTTGTTCTCATGAAATATTGATAGAGTTTCCATGTACACATTAATGTTGGCCTTTTTTTCTTGGCATTGGCTTGGGAATCTGAGTGAAAAATAAAGGATAATGAAACATGATGTTTGTGTACATTCCTTGTCCCATTATGCTATTAGCTCTGTATCTGGCATTTTGTAGAAAATATAAAAAGATAATGAGTAAGCCTTTGTGCATATCCCATGGCTCAGAGAAGAAAAAAGGCTGTTCTGAGAATTGTATGTTGATAGCAATGGATACTAGAGAAACCCCCTCTGCCTCTCCTTGTGAGAAGTGAGACTTGAAAGAACTTTCGCTTCTTCTACTGGTTTGAAAACATATTTGACCTCTGAGTAAAGGAAGCCAGAGAGAGCATTGAATAAGTTGATTTACCATCTCTTGAAATACCTCCTTTACTGGTTCTGTGCCAGAATCTGAAGTGCTGTAGTGACAGCAGCCAAAAGGGAGTGGGGATTTGGATGGAGATAAAGGGAAAGATTAAAAAAAGAAGTCTAAACCTATATTTAATCCAGTGGTCTCATTATCTGAAGCTGGCCACTTCCAGGAGCTCTGCAAACTTTTGCTTTATTGAATGAATTGAGCCCTGTGTTATAATGACAAATACTTCTCCTGGGAAATACTCCTGTTGTGTTACATTGATGCTACACTGGAAAAGTACAAACTGAATTAGATATAAAAGATATGATTTTTTACATCTGCGGTGCGTGTGGATTATGGAGGCAAAGATGACCCAGCAAAGATGGAAGCTATGTGTCTGAGTTGTTGAAATGCAGGTTTTGGAATGACATTCCAAGGACAGCTGCAGTTTACTACACAGCATTGTGAATGGTAGAGTGTGATTATCAGTGAAATGTCCAATATTTCTCCATGAAAATGTTTCTATTTCACGAAAAAGAAGTGTTTTGTTAGTATTTCTGATGGATCTACTATAAAACACTGCTACTTGAATATGATTCTAAGATTTTAATTTCATTGTCGTAGCTGACTTTTAGATGGTTGAGTTCAGTAAACTTCTGCTGATTTAAACCTCTGCTGAGAATCTTTTCCACAATCATCACAGATATATTATTCAATCTGAAGTAGTTGCCTCCTTTAAACTGTAAGCTCTTTGGGACAGAGAGCTCGTAAGTCCCATCAAAGCTGGAACTGAACCAGGTGGACAGAGACAGTCAGAGAGCCTAAGCCATGCCAGCAACAGCTGCGGGCGGTCCACAACTATGTGTATAAAGGCACTTTTGGAGAGAAAGGTGGCAGTCATAGTGTCAGAGCACTCAGGACAGGAGAAGGTAACTGTTTTTTAATCAAAGTGGAAAGCAAGGGACTGGCAAAATAAAGCTTTGGAACAATGCGTGGACTTGGTGAGAAGGGATTTTGAGTGGGGCTGAAGGCGGAGAGAGGCTTGACTTAGAAGGCATTTGAGCATCCGACTTACTTTAATTAGGAACAATGGATTTAAAGTTCAGCACTCTGATGGAAAATAATTCCCTTGCAGATCGTTTAGTGAGAATCTATGAGTCCTTTCCTTTTGATGTTATTAAAATCTACTAGTGTATGCAGATGTCATCAGAAAGAATGTTTGTTGCTTCTTCCTTATTCAGTTCAGGAAAGATGTTCATAAAATATGTAGTCACATAGTAATTATGTCATCAAACACACTGCTACAAAACTCTCCTCAGTGAAGAGGAATTTCCTTAACACCTGACGATAACATTTTTCAAAATAAAATATGTCAAAGCTTAGAAGTTTATCTTGGCAGAACATCATACCATTAAAGCAAGATTGAATGTATCCTGTCCAAATCTCTTGCTTCTTGTAATGGTGCCTAAGGCTACAGTCCTCCAGATGTTGATACTACCAGCGTTTCCATTTTGTACGGAAAAAAAAAACAAAAAAACTTGTTATCACAGACACTTTACAGCAGGAATTCTCCCCTTTTTTCAGAACAGTTTGTCTGATGTGACGCAAAAAAAAAGAATCGTTAAAAAAAGTAGACGGAGACTTTTTCCCTTCAGAATAATTTTCCCTTAGCAATAAGAATGAGAATGGGTAGGGCAGCAGATCTTTCATGCCCCTTGCTTCCCACTTCAGGCTAAGATGGCATTTTGGCTGTCCGTAGATTGCCAAAAAGTGCCTTGATCTGAGGAAGGAAGCGGAAGATACTGCAGCAGAAATAGTACTGAAGGAGCAGGCGAGAATTTTCCTTGTGCTAACATTGCCTAGACATCATCAGGCTCAACTATATTAAAATTATTGAACCTTATTTACACTGAGTCCATTCACACTGCTTTAGCCTTGAAGCGGCCTTAAAACACGTGAGAATGGTAATTATTTCCTACAAGTTTTGAAAATTAACACGATTACTCCCACAGGGGACTGAGGTATGGTGGCAAGACAACTCAATTTCCTAGTTCGGTTGGATACTAAAGGCAGCTTATAGGACATTGCTGAGGTGGTGAGTCTCATGAGATTTTGTGAATGACAGTCAGGATCAAATGATCAGGAGATGAGCAAGGGATGAGTTAACAGGACACTGAGAAGAGAAATAGATATTTCTCAGAATATATTTTTAGGAAAGCCTTATATAATTCAGCAAGGATAAGCAAGCTTCAGTGGGAATTAGATTATATCAATTACTTTAAAAAAAAACTGTACTATCACATTCTGATCTTCATTAAGATTGCTTTGTCCTGTTGTAGCTCACAGGTTTAATTATGTTATGTGCTTACATGTTTGCTGGATTGGTACCTGAGGCTTGAATCTGGTAAAGAGATTCATGATGCAGCTGCTTGGACTAAGCTTTCCAGTCTGTTGCTGTTTCTGTACTGAAGACTCTAAATCAGTGCATACGATAAAGTGTCAGCCTGAAGAAGAAAGGCGTGGATGATTGCTGATACTTTCTAAGATCAGAAGTTCTGCACACCATCCTCCAGTAAACAGGTCTTGAGAAGGCATTGATCAGACCATTAGTAACAGTCCCTAGGAAAGTTAAGAAAAGACTCACCAAGCAGAATATGTGCACATTAAATTTGTCACATACAAGTGGTTTTGCTGCAGTGAGATGTATATGGCCAAGTAGCAAAGGTGGGAAGCAAAATACTGAGTCTTCCGTAAAAGTAACTTATGAAGGTGAATAATTTTTCTGGCTGCTATTCCCCCCCACACACCCCAACAAGACTTTGCATGGGAACACCTTCTTAGAAGAAGTATTGGGACTGTGATGTGTACTGGGTTGAATTACAGATTATACTTTGACAAAACAAAAGGGATCAGTCTTATAAAAATCACTTAATGATTTAATATCATCATTTTATATAACGGCATTAACATCACTGAATATATCAGAGATGATATATTCAGCAAGTACACACACACACACACACACACACACACACACACACACGTATGCTTCATATCTATTATATACTCTTTGTTTTGTGCTTGCTCTTCAGTTTCTGTTCAACCATGATATCCTGTGGCATGGATGGATGCTTGTTAGTAGAACAAGTAACATAATTCCTGAGTTAGAAAGGTCATAGATAGGGCAATGGGACTCAGGACCCAAAGCTGGAAAATGTATTAACATACTTTAATCAGTCATACTAAATTCCACTGTGGCATATTTCCTCAACAAATTAGTTGAAAGGATTCTGGGTTCTGTCACTGGAAAAGAAAACACTTAATCTTTTATTCAAAAAAGAATACTTTTTCTTTAACTATAGTGTCTGAAAGATGTTCTTTTCTGAACTTACTTACATGTTTACTACATTTTATAATCTTATGCTTAAAACATTTTATTAGGATATCTAGGTTGACTTGCAACTTTGCCGGAGGTTTGTTATGCAGCCTTGATCAAGTTACTTGCTCCTTCTGCATCTCAGTTTCACTGTATGCAGATAATAGACTGTCCAGTGCTGTGTCTGTAAAGTGCATAGCACAATGTGATACTGATATCAGATGGAATTTCTGAGAAACACCACAGTTCAAATAAGTAGTAATCATTAGGGGGGTTGCTAAACTGCGTTATCCAGCAGCTTTTTCTGGTGAAGAATCATTACTACAAATATTGAAAGGAAGTGTGTGCAACCAATTGGCAAGCCAATATGTTTATTGACAAAACTGTATGTTTATGTGAGCAATCATAGTGAGGTAACTTGAGTCGAATCATTCTTGAGCAAAGGACTGCAATTATGAAAATGTAACAGTGAAATACATCTGAATAGTAACTACATTTTTTTTGTGTCGTAGATGACCACGCATGATTTGTGAGTTATGCTCTCTCTTGCGTAGTTTGAGGCTAAGCCCCAGTTTGAAACCAATTTAGAATTGGCTTAGTGCAGCCATTCTCATGCATCCTATGCAAACCGTACCCTGCCTTCTGCTTAGGGCTACAAAGAAAGCATAACAAAGGCACTTCAGAAGGGAATACAGCTCCATTGCTATGTGATGATTCTGTAATAATTAACAGCAACACTCTTGTTAAGTTGCACTTTTGGTACATTCAGATTGAAATTCCTCCTTTGTTACAGCAGTTGCTTTTTTCACAAGCACCTTGTAGAGCTTTATAGCTCATCAGCTTCATAAAGGTGACGTCTCACCTTGAAATACAACTGTGGTATGATCAGTTGTGTTGAAGAACTAATGTATGACTATTTTTTTCTTACGTAGAAATGACTAATGGAGTTTTTAAAAAGTGCAGAACTAATTCCTGAATTTCAGTAATTAGTGACATTGTAAAAATAGGATTCTTCTAGGTTACTTAAAAGTTGGCATATTTCCATCTACAGCATTTAAATAGGTATTAATTTAAAGGCAGCTGCTTCTTGCCTTTTGCATTTCAGTATTGCTCTGTTAGTTTTTCTTTCTTCCTCCCGAGAATTAAATACGTGTTCTGTAGGCTTATCTGCCCTGACTTTTTGTATGTGACAACACTCACTATGATCTCCTAACTCATCAATCAAATGGGAATCATGGTCTTCAAAAGTATTTTGGAGAGCTTCATTCTTGAACACACACATACACACACACACACACACACACAATTTCTATGTGAATATTATGCCATAAAATAATGTTTGTGTTCTTTTAGGCTTAATACGATACCATTTGTGAGCACAAGTGCTGAAGCAATTTAGAAATAGTTGTTAACTTTATATCCTACCAGAGAAATAGTTTTATTACTGTGTATGCAAAGCAACAGAAAAGCAAAGCTTTGCTTTTATATTTTATTACCTACCATTATAACGTTTCAGGGCCTCTTGTATCAGTATTTGGAGGCATGCAGAAGTCTGTCTTTGTGAGCATACTAAAATGAAATTAGGAAATGAATAATGCAGCTTTCGAATGTTTAGAAAAAAGTTTTAGCTGCAGAAAATTCAGAATCACTTCGGTGGTGTACATCCCAACAGAGAGAATTACAAATGCCAGATGCAGAAAAGTAATATAGGTGCTTTGCTGTTGGATTGTGAAAGAAGAACAGACATGAAAGCACTTATCTAATTGCCATGTTGAAGAGTATCACTGTTGCTAACATTTACATATGTGTCAAGATCCCAACATACTCCTGAAATACTCCTAAAGTTACTTAAAATATACTTAAGATTGTTTTTTATTTGCCTACTGATTTTTTATTTTGAAGTGTATTTTCCAAGTTTTTTTGTTACAACTGTGAGGTGTAGAAACTGATGCTGAGATTTTTCAAATAGTTACACGGCAATAAAAGAGATTTCACTACCGCTGTTATGGCATATCTCTTTCCTGAGTATCTGCATCCTGTGTGCTTGTAGTAGGAGACCATTATTCTCAGTACCACCAAGGTGTTTACAGTTCTGGGTCTTGGTATGAATCCAGCACATGCCAGGTCTACGCTCTTAACTTCATCGATATGAACATTCACGGTTTTGGGCTAGTTTCTGAATGAGCTTGTTCAGAGATTTGATATGCCTTTTGGTTGGCTAGAAATCATTAATAATTGTAAAGAACCAACCTTACCTGACTTCTTTAGTGCTAGTTAGAGTAGTTCAGGCTTGAAGGATTAAAAAAAAAAGTTCCTTTCTTTGAAAGCCATGTTTATTATTTCTGTTAAAAAGGACTTCTGTTCATAACTCTATTTTGTGAATCAGTAGAAACATGAATATATACAGAAAATGTTGTCTTGATACTCCTCAAGTGCCTGTAACTCTTTCCTGACTGACTCTATCAAGCACTGGAAAAGAAAGATGATCGTCGGCCGACAAGTAAAGGTAGAATGGAGACGCTAGATACTGATGAGAAATTTCTCTTGATTCATAAAAGAGCTCAAATACCGATTTGAAAAAGTCATTTCTGTTTCAAATTCTCTAAATCAATCTTTGTTTGATCCAGCTGGACAAATAACTCAGTGGGTTTCTCCCTGTCTGCATTTTGTACATCACACATTAAGAAACAACAGAAGACTTTTTCAGTTTGGGTAGAGGGAAGAGTATTGCACTGATACTAGGGCCATACTGCATAATGTGTCTGGCAAAAGCCTTTAATGTGAGAGTTTCTCTGAAGTCCCATAAATTGGATTTGCCCACTCAGGTTAGAAAGGTTTTAAATGGTAGAGAAAGCATATGTCACAAATTTAAACTAAAAAGTTATCATATGAAACTATCTTTGAACTTTCTCAGCTGGTCCAGAAGCTATTATTTTGCTTGCATTCACATCTTTTAATTGTAATGACGGCAGTTCCTCCGAGAAATAAACTGTGTCAATGTCAATGTGGAATGATAATTGAGGATTTCATCTCTCATTGTACCTAAAAATCCATAGTAAATGAATATTAAATTTACAAGGAAATTTCACATTTAAAAATAGCCGTGTATCCCTGCTTCAGCTGCTGCCAATGTTACAGTCTCTCCTGAGGACAATGCGTTGCATTTTTACTGTAGAATCCCAGACTTACACAGAGCAAAGGATGCCCTCCTCTGGAACCAGCACTGGTGTTACATGGTGCTTAATGTTGCAGAGTGGTTGCAGAAGTTGAAAGAGGCAGAATATTGCAGGAAGAGAAATGAAGATCACAGGATAAACTGAAGTCAGATAATGCCCTTAAAAAAAAATTCTACGCCTGTCCTCCTCCTCCTTGGAAAGTGACTTTTAATCAGATTTTCAAAGTGGGTGAGGAATTGCATGTTCTTTTTTTTCTAGATGCTGGAATATTTGTGGGCCTAGACTTAGAAAAATGCCAAGCACTACAAGTGCAACTTGGGACTGTGCTTCTGTCAAGTCAAATGCTATAAAAAAGGGGTGCACATGAAACAAAACGGACACCCAGAATTAATGATATTTTGATAGCTTTGGCATTCTTCCATAAAAAGGGGGAATAATAACAACCCCTACCCACAGAAGAGATGTAAAGAAAATTCACTACTTTTTGTAAGTGCTAGCATGGTCTGAGGTGCTAGCATGGTACTGAAAAGCTTAGGAAGAACTCATAATATTCCGGTGCTTAAATGGTGTACATATTAAATGTGGATCAGGGAAACTCAGTTGTGTGCCACATGGTGAGAAGAGAAGAGATCAGTGTGACAAATATTGCATTACCTACGTGAATGTAAACAATGCTTTGAACTTTTTCAGTGAGATCCTGAAGCATTTGCAGCAAGACTATACCAAATCACGTTATCTGCGTCTTTTACTTGTGCTTTGCTTTTGTAGATCCATATTTAAGATCATATTTAAGCATAGCATAACTTCAAAAGAAGAATGTCTTACTAAAATTAAAATATGAACAGGTAAAGTCACGCAAAGGATTCATAAAGAAATGAATAATGCATCACTAAATCATTGGATTGAAGGTAAACGTCTAAACTATTTCCTATTTCTAGTCAGTTATAACCATTTTGTAGGGTTTGTTGATCATCGGGTTGCCAGGAGATGAGCAGAGAGAAGCAACTGGTTAACAGCTGGTTGCATCTGGTCACAGCCAGGAAAGCATAGCAATAGAATAAACAATTCAGTTTTCAACAGCTGCATTTGCAGTTACACTCTACTGAATGAACTAAGCAGAGCTTTCCAAGTATAATTTGTGACCTAGAAACATAAATTATCTTTAGAAACATTTAGAAGTAAAAAAAAAAAAAAAATGCTTCTTATCCTACCATTCTCTCTGTCCCTTACTAAAAGATCTTTTTAATTTTAGCTCCTGTCTCTGTTTTAAACATTGCAGATATCTACTAATAGACACCATTTATAGACATTTTAATTCTTCACTGTGTTTTGTACCTTTATATATATATATATATATATGTATCTTTTTCAGTTTCTGAAGACTCTGTGCTCCTGTTTCATTTTTAGGCACACTTGAGAGTCATTAAATATTTCATGATATTCGCCAAGGGCCTTGCTATAGGTATTTATTGCCCCTAGAAAGTCATCAGATATAATATTGATAGATTACAGTAGAGCACTTTATTAAAGAACAAATTGGATTTGGAACATAGTTGCTTAATGGATTGCTTGAATAGGCTACTGAAAGCCTGCCAGAGATCTGGAGATCATCATACAGATATCCTGCTATTTGAAGACATCATGCTTAGGGCGAAAAATGGTTATATCATTTCTCCATCAGGATGGCAGCAACCTCAGATGCTGAGACTAGAGGAAGCCAGGTTTGCCCAGGATATGGTAATACTTCAGCTACTACCTGATTATTCAGATTCTAAAGGGAAGTTAATCTGCAAAGAATGATGAATCTAAGGCTGAAAGTTCGTAGCAGGAAAAAGAAGTCTATGTGGGGGATAAACAGTGGTTAGAGAAGATGCTTATACGAATGTGGTATCTGAATATACTGATTTACTCTGAACTGATTTGAAAGCTGCATATATCAGAGAAAGGGCTGAGCAAGGTCTTGGGGAAAAAAAACTATAAAAAAGGAGTGATTGTATCACGTGGTCTTTCACAGGATTGATTAATAATGTACACGAATAGGTGTGTACGTCCAGTTATAAGTATTCATGCTAACAGAGTTCACAAAGAAATCCTAAGAGCAGCTTGCAGGTTAAAGACATCATCTGGGAAGCAAAACTAATAGGAGGAGTGAACATTCAGGACAACCTCTGCGCAGCCCTGTCTCCTGGTGTCCTGACTTACTGACTGATCTTCCTAGCTGGACCCTGGAGCCTGGACCTGTGCTGCAATTGTCTCCAGTCCCGTCTCTGGCCCTGTCTCCTGCTGTTTCTGACGGCATGGACCCAGATCTGACTCATTTCCTTGCCTTATCTGGGACTGTTGATGGGACCTGTCACCAGCCTGGCCCTGCTCAGATGCTGCAGGACTGTGGCATGGTCGGGGACATCACTGCCCTGCCTCTCCTCTGAGCACCCTTGGCTCCTGGCTTGTCTACCTCAGGGACTAGCCCTGCTCTTACTGCTCGCTGGCAGACTATATCCAGCAGAATCTGTCATCTGGATTATTTTTAGTAACATTTATTTTATAGTTTGAAATAACCAGGAGATAGTTAGAACATAGATTCTAAAGGCTGAGTTAGTGGATGTTAATGATCATAATTCCTGTTGTCAAAGATTCTGGATGTAGCCCAGAACCTCACCGCAATAGATTCTGTATGATGGACTGAAAAGACAGACTAGTCCAGCCAGCTTGAAGTACAAACATAAAACAAAAGATAGGAAAACACCAAAACAGGAGTGATCAATGGACTTCAGACTCATAAAACTTGTTGTGAGATGACATTTGGAATGATCTGCATACCCTGTGAAAACACTGATCGGTAAGAAAAGTGCAGCATCCCAGAATACTCTTCTTCTTAGTTAGGTGCTCCTGTACAATTCACAATGCAGCTCAAACTGAATTTGCAGAACTTGCTGTGAAGTCGGACCAGAGTTACAGGAGAGCTGCTGTTGATATCTACTGTTGATGTCTTGGGAAATATGAGGCTGTGAACAACAAAAAGAGACTTTCGCATCTATGACCGATAGCTAAATTAGGGCAGACCAAGTTTAGGTGAGCTCTTTGCAGGCAAAAAGCCTTTCAGGTCACCTTTTGATCCACATACCACTGTTAACTGCTGTTGCTGATATGTAGTGCCTTTACCAGCACTACAGAGCTATTTCCAAAGGGTCATTCCTGCATAACATATCACGACCAACGGTGTGATTAGAATGCATTCTGCCTTATTTTAATCTATTGAAATGTTAACGTTGTTTTTCTTTTTTGTAACATCTGATTTGATGCGTTAGCTAACATTTCTTATGAATCGATGAAGAGGGTTCAATATCTCTGATATTAGAGCTGAACTGAAAATGATAAAAATAAATAATTCTTCACTGATGTAAGCAACTTTGTAAACATATATAAGTTTTTATTTGAAATTCTCAATTCCTTTTTTCTGAGGGAAAAAGTACACATGCCTGTTTAAAAGTGTATCTATTTATTTATTTGTTGCACATTTATTATCTGGAGAAAAATACCTTTCAGACTACTGACTATTTTAGAAAAGTCTTTCAAGTTATCAAAGAGCCTTAACAATTTCTTCAACCTGTTCTTATCTCTTGGGTAAATAAGGAATTTTACAAAACTGCCTAATTATAGGCACTTACTCGGGAGACTGAAGGACTTTCTCCAAAGTCATTTCTATTACTTGAATAACTGATCCCCATTTTATAGCATTCCAGGACATTTTATTCATGTTTGCTTATAAAATGAACAAATATTTTGGGTTTGATTTCATAATCCATATTTAACTTATTTTGATTGTAATTGCCATTTTATCTGAATAAGGACAAGAGTGAGCCAAGGTAATATTGTAAAACTTCATAATTACTTCATGCTTAAACGGTGGGAGTTCTGTAACAATAATCTTTTTCATTTCAGATTGGTGTGGACTAATAAAACATTAGAAAAAATATTTCATTTGCAAACAAAAAAAAAAAAAACTTGTATAATTTTTAGTTCCTCAAAAAATAACATGCCTTATTTTTGTATCCTCTTCAACACAGCATGCAAAATTTTATGACATTTTGTTTACTGAATCATCTGAACTTTGATATGCAAAATCAAAGTGTCATCCTCTAAGCCAGAAGAGCTGGTGATTTCCTAACTGTAATTGTCACGTAGCTAGATGGACAGCTATATGTATTTTTAAAATGAACATACTACAGTCAAAAATTAAAAATAACCTTTTTAACTTTTGACTCATCTGTATGTTTGTATGGCTTTGGTTCATAAGGGACATCAATCACATGCCTGAAAACATCCTTCAGAAAGGACTTAGTGAGTTCAACTGTGAAAATAATACATTCTTCACCCATCCCAGCTATAGTCTTGGCCTAAAGCAAGATTAAAGATCATGTAGTTGACCTTAAAAGCACAAATCTATCACAACTGGTTTTCAGCCTTAGACATAAAGATAGTCACAGAATCAGTAAACTTAACATCCTCTGGACACAAGCTCGCTTGTAGCAAGGGAATAAATGGCCTCTGGTAGAACCAAGGATGCAGGTAAGTTGAGCCGGTCAGCTTTTATGTAACCTTATTTCATTTGAAACGTGCTACAGCTTTAGCTTAAATATCTGAAGGAACTGGAAATCTCCACACATACCTTATAGAGGTTGGTTCAGCCTGGAATCAGAGAATTAGGGCTCTGAGTAGATTGAGACACAAGGGAAAAAAAGGAGCAAAGAAGAGGAACAGAGAAAAAAAGCTTCTGTTTCAATGTTAGTAAAGCAATAAACAACTACTATTGAGAATATAAAATATATTGGGGGCCCTTCAGTCTATTACCTCTGCAAAGGGAACAAGGGAAAGCATCTGCTCTGTTCTGGATGGTTGCTTAGTACGCCTAATAATTGCTGGAGAAAGAAACGGATCCACAGTCTGTTATTAGCCCATCATTACTGTCTAAAGAGATTGCAGAAGTGGTTGCTTACTTCAGAATTAATACATTTCTCCTGGCTTGCCACAGCATTCCCAAAAGGAGAGAGTGAGGAATGAATGGAACATTTTACTCCAAGAGACCGGTACAACGGTACTCCTCTATGAGTGTGGACTTCAGCTCAGCTATACTAAAAGAGGGAAGTGGGGACAATGATCATGTCTCAGAGCAGCATTTAAATGTGCAATTTAGCCAACTAAGTTAGAAGAGCCTATGCGGTTTCATAAACTGTCACTGATTAAATATACGCATATTGTTACAATGTACCATTGCTATTTCTTGGTGTCAGTAACTGGTCTACACAGGTATGACAAATGAACTGTTTTATCCTGTGAGTAAATACATAGATTGGATAAGTCATGAGATAAAATCCTATTATGTGTGAGTGAGGGATGGCATATCCTTAAATGTTTTAATATGTTATTTTGGGGTCTTCCAAGAGAAGAGCAATGCAATGGATATTTCCCGGAGGCATACCACTTTAATGATAGTTAAATCTGAGCTTACTGTCATCACGTTACAACGTTTGATGTCATTGTAACTCTTTCAACAGCCTTTCAGAGAAGAAATGGCCTTATTAGTAAATATTCTTTCTGTTTCCATTGTCCTGTTTACCATAGTATTCTTTCCACGCAATGCATCTCGCTGTGTCAGTGCTGAGTCTGGTCCTGATCCAAAAACAGAAGGGTAGAGATTTTTAAATTCCAGCCATCTGTTTGCTCATTAAAGGAAGGCTGGTCAACCTATTAGTGTCACTCTCACTGGCAGGTAGAGGAATGTGAAGAATGCTTAGAAAAAATCCGTAAAATGTATCTCTTGTTTTCCTTGTCTCTTCTGTCACAACAACACTAAAACACCTAACATCACCCTTGTAATTGTCTTCTGGCAAATTGCTTCATTAGCATTTCCTGCTGCAGATAGAGCAACTTGTCATTATTCTTTTAACCTTAATTCCTCCTTATCTAGCTAAATAAGTGTGTTACAGCCACAAAAAGTATCTTTAGAAAATGTGAACTACAATGTGACATACTGTTATGCCTCTGAGTCCTTCAATCAGATTTTACTAGTACCAAGAAGGTAAAAAATAACTTGATTATTCAGTGTCTTTGTTGTTAATAAAATATTTTATTTGTTTTTTTTTTTCTCCTTCAGGTTCTTTTACTAGAATCTATTTCAAACACTGCTGTGTATTTTTTTTTTTTTTTGGTTTTGCTTTCTTTTCCCCAGAGAGCAGCAATAGAAGAAAATAGCAGAGAGATGAAGGTATAAGATGCATCTGAGCAATGTCCTGGTAGCCTTCTGGAACTTAATGGAAATAGCCTTTTTTTTTTCTTTTTTTAAACTCCAGGAGAAATCCAAATCATACATTTGTGTATGATCTTATGTTTTATCTATAGTATTTTCTATCACTTATTATTCAAGGTCTGTCATGCCCTTGAACAGTAATATCTTTTTTTTTCCCCTGTACAGCACTTTGCCTTTTTTGCACATATAATTATAAGAAGTCTGAGACCAGCCCTGAAAAAGGCTTAGTTGCCTAATCCATGAGACAGTTTGGGATTAGAGTCCCAGTATCCTAAATGGATGCAAAGGAGCATTGCAGTACCTTTATGAAATCTATCATGACGCTGTGGGCGAGCCAAGTGGTCCCACTGTGAACAGGTTGTGTTGCTGTGCGACAAGCACAGCAGTGTTGCTGGCTGCTTATGGAAAAGGTGTACTTTTGTCAAGCTGGTGGACACTGCATATGCTCTTCGGAAGGCAGCAGATACGAAAAAGAGAGCACTGAAGAAAGTGGATGTGTGGGCTTTCAGCTAATGTATGTCGGCACAGCGCCATGGAGCTATGCTGGTTTGTTAAATGTAAGAGCTGCTGCTTATGTGTAAATTAGGACTGCCACCTGGCTGGTTTCCAGCTGTCTTGCCTGGTTTTATTCTGAACTCACTGGCTGCTGTTGTAGCTACTGTACAGATTGGTCTGGATAGTCTCAGCAGACCTTTTTCGGAAGGTGGCTGGCCTTTTGCGTGTCAAAGATGGCTGCATCTTTACTTCTGTTTTTAGCAGCAAAGTGCTATTGAAGTCACAGAGGTGATAACTCTGCAACTTCAGTGATAGTGATCACCCTGATGAAAAAATGGGTCGCTTAAAATGCAGTAAAACCTGGTTAGCTTTATGTAAAATAAACGAATGTGAAAAATGCATGTATATCTGTAAATTTTCATAACCTTTTTGAACTGTAATATTTATGTAGATGGATAAAAATAATTTGCTATATAAGAAACATATTTTGACACTGAATGGATCTTTCTATGTTTTAGACCAAGCGAAACTCATAGATAGATTTTTCCCAAGCGATATCATGTCTAGTCAATATAAAGAACAAGAGTTACTTAGTGATGAGGAGCATAATTGCAGTGGTCATAACCATGACCACGGGTGCATTGGAAGTGCTTGGAAATGGCAGGCTGTTTTACCAATCTAGACATAGCCAGTGCTATCCAAATAGGTTGAGTATACACAAAGCATGGAATTTATTTCACTTATTTTGGTTATCTAACAGACATCAAAAATAAGCTTGTTGTCTAGGTTGTCTTTTTGGTTAATGCAGAAAGTCAAGCATCATCCCATGAGAGTGGTTAACCACTGGAACAGGTGCCCAGGGAGGCTGTGAAATTTGCATCTGCAAAGATTAAAAACTCAACAAGGCCCTGAGCAACCTCACCTTGTTAAACATGCTTTGAGCAGAGGTTTGCACTAGGACCCCAAGAGGTCTCTTCCAACCTCAATTACTCTATGATTCTATATTTTCTATTAACTTCCTTGCTATTAAGTAGAAGACTGCAGATTAGCCCATATCCAAAACAGCATATAAATGCTTAGGTAGTATTTAGTGCATGCATGTTGCTTAATCAAAAGCAACTCTGCTCAGCCTATTGTATGACTAGGATGTCCCTAGTGCCCGTATTTTCTGTGAAAACTTCCTTTGATTTTTATAGTTATGTGATTGTATCTGCTCAGATGCACACAACCTTGAAGCCAGTTTCCCGCCTGAAACGGTGATTCTGAATCCAGGTCTTTCTGCACCCAGACTGCCTGAGGGATACAATCCGCTAGGCAGAGTCAGGAGCAACTGATATACCCAGCATTAAGTTCAGTTCAAAATATGGGTTTTGGAATAAAAAGTGAGTTCTAATGCCTGTCTTTTGCATAATAGCCTTATCATTAGATCATATACTTAAGCAATAAATCTGCATTCGGGTACTCCTGAAGTTGAAGGGGGTTGGATCTACCTGACCTGTTTCTCAGATGATTAACCCTAATCACAGGTTTATAGTACATGCTGAGTAAGATGCTGTCTGTTTTGAGTTGTCACCATGACAAATACGCAATTTGTGAGTTCAGAAAGAGAACTGATACAAGGCCAGATTCTGTAGTCTAGTGGTTAAGCCAATCTCATCCCTTACTTCTCTCTTCAGCAACTGAATGTAAAATGCATATAGGCTTTATCTGTAAGGCAGGCTCGTTCCCTATCCTTAGGATCAACTGGCATAGTTTGGCTGGTTTCACCCTATTAAATTTCCTTACCCTTGAAAAAACAGCTGTGCAAACTTCCAGACATGTCGGTTGAACTTCCTGGGAAAGTGTTACTTGTACATTTGGAAAGTTTAACAGCATGGACAGTTACATTTCAGTGCTCAGCCTGTGCCCTAGTGTTATTTAACTGGCAGTAGTACAGACATAGCTGTGCAGGCAAACAGAGGAGGCCAATCTCAGGACTTCCCTCACAGCCCAGGGCATCTAACCACATATTCCTTCATGCTTATTTTGTTGAATTTAGGATCTTTGCTTTCTTGAATGTAGAGTGGTAGAAGCATAAATAGAAGGAAAACATAACCACATCCTAATTATCCAAGTGTGGACTCTAATATGGTATGCAGAATGCTTTTTTTTTTTGTGACAATCCAATGTTAAGGACTTGATGTCTTCTATAAATTAGAGATTTTCATTGTGTAAGTACCATAAACATTCCTAAAGCTAGATAATACTTTTTAAGCATCACATCCCTCAAGAGGAAGACTTGTAAGACCGGATGTAAAACTATGTACTCGATCTCTCCTTTCACACTATTTAAACTCTATAATTGCTATTGCTGAAACGGGATCTCATGAGAAACACCAGATGAGAAGAGATTGTAATTCTACTCACCTAGATGCAGATTTTGAATACAAGATGTTTCAGGTCCCACCTGTTCAGTAAAAAAGGAAGCCCTCAAATGATCAGCAGTCTGCGAGGAAGTCTTTAGAGAGAGTCCTCTGAAGAAATATGAACTTTTAAAAAATCATATTGGTGTGGAGACATTAAGTGTATAATGGAAAAGCATTTAAAAAGATATACTGTTATAGTACACCAAACTAAACCTGCAGGCTTTTATCCTGTGTAATAAGAATTACTGCTAACTCATTTTATTATTTCTTTTTAGGCTTTTTTCTAATTCTGGCTGGCTCTAGAGATATCCCACCTGATAAATATTCTGTACTCATTTCTACCTCGAGAAACCAGGGAAAAAGTGCTAAATGCCACACAAATTTGAACAGCGGATAGCTGGCATAGATGTTGCAGCCATTCATATGGAAGAATGGACTAATCTTTAACAAGTACTGCAAAGCTTTTTTAAAAGTAGAGGTTTATGATGGAGGAGAATAAAAACTCATTTTCACATCATTTTTATGAAGCAGGGACAAAGCAATTGAGGTTTTTCATCCTGGACACAGGAAATATCTGATTTTGCTCAAGACAGAGTGTTTCCAGACCAATCAATATCCTTTCTTCCACAGCGGCCAGTACAGGCTAAGTCAGACAAGCTAAAGCGGAACTGATGGATATTTAAGTTAATTTCATGTCTAAAGTGTTTGAACAATTCTTTTATGATCTCACTGAACTGTCTTCTTTAATCCAGGGAGAGACTTCCAAAGTTCAGATGGGTGCCCAAACATCCCATTACGTTAAAGGCAACATAGTCACATTTGTATTTGGACCGTGTCTGGAAATGTATGGTTCTGCTACACAGTTTGAATCCTAACTGAGGTGTATTTGGTCAACAGACTAAATGTCCAGTCCTTTTTGCTTTCTATGACCCTGCCATCCCTTTTTGGTACCCCTTGTGATGCTGAATTATTTTTCTTCTGGTTTTAAGATAGTCTTAGCACCCTTTACTAGGCTGCAAAAGATTTGCATTCTTCTGCGCAGATGAGAAAAAAGTTGAACATTAACTCCGAGGAAGCCATCAACCCCTTTTTTCCCACATATAATAGTATCCGGATGTTCTACGTCTGCTAGAAACAACTCACTAGCACCTAATACTTACAATATGTGTATAAACACAGAGGTCTTGTTTACATGCCAAATGCTTGCGCTCACCCTGCTGTCCAGTGCTGGAAATAGAGTTGTGTGGCTGTGAGTGATTCCGGTCCTTTGCAGACATTTTCCTTCTGCAAATTGACTAATCAGATCATCGCTGGTATTCATAACACAGGGTAGAGAAATGGAGATGGGTAGCTGGACACAATTACTGGAAAAGATGAGTACTTCTTTACAGATCGGGTTAACTCTTGGATCTAAGCACAAAATACCCATTAAAAAGCCCCCCCAAACAGAAAATTTCTGTTTTGTGCTTCTCTTAACATCAGGTAATCTGTTGTGATCAGATGGTCAACACATCACGATTTACTCTTCTCATTTCAATAGTTTAGGAGCAAAAAGCAGAGGGAATTTGATGAGACATCCAGCTGGATTTCAGGATTAAGGTATTGTGTACGGATAAGCTTTTAAATTAGTAAGTGTTCATTATCATCTTACATCCTAACAATTCATGCAACAAGCATAGAAAAGTAAAGCTGAGGCAGCTATACATTGTAAAGATGCGTACGTTCTGAACACAATTTCCTAGCAATTTAGAGAACATCAGGTTTGTCACCTTTACAGTATCTTGCTTTGATGTCTCTGGCATTTTTGTGGGTAGGAAAAAAAAGTATTAAAAATGCTGAAGTTTGTAAAACAACTTTGTCTCCAGGGGCACCAACAGTTCACAATCTGGAACATGTCAGCACCCCCCCCCCCCCCCCACAAATTACAGATTTGAAATTTTGCAACATTAAGAAAGTCAGAAAGCACAAATTCTCTTAAAAACATGCACTTACTGTTTATGTCTGCTGAAATTATCTGGTAAGATAATTTTAGTTAATGGATTTTAAATGTTCTATAACTTCTGAACACTCAAGTAACGTATGTGTTGGGTCTTATTCTTCCATTACTGAAACTCCTGAAACCTAGCTGGCCTTTGCTGATTATACACACTTAACTGCTAGCAGAGCCAGTTTTGCTGGCATTTCATATTAGATCCCTGAAAGCATTTTCAGAACTATTTCAGATCACAGTGAAGTCACAACATTAACATAGCATATAGATCTATCTCCTTGTTTGTTATTCAGAAGTCATCTAGTTTTTTGTTTTGTGTTTTCTGTAAGAGAAATCTTTAATGAGCTTGGTCCTGGCAATAGCACTCAGAACTCAGGAGAGGAACTATGTACTAGAATATAACCCCGCTCCATTTCCCATTTAGGACAGTGTCAAAATATCTGCTAACTGAAATAAAGGCAAAAAGGGGGCCAGTATTTTCTGCTTACCTTGCACATTTCTTAGGCGTAAAAGAACAATGTATTTCTGATGCATCTCCATTAGATTGCACATACTGCTATTCAGACACTTTGTATGCAATCTAGTTGTGTAGTATACTTGTCTTAGGGCCCCTATTTAAGTACCTACTCTCTACCTTTGAAGGTCTTTGTATCTGTATATCAGCTAGTCTTGTCTTCTGCTTATAAACCTCTCTCAGTTGCCTCTGTAATACTTCTTGCATTCTTTTTCATGTGTTTTTTGATTGCTGATTTTCAATGTTTGATTGTTTGAAGCATTTTAATCCGTAGAATGTACAATGGAACTGGGACTGGGACTTTGGAAAGTGAACAAGAAGGGGGAGGACAGAAAACTGCTTGTGCAGTAGAGGTTTTAGTTTTGCAGAGCACTGGGCTGTTTTCTAGTGAGAGAGTGCTGTAAAAATAGGATGATCTGTGAGTCACAGCTAGGGGTCGAATCTTCTCACTAGAATGCGAATCTAATATAGAGTCATAGTCAAGGAGATGAGACTAAATTGGTGTGATAAGGAAAATGAGGAGACTTCAGTTGTGCATTAATACTAGGAATCTGGCTGAAAAGCAATAAGAATTGGAATTTCTAATGATGGAGCAGTTGGAGATGATCAAAGTATTAATTATGATGAAAACACAGAATTGTTCAGTAGAGATTTCTTCTCTGCATTTGGAAAGAAGAACTATGAGTCTGTATCATTTGAGAAAGATTAAGTGCTTTGTCCTTCTGCCAGCCAAATAGAAATCAAAGATAATGTCAAACATCTTCTTCTAGAGAAAGTATTTTAAAAATCTTTTTTACAGGAAGTAGTCCCTAAAGAATTGGTTCCTCATATCTTGCCTGATGATATTCACTTGTCACTTCCAGAAACACTGCAAAAACTCCAGGAAACTCCTGAAGGGTTAATATAGTGCCACTATTCATAAAAGGCATAATATGAGGACTTGGATAACCACAGACTGGATAGTGTGGGCAGGTGGGAATCCTGGGCAGGGGGAAGGTGGGGGAGAGCTGACGTGGCATTCAGTTGCAAAGGAATGAATGGTGAGGAATAACATTTGTACCAGTCAAGATCATTTTATGAAGATTAGTTTTTCTCCAGGAATTTTATGTGATTCTTTGAGAAGATTGTGGCTGTTTGAGAAAATAATTGTGCAGATATATTCAGACTCCTGTAGGGTGAATGACTTCATATTGCCTGACACTATTATTCAAAATGCAGTACTATACAATCCATAGCAATAAAGCATAACATGAGATGAAGAGATGGCTAACTGATAGATCACAAAAAGTAGCTGTCGATACAGAATCATCATACAGGTGTCTATGTCTGCATTAGTCATTTTTCAACGCTTTCATCGATGTCTTGGAAGCTGATAAAATGACTCCTGATGAGGATTGCATCTAGTGCAAAAAAAGTGTGCTCTGGAAACTGTTAAGGAGAACAACGTAGTCGCTCAAAGTAGTTGAAACTGCTTAGGAAGATGTTCCATGCCAGCATGTTCCTAATGTAGTCAAACACTCAGTTTGAAAATTTTCTCGTCTCTCTTCTTTGGTTTCTCTGGTCCTTCTGCATCTCATCTTTGGGTAATCTCATTGACAAAGAGCAGTTCAACTACTAGATCTCTTATGAGATCCCTATATTCACAACAAACACGCCAGTCTACTGCAGATGTGATTCCCTGGCTATAGCTGCACTGAAAAGATCTAATCATTCTCTGGTTTTGAGGTCAACTGGCAGGGTCTGGCTGCTTCCACAGTATTAATTTTTCTCTCCTTTCCGAACAGGACAGCATCATCTAAATTGCCCTTTGGGAGCGGTCCATGGCCTTTGCTAGTTCCAAAACTATTGTCAGGGATAGTGGCCAGGTCAAAACTACGGCGAGGACTGTTCCAGGAGTTTGGCAGTACGCAGGGACAAAGTCCACGGACTGAACCTTTGCCTATGTCTGCAATAGTGCACAGGCAATCTTTCAGTCCAAACTAAAATCTTGCCTTGTCTCTCTGACAACTTTTAATGTATGATTTTCTAACAAATCAAATTCAGTACGGGTGAAGAAGAGTAAGTATTTCCCTGTTACCCATCACCATTTCTAAGCCATTTGTCTTCACAGCTGTCACTTTTCCTGATTGCTGCCATCCTTGTCTGTTATGTAGCACGATGATATGAACATCCTCTTCAACTCTGAACTCTCCTTCAAGCCTTGTGTCCTGCCTCGATCCATCAGTAGCCCTACTCAAACACCATTAAGAAAATTAGTCAGGAATAATAACAATAAAATTATCTGGAAGCGGGGAGTTAGAAGTATACCTTGAAATGGGGAAGGGATTTAGAGCACAGAGAGAGATGTATCAGAGAATGCATGGTATGGATAACTGCAGCTAACACATAATTAAACATAAACTTTTAGAAAGATACTTGGATAGATAACCAGGGAATTGATTTTATGTATGCAAATGACCCTGTCTGTTAGATGCAATTCTCCCCCCATTTATTTTCCCCTCCAGAAAATAAACCTGTATACATGCTTTTGAAGTCTGCATTTTCAAAACAGATGATGAGCAATCAGCAGCAGTGTGGAAAAGAGCCATAAAATATTCAAGGGCTGAAGAAAATACCATAAAGCAGGAGACAAAGAACTCAATCTGTTTATCAAAGTTGACTTGATAACAACGTGCAAATACCTTCATGTTATCAGATACTGAATGAAAAGTACACTTACCTGTGACAACAGCTAAGAGGTGAATAGGAAGAACCTGTTCCTCCTGAAAGGACACTAGACTGCAAAGGAATGTTATCGTATTTGCTTCTTTTGTGTTTTAACTGTTATTGTTTTGCATATACCAGAACATTTTTTCACTCAAAGGGCTTAGGGCCACATAGATTGCTTGAGCAGGCAACCAGAAAAGCAATGGTACTTTCAACACTGATACAGTCATGCATAACTAGTATATAAATACAAAATAGCCTTTGTTTCTGAACATTGATTATTTGTTGTAAATAGTGCCTAAATAAGAAATCTAACTTCAATGTGCTACAGCCTTTACCTGTAGCTTATGTCTACTGTTTGTTTTTCTTTCCAGGTGTCTGAAAATGTGTGCGAAGCACATGGAAAGCGTGTGCTACGTGGAAAGAGTGCTGAAGATCTAGAATGTAAAGCCCCTAAGCCAATTTCTTTGTGCTGTAATTCCATTTAATGCAACTGAGATGAACAGAATATCACCAGAGATGAATCTGGCTCAAGGTGTTAATTTGCTAACCAACATGGAGAAGGGAGAAAATATCTTTTTTCCTGAAGGTATTTTGCAAAGCTATATATTAAATATCAGTGCATACCATAAAGAATACTACCTCACTGTTTCATTTAACTTTATCGTACAACATACTCTGAACAAATATTACAACAGTGAGAGATTTTTGGCTGTTTCACTTAGTTACTTGAGTATGAGATTTTTGCTTTTCCAAGAGTCCTTTATCATGACGATGATTTCAGCTTTAACTGCTATAGGATAATAACTGCATTGCCATCATTCCATCAGGTATATTCCACAATATATTTGACTACACGGCTCATTTTCCTTCCCTTTTTTTTTTTTTTTTTTTTAACCTTAATTCTGTCTTAATTTTATCCATTACAACTGGTTCTGCCCTTTGTGCCATCCATCCCGGTCTTAGAGGGACAAGTGTTCCTTGGAGAAACTTACTTCTCTGCTGAGAATAGAAAAAGAGTAGGCAGGCTTCTGACTTAATGTCCCAGTAAAGTGCTTAGAGATAAGGCAGATGGATCCTGGCTTTCATTTGCTCTCCAGTAAGTGTATGTGATACACATTCAGACTGGAACAATAAAGGGAGATGTGAACTTGGATGCACTTTACTGAAATCAATAAATTCTATGGGGTCAATATCTTACCCTTTTAAAAGTATGGCTCCACTGAGTCACATCATGATGGGAATCTCTCCCTGCCCATTTTCATGGGTGTTGAATAAAGTCTTCAGCATAAGAAGAACAGAATATTAGAACTGTATAATCAGCATTGTAAAAAGCTTTGTTCTAGTCACATTGTCTGACAGCAACAAGCACAAGTGTGTTTTTTGAAAGCCATTCCATGGCGTTGCAATTGTCCTTATTTAGGCAGAGTCTTAACAAGGGAGCAATATGTAATTCACGGCAATCTTTAAAACTGGCTGACCAAGGCTCATGACAAATGCTTACAAATGGAGATTAAAACCTGAGTTTTCAGTGAGATAATTAGTTTATTCCAGTATACTGAAAGGCTGTGGTCGTGATGGTGATGGGTGCCATCTGATGAGTAAGGAGTCATATTACAATACAAGCACATGCTCCCTCTTCCCCTCCCCTCTCCTTCAATACGGACCTTATTTAGCCAGCTATGATATTGCTCTTCAGAAGGAAAAAAGGAGTTGTTTTAACTCTGCTATTTTCTGGATCTTTTCAAATGATGATTGACAGTCCCTATTTGGCTACAGCAGCATCCGAGACCACAGATGTCAAGGAGAAATATTTGCAAATTCTGTTCCCCCTCTTAAAGCAATTATTTTTAGTTTCTGACGAGCAGGCAGCTATACCCAGATATTCAGAAACACATTCCTAATGCAATAGCTGACAGCAAGTTGGCTGTATAACAAAACAAAGTGCACCCTCTGTCAATAGGTTCCGTACTCTGGAGTTTCTTTTTACCAGCGTTGCTGGTCACAACATGAGAAGACTGCAATTGGGTCATCATTTCCCCATCATGTTTATACAGATAAGACAGCTGTGACAGGAGAGAAGGAGGGGGGAATTAGGTAGCTCTTCTGCTTTAACATAATGCAGAACATACATACAATCTGCTATTGGTCAGGAATGTATTCAGACAGAGGCAGTAAGATGACATGAACTGAGATCATGAACTGTGCTTCCTACAGTCTGCCCTTGGATAGACCGATGATATTGTCACAGTAAGTAGCTGTAACTAGGAATATTATTTAAGTCAAGTAGCTCAGTTTGCCAATTCTTATCTTGGAATCTATGAGAATAAAATACGGAAGATTAGACATGGTTTAGCTAGCAGCCTTCTTACCATGTGCTTTATCCACAACTAACAAGAAAATGAAGATAACTGACACAAAGAAGAATGAAATGTACAGTCCTGATAAGAATAGTAACATAGCATTATAGAATATCAGCTGACTTTGAATTTGTCAAATAATCTTTTATTATTTTTGCTCCTTATTGCCTCCAGTTCTTTTAGGTTCCTAAATTTACTTTCTGTATGATTACAGTGCTTTCAAAGTCTTTTGTAATCAAACAGTAACACAAAGAAGTATTACTGAGTTTCTTAAGATAGGCCCTGAGATACATAGTCCATTCTAGGGAGGGTAAGAGTCTAGAAAGGTAAACCGGGTATAGGAAATACATTCTGATCTATTAAAAAATACTTGAGGAAACATTTTTCATGAGCACCTAGCTGTCAGATGACAATATCTCCCATTAGTGATAGAAATAATAAACCTAGATCTTGAAAATTTAAGCACCTAGTAGTTACACTGGCTAAAGACGGGCTCCTTCATGCTGAATGAAGACAAAGCAAGCCTACAGTGACAAACAGATTTTGCAAAGAACATTGCGTAAACATTGCAGGTCTAGGGAAAACAGTTTTCCTCAAATGATGTTAACAAGCAGTACAGGAACTGAAATGCATCCACTTCAAAATAAATTCTGAGCCAAGGATGATAATTCAAGTGTGAGTAAAGCCAGAGATGTGATTTATTTGCATAATCCAAGTAACTATAACATAATATCAAAGTGTCCAGTGGAAAGGCTAAGATGCTGTTTGAGAAATAAGACTTACTATTTTGGAAAAACAAGAATACAAAAGGATGGGATGCATTTTATTGTTCTTGATGCTAGTATAAGACTCATTTGAAGGAAGAAGTATGAATTGTTTCAAATTCAAAACTCTTGTCATACTTAGACTGTGTTTGTGGCATTCCTACTGATATCAGTAGGAAATTAAAAAGTGGTGTATCTTAACATAGTACAAATGTAGTGATGTTTGGAAACAAGTGAGATTTGTACCACAGATAAGAGAGCTGCATTGCAGCCTAGTGAAGGAAACTTTGTTCTTGGTCCTTAATAAACTTCCTGTCACATGTATTACTCCCAATTTCAATGATTTCAATCTTAGTGAACTTCCTTCTTTCATGATTGGTGAAGTGTCTGTAGCTGGATAACAGAGGCTGGTTATTTTCTAAATGTCAGTTTTAGCAGGGTGTAAATGACTGAAGAAGACAAGGAATGCAATGCATGCAACACTTTGATGTGTGGAGATTAAATATTTCACAAGATGAATCATTTCCTGATGCCGCAAACATTTTTTTGTATTTTTTAAGTGGATATTATTACGTTATTACATTTGTCATGATGAAAGCAAAGGCATTTAGTTTGTGAACTCAAGAGTCACACCTCTCTTGAACTACTTTCACATAAGTTAATGCCTGACCACATGATCCAGTGTTAATATACCGTGATGTACTCTTGATACGATAAGAGATTACATACAAAACATGAACTCTTGGTATGGGGAGATGCTATCAATGCCCTTTCACTGTGGGTAGATTTCTTGAAATGAATCCATCAAGCGATTTTCCTTGCAGATTTAATTCACAGAACCAGGTATCAGCTTTTTCAAGTTTTGTTTCAGTAAAAAAGTATCTACTACCACATATATTCAATGTGAACACACGCTAGCATGACACTATATTGTGTGGATAGCTCTCAAAAAGGATCTGACAGTACTTTCATCGTAATCCCCTGTGCCTCTAGATGTGCTAAACTCAGTTTATGACACTATCAAAATGTGTTAGCTAACTAGGGTCATACTGGGTCGGTATTAGGACAAGAGGTTTCTAAGTAACCCTTAAGGAATTAAAAATAGTGTTATTGAAATCAGACATTTATGATTTCTCCAATAAAAGTCAATAGAGCTTTTAAATGCAGAAGATAAATAGATTCAGATAAAGCCTGGATGTTTCATTGCTGAAGTTTAAGTCTGGAAATTCTACAGCTTGGCTAATTCCGTAACAATATATGTGGAACTGCGAATAAATACAACTCAGTTATAAGAAGCTGTCAGACATGCTTTGCAATATCAAGAGTTAAGCAGAGATGGGTGATTGGCATGAGTTACATAGATTTAATTAAGAAATGAAATATCAATTTATTTACTATTTTTATGTTTTTAAATGCAAAAGAGGTTAAAATAAACAAACATTTGAAAATGAATTTTTAATTCTGTCCATTAGCAGATGACTTTTAAATTTGATTATTCATTAAAAAAGGACCTACTTGATTCTCTTTTCAGATTTGTCTCCAGGGCAAACTTCTCTATAGTTACACACCTTGGCCTAGAATAAACTTCTCCCATTTCAAACTCTACTTATTATGACAGTCCTGTTGCAGTGCAGGAGATTTGACAAAGTAGGCTGCAGTTCAGAACACAGGTAACTCTTCCCGTTCATATTGCCGTTTCAAAGCAATTTTGTCTCAGCTCTAGGGGAAAAGGGTATAATTTGGGTGTGCAAGCTTGGGAAAATGTAATATTTTGATTAGGGCTAGAAGCCTACAATTTGTTATCATTTACAGTAAGCCACGCTGGCAGTGTTATTTAGTGCCAGCTTGCATCTTTTTACTACTACCCTTGTAGAGGGCTGATGGGAAGAGGAATGACTGAAACTGGCGCTGTAGATGGGTAAAAACATTCTACAGAATGCCTGGCTGTGGGAAAAGTGCTCGGCAGTGGCTTGCGCAGCCCTTTCTCATTGTGTTTGCCTCTCTTCGCTGGATCTTGTTCTGCTGCCCGGAGGAAAGCACTAAGTTTTCACACACTTTTCTAATCCAATATTGATAAAGATCAGCTTTATGTCTAGTCTCTGATTTATCTTTACGTTTATGCATATGTACAGGATGAGACACATTCTGCTGTTTACATTTCTGTTACCTTTCAGTATCCTCAAAATATTTTATAAGAAAGATAGACCCTGATTACTGAAGAGATATTTATTCCAGTTTTTGTGTACTGGGTGAACTATGGCTCCATTGCCCCTGGAAGCAAAAGCAACATTCGAAGTTAGTGACAGATTTTTCATTTTGTATTACACAGCTCAAGCATCTTTTATACATCTCTGAAAAGCAGCAGGAGCTCTGTCACCTGCTACCTAGTTCATCACACACCTTATGCCAAGGTTGATCGGTCAGGCATGTTGTAACAATGGGCGGTTACCATCTACAAACATAATATTTCACTAATTAAAATAAGAATCTTTCCTGAAGCAGCAGAAAGGAGATAAAATATGACAGAAAATCAGGCTCAGTTTGTATTTTTTGCATACACAGGTATGTATGCGTGCGTGTGTGCGTATGCACTTTTCTTTTAGATTATGGCATGAAAACAAGCTATTTTTATTGCAGAGAGAACTTTGTGGTATACGTATGCCTTAAACATTTTTTTCATGGCTTAGATCAAGTAATATTTGAAGACAGTACAGCCTGCTCAAATCGATGTTTGTGATATCCTTTCATAATGTCAGGAAGTGAACAAGCCTCATGACTGAGTACGGATATCACGCTAACAAAGAGTTTAGGTACTTCTAACATGAAAGAAATAGGGCCTATAGGCCTGACCAGTGCGAGGGTTCACTCAATGATAAATAACGCAGTAGCTTGCTTTCAAATGACCTGACCCCATGTCTTGAATGCTCTCTGAGCTCTTTTCGTCCTCACCTGCCAGCTGCATGGATTGAAATCTGTCACAAAATTTGATTCCCTTGCTGATAGCATGGATACTGCAAGTCCTTGTGCATCATGCAGAAAGAGAATAAACTCTTGGGGGTATATTTTAAGGGTCGTGGGGGAAGACTTAGGGGAGCAATAGTTTTGTATTACTATAGTTATTTTCATGAGAGTACTAAAAATAATGAAGTCACAGAAAGCAGGAGAGGAAGAGGTCTGTTAAGTCATTTGAAATGTAATGATCATCTTCCCCATATGTTTTGTGTCATATTGCCTGGTCTTATGCTAAATGTCATAAGCGTTACAGCTTTTACTACTATACAAGCACAGCCTTCGTAGACAAGAAGATTCTCCAGATGTGCATGTAATTTCCCCAAATTCGGTTACACTTTTATACTCAGAGCTTAAATTCAAGCAACATAATGTAGGAGAATATCTCTCAAGCTGCAATCTTGTTCTTAGGAATCTCAGCTCTATTTAATTCCTTTCTTAAGAAAACATCCAGCTTTAGGAAAGAAGGCCCAAAACATTACAATTTAGTACAGCAGTTATAACAATGTAAATGTGAATATAACAAATCCTGAAGGAAAAAAAGCAAAAAAGTAGTAAGTGAACCAGCCTATTCATTTTAATTGTGAATCAACCCTCACTGTCCAGAGTTAATCATGTTAATTCAGCATTACATGTCATTTTCATAAAAAGGGGATAAGAAAGGTTATAAAATCTGTGCTATCTACTGGAAATGATTTCCCATTTTGAAGCTCTCCAGCCTATGGCATTTAAATGATGTCATCGCAAAACATTTTTCCCCAGTCAAGAACTAAGCCTAACAATCCAAAAAGAGCATATGCACATGTTTAGTCCCTAAGAAATGGTATTTATGCTCAAAGAGACCTACAGATCTCAGAAAACTGTGCAATCGCCCCTTAAAGGTCTGCAGAGCTGCCTCAAAGCAACACCTTGCACATAGTACGAACCATGTTGAAAGCAGCTGCCGGAAAACAACTACCATGCTTCTAGTCTGTTTCTTCCCATTCACTCCCTTTGCCCTCTCACAAGATAACTCCTCCTCTTTTTCATTGATTACTTTTGAAAGATTGCCGCATGAATCATTGCTGAACAGGAAGCAACTCTGTAGTAGGCATTTTCCTGTAGAAACCAGTTTCTAATCTGTGGTTTCAATTGTTTCAAAAGATTTTATTTGTTTTTATTTTAATAGCATTAATTAAATATAAAGGAAAAGATTCTGCTTTCAGCTATAACATCACAAACTTTCCACAGATTTAACATGATTTAACCATGCTTTTGCCTACGTGAGGACGCTGTCTGACAAAATAGTTGGCAAAACGTCAAGAGGTACAGCAACCCAAAGTTGAAAATTAAAGTGAGTTTCAGCTATTGAGGTAAACAGCTATTCTACGCATAAGAATTTTCTAAATGGCATTCTTCATACTTCTTAGACAGATGCTGAATGGGTATATTTAGTGAGAATCGGTACTTGCTGAAACATGTGCAACGCTGAGAAAAATACTCGTCCAGATCTTCAGCTACAGTCAGGGGCAACCTTAGAATGGGATAAAAAGGTGTGTTCTAGCCTAATTTAGTAGCATCTTAACTCTAAAGAGCTCCCCAGAGTACTTTGAAAGCCATGTACGGTGCTCTTGTAGTTAGTTTTGGTGCTAATGTCCTGAGAGGGCCTTCAAAGCGCCGGGCTGTTTCCAAGATGCAGGAAAGCTCTTTCCTGAGAGAGAAGATAATAACCCCCTTTCTCCTAATGCTGCCCTCTGCACTTTTTATCAGCTGGGTCCCTAACATGCAAAGATTCCCCTTGGCCATGCAAAGAGATATTTCCTCTTTATGTCACTTTGCACCAGAGATGGTTACAAACTAGTTGGCTTACGGGAACGAAACAATTGGCTTGTAATAGGAGAGACGTGACCCTTTCGTTTCCTCAAAGAAACTGAACAGCAAAGAGGCTCCAACATTTAAAATGAGATTTTCTCAATCTGAAAGCTTTGACAGGGTTGTAATTCTGAACACTTGTTTTGGGCCTTTGAATCTCCCAGATCTATTCTTCTTCACGTGAAAGAACTGAAAAGAAAACAATAATAAAAGATTTTCCTCTAAAAAAGACACGGACATAAGTTAAACAAATGACTGTTTTTCTTTTGATTAGCTCTCATTTGCTACTGCACTGTGAATTTGCTGCTTCGTTAAACATGAGGTGAACAAAAGGAAACCTAATTAAAGGTTGTTGCCTCTCCCTTTCATTGGTGTCTAAAATCCATCATGTCTCTATTCCCTGTTAAATAATACATTATAAAAAACTGATCGCTGTTTTTGTTTCAGGGCGCAAAATATAGGATGCCAGGTTATGTGCTAAATAAAGCTTGTCATAGATATGTGTAATTATACGTCAGCAGTAAGCCAGTTTATTGTCATTTTAGTTATGTCACAGGACTGAAAACAAAATTCAGTCCTGGTGAAATTAATGAAGGTTTCCTATCAATGGAAGCAAGAGCAGATCTGTGAAGAAGAGCCTTCCTGACATACAGTGCAACGTACAGGTTGAAAATCAGATTATAGCGGTTTTTTGTTAATGTGTCAGTTTGTTAAATCCCAGCAGAGGAAACAGCCTTAATATAAGTGAAAAATGCTTTGTGCAGTACAAGGAAACCACTCGAGGACATGTGTCTTCTGAGGCATGAAGACTAAAAACTGCGTACTAGCAAGAAAGCACTGTCAGAAATAAGGCCTTTCACACAGGCGTTGTACCATAGCACATTGAATTAACTAGCCAGATCCAAGCCAAACTTCAAAGCCCAGCCTCTTTCCTAACTACAACTTATGTTAAAGATTAAACTTACACGTATACACAGAAAGAGAGACATATATGTGTATGTATATTTTAACTTATATATTTACAGTTAGGGGTTCTTTTTGTTTCGGTTTAGAAGCTGTGACACATTCAGAAAAGCTGTGATCTTCAGCAAGTTTTAGTTTATGTCTTCAGATTCTCTGCTAGATTTGAGTGATAGGAGATATAAAAATGTTTCGGTCTTTAACACTGGCGATGTATTCTACAGTCCACTTCTCTTGCAGGAATTCTCGTCCCACTCTAACAGGGCTGTCAAAGCAAAGGCTGAGGTAAACCACTTGTAAATAAGTAGGTTTGCAGCAGGCAGAAAACGGCCAGTAGCTGTTCTTTACAGGCCTGTCAAAGAGACCTGCTGCTCGCAGTTACCTAGTTACTGAAACAATGACTTGCCTCTTCCAAAAAAGAGAAATAATATGTGGTACCTTCAGAAGTTATTGGAAAGAAATAAATGAGGAGTATATTTTAGTAGGATACAAAAGATAGAATTTATGTATGACCCAGTTTCTCCGTTGCTTTCTGGACCCTTTTTACACCAGTAAAAAGAGCCGTACCTACAGCTCAGTTTTCACTAGCGTGTTCTATCTACTTTTATTGCAGAATGGTACAAGGTAGGAACATTTTTCTGGTGAACCTGGCCAATATATGTATTTTCTGCTGTTTATATGTTTACACGGTCGTTTACATTTCGGCGAAACAAGAGCAGAGAGCGGGCAGAACTGACACTTTTCATCAACCCACAGTTACCAACACCAAAGACTGGCTGTGCAGCACGAATTACATTAGCTAGTTCAAAAGCTTTAAGTCAAAGCCATATTCGACACTGGACGTACTAGACGCTTGCATTTGAGCACAGTAAATCCAAGAAGTCGGTTCCATCCCATATGCACTGAACTCAAGTCATGCACAATATAGAGTCCTATTCTATGGACTGTATATATCTGTGCTATGCAGCAGCTTTTTGTCCATGATTTCCAGTAGGTCAATGTCCAGAGAGTTATGGACATAAATGGCCATATGGCTAGACATAAGAATCTTATCATAATTGATAGAGTTGTCTCGTCTGACGACATTCCTTTAAAGAAAATGTGAAAGAATACTATGGCAGTCTATGATACAAATAAAGAGAGTTCACATATGTCTACATTTTATATTGTGAACAAGATTAATTCTTTCTGGCTATTTCAATGGAGAAAATAAAGACATGTATCTTCTTTAGCAATTATTTAAACAATTAAGCTGCTGGGCCTCAAAAGGGGGCTTATTAGCTTGGGCTAAATGTCATATAATATTGTCAGATAGTTTCTACTCAGTTTGGAAGTGTATAAGGCAAGCTTATACTTGTCCAAAGAACATGGTATAAACTTACACGGTTTCTCTCAAAAGAGCTTCAGATATGGTCTGGTCCACACACAAAAGGTTTTCAGGGCAAGATACGAATAAACCTCAAACTGGACAGTCTTATCAAAGTGTCTTTTTTTGCTCTGTTTGTGCCTCTTAGGAAGTTGTTTAAGTTAAATTGAAAAGCTACGCTTACAGCAGGCCAAAGTTGTTTATATTGGGGACTATACCGATATAACTTCTCCTAGCCAGCTATATCAGCATGGAGGATAACATGTAGACAAAGTCTGCAGATGTAATGTGATAAAAATGTAATAGGCTATAGGATGGAGAGGAAGAAGGGCAAGAATAACAACAATAATTTGTTGTTAATATTTCACAAGCTTTGAAAAACTTTTAAGAAAACATTTTTCTCTTTCCTGTTTCTGTGTGAAAGACTCAAACAGACAATAGGGTAAAATAATTCTGCCAGGGCTTAGGAAACTGCACTGCTGACTATATAGAAAACACTGCCAAATTCAGGAAATAAACAGGCTGAAATAAACAGAAAAACAATATTTTATTTTCTCAAATCTCATTCATTTAAAGTAAATCCTCTCTCATAACAATCATACGCAAAAATAGTCCAGACAGAAGTGTGACTGGTAAGTGCAGACGGCTTCAGTGAAAATGCATTATGCGCAGCCTTTTCCGTTTGTGACACACTTCCCTGGAAAGCGTACACCCCTTCATTCGCCAGTGAAACCAACAGCACTGCATGTTGTTACGTGTGCTATCTTAGCTTGGACAAGAGCGTAGGATTTATGTGTCTCCAGATAGCGGCTTAAAAGTTTGAGGTAACCGTTTTAGTCTTTGGCAAAGACGGTGCCAGTTGACTGGTTCTCAGTCAAGTGATCCCTGTCAAGTGATCCATGAAGCAGTGTTGGCACCAGCTGCACAGGAAACTTGAGTATACCTGTACCCTCACAGGGAGGTCAAGTGCCTCATTGACAGCCTCCAGCATGCATGAAAGAGTGGGAATGCAGAAGGAAAAAGCAAGCAATTACTCTCAGGGAAAAAATGAAAAAAGGTGTGTGCTACGATGTTCAACACTATGTCTATCACCTTCATACACAGAGGCTAGTACTATAAAAATAAAAAAAAAACTCATAGCACAGCTAGGATTGGAAATCCTTATGTTTTGTTTGTCTTTGAGTACAATTAATATTTCTGAACAACATAGATTACTGTTTATAGTCTGTGTTTTACTGTCTATTGCTAAATGAATTGCTTGCTAAATATATTCAGATATATTCAAACCAGATATAATGGAAGGACGTGGCTTGCAGACTCCTGTGACAATGATTTCCCACCGGTGACATTCATTCCAATAACCGAGAATCAGTACTTCACAGCTGAGCCCGTTTTCATAGCCCTCCTGTCCTGAGTCGTGCTCACTCACGCATGCTATCCTGCTGACAGCAACAAGACTAACTGCTTTTAGGTGCTGTGCAAAATAAAGGCAGTAAGTGTCAAGTTCCTGGGACTAGATCAGCTGAGAATACTCAAAGATCTTGACTCCCACTGAACTCAACAGGACACTCGACATCTCTTTCAACCGAAGAGCATCTGTTCTTGACGGTAGCGCTCTCCGCTGCTCTTCTCCACTGACAGGCAGCCCTTTTCCCAGCCTCTGAGTATAGCTGCAGGGGAGAAGTCTTACAGTGGCTGGAGATTTTGGTATTTTAATAGTCCAGATCAATAATTTTAATATTTGAAAAAATATGTTTGAAAAAATAGTGCAGAAACATTTTCCAGTGAAGACTGCTCCTGGCAGTGGGTCTGACGGATGTTCTGAAGCAGAGTAAGCAGCATTCAGCCTGTCCCAACCATCTGCCCAAGTTCTGTTTTCTTTTCCTCATTCAATTCCATCGGAAAATATCAACAGAAAGTGGGTTTTTCTTTAGCAAGAAAGATCATGTGTTGGTTTGTACTGAAATTCATCTCTCCTTTGTATTCTGGGAGAATACAGCTGCAGCAGACTGAATGGTAACTATTTGAACTCCCTGAGATAAACTGCTCAAAAACTTAATAAGGGTTCTTTAACTATGTTCATGATACACACAGCACTAATCTGACAATTGGCTGGAACTCATTTTCTGCTCAATTACAAAATAAAAGCAATGCAGGAGATGCATTCGAGATATAAAGCAGCAACGTGGGAGCAGATGGAAATCTGAGCAAGTACTGAGTTATGATTTCAGGTTGTTTCTTTTCCCCTTCTCTGTTTTGTGTAATGTTCATGTTAGCTAAACAAAACAGAGAGAGAAAACCCACATATTGTTATTTATTTGTATTATGTGATATGGTAGCACCTGGAGGAACAACTGACCGTGGAGACACTGTTGTGCTGGTCGCCGAACAAACCCACAGACAGACTCCCTGTTATAAACGACTAACTCTAGAAAGAATGAATCATAAAAAGTATGGAAAGATGCAAATATTATTATCATCCATTGTTATGTAGAATGCTGTAGCACAGTCAACATTCAAACCCATTTTTTCTCAATCTTTTAGATAAGGTTATCTTTCATTGCTACGGAGATTCAATCATACAGCTTCAAAGCAAAATGTGTATTAGGGAAATCATTCCAGCCCTGATAGCATTGCCTTCCTAAATTCTCTGTTCTGTTTCAGTTATTCACTTCCTTTCTGAAACTCTTTTATACTGTTTTTGCTTAAAATGTATCCTACATGGCTAGAATTCCTGAAAATTTGGTCTCATGATTTTTTTATGACCACTGGAAGTGCCTGTAAATCCTCCATGGAGTGAGTAGTTCTACATCTTTCAAATGTTGACCTTGTCTGGGAAGAATCGCTCCCTGGAGGAGATTATCACTCTCCATAAGTATAGTAAAAGCCTGTGTGACTAACCTAGACCATAACCCTTATTTTTAGAGAGCAAAAATTACGGCAAATGAATTCCCATCAAAGCATTACTAGCTTTTCTGGCATACTCTTCAACTCCTAAACCTCACAAAAGAAATATTTAATTAAATCTTTTAAAAGGAAGACAATATCTAGTGAAAACACTATGGCAAACAATTTGATCTTAGAAACCTTGAAATCTGGTGGAAACTTCATCATTGCTATTGACCTATTAGGAAATGTTCTGATTTTACAGTGACAGGTAACAAGAGAAAATGTGGTGGTACCTTCTAACATGAGCGACAGAGAGATGGACAGTTTCATCCGACCACATTTGTGTCTACAATATTAACTGAAGTCTTTCTTAGTAAAACAAACAGTACCAGGCTAATTCTCTCACACTGAGGCCAAATTAGATCAATTTGGCTAGGTGCAGACCTTCAGTCTCACCCTCCAGAACAGAGTGGCCACACAGAAACTTTGTACTGGGAATGGTTCCTCACCTGCGCTGATCCCGATCTGCACCCAGCAGTTAAAGTGCTATACCACCTGGTAAATGCTACCTGGTGCGGGCCAAAGCTGTCCTGGAAACTGTTCTAAAAATTTTATGGCAGGGATGATTGAGCTCCAGTGCTGAGGAATGTTTCCTGGCCGTGTTTAATTTGATTGTATAGAGACAGCCTTAAGGTGCAATTCATCTTCTTCCAATATAGACATCAAATGCAAATGAATGTCTCAGTCTGTGATCTGCAGACCATTTGGTGATCTGTAAGACATCACAAGGTGATTTCACATTGTTTTGAAACAACTTCAAAAGCTTTTAAATATATATGAACACATACACATTTCCAGGCATGCGAGCAAGAAAACAAAATGGAAGAAAATAAAAGTCATTAAAGATTTTTCCCTAGGGAGTTGAATTTTTGTTCAGATATAAATGAAGAACATAATGGCAACATTGTACTAGATGATCCTTGGCAAAATTTCAAAAAGGCTATCTGGAAGTAGGGTTAAAAAAATTTGAAGAACAGCAGGATAGATGACCTCTCAGAGTCCAGCCAGACTTATGATTGTGTTCTGGCTGAAATGCTGTACGTCTAAATTTGGGTGGGAACTGATTTTATGATTCCATGACATACAGATATTTCTCACCCGTACTTACATGCAGAGTAAGGCAGAAGCAGGAGGTAGATGGAAGTTAATATCATTAGGGATTTGAAGTGGGAATGGACAGTGCAGGTACCATGGCAGCACTCCTGCTCTAAATATACGTGCAATGCAAAACCCACACATGTTATTAAGTACTGTTTCAGCTGTACTCTGAATGCTTTCTGGTGCACTCTTGATGCTAGTCTGGGTTCCTCATTCTGTGCTAACTGATTGCCCCGAGTTTCTGACCCACACATCTATTCCATCCTCCTAGACTAGGGCATGGTTACCTCTGTGATGTCTCTGCTACCCTTCTCCACTCCTCACCCCAGCCAACTTTTGCTGTAGAGCAGTCTGGGGTGGGGGCAGATGGTCAGTAGAGATCTTCAGCCCAAAGGTAGGAGTGGGGAAAGAAAGCAGGTCTTGTATTTTAGGATGGTAGGTGAAGAACAGAACGTCCTGGGATGGGAGCTGGTGAGCAGGAGCGTGCTGGAGGTGGGGAATCACACCATTTCGGAAAACAGAAGCCCAAAGCCATTTCACACAGCAGTTTCCATCATAAAGTCCACCAAACAGAGACCCTAGACTTCAACAAGATCAAACTGGCAGAGGAATGGGGATTATTGAGGGGAAAGAAAAAGACACTAATTGAGCCCCAAGATAGTACTGCTGCCTCCTAGGCTAGAAAAATGTCTTAGTTCAGTATTCTCTCAATACTTTTTTCATATCGTTATCAGTAAAGGTGTAAATGAAAGCACCTCAGGCTAAAGTCGAATTCAGCAGACTTTACCTGAGATGCCCCCGATACACCTATGTACCATATTTTTCTAGCCTGCACTGCTAAGTTTGTGAAGGTTCACTTAGACATTTAACATAATGAGAATGCAGCCTTTTTGTGGCCTGTTCCAATGTCATCTGAAAAGTTCTATTAACTAATTTGGCCATCAACCAGTTTGTCTATGCTATACAATAGGGTTTTGTACAAAATGGATTTTTTGGTGTGTTAGGAATGTCATGTTTTAATCAATGCCTGTTTGAATGTTAAATCTAATGAAGGCTGTAAGTAAGAGACTATAAATGTGCAGAGAGGGGTTACTATGGAAACAACAGCACTATCTACTCTGCGCTCCACACTTGTAACGGTGCAATACAGTTTAGTTCATAAGACATAGGTCTCCAAAAGCATATGCAGCAGTTAGATAAAGATTTTTTGAGGTTTGAAGAAGATGGATGGATGCCGGTTTGGGGGTACTTTGTGGGCTGGCCACATTGCATCATGTGGGTAGGGCAGCAGCTCATGGAGTAGCCCACCGAGCTGGCACAGGAGGATCCTTACTGTTCAGGGAAGGTACAAAAATCCTATAGGCAGTCCTGACTGTGGTTAGAGGAAATGAAGCTTCAGGAAAAAATGAGAAAGCCCTACACTGATCCAGAGCTACAGCACCCATGAAGCTGTACCTCCTGAGGCTTCTGGCTTGGCATTCCTCAAAGGAGAAGGGTTTAGAACCTGCAGAACAGGGAGGAGAAGAAGCATCTTCCTCCAGAGGCTCCTGGTGATGTGAAGAAAGCCATTCTGGCAACTTGGAGAGTTTCACAGGGCCACTGCAGTGACCACTGCTAAGGAACCAGGTTGTCTCTGTGATCACCACGCATTTCCAGTACTCATGCGCAATATGTAATGCAGTGTATTAGCTATTCAGAAGCCCAGCTCATCATGGTCCCAGGCATCCACGGAGTGCCCACAGAAGGCTGATTCAATGACTCAGAGGAACTGTGGAGTAAAGCCAAATTCCTACAAACTAAATACAATCTTTCATTTTTCCTCTTTATTCTGAATGTGAAATGATAGGAGACCTTTTCAGGTTATTAAAATCAAAGAGGATTTCAAACTACCATATATGTATCACAAGTTCTGTTTCATGTCCTTATTACAGCCTCACATGGCTCAGAAATGAAACTACGTTGAAAGCTCTTTGGGGCAGGGATCATTATTTTATTTTATTTTTTTTCAGTTCCGCATGATCTCAGCTCCTGCATAAATCTTCTAGTCACTATTGTTCTATATGTGCAGTAATAGTAGCCAGGACTGTCTACTAAGTGTTGCTTACTGTACATGTTCATTTCCCCCCTTATCAACGGGGCTCCTGGGCTTGCACTAAGCTCCTTTATTGAGTCTTTAGCAGTACAAGGTAGTCCAAATCCTAATTAAAAAATAAAACAAAACAAAACATGTTTTTATTGTAACTTTCACAAATCCTGGACACATTACTTTCATTAAGGCATGTGGATTATTTAATATGTTTCAATTCACAGGGAACTGAGCCTTCTACTTTCAAGCGTGTAAAGCAGCAGAGTGAAAGTGGGCATATTTCAAACAGACGTGAATGCTCTCTCAAGCTCACTCTCTCTCTCCTGGCTCTCAGCCACAATTTTAAAGCAATTTGCCCTAATCTGCCATATGGTTTTCTTTCTCTGCATTTTATAAAACTGCAGGGCTAAGTGAATGTGCCTCTTCGATAGCACCGACACAAGCCTGATTTAATTTAGACTTCCGTATTAACATACCAACTAAATCAGTGCTGCAGTCTACAAGGGAAACTTCAGTCCTGTGCAGAGCTGTAATTAGTTTCCAAGTGGTACTAGCCTACAGCCCTTGAACTGGTTCTTCCTTATTATTATTATTTCTAGAGGTCAGCCCAAAAGAACATAAAGTCCACTTCAACAGCATGTGACCCTCACTCCCCTCCCCGAATCAAATCAGGCCTCCAGTAAGACATTCTTCAGGTCTGAAATCACTTCCAAACAGCAGACGTTCTTAGTAAATCTGATTCATCATGTGAAAGATCTATATGCCTGCTGTATAAAAAGCATCTCTCACTGAGATTTCCAACAAGCCCTGGCAGTGAATCCCTTTATTCAAGGAGTCCATGCAGTATACTTTTATATCACAGATGGCTCCAGGACTCTGAGACAATTTCCTTAAATAGGCTCTCACACAAAGCTTGTCTATACATTTTACTTTGGAATTTTTAGCCTGTAACAAGAATGTGACATGGTTCACTAAACATATGCTCCATGTGCTTTTTAAGAACGCAAGTTGCCCCATAAACTTCAGCGGGCCTTCTCACATACCTGATACCCACATACACTCTGCACACTCGTTTATTCACTTGGCTCAATCGATTATAGTGCGCATCACACAGTACCTAGCTTGCATGGGTTTCTAGCTCCGTCATGCCACGTTTAACCTTTCTCATGGGCTGGACATAGCTCAGCTGCTTCAGTTAAAGGTAATATAAACTCTGAGCCCACGGCGACGCATTAAATGATGCAGCCTCCTCGTTCCACAAGGGTCAGTGGGCCTATGCCAGGTGCAAGGGATGCTGAGCAACAGCCCTGCCACGCAGGAGCTGGGAGAGATACAAAAAGAGAATTCTAATTCTTCCCTTAGACTAAAAGTTTTGGAGACAAGAATTGTTGTCAAATTTGAGGAGACAAAACAACTGTTTAAGAATTAAACGAAATTCCAAAAATTCACCTGCACAAAGATACACTTACACTATTTAGCTCACTTTAAAGTGTAGGCATCCATGCAATTTTGTTTTATTTAACAGATCTTCAAATTGAGTGCCTTTATAAAAACCTTTCAGTCATATTTTTGCTCTGCCCTCCACAGTCAGTCTTTCCCATAATGAACATTGTCAGCTGTTGTATTTTTATATAATACAGATATGTTTACCCCATCTCAGAACATTTGTGGCAGATCTGATTATTTTTTCATTTGCATTTTGTTTCTGTATTTACCTTTTATTAAAAGTAGAAGTTAATATTGTGCTTCCTAGGGCCTGATCATTCTCTTTGATGTAAAAAAAAAATAATGTGCACGGAGAAAAGTTATTATCAAAATTGTTTGTACGCAGGACATACGTAAACCTTATCCTCTTGTCCAAAAGGATGGTCCAAAAGAGACAGGGAACTATCAGCAGCTGCGGCTCCCATGCTGCATGTGAACACCACAGCACATTGCATCGTGGGCATCTGAGCTCCACTGGGGTTCCCCACTGATGAGAAAGATTTGTTCAGTCAAATTTGGATCACTTCTTTTCTCAGAAAAGGGTATGCACAAAAAAAAAAAAATCTCTCATTTCTCTGAGACAGGTAACTCCCATATTCTTCACTGGTCACTTCCTGTAGATCTTGTCTCTCTAATTTTGTTGGAGTTATACTACCCTAGACATATATTGATAAGTTACATTTTGAGAATTAACATTTTTGTTGGTTGTTGGAAATGTTCCCTAACAAAGTTATACAGGGCAGGTCCAGAGCAACTCCAAACGGCTCCCTCTGTTCTTACCTGGACCCAGCCCAGATCTCAGATCAGGCTCAAGAGTCAGAGCACCCTGTGTGCAAAGTCCCCTGACATGGGAGAGAGGGGCAAGGAGCTGCGATGACAACCAACTGCCCTCCAAGCAGAGCAGAGGGCAAGCAATATGCAGGAGATTCAGTTTCTAGAGGCCAGAGGGACATCTACATTCCCTTTACTAAATTAAAATAAACCCGGTCCATTAGTGGATAAAATATTTGAGCAGGTTTTGAAAATTGAAAAGAGAATTTCTGCCCTGTGGAAATTATAAACTCTTAAGAAAAAGATTTTTGAAATCAGAACGATACCTCTGATTTCTACTTTTTTGCAGAACGTAGGTTCTATTAAAGATAAACAGAAAAAATTCCAAGCAGTTTATCTTCATTACTATGTGCCACTGAAGAAGTGTTCACATATTTTGTTCCAAAAGGCAAAGACGTTTTTTCCTGGAGATGAAGCAATATTAGAAATTACTAAATATGTACTAACATGAAATATGTAATACGAAATTTCGGCTAAAATAAAATGTGAAAACTGATGAAGAGAACCAAACAGCTCAATTTGAGACTTTTTGATTGAAAACCTAAGTTTTCAAAAAGCTTCCCAGACTCATATGACCTGCTTACTTATATCACTCTCTAAATCCTCAGCTCTGTGGGCCAGAATATCCTGAGGATGAGGAGGGCGTTGAAAGCCAGTCTTTACCTCTTGGTAGAGTGCTCCAGGCACTAATGCTTTAATGCTAATGGAGAACAGTAGTTACTGGCTGCTGAAATGAGCTCACCTTGCTCACTGAGGCTTTGGAAGAATGGAGAACACAGACCCCCCCTCACAAATGGAGATGTCCAATATTGTCTCAACCAGGTGCCTCCGCTCTAGCAAGGAGCAAGTCTTTGGACACATGCCTGTACTGGGGCTCCAGGTTTGCTCTGGGCACGTGAGCAGCAGCTCAGCCTGCAGGAACCCAGTGCGTGCAGACAAAAATACACCATGCAAGAGGCTTTGGAAGTGCCAGTGAATACACAGTACTCAGTTGTCTGTAGCTGACTGTCGTTGCCTCCTGTGGAGACAGCAGCGCATGGTTGCACCCAAAGTAAAGACAAGCACTTTACGCCTTACTGACTATACAGAGAGCATAGCACTCCAATTTATCCTGGCACAAACTGGCACCCACATTTTAGAGACAAATCCAATACAGTAGATCATCGTAGTTTTGTACATACTTTGTGAGACTAGAGAGATTTAGAGAGAAATATCTGTTTGTAAGTCAGAATGAAGTCACTTTGCAGGTCTGTAAAGCACTTCACAGATCAGGAAGAGAGTATAAGCAAATTTCATATTTAGCTTTAAACCTTCAGTAGCTCTATTGCGGTGATTGTGTCGACCCACACATTGTTTAGTTCCAGGCATCTGCCTAAACCTCTGTTGCGTCAAAGCCTGAAGGACATGAAAGAGTCAACAAAGTCTATTAAAATAATGATGAAAGATAGTTTTGAGTAGCTAAATATAGTGTTTAGATGTTTCATCAGACAAATAATTCACTGATGTCTAACAATGCTTGGAAAAGCAACTGAGGATATTTTCATCCTACGGCAAAGCAATACTCCCAAGGTATTTCAAGAAACAAGTAGAATCATTATTAAAATATAGCACGTTTCAGCCTCTTTGGAGAATATAGCAATGGGAGAGGGATATTAGAAATAAAGACATAAAATTCGTAGTAATATTTATTATTATGTAAGCACCTAGTACTGCATCTTGCTGACAAATAAAACATGATCAGGGAGCAAGTTCCAGCATTGGAAAAGTCATCATCCCTGTTATTTCCCTGCTGGCACATCTACTGACATAGCTTGGCCCATGCCAAAACCTGTCTTCAAGAGTGTGAGACATCAAGCACTTCAGGGCTTCTTTAAATGTTCCTGCATGCCATCATGCCACATCCCAGGGTGTGTAATGCAAATGCTGGCTTCATGATGCCAAAACATCACTTTCATACCACACAGCCTCCACATTAATTAAGGCATTTTGAACTGAAAAACACACCCTCAAGCCAAAAGATCACTATACAGGATTTAGGAAACTTAGGGCCAAGGTCCGGACACAATGGACACAGTCAGAACATGCCGTTTGTCCAGAACATGATGTCTGACCCTGTTGGTCTATGTTATCAGTATAGACATAGTCTAAGATTTTAAGCATAGACCAGGACTTTATTCAATAAGGTGCTTTAAAAACAGAAACCAAATATTAGCTATGACTCTGTGTGCCTAAGAACAACACAATAAAATGGATGGAAACAATCAGAAGAATCAATGAGGAGTGGGTCTCAGTGGCTTGATATTTTGTTTCATGGGACATGAAGCATCCCACTGGACCTGAAATTACAAATTTTTTCAGGCATCTGCAAAAAAAATAAATAATTAGTTTACAAGAAAATAATTATAATTCTGGGGTCAGCTGTAGTAAAAAATTTAGCACTAATTATATATAAAGAAACAAATAGTCACGGTACTAGGGAGCAGAAGAGAGGACACAAAGCTCCTGCTAGACTGACATAATATATATTAGCCAAGAATGACAACCGACTTATGACTTAAAATATAGGTCAATTAGTACAACAAATATTTGTGCAAAAGATATTTGTTTCCCTTTACACTTTAGAAACAGAAAGAACACTGATGCCTTACTCTAGGTTATAACAAATAAGATGTGAAGAAAAATGCTGCCCTGTCTGCCTGTGACCCTGGACTTTTTTAAAATGAAAACTTTTGAAATTTTAAAAGAGGAAATGGAAAATCCCAAGAACATGCAAGGAAAGAAGCTGAAGCAGCCCAAGCAGCTTGTCAGTTTGTTAGTCAGGGGCCAAATTAGACCATGCGAACCCACTATATTACACGAACCTCAGGTCCAAGAATATATGGATATTCTGCGAACTGATCCGTGATAGACACAGGGACTGCTAACTGATTAGTAAAATCATTTATCTTACAGGGATCAGGTCATAATCGTTGCTATATACCATAGGAAGTGTGCTTGAACTGGGTACAGGAACAATAAATACCTTTGGAAATTTAATATTTAATAGAATTACTGAACTCGGTGTTATCAATTAATTAGTCCAAAAAGCCAAACAAAGCCAAAGATTAAAGTCACAAAACTGCCACAGGAGGAGTTTTTACAGATTGGTCCTGGGGACATTAAACAGGATGCTTTCCTCCTCTCACTAAGGGATCTACACCTTACATTCCCCTAATTAATATGGAGCTCTCTGCCACCTGGTTGTACTTAATTTTGATCTGGGTTTTCCTTAGTCCCACCTGTTGGAGCAGTTTCATTTTCTGTTAAGTATTTAAATATGCTCTGAGTCAACAAGTACGCATTGCATGCAAAAGTAGGTCTAAAAACTAGCCTAGGACGCTAGCCTAGAATATACAGCACACGAGGATACAGCTTACAGCTTTCTGCTGAGAAGTGCATTCAGCATACCTTAAAAAGGAAGAAATTCAGAGAATTAAAGTTCAGAAAGCTTCATAACCAAGAGATAAAAGGTAGCTGATTCCTTATCTAGCAGTTTTGCTAATGTAACATCTCAAAGTTGTTGTTTTTCTAGCCAAAACTATTTCATGAATTTGACCTAAATTTGTTAATTGTTTTGGGACAACCAGAATTACATTTTTCCTCAAATAAACTATTCATCAGAAAGAAAATTACTGCTCTTGTCAGAGAACACCAGCTGCCTACCCATTCAAAAAAAAAGCTTTAAAATCAAAAGAAGCAAAATTAAAAGTCTTAGAGTATCTCTTAACAGTCACAGAAGGCATGTAAAAAGAATAAAGTTAAAAAAAAAAAAGAAGCAGGAAAGAAAAAGAAATATAAAACAGTATGAGCTAATTGTAAAACTCAAGAGGTTATTCAACTGAACAGTTATCTTTCAGAAAATGGAAATCCAGTCCAAATGAAGCCACAAAAAATTGTGTAAACTACAGCTTGTAAAATGGATGTGGGGAATTAAGACTGGGTTGTGAAATGCATGAACTTAAGCATGCGAGTCCTATTATTTCAAACATACCCTGCGCAGTGGAGTTTTAGGGGGGTAGGAGGGAATGTGAACAGCAAGCAGAAAACATAAGAACAAAAGAGAAATTATGCAAGTGTATCAGATTTGGGAAGCTGAGATTGTTGCCTCCCAAACAACTTGAATATCAGTGTTTAAATACAACTTTCTTTTTGTAGAAACCACCGCTTTCTAAGCAGCCCCTCCAAATGCTTTCCCATCTGTTTCAACAAATGTGATAATGAGGAAGTTATGCTGCACGCTTTAAAAAAATCAAGATATTTGTTCATACTAGGAAAAACAAAGCAGGTAAAAGGCTGTGTCAGTCACAGTACTCTGAGTGAGCATAATCCCAAATGCCCCTTCTCTTCTTAGCTCTGCTTTTCATTCTAAAGGAAAAAAAAGCTACCAATTTAGGCTTGACTAGAAAGAATAATAGAGCAAAACAGATCAGTTACAACTCTGTTTCCTAAATAAGCTGAAAGAAGGGAAGAGGAGAGAAAGAAGGTTTTCTGGGTAAAAAGATGATAACCTACCTAAAGCTACAGTACCCTGGGGGTCCCACAGAACGCCATGGAAGTTTTCTGTTTGAGGAGTTTAACTTTGCCCATCCATCCTAGATTTCCACATGTTCAGTGGTTCTGGTGAAGCAGCAAGTCTGACAAGGTTTCTGAGAACCAAATTCTAGAGAAACGGCTATTTTGTACAGGCAGATCAGCTATATGTTTGTATCTGGAGCACGTTGTACATGCTATATATGCACTGCATGGATGGGCTTCATCGCACAGCAAATCTGAAGCGCTCCAAAAGCATCAGACGCGCCTACGTGAAGATCAGCTCTGCAGAGCGCAGAGGAGAGGGCTGGTGTTTCTGGGGCAGATCAGAGGTGGGGTATGGTCCACAAACAGTGTCAGCACACACTGCTGCCTGGGAAATCCCTATCGAAAGCCCAGCATTCTCCCTTCTCCTTTCATTCAGCTAACAGCGCTTAGACAGTAGCTTGTTTTAAAGGAGGTCGTCTTTCCTCCAGGAGCAGGCACCGAGGGTGGGCAAAGCAGAGCTGCATGTGAGAATACTCTTCTGGCTTCCCTTGGGCTCTGCAGCTGGAGCAGATCCCATGCGGACCTCTGGTGTCCGTGTTGGCAGAGGAAGGGGGCTGTGCCTGTGCGTTTACGTGTACTTGCAGCGCGGTCTCTTCTGTACGGATTCAGTCCAGGTCCTGGCTCTGTCCCTTTTACAATGGACTGGGCAGAACATGTCTGTCACAATCATTTTTATACCCATTAATGACCGTTTTCCTGCTTACATTAGGAAAAAGAAAGAGATACAGGAAAATGTGCTATTTAAAGGCTCTGTGAAGCTTTCTCTCTTTCTTGGTCTGGAAGTGTCCATCTGGTTAGAAACACTGCTGAAGACAGCTTTGTGACTCTTTTTTGAAGACAGAGAAGTGACTGTTTCCCAGAAAGAGGGATATGAATTCCCAGAATGGAGAGTCGGATGCAATAGGTGGCCCAGTAGCCTAATTCCTGTTTTAGTGAATATTAATTACATTTATTGCTCAGATGTTATGGTTTTACTAATTGAGCGTTAGAACACTGCTATGGCTACACCTCTTTTCTAATTCAAATCTACAGAACATATACCACATTCACGTTTTGATATTTCTTTCACAGTGACAAGAGAATGTCCAGGACAGTTTATTTGCTGTTTGTTCCAGTGTATTGTTGAATTTTATGAGTCAATACAGTTCATTTCCAAAAATGTGCACTTCAGTAGGAAGAACTTCACTTTAGAGCTGAAAGGCATGCACCACGTCAATAAAGACAATATTTTCACATTAGATTTTGCAATGGAACATACCCATGCTTAATGATTTCTTGTTGGCTTCCAAACTGAATTCCTATCAGGCATTCATTTCCCTCCTCATACTCACTGTCTATTTTCTTCTGCTGCTATCAGGCAACGCTATGCTTAATAGAAATCTTCTGCATTTCTGTTAGCAAGTAAAGGCTATGCGCAATCTGGCATGCATTGGGTATAAAGAAGCTGGGAGAGTGCTTTTTCATTGTTTAGGTAAACATTTCCTCTTTGATCCCACATCTGCCCTTTCTGCTGCTCACACTGCAAATTGATGCAGTTCTAGCAGAAGGATGGGAGACATTTATAGGGTTTCCTGTTATGGGGTAATTTTGGGAGCATCATTTTCCCTGCTCACTTTTCTTCTTCAGCAGCAACAATCCAATTCTTTGTGTTTTTGATGGGAAGCCGATTCTTTGTCTCACCCTTTTCTTCTAGTTCTCCCTGAAGGCTACAGAGAGAAAGAACATGAATAACCAAGCAATGAAATCATAAAATAGTCCCGTTTGCTGTTATCTTTCCAAGAACAGTGGAGGCATTAAAGTTCTGAAACCTTTTTTCTTGAAGCAAAGATTGCAGCTAGAACAGGAAATGGCACAACATAAATTCAATCCGTGACAATTATTATAACATGAAAGGGAAATAGTATAAATCACTGATGTCAAACACTCTGTTCATTGGCTAGATCTGGCCCATTTGAGCTATTTATCTAGTTCCTGTGACAGATTCGGAATTTGCACCACACGTGCTTTCATTTTTTAAAATACATGTTTCAAGTTTTTATGCTTCCGAAAAAGAGCTTCTGAATATGCACTGAGTAGACGCTGATGGAAGCTGATGCAGGGTTATCTTTTTTAAACTGCAGAAATCATGATGTGTTATATTTAAAGAGAAAAAATCTAATCCTATTCATTTCAGTGAGAGTTAAATCTTAAACTTAATAATGACAATTTTCCGCAGTTGATGTGGAAAAGTTTATTAGAAATTTATTTTAAGAAAAGAAATATCTTGAATTTTTATATGAAAAAATAAAAAGGATGAGGCTTTTCTAGGAGAAAAATTTGAGAAAAATCATTCTTGTCTATAAAACATATCACCTAGGTCTGACAAAAATTTGTTAAACCCCCAGGACAGGATTAATTCTCACTGTTTTAGCCATCCACGATGTAGGTGTGCAGCTTAAAATAGTCCTTTTAGACTTCTGCTCTAACAGCTGAAGAGAAATAGGCCCCTCTAGGGAACCTTATGAAAATAGCTGAGTTAAATCCACTACCCCAGCTGTTTACAGACCTGATCCAGAGAATCTCCTAGTGGCGTCCCAGTTCTGATGTCTTCAAAGAGCACAATGTATTTTAAAATAGATAAAAGCTGCATAAAATACGTTTGTGGCTCTTCAAATTCACGCAGGCATTGATTTGTATTTTTATAAATACAAATAGGACCAGCTAGATACATTTGATAGATGAGACTTATTTCACAACAACCTTTTGTCAGATATTTTATTGGCCTTTCATACAAACAGTAGTGCACGCATCAGGCAGCTGCAGTTGGAGACAGGATGGACTTTTGAACCAAAAGGTAAGACCAGGCTTATTTTACGCTCTAATACATTCAAATTTACTGCTTGCTTTCTATTCTTTGAGTAAAGCTACTTCATTAGGAAGGAGATATGTATTCAGAGATGTTTTTGGAGGGTGTTATTTCTTTCTGCAGTGTAATTTAAGAAGTGAGAAGCTGTGAAATCTAAGAAAATGGTGCATGATAGCATTCTGGGGAATAGGCTATTCTATTATAGAAAAAAAGATTCAAGAATCCAAGAGTCATCTCTTCAGATACTATTCCTAACTTAGCTTTGAAGAATATGCCTTTAATTCTTGCTCCTCTGTTGAAATAATCAATGCTATATCGTGAATTTCCTGTTGCTAACCTGAGGCTTAAAATATCACATATTATGTTTAATATGGACACCATAGAAAATATTAAGGCTCTTAGAAGTTTTGACTCTGTCCGTGTTTAGGTATACCACGGGCAGAGAGCTTCATCAGAATCCTGACTTTCAACATAAAAAAAATTCTTATCAGAATTTGTTCTGCCATTATTATAGGGTATTTTCTATTTTTCTTTATGAACATGAAATTATATAAAAAACTGAGACTAATTTATTGCTCTCTATATAGTTCCACTGTAATAAAATCTTCACGTAGCAATTTAGTTTCTATTGAAAAGTATGACTCCAAAATATTTTTATTGTGCAGTAGAAATATATGTGATAGTTTATAGGTTGGTTACAGATCAATAATTCTTACTTATGGTAGCATATATGTGACCCTTTTGTCAGGTAGTTAACAGTAGCTAAAGGGGCTGTGTTCAACCTATATACAGTCCTTCCTGATAAATAATTTTATTGGTCTGAGCCCCCAACTAGAAACTGCGAAAACTAAAACAGAAAGTCTCAAGTTTCCTTTAAAAAGCTAAACTTCCTCCATTCACAAGCACTCGGAGACTGTACCTAAACAAGGAAATCTTTCTTCAGGAGAAAGAACAGTCCTGAACTTGGGAAAGCAGAGCAGCACCACGTACATGGAGTAAATGAAATAGATCCTCCCATTCAGCAACACGATGATAGTTCGTTTAGCTCTGATCCTCATTTTTGTGAGCTCTGTGGCTATATCATTTCATCCACGCTGATCCGGAGACCTGTCTTCATTCCCGGCGAGCAGTTTGTCCCACAGACACATTGCAATTACCTGCTTGAGGCATGTCCTTGTAGCCCTCTAGCCTCCACCGTTGCCTTCTGCAGCAGTCCTTGTGTGGCAGGTCCTCAGCTTCCTGCAGAGCTGCTATGGGGGCAACCGGCACCGCTGGGGACCTCCCACAGAACTACAAAATGAGCCCTTTATCACAGAAAAAAATCTTCCTCTTTGAAAGAGCTCTCGTAGTATTCCTCCCAAATCCAGTTTCATATCCAAGCACCCCAGGCAGTTGCTTCAAATAATACCTACAGCTGCTGGGCTGGGTAGATTATGCAAATGTAGCTCGCTATGGAAACATTTTGCTTTTTTCAGTAATAGAGGGCTTTTTACTTCTCTGAAACTTCAGGACAAAAACATGACTTTAATTGATATTGCAATAATTTCAATCATAAATTTGTTATAGTCATTAGTATTATGCATTATGTCTTCTTCAAATTTATGATGTTGACAATATTTTCTCACATCCAGCTCCCCCCAGTATGGCAGCAGGGTAGTTAAAAAGTCTTAATGTAGATCCAGAAAACTCCTAGCTACATTAGTTTAGCAGAAATTAGGTCATTTGGTTGAGAAATAAAAGACAGATGAATATGACATTGGCCATCACTTTCTTTTAACTGCTCCTGGTTACAAGAATTGATGTTTTCTTTAAGCACGCTAAATCTGATGGACCATTTTTGCTCTGTATTTGCGCAGGACTGTGGTCAAAACCTAGCTCATTTCCTTATGATGAGGAAACAGCTTCAAGAACCAGGTCTAACTGTATTCAAAACTGTACCTAAGATTCACCTTTTTCCACATTAATGGCATATTTACCCTGGAGATGCTGCAATGGAATTTGATCGTCACAAAAGATATTGCTTCCCCTTAGGAAATTTTGCTTTCAGCCCCTTGAAACCTGTTGAAATATGCTCCTGGAATTTAAAGTCACAGAGCTGTCTTTAAAGTTACCTTCCCTGTAGCACACTGGGGCACTAAATCAATGGATCTGTTCAGCTGAGTAAACGTTCACTGTCCTAACTATCAAGGATGCTTTCTCAGCATAGCGCGCGGTATACTTGGGACAAAGTCAGCAATAAAATAAATCCAGCAATGGTGAAATTCAGGCCTGACTGAGGTCAGTGAGAATTCTGCCACTGGCTGTAAAAGGCCAGGATTTCACCCCTAATTTATCACACCACCCCTCTCTCCTCAGGAGATGGTATCATTGTTATTTATTTATGTGCTGCTATTAGCGTGCTAGTCACATAGGATGTGCTCCTCGGCTGGTGCAAATCAGCAGTGCTCCATTAATTTCAGTCCTGCTCTCATTCTCCAGGGTGCAGTTCTCACAGCCTGGAACAGGTGGTGTAGCCATGTAAATGAAGGCAGAATTAAGATCTTAGTGCTAAATTTTCACACCTCCTTATGATCCCCCTTTCTAAGCCAGAGCTTTTAAGGAACGCAAAGCAGCTCTCTAGAGACACCCTATTTATTTATCTGCATTTTTGTAAAACAAAAATGTGTGTCTGGATCCTGTGCCAGCACTTATAACCACCCACTGAATAGACATTAGAGTAAAGCACTCTGGTCATTATCAATCCTTGATAAAATTCCTGTCATAAGTATGCAATACAAAAAGCAAAGCAACGTCCTACTCTCTCTCAGGCCTAATTACATTACTTCCATTCCTCTATCCTTTTGTAATTGTAGGAATGATGTCATTTCAGGAGCAGAGGACAGAATTTCAGAGGTGACATCCACAGGATGTTCTGCTGAGAGCTCTTCACGGACACGGTATCGGGATGGACAGGGTGGTGACTTGCATCTGTCTCAAGCTCTGAAGTTAACCTACTATGAATGAATTAATTCTGATTCACGTCTCCACATGCTCTTGGTTTACTTGGGCTGTTTGTATATCAGATAATATCAGGATAGACTTTCATGCTGAGCTTTGGTACAGGACTTTGCACAACTGAACTGTAATCTGGTGCTCTTTACGATGTGGCATTTGCAGAAGGAAGTGATTTTTCAGAGTGAAAGCAAATCCCCAATAATTTAGAAGTTTATCTTAGAAAATCAACACTTCAGTTTTCAGCTAAAAGTATAGTTAATCCTTACATATGTTCTTCTCATCACATTGGCACTAAATGAATGACCCAGTACTAATATTTTCTGTTTCTTTCTTTAAACTTTAACCGCGTGACCTCAAGATCCAATTCCTTTTACTCTGATCCTGTGGATCATGTTCTTCTCATCCCATGGATTATTTTGTAGCACCAACTTGATACAAACATGAAAGTTCCCTCCTCACCGCTATGATGGTGTAGTAGTAATTTTACTTAATCTGATGAATGATTATGTAAAATCACCAGGAAAACTTTTTTTTTTTTTTTTTTTAAATCTTGAGGGTAGTCAAATACTGAATAGGTTGCCCAGAGATGCTGTGGCGTCTCCATCCTTGAGGATATTCGAAACTCAACTGAACAAGGCCCAAAGCACCTACTCTAATTGGCTCTTCTTTGAGCAAAGAGTTGGACTAGATGACCTGCAGAAGACCTTTCTAACCTAAATTATTCTATAATTCTGCAAGTCTAACAGCAACTTACAAAATGAGAGTGAGAAATCACAGCTTTCTTTTGCAAAGGAGGTCCGACTAACTCTTTCTTGCTGGGGTACGCTTTATTGAAACAGGGAAAAATTGGGCCCTTATAGCTCGCAAAAAGAGAAGTTACTCCTCAGTTGAAATCTCAATGTACTGAAAGACAATTATGCTTAAACCTAAGGTTACTAATGAGGAGGTAACGTTAGCAATTTAGTCATATGCAATAACGATTACAAACTACAGGAACTAAGCAGCGACTAAGAACGCAAGGCATAATTCTGAGATGTAGAGAAAGGATGAATTTCCCCCCAAAGCAGGACACATCAAAAAGCTGCTGTACAACTGTTTTCTGGTCCCACAGGGCAATGCCAATGTGCTTCAGTATTCAGTGGCCAAGGTGAAAGAAGAATTCGGACTTCTAATCTAGGCAATTCTTTATCTTGCTGGGGAGCTTTTCAGGGATGCCTTCTACCTTTCCATAAGGAATCAGACCAAATTGGCCCAGGTCATTTTGTGTTCACTACTGAATATCTATCAGAGCAGTCATAAATCAAAATTGTTATTTGATAAATAGGAGTTCAGATAACCCAAAAGAAAAAGCGTAATTTCATTATTCTCTTCTGCAGTTTTAACTCAGCTTAACTAACTATTATTTTCTAGTTCCTGAGTCAAATTATTCCTTGCTATAACTCTGTCAAATTAAATAGTACTACCAAGGAT